>NC_042616.1:51928587-52616365 GCF_901001135.1 Rhinatrema bivittatum | reverse complement strand
AAGTGGCACTAAAAGTGGCACCATCACAGGGCAAAGCAGAATGAACCTTGTCACGAACACCCCAAGGCACCATGAGAGGGGCAAAGCAGCTGTCACAGTTGCGAGGACACCCCAAGGCTCCCAGAGATGGGTAAAGGGAACCAAAAACAGCAGGATGAAAACACCAACATATTGTGAGAGGGATGTGAGGGCACTTGGCTGTGACATCTGTCATCCCATGAATCCCTAAGGTTGGTTTGGCTGATCTGACTGGGTGTTACCTTCCTCCCTCATCACTCTAGGCTTATCCCTCCAGACGCTGTGTGCTTGGTCAAAGAGGATGACCTTCCCCAATAGAAGAAGTACCTTTCTTTAATCAAGGCTATAGGAGCAGTTGTGCTCCCCTGCTAGAACCTCCAAACACCATCAGGCCGATGCAATATAGTGCGCTCAGGCTAGTGCACTGGGTAACACTCTATTGGACGCGCGTTTTGGACAGGGTAAAATAACTCCCGATGCAATATGTGGATCTGCACATCCAAAACGCATGTCCAATCGAGCACATAGCTAATAGCGCTCATCACATGCAAATTCCATATAGATGAGGCTATTGGCTATCACCCCACGATGCCAAAAATTGCCACACAGCCAAGGCGCCCATTTTAACACGGCAAATTTAACACCTGCCCGGGATCTGGCATAAAAACATGCCATGCTCAAGGGCTCATTGAAAAAAACCCCCAAGAAATTCTGCTTTCTGTGATTCCTCCTATTAGTATCGCAATACTAAGAAGGAGGAACCACAGAAAGCAGAATCATGCCGCGCTCAAGGGCTCATCAATAACAACAACTAAAATCCTGCTTTCTGTGGTCTTCATAAGGGGGAAACCACAGAAAGCAGCATCCCCAAGGTCTGGCCCAACTGGAACCCCTGCCAGCAGTAATAATTATTCACGCCTTCACTTACTGCTGATTGGTCCATTAACTGTCACATGTCAGTGAAAGGACCAATCCCATTTCTGAAGGCTGTCCTGAAAGCAGATTGGTCCTTTACACTGACAAGTTCTGTGAAAAGGACCAATCGGGAACAGCCCTGCTGGGGGTGGGGAGGGTGCACAGCCACGACTCCCAATGCAGAGCGCTAGGGATGCACAAATTACCCATTGCTCGTCCCTTTTAGTGGGGAAGCTCATTTGCCTATTGCATCGAGCGCCCAGGAGAGGTGGATGTGCACCCATTCACAGTCTGGATGCCCATTTTTTTTACACAATGATATTGCATCAACCTGCATGAGAGGGGAAAATTATTACAGTGACCCGAAGCCAGAGAAAATGCTGGAGAAGGTCCAACGTGGTCTTGATGTTTAAATTGGTTCTCAGACCTATGCATAGGAAAAAAAAGATTAATTAAGCCATCTAGAAGCCAGAAAATGGTGAACTTACTATATTTGGGCAGGGAGAAGCCAGAGGAAATATCTGGGAGGAGGCCTGTAGCATTCATATGATGTCAGTTGAACCTCAGATTCATGTATAGGACAAAAGAATAATTCAACAATCTAGAAGCCAGAAGTAATCTCTCAATGAGGTCTGTAGTGGTCCTGATGTAGTTTCCCTATGGCATTAATTAAGGAAGAGGCTGAAGGAATCAGATTTGGAGATTAGCTACTCCTTTGCTGTGTCTATGCTGAAGTAAAAACATCTCAATACAGCACAGCACCAATAGCCTTCTCATTCCTTGGGTGGAGGAAAACTGACACAGAGAAGACTGGTACCTGAGTGAAATCGAGGAGGCAAAGTCCTTCAGGCTGAGGCTCAAACTGAAGATGGTGTTAGGACAGAAGTGGCCATGGCTCAGAAAGATCAGGCTTTCCTCATAGTTTGCTTGGGAATGCAGCCAAAGATGAGTGGTATAATCCATCAAAGGCTAAATTCCAGACAAGGCCAATAGTAAGAACCTGAAGGGAATTTGACTAGAAGTTTAAAGGAGTCCAAGTAGGAATGAAACCATTAATATGGTCCATGCAGTATGCCAGATGGTGGCTTGCCACCACCTGTGTAATATGTAACCAGGCATTCAGTAAAGGGTAAAAGACTGGGAGAGGAGGCAGAACCACTGCAAGGCAGCAGCAGGAGGCAAAGCAGATGGAGCACTCGCATGAAAACCACAAACCACAGGTGCAGAGCAAGGCAGCGAGAGAAGTGACATCAACACATCAAGGAACCACAAGAAGAACAAAGTGGTACCAACATCACGAGGGAGGATGAGAGGTGCAGCCAGTGTGTGAAGCATCAGATTGGCACGGCAAGATCAATAATCAGTAAATACAGTAAGGGAAATTGAAAAGAATTTTGAAACAAGTGGTTCAGAGGAAAAAACACCCAAAGGTCAATATTCAGAGCCATTTAGACTGATAACTCGCAAGTTATCCATTTAAATGGCATGTTTTTGAAATGTGAGTGACTGGCTAGATTCTAGATGGATAACTCATTATCTGCCTAAAATCTAGCCAGATAAAAAAAAAAAGGCAGACAATAAGATAAAATGGTGCCAGATATCTTCAAAAGATATCCGGTTAAGTGGCACTGTTAAGCTAAAAAAAAAAAAAAAGATGTAAAAGTTCCTGCAGCCCGATTCCCTCACTCCCCTCCCTCCAATTTCATATAGGATCTTGTCAGGCCATGCACCCCCCCCCCCATCCCCCAAACCCCTCCTAAATGGGCAAATAATGTTCCAGGGTCTCCATGTCAGGCCTGCCCCCCCCCCTTCTCCTTAAATATAAAAATTGGTCTACCTCCCTGGATCCCTCATACACCCACGGTCCCTACATCCTGTGCCCCTCACGAGCCGTCACCTGATCCCTAAAATCTCCTGCCGGGAGAGAGGTAAGCACTTACCCATTCCCAAAGCTTCCAGCACCGTTATGTCAGAAACAATGCTGAAAGGATAAGCTACCCATAGTTTACGTTTCCAGCAGCACTCAGCGCTGAAGCAGGTCTAAAGTTATCTGGCTTAGCCAGAGAGAAGTGAAACTTAGCCAGAAAACTTTGGCACACCCGGGAACACATCCAGAATGCTTTTGATTTGTTTTGGCTTTATTTTTACTTAATTTAATATTGCCCAGGCTGGTAACGTGATGTGCTTGCAACCACTATCAATGTGATGTCACTAGAATGCAGCCTGCACTTCAACTCGGCACAGAGGGGTTGTCTGGGACCCCCAAAAGCCTCAGCATACCTGCCTCACGTAAACCGTGGCAGCGCAGAACTTTCCCAGCTGCCATTATGGCCAGGAAACAAAAGAGATCAGAGGAAGCTGCAGAAACCCAATGCTAAGCTGCTTGCTCTGGCCCTTTCCTGCGCCCATCTCCTCACCTCCATAGGAAGTCTCTTGTTGCTCCCACAGTTCTCCATCACTGCAGCTCCAGACCACCAGCAGCATGATGCCGGTTCTCCCACCTGACCCTCCTGTCTCCTGCAGCCCCACTGGCATCTTTTAGATTTTTTTTTTTCTAAACTCCTCAACCCCGCTGGAACCTGTGGCTGCACAAAAGCCTAATGCTGCTTTCTCAGGCCCTCTTTCCAGCTTCCAGAGCCCATGGGACCACAGAACATCTACCTTCCATGCCAAGACACCAAGGATGACCTCAGGGACATTCAAGGGTAATATATTTTATTAATTTTAAATCCTTTTTTCCATTATTCTTTTATTCATCCTAGTGACAATAGTTAAAATTATTTTAGGTATTTTACAGCATCAGTTGCTTAGGATTTTATTTTTGTAGTTTCATAGTATTTATTGATGTTTTATTATATGAAACTTTTATGTTATACTTAAGTGGGTTTTTTTTTTTTGTAAACAGCTTTGATTTATGTTGGAAAGTTGGTCTAACAAGATATTAAACTAAACTTATTGAAATGATTGCCCATTCCCTGTACATACCCGGATCAGTCCAGACTCCTGGGTTTTGTCCCCGCACCAGCAGGTGGAGACAGAGAAAGTTTGACAGCCTTTGCCATATATATACCTAGGCACCACCCACAGCCTGTCAGCATTACTCTGTCTCCAGAGGTGCTAGGTGTGCTTACCCACAGTCTGTGTTTGTTTAAGGCAGTTGGTTAGAGATTCCATTTTAATTTGGTCTATTCTTTTTGGTTCTTAATTGGATACAAAAACAAACAAACAGAGAGAGGACTAAGCAGCTTTTCTTCAGCAAGTCTCTCCTTAGCCTCCCAGGGGAAGAGCAGTTCCTCCTGGTTTAAGAGGCAGCTGCGGCTGTGGTCGAGGACCAGATAGCCTTCCTTCAGCAGCTGAGGGGTTGATACTGGGGGAGCCCGGCTCACTCACCCCTGGAGACCTAGCGGCAAGACCCCTTCCTGTGCTGGGCAAGTACTTCTAAATAAAAAAAAAAAATTATTGAATGCTAAGACCCTCCCTTCCCTCGGCGGTTTTTTCATTCGGTTCTTGCGGTTTTTGCTCCCAATCGACATCGGCCCGACATGTCCCGGAGGGCGGTGTGCAGAGCATGCGGCTCAGCGCCCGGTCATTTATCCAGGGACGATTTGTGTTCTACTGGCATGCCGGGGGGGGGGGGGGGGTCATGCTGCGAGTCTCTTCGGTCACTTGCGCGTTCGGAGAGATGCCGGTGATTCCTTCTACTCCGTTACCAGTGAGCGTGGGAACGGGCGCCATCTTGGATGGTTTCAGCGCGGCAGGGCCGGCCACGTCGGGAGTCAATTTTTTACCACAGCCTCGCTTGCAGCAGCGTTTGCCCATGGTGGTGGTGGGGTGTCTTGTGTGGCAAAACCGCCGCGGTCTGCGAGGGGGGACGCCCCTACAGATAGGGAAGATTCCTCTTCGTACTCCTCATCTAATTCGGATTATATTAGGTTTTTACATAAGGCCTTTAGAGCTAAGAGAGCCGCGAAGAGACACGGCAGGGGCAGGAATTCCTCACCTTTACCCTCTAAGTCCTTCCTCACCTTTACCCTCTTCCTGCTCCGAGCGGCCAAGAGCCGCTCGGAGCAGGAAGCCCCCAAGGATAAGCACCCTTTAAGGTCCCAGACGCATCAGGGTGACTCTAGTTCATTCTCTGAAGTCTCTCTGGATCCAGAGGATCAGGGCCTGGCCCCCCCCTCCCCCGAGGGGGCTAGAGGGTGAGGGGGACCTGCAGCAGAGTGCTGCACGGGAGTCCCATGCCATGGACGGAGATGACCCTAAGGTAGTCCGGTTGTTCCGTAGGGATCAGCTTGCCCCTCTCATCCCAGCTATTTTGAAGGAGTTGGGCATTGAACTGACGCAGGATCTGGCGTTCTTAGGGTCTATGGATCCGGTTTTATTGTGTCTGAGGGGCCCGCCTACTACCTTCCCTTTCCATTTTTCGGCAACGGATTTGCTGTACCAGGAATGGGATACGCCGGATATGGGGCTCAAAGTTACGAAGGCCATGGATAAGCTCTATCCTCTACCTGAAGAGGCTCTAGAGGTTCTGCGAGTCCCGAAGGTTGATGCCACTGTGGCTGCGGTTACGAAGAAAACAACTATTCTGGTCACAGGCGGTATGGCTCTCCAGGATTTGCAAGACCGGAAGCTTGAGCTGCAGAGAATTTTTGAAGTCTCAGCGCTGGGGGTCTGAGCAGTGTGTAGTAACTTCAGATTGAGAACGGGCCTGCGCTGGGTTCAGCAACTCCTGGCCAACGAGTCTCTCTCCAAGGAGGAAGCTTGTCAAGCCAGGCGCCTGGAAACTGTGATAGCGTACAGTGCAGATGCGCTGTATAATCTTCTGCGGACTTCTGCTTGGTCCATGGTCTCAGCGGTTTCGGTTAGACGCTTATTGTGGCTGCGGCACTGGGCGGCGGATGTGCCTTCTAAATCAAGGTTGGGCTCTCTTCCTTTTAAGGGAAGGTTGCTTTTTGGTAAGGAGCTGGAAGACTTGATTCAATCCTTGGGAGAGAATAAGGTCCATCGCCTTCCCGAAGACAGGCCTAAGCCGAGATCTTTGTTCTCAAGATATCGTTTTCGTGGTGGCCGGAGGACTCATACGCCATGGGCGCCCACTTCATCATTCCGTCAGACTACAGGCAGACAGCAGTCTTGGCCTCAGTCCTTTCGAGGGCGCCGTTTCTGTAGACCCGGTACCTCTCTGTCAGCTCCAGGAGGCAAAACTTTGCAATGATGGGCAGCCGGTCCATTCCTCGGTACCAGTGGTAGGGGGCAGACTGTCTCTGTTTTACGAGGAATGGACCAAGATCATGTCAGACCAGTGGGTCCTATCTGTGATAAGAGATGGCTACACTTTAGATTTTGCACGCCGACCACGCCAACAGTTTCTGGTCTCTCCTTGCGGCTATGCTGCGAAGCGTCAAGCAGTAAAGCTGACGGTGCAGTGTTTTCTCGCCCTGGGGGCCATTGTTCCAGTCCTTTCCTCGGACCAGCGCACAGGCCGATATTCCATCTACTTCGTGGTACCAAAAAAGGAGGGGTCCTTCCGTCCCATTCTAGATTTAAAACAGGTAAACAGATGTTTGTGCATCCCAAGATTCTGCATGGAAACGTTCCGGTCTGTGATCGCGGCCGTACATCCTGGGGAGTTCCTGGCGTCTCTGGACCTCACGGAGGCGTATCTGCATGTAGGCATCAGTAAGGATCATCAGCAGTTCCTGAGATTTGCAATATTGGGGAGGCATTATCAGTTTCAGGATCTGCCCTTCGATCTCGCTACAGCGCCCAGGACCTTCACCAAGATCATGGTGGTCGTGGCAGCACGGCTGTGCAGAGAAGGGTTGTTGGTGCACCCCTATCTGGACGATTGGCTGATTCGGGCAAAGTCGGAAGCTCTTTGCCAGGAAACGATCCAGCGAGTGTTGCAGCTGTTGAAGGCGCTTGGCTGGGTGGTCAATATGGCCAAGAGTCACCTGATCCCCTCCCAATCCTTGGAGTATTTGGGAGCTTTGTTTGACACTCGGCAGGATTGTCAAGTTGCAGGGGCAAGTGCAGTCCTTACTCTCCAAGTGCCGGCCCACGGTATGGGATTATTTACAAGTTCTAGGATTTATGACTTCTACTTTGGAGCTGGTTCCCTGGGCCTTCGCTCATATGCGGCCTTTACAGTCAGCCTTGCTTTCCCGCTGGAATCCAACCTCCAAACAGTTCCACCTGGTTCTGCCGTTGACAGATTCCGCTCGCTCCAATCTATATTGGTGGCTGATCGCAGACAATTTGATCAGAGGAGTCCCTTTGGTGGTTCCAGATTGGACGGTGGTGACCACAGATGCCAGTCTCTCAGGCTGGGGTGCAGTTTGTCTGAGGACCTCTGTGCAGGGGCAGTGGACTCCGGAAGAATCTCGTTGGTCCATCAATTGGCTAAAGACCAGAGCAGTCCGCTTAGCGCTACAAGCGTTCCTCCCATTGATTGAGGGGAAGTCGGTCAGGTGTTATCCGACAATATGACCACATGACTTACATCAATCGTCAGGGCGGCACCAAACGTCGCGCCGTAGCAGAAGAAGTTCACCTGTTAGTAGACTGGGCGGAGCAGCATCTCCTCAGCATAGCTGCATTCCACATAGCAGGGGTGGACAACGTTCACTGGACTTTCTAAGTCAGCATCGTCTCGATCCCGGCGAATGGGAGCTGGCGGACAAAGCCTTTCAATTTATCTGTGACAGGTGGAGCGTCCCCCATATGGATCTGATGGCGACGTCCAAAAATTCCATGGCTCCGTGATTCTTCACTCGCCGCAGGGAAACAGGAGCGGAAGGAGTGGATGCTCTGGTTCTTCCTTAGCCGACGATGGTTCTCCTGTACGTGTTCTCTCCTTGGCCTCTAATAGGCAAGGTGCTCAGGCGCATAGAAGGACACCCGGCGAAAGTGATCTTGGTAGCTCCCAAGTGGCCGCGCAGGCCGTGGTTCATGGATTTGCTTCACCTGGTAGTGGACGGTCCTCTGCGTTTCCCTCCGCTTCCGAACCTTCTTCATCAGTGACCAGTCTGTTTCAACCAGGTCGATCACTTCTGTCTAGCGGCATGGTTTTTGAGAGGCAGCGTCAGCGTCTGAGGGGCAAAGGCTATTCCAATGCGGTAGTCACTTCGCTCTTTCAATCGCGTAAGACGTCTACTTCTTTGTCTTATGTTCGAGTCTGGAAGGTATTCGACTCCTGGTGTATGGCGAGGGAAATCGTGCCCACTCGGGCCGCTGTTTCCGATATTCTAGGTTTCCTTCAGGCGGGTTTAGCCAAGGGATTGTCTTGTAGTTCCTTGCGCATCCAAGTGGCAGCTCTTGGTTCCTTACGCAGTCCTGTGCAGGGCGTACCGTTGGCTACGCATCCAGATGTCGCTCGTTTCCTTAAGGGAGCGAGGCATTTGCGTCCCCCAGTGAGCTCCCCTTGTCCATCTTGGAATCTGAATTCAAAGGGCGGAGCTCTGTGCTCCGCCCTTTGAACCCTTACAAAAGGCGACTTTGAAGGACTTAACATTGAAAGTTGTCTTTCTGGTGGCAATCCCTTCGGCGAGAAGGGTTTCCGAGCTTCAAGCCTTGTCCTGTAGAGACCCTTTCCTACGGATCTCCGATTCTGGTGTCTCCTTGCGCACGGTCCCTTCATTTCTCCCTCAGGTTGTTTCTTCTTTCCATATGAATCAATCTGTGGAGCTTCCGTTGTTCTCCGCTTTGGATAGGTTGGACCCTCTTTCGCGGGATTTGCGGAAATTGGACGTTCGCAGAGCTCTTCTACGCTATCTGGAGGTTACTAATGAGTTTCGAACTCAGACCACCTCTTTGTGCTCTGGAGCGGCCCTAAGAAAGTAACATGGCCTCTAAGACCACCATAGGTCAATGGTTGAAAGAAGCTATTCATTCAGCTTATTTACTCCATGGTCGGCCTTTACCTGAGGGTCTTCGGGCACACTCGACTTGGTCTCAGGCCACCTCTTGGGCAGAATGCCAGCAGATTTCACCACAAGAGATCTCCCGGGCGGCTACGTGGACGTCCTTACATACTTTTGCAAGGCATTACAGACTTGATGTTCAGGCGCCAGGAGTGGCTAACTTTGGGGAAGGTGTGCTTCGAGCGGGCCTCTCCAGTTCCCATCCCAATTAAGTGCTAGCTCTGGTACATCCCAGGAGTCTGGACTGATCTGGGTACATACAGGGAAAAGAAAATTGGTTCTTACTTGATAATTTTCATTCCTGTAGTACCACGGATCAGTCCAGAGTCCCGCCCTTTTTACTGTATGGAGGTAATGGAGAATCTGCTTCATCAGCGTTGGTTTTACATTTTCTCATGGTTATCTCAATTGGTGTTCCCTGTTTTGGAGTCTGGTTACAGTTGGGGTCAATGCTCTTTTCCGGTTATGGTTTTTTTGTATATAGTTAGTTTGGTTGGCATTTATGCTGCTTTGACATTACGTAATACTGACAGGTTATGGGTGGCGCCTAGGTATATATATGGCAGAGGCTGTCAAACTTTCTCTGTCTCCACCTGCTGCTGTGGGGACAAAAGCCAGGAGTCTGGACTGATCCATGGTACTACAGGAATGAAAATTATCAGGTAAGAACCAATTTTCTTTTAAGGATGGAGACCAATTTTGGCCATTTACTTTTGTACTTCCGCACTTTTTGAGTATTTGGATCAGTTGATACTGTTAGATATGCTTGGAGGCCTATAAAAGCAGCTGTATTCATATAATCTATTTCTAGAAGGCTCATATTGCCTTGAGCTCTTGGAATGTACAATCTCAGCATATACTTATTCTTGTAGATTACTTAGTAGGCATGGAAGAGTGTTCTTACATCCAACTGCTTGAGATCTTTATCAGGCCAGTCATAAATTTAAAAACTGTAGAATAATTTAGGGATTGCAAGTTTACTGATAGCTTGTATCTTATTCCATGCTGTTGAAGTACTTTTCAATATCAATTTCAATATCTGAAGGTTGGAATGCTATATCATCCCACACTCTTGGATAAGAAATTGCTTTGAAATGTACAGAGTGAAACATAAATTGACTGAATATATCAAGTTTATTATGAAAATTTGGCAGACTGCACTTCGCCTGAATTATGAAGATGGACAATATGTCGTTTCTAACATCAGAATCCAGTGAGGAATATTTCTGGGAGATTTCCTGTCACTACTTTTGTTTTATTTGGCACTGAATCTACTAAGAACTCTTATTAACTCCTTGGGCTATGGATTTAAACTTAACCTTGTGCTATGGATTTAACATTGCACCTACAATTTGTAGATGATGTGAAGTTTTATAACTCCTCTGTCATCAT
The DNA here is from genome assembly GCF_901001135.1 of Rhinatrema bivittatum. Lineage (NCBI taxonomy): Eukaryota > Metazoa > Chordata > Amphibia > Gymnophiona > Rhinatrematidae > Rhinatrema > Rhinatrema bivittatum. The sequence continues at coordinate 52,606,115 of NC_042616.1, read as the reverse complement.
TTAGTGGAACAACTCCGATTAATGTGTGTATGTAAAATATATCTATACATAAGTACACACATACTGTATATAGAAATCAATCCATGCTACACTGAGGTTCAACCATTTTTATAGCTGCCCATGATGATGATATTCAACATCAACTGGTCTTTGGTTCCTTATGCTCTTCTTTTATTGCTCTTCTGTTGTTATGATGTTGACATCTATGTGATTATATATGATATCTGTGTCTTTTGCAGATAGACACATTATCTGGGATATTACTTGGGTCTCCCTTGAAAAAGAGATGTTCTTTCTGTTATAAGCCATTAATGTGTTAGTTCTGGATGGTTCATCAATTGATTTTTACAGGTTTTATTGACGAGATATGGATCCTTTCGTGAATTTTCAGATGTTGTTTCAAAATAAAACCTTTATTACACTCAGTACATGTAAAAGGTTTCTCTCCTGTGTGGATCCTTTGGTGTATTTTCACATAGTTTTTGCAGCTGAAGCTTTTATTACACTCAGCACATGTAAATGGTTTCTCTCCTGTGTGTCTCCTTTGATGCTTTTTCAGTTCTGATAAAATCAGATAGCTCTTATTACACTCAGTACATGCAAATGGTTTTTCTTTTGCATGGATCTTTTGGTGTCTTTTCAGTTGTTGTTTCCAAATGAAGCTTTTATCGCACTCCGTACAGGCAAATTGTTCATCAGATCTTGTTGGAGAGATATGGACCCTTTGGTGAATTTTCAGTCGTTGTTTCAGAATAAAACTTTTATTACACTCAGTACATGCAAATGGTTTTTCACCTGTGTGTATTCTTTGGTGTATCTTCACATATTTTTTACAGCTGAACCTTTTATTACACTCGCTACATGCAAATGGTTTCTCTCCTGTGTGGCTCATTAGGTGCTTTTTCAGTTCTGATAGAGTCAGAAAGCTCTTATTACACTCAGTACATGTATATGGTTTCTCTGTTGCATGGATCCTTTTGTGCATTTTCAGTTGTCTTTTCCCAATGAAGGTTTTATCACACTCTGTACATGCAAATTGTTTTTCTTGGGGCAGTGTTTCCAATTGGGTTTGCATCTGTCCCGTATGGATCCTGTTGTGCATTTTTAGGCTTGATGCACATATGAAAGTTTTATTGCACGCAGTACATTCAAATGGTCTCTCTCCTGTGTGTAGTATTTGGTGCATTTTCAGCTGTTGTTTTCGACTGAAACTTTTATTACATTCAGTACATATAAATGGTCTCTCTCCCGTGTGGATTATTTGGTGCATTTTCAGATGATGTTTCCGATAGAAGTCTTTATTACACTCCATACAAGTAAATGGTCTCTGTCCAGTATGAATCATCTGGTGCATTTTCAGATTTTCTTTCCGACAGAAGTCTTTATTACACTCAGTACAAGTAAATGGTCTCTCTCCTGTGTGGGTCATTTGATGCTTTTTGAGATGATATTTCCAAGTGAAGCCCTTATTACATTCAGTGCATGGAAATCGTTTCTCTCCCATGTGGATTATTAGATGACGTTTCAATTCCAATAAAAACATGAAGCTTTTATCACACTCAAAACATGTATACAGTTTCTCTCCTGTGTGAAGCCTTTGATGCATTTTTAGTTGTGCTGGATAGAGGAAGCTTTTATTGCATTCCGTACAAGTAAAGCATTTCTCTCTAATGCAGCATTTCTGTTGTGATGTAAGCTGGTGCTTCATTTTGAAGCTCTCGCCACTTTCAGCAGTACAGATTTTTCTTGCTGCTGGTGCCCTCCATTGATACCTTGCTATTGATTTGTCTTCACACTGATTCTCACATTCCGTAAATTCATGGCTGGAAATGTTCTGTTTTGACAGCTGTATCTTGAGTCCAGCAGAAGTTCTTTTGTCTCTGTAAATGGTGCATTTTTCTTTTCTGGATTCTATAGTGATTCTCTTTTTCATGTTTGAGTTAGACATATTCCTCCAGTCTCTTTCCCCCTCTGATTCTGGGATAAATATTTCTTTTTCATGGTCTGGAAGTATCTTTTGGGTTTCTTGTTTTTTAGTACATCTCTTATGATATTTCTTATTTTCATGACTGATCCTATAACCTGCTGAATAAGAGAGAAAATCCCTGCATTATTTCATATATTGAAAAACAACAGATCTCTGGCTTCAGATTATACACACTCATAGAAACTGATGACAGATAAGGAGATTTAGACCCATCAATTCTACCCAATTCAATTCCTGGTGAAATGATTTAGGCCCCGTTTGATCCCGTCTGTGCTCCTTACCTTTTTGCAATTAGGGAGTCTCTGTGCTTAACCCATGACTTCTTAATTTCTGTTACATTTTTGTCTGCCCCACCTCCACTGAGAGCCTGTTCCACGCATCCGCCAGTCTCTCCATGAAGACGTTTTTTCTGCTGTCGCTCCTGAGTTTATTTATTTATTCATTTATTTAAAAGTTTTTTATATACCGCGCATAAGGGCACTTACGTGTCCGTCTAGGCGGTTTACAAGTTTACATACATAATAAAACGAAAGATTTACATACATAATAAAACAAAGTAATACTTAAGAATAGCGGTGTCAAAAAAGTGTTTAGGTTAGGTTCAATGGTGTTAAGTTAGGTTCAGATACTGTATTTGTAAGCATCGTTAAATAAAAAGGTTTAAGCATCTTTTTAAAGTCATTTCGGTTGGATGTCATTCGGATGAGGTCTGGTATGGAGTTCCACAAAGACGGGCCAATGACTGAGAAAGCTCTTTTCCTTGTCAATGCTAAGCTGGTAGTCCTGACTGACGGAATTTCTAGTAAGCATTTGTCTGTTGATCGTAGTTGTCTTGTTGGTTTGTATATGTGTAGCATAGAGCAGATCCATACAGAATTGGGATTGTAGAGCAAATTATGAATGGTGGTTAAGATTTTGTATTTTATGCGATGGGTTATGGGAAGCCAGTGTAGGTGTTGTAATATGGGAGTTTACTCCCTTGCAGCTGCACGCAGTGACATTTTGTTCTAGTGAAGTGGTCCCCATCCTGATTCTAGCTAGTCTGGTTTTCAGGATATTCACAAAGAATATGCACAGGGGGTGGAAACAAGGACCACTTTTCTGGAGCATTCTTTCCTCTGGAAAGGTTTTGCTTCTTGAGGTATCTGAATGTCTCTGTATCATTGTACCTGTCTTTCTTGGTAAGGTCCTTTTAAGGGAACAGGGAGAAGTTGCAGCAGCCTCTATTGCCAGAGGGGAAAAAAACATTCAGCCTGTTTCTATTTTGGGGTTGAGGAGGGAAGTACATTTTTCATCACCTGCCAATCAGCCATTCTGGGCCAGCATCGTTCAAGGGATCAGAGCAGAGGAAGCAGTGAACCCTGAAGTCCTGGGTAAGGCCAAGAGCCAGTGCAACTAAAAGTATGCCCTACAGGGAAACGGATGCAAGGGACAAGATGATACTACACCAAATGGAGTCTGGAGGGAAATAAACGTTTAGTGCAAGAGGAGGTAAAGGGCTCGCATCAGGTGTATTGGTGGGAGCTGTTTCAGTGCGAGAGTTCAGCAATAGGTGATGGTCTGGGAGGAGGCAGCTGTAAAAAGCTTCCAGTGATCCTAAGAGATGCTGATGTTGAAAGACAGCAAGATGTCCGAATCAGAGGGAAAATATAAAAATGTAATGTAACTAGACTACCCAACTAGGATGGCTCCAGGCAGCTTAGAGGGATCTGTGAGAGAGTGTGTGAAACTAGTAGGGTTGGTTTGTGTGCAGGATGGAGCTGAGGAGAACCAAGGTAGTCTCTGAGGTAAATTTTTGTGAAACGGAATAGCAGAAAAGGGAAGTCTGTGTTTAATAGAAAGTGACAAGGGATAACCAGAAAAATGCAGCTGACAGTTTCTGGAGACTCTGGAAAAGAGGTTTACGAGAAGCAACAAGTGAAAAAGCAAAGCAACACTAGCATTAGCAAAAGCCGATATTAGGGCAAAGCATCACTTTAGTAGGCCGTAAAGCCATGAAAAAGGATTTGTCAGGCGTTCCTCACAAGCATTAATGGGGTTTCCATATGGCAGGCATCTGAGGGCTCCAACAAGGAGCTCAAATTATTCTCCAATGCATCTGGAAGCGGCGGGTATGTATATATTTCAGCAGCAGATGGTGCGCAGAACTGTGGCCGTCTGAATGCAGGCAGTCAGGAGTATCCAGGAACATTACCTTTCTAGAGCTGTTCCCCATACTTGCATCCTCAAAATATGGGGGAGTGAGTTAGTGAACAGGCGAGCCCATTTTTCATCAGATAATGGTAATCAACAGTGAGATGCCCCTTGCTAGCTGGGTTGATGAGGATGATAGGGCTAAGAGCTTTGCAAATAAACATAATAATGGCTAGACTCACACCGGCTGTTCATAATGCAATTGCTGATGCTCTCTCTCATTGCCAGTGGCCTCTTTTCTGGACGTTAGTCCCAGAAGCGGATGCCACAGCACCTATGGGCCACTGGAGCACTGACGTGAAGTGCTTATTCAGATCAGTGTAGGTGCAATCCACTGGGAGGCATATTCCAGAAGATGGGACCATTTTTGTGCATTTCAGTAAGTTTCAGACATGAATAGTGCCTGGCCTATAAAGTCGGCCCAGCTAGTCAGTTTTTTAATGCATGCCAGACTGTCCGGTCTGCCTTTAACCTCAGTTAAGCCATCCTTGGCCAGTATTTCATTCCTAGTGAAAGTCTGGGGAGATATGGACACATCTGTTTCATTTTTTCTGAGGAAACTCATACAGGCATGGACAAGAGACAGAGAGGCCCCTAAGGAAAGGAACAGAAGGCATCCAATCAGATTTGCTACATTTGCACAAGTGTTGGGAGTGATGTGCAACTCAAGCTACAAGATACAACTGTTTAGGGCAGCATTTTCTTTGGCCTTCTTCGTAGCCCTGCAGGTGAGTGAGTTGGTCTTATCAGCCAAGGGGGTGGTTGGAGCTGAAAGCCTTCAGTACAATGACTTACTTATGGGCAAGCAAGCGCTTTTGTTAAGGATAAGAAGGTCTATGACAGATCAAGAGGGGATAAGGTCCTAGCCAATGTTCCCTCAAAATTTTGAAACACTGTGTGCACAAAATTTTCTTTTTGTGCAATTTTTTTATAAGTTCAAATTTGTGTTCTATGAGACAGTATAATCAAATAATCTTGAGATTTCTTGTATAAGTTATGTTTTGATGTATGTGAGGAGTTCACAGCCTCTGTGCATGCACACATGCGCACAGATTAGAGGGAACAGTGGACCTGAGTGGTACTATACAGTATGAGCGAATTGGTTACATGCCACTTAAGAACATAGAATGTAATAACATAAGAAGTTGCAATACTGGGTCAGAATAAGGGTCCATTAAGCCCAGCATCCTGTTTCCAGCAGTGGCCAATCCAGGTCATAAGTACCCAAACATTAAACACATCCCATGTTACTAATGCCAATAATAGCAGTGGCTAATTCCTAAGTCAACTTAATTAATAGCAGGTTATGGACTTCTCCTCCAGGAACTTATCCAAACCTTTTTTAAATCCAGTTACTCTAAAAGCTCCAACTACATCCTCTGGCAATGAATTCCAGAGCTTAACTATGCTCTGAGTAAAAAATAATTTTCCCTGATTTGGAGTGCTAACTTAATGGAGACCTTCTGTTATCTGAAAGAGTAAATAACCAATTCACAGTTACCCTTTCTAGTCCTCTCATGATTTTATCGACCTCTATTATATTCCTCTTCAGCCATCTCTTCTCCAAGCTGAACAGCCCTAACTTCTTTAGCCTTTCCTCAAAGGGGAGTCGTGCCATGCCCTTTATCATTTTGGTCACCCTTGTTTGTACTTTATATCTTTTTTGAGATGCGGTGACCAGAATTGTACACAGTATTCAAGGTGCAGTCTCACCATGGAGCGATACAGAGGCATTATGACATTTTCTGTTTTATTAACCATTCCCTTCCTAATAATTCCTAACATTGTTTGCTTCTTTGACTGCCACAGCACACTGAACTGACGATTTCAAAGTATTATCCACTATGACGCCTAGATCTTGTCCCTGGGTGGTTTTTAAGAATAGCTTCTACTTGCCTAGCAGTGATGTCAGCCTCACTCTGGAACCCTTTTAAAAAAATGTTACATTGGCCACCCACTGGTCTTCAGGAAATGTGGCTGTTTTAAATTACCGATTTCAGTTTCATGGTTGAATTCTTTCATAACTCTGCAGTGACTAACATCTAGTCCTATTGATCTGTTACCTCTTAATTTTTCAGTTTCATCTATTATATCTTCCATTATCACAGAGATGTGCTTTAGTTGCCCAGAATATTTCCCATCAAAAAAATGTTTTAGGTGTGGGTATTGAGAAGTATGCCTGAACAGAAAACCAACATGGAGAAAGAAAGCCCCAGAATCCTCTGCTCTCTTAGCCTATGTGACCTCAAAGTGACTTGCTGAGAATGACTTACAGAATTCATCTGGACAGGCAGTTGAAGCTGGAGCCACCTATGATGCCTAATTATAGGGTCATAAAAGGAAAAGGGAACGGTTGGGAACTTCAGGCTAAGAGATTCTCTAAAGCAGTCACGCACACTAGAATCTTCCACAATATTGTATGTTATCTATAAAAGAAGGATCACTTCCTGTATACGATGAGATGCTGGTGGTCTGTTTGTCAGAGACATGGCATCAGCATCTCCCAAGAATACCTATATTGTTCAATAAAAAATTATGCTTTCAATACAAATCTAAGTGTTCTTGTATCCCTGGACATAAGCATCAATAAAAAATGGCATGGTGCTTAACAGTATGTCCTCAATAAAGACAGTGGCAAAGAATTAATTCAGGTTTTCTTCTATTTTCCTTGTCCTACTTGAATATCTCTTTTTTCCCCTCGGTCATTTAGTAAGCTAAATGAATCCCACATAGGATTTTTACTTTGAATGTTCTTGAAAAAGGTTTTATTAATAGATTTTGCTCCTCAAAATTTTTTCTAGGCCTGTTTCACTACTGGTTTTCATCTCTCTTGCCAGTACTTATGCTCTTTCCTATTTTCCTCATTAGGGTCTATTTTCCATTGTTTGAAAGATGCCCGTTATGCTTTAATTGCCTCTTTCTCCTGCTATTAAATCATGCTGGCAGTCATTTGGTCTTACTTCAACCTTTTTTAATAACTGGAATACATTTTATTTAGGCTTCCAAGACGGCATTTTTAAACAACATCTGCCACCCTTCTTCAAGGAAGTAGTTTTTTTCACTTGTTCTTCATAAAGTTAAAAAAAAAAAAAAGAGGATAAGAAAGAACAGTAAAGCAGTGGTTGGTTTATGCTGTTCGCCCAGTCGCTGGTGGTGGCTGGAGACAGGGTGCTTAGGCAGTAGCGCTATCGCGGCTCCCGGCTCCGATCTTACTTGCTGTTGTCGGCGCCTGCTGCGTGGTCACAATCGCACCAGGTTATGCCACGCATGACCTGCTGCTCTGCCTATGGAGAGCAATCTTCCTGGCTCTCCCAGGTCAGCTGATGCTCCCGCTGTGTTTTCGTGGAGTGCTGTAGCAGCATCAGTTAAGCAGCATGGCCCTGGCAGGTTGCCGGCTGCTCTGGTGGACAAAGCCGATCTGGTCCCGCTAAGTACGGGAACAGCGGCCATCTTGAAAACTTTTAAGGTAGCTGAGGAAAGAGCGGCAGGGGGAGGGTATCTTCCGCCAGCACTGTCGCCAGCCGATTTGAGCCCCGACGAGGCCCTAGAGGAGCAGTCGGGTGAAGATCCTGATCCCCTGGAAGGGGATTTGGGGGGTTCTTCTTGTTTTTTCCCAGTCTTTTTGCTTTTATTGCACAAAGCATATCTGGCCAGTAGGTCCAAGTGGTGTTGCTTGGACTTCCATAGGTTAAGTAATTAAGAGAACGATCCAAAGGACGTTCGCCTTTTTCAGAAAGAAGAGCTGGGTTCTATGATCCCGCAAGTCCTGACGGAGTTGGGAATAGCAGTTCTGCAGGAGCCTGACCAGGACACGGTAGATCAGGTCATGGCAGATTTATGGGGTCCGGCCAGGACTTTCCCTTTCCATAGGTTAAGTAATTAAGAGTCAAGGAGTGGGATACTTCTCAGACAGGTGGGATACTTCTGAGACAGGTCCAAGCAGTGTTGCTCCCCCAGGTGTAGACTTTCTGAGAGGCCGCCTAGAAAAGTGCCCAGGCAGTCGGAGACACCAGAAGCCACGAGGATCTGGTACGTCAGAGGTCCAGCGGTGCAGAGTACCATAGATGACCCTTCCTCGGAGGAGTCCGACCACGGGGTGCCCTCAGGGGATGGTCTTCCTGGTGCCCCCCTTCTTTTAGTGGTCAGGATCAAGAGGATGAGTCGGGGAAGATTCCTTCCATGGAAGAGGACGATCCGAAGGACGTTCGCCTTTTTCAGAAAGAAGAACTGGGTTCTATGATCCCGCATGTCCTGGCGGAGTTGGGAATAGCAGTTCTCCATGAGCCAGACCAGGACACGGTAGATCCGGTCATGGCGGATTTATGGGGCCCGGCCAGGACTTTCCCTTTCCATAGGTTAAGTAATTAATAGTCAAGGAGTGGGATACTTCTCAGACAGGTCTTAAAGTCAGTAGGGCTATGGACAAGCTTTATCCCTTGTCTGAGGAGACTTTGGAGCTCTTGAGGGTAGCGAAGGTGGATGCTTCCATCTCATTGGTCCCAGTGGCTGGTGTGGCAGCTCTGAAGGATCTCCAGGATAGGAAACCCAAGTTGCACCTCAAGAAGATATTTGAGGTTTTGGCCCTGGGCATCCAGGCTGCGGTGTGTAGCAGTTTTATGCTTCGAGCTAGCCTGAGATGGGTACAGCAGTTACAGACTGCCAGAGATCTGCTAGAAATCTCTCACCCCAGGAATCTGAGCAGGCAGAATGATTAGAAGCAGTGGTGGCTTATGGGGCTGACGCCTTATATGATCTGCTTCATACCTCTTCTAGGATTATGGTGTCTGCGGTCCTAGGAGAATACCTGTTAAAGGTAAGCAGCTTTGCTTTATTGTGCACTAAACAGGTTTAATGCATGTGTTAAACCATGCACACTAAATTGATTCAGTATCTGCAACAGAATGATATAAACTGTATGTGGAAAGTAGAGTTATATAGGGGGTCAATGTTCAAATCCTGGCCAGCTAAGTAACTTAGCTGGATAACACTTATCTGGCTAAGTTGCAAGGATATTCAGTGGCATGGCTATGCCTCTGAATTTCCGCATACATATTGCAACTTATAAGTTATACCCATCTAAGTTTGGACATGCTATTGAGCAGGATAAATCCTGCTTATTCAGCTATCTGCAATTTGAATTATCAGGCCCAAGATAAATTAATATCATTCTCGCATATGCATAGACTCAGTGGGAGGACCCAGCTATTATTTGTTTATTTTTGTTTTTGTTTCTAAGCAGTGTTCTATTACAATGCACCACCAACTACCTTATTATGAATGACCCCACAGCTGGCTGTGACAGATGTTAGGGATATATGGTCAAAAAGCAAAGGAAGTTTTGGAGGGGGCCCCGGAACTAAGCTGTATGATCCCATCTATAGAGTTCTTCTATCCCGCATCACTCACCTATGTAGGAGCTTTTCCACCTTGTTCCATCCCTGACACACGGATCTTCTTCTCGTTCAATCCTTACTATCAGATCAGGTTTCTCAGATCGACAGCCTGTGCCTAATAAAAGAAAATTATATCTGTTACAAATCATCAAAGCAAAAATTTGAATACTTAAAAACTGATGGTTATAGGGCACTTCAGGTGCCCAGATATCTGCTGATAAAACACTACAAAATTTCTTCTGGAGTTGATCCTCATTAATAGAGACAATTTAGAGGAGAACCTAAAGCTGAAAGGAAATTGCCAGGAAAGGAAGAGCAGGTTAAAGCAAAAACGAAACAAAGAACAATGAATTTCAAGAAAGTGAACTTTAACAAACTTAGGAGACGATGCAAAAAGGTTGTACTGAAAGTGGGCGCTGAGTGTTCAGCACCCGCTTTCCTATAACGCCCCTAGGCGCCTCTCCTGGGGCGCGATGTAATATTTAAATTAGGGCTCGCGCCGTTGAGGAGGCGCTAGGGGCGATTGTGCGCCTCCCTGACAGCGTGCACCTGAGAGAGGTCCACGGTCGGCAGCTGTCCGCCAGTTAAGAAAACGGACGTTGAATTTATCAGCGTCCATTCTCCGAACCTGACTACCGGCACCTAAGGAGAGTATATAAATCAATATTAAAGTGTTGGGTACTTAATTTATTCAGTCCCTCACTTAATGCCGATTGTCATTTGTCAGTGAAAGGACCAATCACCTTTCAGAAGGCTGACCTGCGGGGACAAAAATAGCTAGAAGCACACTGCGATGGTGTGGAGCCAGCATAGCTGGAAACTTTTGAGTTCTGGTCACCCAAAGATTGGCAGAAGCAGTTTACCACGCACTCTCTTGCACACAGTCAGACATGCACAGTCTATTTGACACAGACAAAAATATACACACAGATTTTCAAATTCAGGAAGCTTTATTGACATGGACATGCACTCTCTCTCTCAGGCACAGACTCACCTTCTCACACTTTTGTCTCTCTGAGACACACACATTTGATTCTCCAACAGACACAAACTCTTGGTACCTCTGACAAAGATATATATACTCTCTCTCTGTCACACATAAAAGTTTTCAGTTTCAGGAAGCTTTATTGACACACACACACTCACACAAATGTAGTAAGCCACTCTGATCCTACCACGTGTTTTATCTTCGGTTTTAGCATGGGGTTTTCAGCAATAACCTATCCCTAGTATGACTAGGGGTTTTAGTGTGGGAAAAACCCGAGCTATAAAACCCACAACAATGTTAGCATGTATCATGCTATTTGCAGGTTTTTAAGCCTTATTAGCTATTACTCTGCAGTCCTTCATCTTCTGAGGTTTCTGTAAAAGTCATTCTTGGTGGCTATACTTGGCATGTAAAAAGGCTTTCCGGACCACCTCCGAAGGTGATGGTCTCCCATATTATTTGTCTCTTACCATTTTCTGCAGCAGCCAAATAGCTTCAAGCGGTGATGATGTTACATTAGCATACACTACAAGTATATTCCATAAGAACATAAGAAGTTGCCATACTGCATCAGACCATAGGTTCATAAAACCCAGCATCCTATTTCCAACAATGGCCAACCTGGCAAGTTCCCAAACAGTAAATAGATCCCATGCTACTAATGCCAGTAATAGTAGTGGCAATTCCCTAAGTCAACTTGATTAATAGCAGTTTATGGACTTCTCCAGGAACTTGTCCAAACCTTTTTTAAACTCAGCTAAGCTAACTTCCTTAACCACATCCTCTGGCAATGAATTCCATAGCTTAATTGTGCATTGAGTGCAAAAAACTTTCTATGATTTGTTTTAAATGTGCTACTTGCTAACTTCATGAAGTGTGCCCTAATCCTTGTATTATCTGAAAGAGTAAACAACAGATTCACATTTACTCATTCTAGTCTTCTTATGATTTTGGAGACCTCCATCATATCCCCCCTCAGCTGTCTCTTCTCCAAGCTGAACAGCCCTAACCTCTTTAGCCTTTCCTCATAGGTGAGCCGTTCCATTCCCTTTATCATTTTGGTCACCCTTCTCTGCACCTTCTACAGTGCATATATATCCTTTTTGAGATGCGGCGACCAGAACTGCACACAGTACTCAAGGTGCGGTCTCACCATAGAGCGATATAGAGGCATTATGACATTCTCTGTTTTATTCACCATTCCCTTCCTCATAATTTTTAACATTTTGTTTGCTTTTTTGACCTCCACAGCACACTGAGCTGACAATTTCAATGTATTGTCTACTATGATGCCTAGATATTTTTCCTGGGTGGTAACTTCTAACATGAAACCTAACAAACAGGCCGATACAGAAAAATGCGCAAGAGAGCCGGTGAGCACCTGCTCTCCCAGCGCGCGCACAGGCCACTCTCCTGGGCGCGCGATTCAGGAGGGTGGCCTATGCAAATTAGGGCCCGTGGTAAAAGGAGGCACTAGGGACACTAGTATGTCCTAGCTCCTCCTTTTGACAGGAGCGGCGGCTGTCAGCGGGTTTGACAGCCGATGCTCAATTTTTCCAGCATCGGTTCTCAAACCCGCTGACGGCTACGGGTTCGGAAAACGGACGCCGGCATAATTGAGCGTCCATCTTCCGATCTGCAGGCCGCGGGCAGATTAAAAATTTTTTAAAAATTTTTTTTACTTTTTTTATACTTTGGGGGCCTCCGACTTAATATTGCTATGATATTAAGTTGGAGGGTGTACAGAAAAGCAGTTTTTTCTGCTTTTCTGTACACTTCCCCGGCGCGGGCAGGCGTTAATTTTTGAAAGTAAAATGTGCGGCTTTGCTGCACATTTTGCTTTCTGGATCGTGCGGGAATAACTAATAGGGCCATCAACATGCATTTGCATGTTGCGGGCACTATTGGTTTCGGGGGGGGGGGGGTGTTTGGCTGCATGTTTTCGACGCGCTATTACCCCTTACTGTATGAGGGGTAAAGCTAGCATGTGGACCCCCAATCTTCCAGTCTTGCAAGGTCATTCTGTAATTTATCACTATCCACTTGTGATTTAACTACTCTGAATAATTTTGTGTCATCTGCAAATTTGATCGCTTTACTCATTGTTCCCCTTTCCAGATCATTTATAAATACATTAAAAAGCACCGGTGTAAGTACAGATCCCTGAGGCACTCCACTGAGAAAACTGATTATTTACTCCTACTCTCTGTTTCTTATCTTTTAACCAGTTTGCAATCAACAGAAGTACATTCCCTCCTATCCCATGACTTTTTAATTTTCTTAGAAGCCTTTCATGGGGGACTTTGTCAAACGCCTTCTGAAAATCCAAATACACCACATCTTCCAGATCACCTTTATCCACATGTTTATTCATTCCTTCAAAAAGAGTAGCAAATTTGTGAGATAAAACTTCTCTTGGGTAAATCCATGCTAGCTGTGTCTCATTAAACCGTGTCTATGTATATGCTCTGTGATTTTGTTGTTTAGAATAGTTTCCATGATTTTTCCTGGCTCACCCATCTATAGTTTCCCGGATCACCCCTGGAAACCAATTTAAATATTGGGGTTACATTGGCTACCTTCCAGTATTCAGGTACAATGGATGATTTTAATGATAAGTTACAAATTACTAGAAATGGATATGAAATTTCATTTTTTTGTTCTTTCAGAACCCTGGGGTATATCTTCTTTTTGCCAATATTGTCTACTACATCTCCCGGTTCACCATGATTTGGTTAAGTTCATCTGAATCATCACCCTTAAAAACTGTCTCTGGAACGGGAAACTCCCCAACATCTTCATTTATAAACACCAAAGCAAATACGATAGCTTTATCTTCCTAATCTTAATGTTCCTAATCTTTCAAGATTTTCTACGAATAACTTACACTCGGGGCACTAACGAGTAATATTTTAGTGCCCCCTGACTTTTGTACACAAAGCTCACTTCGCACTGCCAAACTATCAATTGAACACAAACTTTGTGGTTCCTGCTCGGTGTGTGCTGTATCTCTTGATATTATTGAGGTGCATATACCTCCAATTCAGAAAATTATTAAATTAGTACATCAAACATCATGTTTGTCCAAAGAGGTTATTTACACAATTTGCTGCCCTCGTAAGAAACTCTACATTGGCAAGACTTCTCACGCTATTAACACATGCATGATTGAACACAGGAGCTGCCTAAAACATTAGCATTTAAATGCACCTTTGGTGTCTCATTGTGTTGAATTTGGCCATACTTTTGAAGATCTGTGGTTTTGTGTTTTGGATCATATTCAGAGTGATTGGTGTGGAGGTGACATCTCTGAACAACTTTTAACATTTAGAACCATCTTGGATCTGTGATCTGTGCATCTCATCTCCAACTGAATTAAATACAGAACAGGATCCCTCTGTTTTCTTGTGAACTTTATTTATATATATTTCTCTTTTCTCTTTCATTTACTCATCTGTTTGTTTTCTTGTTTTGACTTATCAGCTGTTTCATACTGGAATATGACATTTATTTAAAAAATATATTTGCTGCATACTCCACTGATCGCAACAGAGCACAATTTAACAAACATAATCATTAAAAACATACAAACATATTCATAAAAACAAGCTAAAAACATACAAACAACTTTCAATGACATTACTTAACAGACAGCATATCAACCCCTTTCATTGCCTCATCTGCCATTTTGTTCCCTTTCAAATGTTGCCTTATAGAGCCATGTTTTTAAAACTTTAAAAAAATTCTTTGGCATCTGACACAGTGCGAAGAGAGCAGGGCATAGTGTTCCATAACCTGGGGCCTGCAACTGAGATTGCTCTGTCACAAATCATCCCCAAATGCGCCTGATGTATCGAAAGCCTGTGAGCGAGTCAGTTGGACCGTTAGATGATCGAGGGGTTAAAGGGGCACTTAGAGAAGATAAGGCCATCGCGGAAAGATTAAATGATTTCTTTGCTTCGGTGTTTACTGAAGAGGATGTTGGGGAGGTACCCGTAATGGAGAAGGTTTTCATGGGTAATGATTCAGATGGACTGAATCAAATCACGGTGAACCTAGAAGATGTGGTAGGCCTGATTGACAAACTGAAGAGTAGTAAATCACCTGGACCGGATGGTATATACCCCAGAGTTCTGAAGGAACTAAAAAATGAAATTTCAGACCTATTAGTAAAAATTTGTAACTTATCATTAAAATCATCCATTGTACCTGAAGACTGGAGGATAGCAAATGTAACCCCAATATTTAAAAAGGGCTCCAGGGGCGATCCGGGAAACTACAGACCGGTTAGCCTGACTTCTGTGCCAGGAAAAATAGTGGAAAGTGTTCTAAACATCAAAATCACAGAACATATAGAAAGACATGGTTTAATGGAACAAAGTCAGCATGGCTTTACCCAGGGCAAGTCTTGCCTCACAAATCTGTTTCACTTTTTTGAAGGAGTTAATAAACATGTGGATAAAGGTGAACCGGTAGATATAGTATACTTGGATTTTCAGAAGGCGTTTGACAAAGTTCCTCATGAGAGGCTTCTAGGAAAAGTAAAAATCATGGGATAGGTGGCGATGTCCTTTCGTGGATTGCAAACTGGCTAAAAGACAGGAAACAGAGAGTAGGATTAAATGGGCAATTTTCTCAGTGGAAGGGAGTGGACAGTGGAGTGCCTCAGGGATCTGTTTTGGGACCCTTACTGTTCAATATATTTATAAATGATCTGGAAAGAAATACGACGAGTGAGATAATCAAATTTGCAGATGACACAAAATTGTTCCGAGTAGTTAAATCACAAGCAGATTGTGATAAATTGCAGGAAGACCTTGTGAGACTGGAAAATTGGGCATCCAAATGGCAGATGAAATTTAATGTGGATAAGTGCAAGGTGATGCATATAGGGAAAAATAACCCATGCTATAATTACAATGTTGGGTTCCATATTAGGTGCTACAACCCAAGAAAGAGATCTAGGTGTCATAGTGGATAACACATTGAAATCGTCGGTACAGTGTGCTGCGGCAGTCAAAAAAGCAAACAGAATGTTGGGAATTATTAGAAAAGGAATGGTGAATAAAACGGACCTGATTTGATATTTGTATCGAGAATGTCGGTATATAAAAATCATAAATAAATAAATAAATAAATAAAATGTCATAATGCCTCTGTATCGCTCCATGGTGAGACAGCACCTTGAATACTGTGTACAATTCTGGTCGCCGCATCTCAAAAAAGATATAATTGCGATGGAGAAGGTACAGAGAAGGGCTACCAAAATGATAAGGGGAATGGAACAACTCCCCTATGAGGAAAGACTAAAGAGGTTAGGACTTTTCAGCTTGGAGAAGAGACGACTGAGGGGGGATATGATAGAGGTGTTTAAAATCATGAGAGGTCTAGAACGGGTAGATGTGAATCGGTTATTTACTCTTTCGGATAGTAGAAAGACTAGGGGGCACTCCATGAAGTTAGCATGGGGCACATTTAAAACTAATCGGAGAAAGTACTTTTTTACTCAACGCACAATTAAGCTCTGGAATTTGTTGCCAGAGAATGTGGTTAGTGCAGTTAGTATAGCTGTGTTTAAAAAAGGATTGGATAAGTTCTTGGAAGAGAAGTCCATTACCTGCTATTAAGATCACTTAGAGAATAGCCACTGCCATTAGCAATGGTTACATGGAATAGACTTAGTTTTTGGGTACTTACCAGGTTCTTATGGCCTGGATTGGCCACTGTTGGAAACAGGATGCTGGGCTTGATGGACCCTTGGTCTGACCCAGTATGGCATTTTCTTATGTTCTTATGTTGGAATGTTTACAAGTCCAGTGTTTGCTGTCCTTTAAAGTGAGTGGGGGTAGACAGATGTAAGTTTGCCCCTAACCAGACCATAACCGGTCTGTAGCTGATTTTATGCAATAGAGTTTACCCTTTATAATGAATTCTATTGAATATTGGGAGCCAATGGAGTTCTTGATGTTAACAGGTCTCTCAGTTTGAGCGTCTTGAGGATGGAAGTGTGTCCAGCTAGTTCTGCTACTATGAGGAGCAGCCGCTGGAGCACCTCGCCTTCCACAGATAAGTTATCCCTCAGAAGCAGTCCCCGTATGAAACATCAGCTGATGGCAGGGGTCTTATTTCTAACACTTGGGACACCATTTTCTGTAAATATTTGGAAAGAACACTTAGGGGCAGATTTTCAAAGACCTACACGCGCCGGGCCTATTTTCAAAAGGCCCAGCGGCGCGCGTAAAACCCTGGGACGCGCGGTTGTCCCGGGGCTTTTCTGAATGGGCGGGCAGGGGGGCGTGACGGGGGCGGGGCAGATGGTCCGGGGCATGGCGGGGCGGTCCGAGAGGTGTGGCTGAGGACTCCGGCACAGGGGGATCGTGCGCTGGCACTTGGCCGGCAGGTGTAACTTCCAAAACAAAGGTATGGGGGGGGGGCCTTTCTTTATGGCTGGGGGGGCGGGACAGGGAGGGGAAGGTGGGGGGGGGGGGGGGGGAATGGGGAAAGCCAGCAGGGCTCCCTAAGGGCTCAGCGCGTGCAATTTGCACTAGTGTGCACCCCTTGCGCGCGCCGACCCCTGATTTTATAACATGCGCGCGGTTGTTTTAAAATCCGCCCCTTATTTTGTCTGATTGGGACACTTTAGTTAGTAAGGAGGATGAGAGATAAGACTGGGTGATGGTACGTATCTTTCCACACACCAACTGGCTTGCTCACACCTTAAATAAAGCAACCACAGCTTTTTCACACGTGCGCCTTACATTTTGTACATTTATTTTGCAGTTGTGCCTGGTTTTTGCAACCCTGCCTGTGCATTGTGACGACAGACGTCCATCCAGGGTGAGATTCCTCCTTTTCCTTTGTACTTCCAGCCCAATCAGAACCAAATCTGGGATCAGGCGCCACAAGCCTTCATTTCCCAACTTCCCAGGAATTTTTTCCCCCTGTTTTATCTCCTCCCCTCTCAACTTACCAACCCCAGTTATCACCCGGGGATCCTGCACAACCCTGCAATCAAGGAGCCCAAATCCACCAGGAGTAATGAACGCAGCCTCTGCAGCATCCCAAGCCCTGGGAAACAGAGGATCTGCACCAGGAATCAAACTCGGCTCCCTCAGTCTGGCAGCACACAGAACCGCCCCCAAGCCACCAGGGTGGCATTGCTACTTATGTCTTCTCTGCCGGCTAAATTTAGGACAGCTCTTTAGCTCAACCAGACTTAGCTGGCTAAGTCATCCGACTATAGGGTTGCCAACTTTTCCATAGACCAGGATTGGACACTTGAGAACAGGGGGGGGGGGAATGGTACCCCCTCATTTGCATAAACTTTAGATCTTGCCAGTGAACTGCCTATACAGTGTATCTATGTATCTGCAGAAGCACTGGAGCTCAGGGCAGTGCTACACACCACCTCCTCTCCCTATACTGTCCAATCACAGCATGGGAAAGGAGGCAGGAATACAGCACAGCTCTCCTCCGATAGACTCCGACCTGTCTTTCTCTTCCTCTAACTAGGAGCCACCTGCAAAACAGGACATTTAGGGCAGGATTCATCATTCCTCGTGGAATGATAAATCCCGTGAAAAGGGGGGGTGGGGGCGAAGGGAGGGCAGGCCTGCAAAAGGTCGCAGCCGTTCGCACCACAGTGGTGCGATTTCGCCAGCCGTGGTGCGGCCGGCTGCAGCCTTTCACAGCAAATGGCGACACCGTAAAAGGTGTAGCTATTCGCCGCGCTACTGCCACAATCGACTCCTCCCCTCCAGCTCATTTACATCATATTGTGTGCCTTATCGGGTGTGATACGGGCCTAACGCACGCGATAAACCTTTAGTGAATAACCCCCTTAGTGTCCAGTCGGTACTTCTGACTGGACACTGTACAGAATGCCTGAAAACCTGGCTGTCCAGTCCAAAACTGGCAGTTGGCAACCCTCTCCGACTGACTCTGAATATTGGAGTTGGCTAGTTAACTTAGCCAGCTAACTCAGCTCCTCCCAGATATGCCCCTGGACTGCCCCCTAACTTATCCAGCTAAATTCTAGCTCCCTGACTTATTAGCCGGCTAGAATTTCGCTGGATAAGGGCTGATTATAACTGGGTAAGCCATTTAGATGGATAAGTATTACATTATCCGGTCTAAATGGCTTTTGAATATGAACCTCAGAATAAATAGAGACCTTAATGTGAAATATGTAAGCACCTCGGATAACAGTAGTAGAAATCAAAATGATCTTCAACAATTGAAAAGAAATGAAGATTAAGATTTTAGCAAGCAACAAGAATAAAAATCTCAACATTTCAAACACTGGAAGTAATCCTCACCCAATGATGTCAGAGTCTCGTAATTCTCCTTCATGGTCTCCTTGTAAAGCTCCTTCTGCCATTCTTCTAACATCTCCCACTCCTCCTGCCAGAAATAGACAGCGACGTCCTCAAATGTCACAGGGACCTGGAACACAAATTGTTACATATAAACTCAGAATGTGAAAGCTGATAAAAACAGCGAGGCTCCATGTTCTCTTCCTATTGTAGTATCTCAGCTGTTTAGGCCAGCATTTCCCAACCTGCGTGCCTTCAGAATTTAACAGGGTGTGCCACAGAAAAGTCACCACTGTCTGATGCTGAGATGCTAGGGACAAATTGTGCGTTCCTAGCGCGTCCATGGCATCGAGCGCCCAGGAGACATAGCTGTGCGCAGATTAGGGAACGGACACTCGGTTTTACGAGCGTCCATTTTCCTAACCCGTGCACAGCCATGAATAACCACCGTGCAAACCTTAGAAAATATTCCCATCCCTACTGTAAACACTGTTCTTCTATGGTTCCTCCTACTTAGTATCGCGACAATATTAAGTCGGAGGAACCACAGAAAAGCAGCATTTTCTGCTTTTCCATGCATGGCTTGGGATGCCTCAAAACCTAACGCCAGCTCCAGGGCTGGCATAAATTTTTGAGTGTAAAAATGTGCATGCCCAGCGCGTGGTAACTTTTTATATCAGGCATGCTAGCTAATAGCCTTATCAGCATGAATTTACTTGTGAAGAGCGTTATTAGCTACGCATTGGTTTGGACGCGCGTTTTGGATACCCTAATCCCGGTATAGCATCGGGAGTAAGTCTAGTGCATCGAAAACGCACATCCAACCATGCATTCAGCGGTGGTGCTGACCTTAGCGCCCGATATTGCATCAGCCTGTAACTTTGTCATTAGCTTAAACCCTAGGCTAAGATTTAAGGTAGGAGTAATTTGCAGATCATCCCTTGCAGGCACCTCATGTGAGACTGGCTGGATTGGTCAACAAGTCTGTATAAATGCACAAGAGAGAAGTGTAGTTTTGGTTTGGTTTTTGATTTGGAGAAGGAAGCTGATAGCAATGGTCCCCACAAGCATACCCCCCCTCTCTGATAACACCTTCTTCACTTGCTCGCTCCCTTCTTTTCTAACAACAGCCCCCTATGCACACCCCCTCCCTCTCAGACAACACTCCAAACACGCATGCCCCCTGCCTCTCTCACAACACCCCGCACACACTCCCCCCTCCCTCTCCAACAACACTCATGACACCTCCCTCTCCAACACCCACCCAGACACACACAAGTCCCCTTACTCTCCAACATCCCCACACGTACACCCCTCCCTCTCCAACACTCGCCTACATTCAAGCCCCCTCCCTCTCCAAAACACCCACACGCATGCCCTCCTCCGGCAATTTGCCCCCCCACATGAAAGCCCCTCCTCTGACATCCCCCCACACGCATGCCCCCTCCCTCTCCTACAATACCCCCACTCACATGCCCCTCTCTCCAATTCCCTCCACACGCATGTGCCCTCCCTCTCCAAAACACCCAAATACAAGTACATTTCTCCCTCTCCTATAACAAACCCATGCACACCCCTCCCTCTCTGACAACACCCCCCACATGCACGCACTCCTCTTCTCTCAACACCCCCCACACACAGACAATCTCCCACATTCCTCCTTGCAAATGTATCTACCCATACAGCCCCATTCCTTTCCCACCAAACCCCACATATTCAGACATTCTTTGATTCCTCCCATTAATCCATTCATCCACAAAGCAAACTGAAGACACCTCACACCTGGAGCTTCTGTTAGGCACACTTCCAGGTCAGGGAGTCATAAAATGCACTTTGAAGTTGACATGCAATTCTAAACTTCTCTTTTTTTTTTGTTTTCCCTTAGTTTTCACACAAACTCAGTAACTGCAGTAAAATGAGGGCTGGGGTCAGGAACTCTAGCTCCCTTTCTCTCTCTGCCCTTCCTTTCATCATGAAGCAGCCTGTCTGTAAAAGTCAGCCTCTCCACGCAACCTTTCCTCGAGTTCTGAGTGAGGAGCCCACCAGTGGAATTAGTAAAGTAAAAAATACCATAAATTCAAAACTTAGATTATTTTGGTTACTCCTCATTGCTGTTTGCTCTACATGTAAATTATCTGTGGTGTTTTTGTTATGTGGTTAGTTTTGAATGAGCTTTTGAAATACATGCCTCCTTTTTTTCTGAGAGCTTCATTATAACGAATAACCACCGTGCAAACCTTAGATAATAAGAACATAAGAAATTGCCATGCTGGGTCAGACCAAGCGTCCATCAAGCCCAGCATCCTGTTTCCAACAGAGGCCAAACCAGGCCACAACAACCTGGCAATACCCAAACACTAAGAAGATCCCGCACTACTGATGCAATTAATAGCAGTGGCTATTCCCTAAGTAAAATTGATTAATAGCCGTTAATGGACTTCTCCTCCAAGAACTTATCCAAACCTTTTTTGAACCCAGCTACACTAACTGCACTAACCACATCCTCTGGCAACAAATTCCAGAGCTTTATTGTGCGTTGAGTGAAAAAGAATTTTCTCCGATCCCTACTGTAAACACTGTAATCAGATCTCTCAATCTCTTTTCTCTCCCGCTAATAATAATATTCCCTCCTGGGTGTATTTCCCTTTAGTGCAAACTGCAGTACCTGTGCAGACACTGTCTCCGCCATTCTCTAGCCTTCTTTTCTGGGGAAGGAGCTGCAGGATTTGCGCTCTCAGCTGGAAGGTGGCAGATAAGAAGGAATGCGCTCCCTTCTCTCTCTTTCTTGGGATGAAGCTTCAGGCTCTGCTTCTCTCTCAATGGCTGGTGCTTGCAGAGAAGCGGCTGGAAATGTTACCGGGTTAGGAGGGAGCGGAGGGGAAGGGAAGGAGGGATCTAGGCAGAGAAACAGAAAGACTAGAAGGGAAACTCTTCTGGGTTCACAGCTGTCTGAGGCTGGCAAGCAGGCGGCCATCTTCTGACTGGCAAAAAGCTGCTGAGAGTCCGGTTATCAGTCACAGCTGCCTACCAACTCCATGCCAGGAGATGCTCTGATCCAGGTCTAAGTTTGTAAATTTCCCTTCTCTAAGCATTCTGAGATTTCTGTTATTTTAGTCAGTGCCATGATTTGACAGTTTATGAATCTGTGGCCAGTGTAATACTATCAAGTGCTTAAAAATAAAATCAGATAAAAAATAAAATATAAATAAGAAGGAACAAATCTCCAGTATTTTTCCATCATTAGGCATTGGGAGTGGGTTTTTGTATTTTTGAATCCTCCCCTTTGCCAAAACCGCATTTTTTGGAAGATAGGCTTCAAGGGATATACAATCCCTTGGAGCATGCTTGCTTTTTAAGAGGGATAGAAGCTGACGAGAGTCACGAGAATGAGATTCCCTTCAGGATCTCCAGGGAGAGGTTGGAGAACTAGGGTGGAGGAAAGAAGCTGAAGATCCCCTTAGGATCTCAAACCCAGTGGTTTTGGACTTTTTTTGGATTTTGAGAAGATTTAGAGGTTTTTTGGAGCTATTGATCGATCATCAAGAAAGTGAACCCCCCTCTCACCTCCTGGTCACAGACTGGAACAAGGGCTTTTTTTCTCTGCTTATGCTATTCAACATAGCAAGAGTGAAGAACGTTTGAGTGTTCTGGAGTCTTGGGACTCAGTGAGTTTGAGGGTTTTTTTCCAATGGATTTCAGTTGAAGCTTTTTGGAAGTTATTGTGACCCATCTTTGAGATGGGTCACAATATACAGTGTATATTGAGGATATTATCTTCAAGGTGCAAGAAATGGGAGAGGAGTCAGAAGGGAAAAACTGGACAAGAAAACCATTTCAGTGGTTCAGTGGCTCTGCAATGCCCTTCCTCATGGATTGGCATTGTTGCTGCAGCCGGGATATGTGGAATGGGCTACTGGTCTGGGATGGTCATTGGTAGGCCAGTATTGGCTGGGTGGGGTCCAGAGTGACATTGGTGGTTCAGGGTGGGAAGGATGAAGTTCAGCTCCAACACTAGCTCAGCTGTACATAAAATGGGGAGATTGTGTCCAGAAAACATAATGGACAGCAATGTGTCAGCCACTAATGAAAGACAAGGTCACTTTGGTTCACATTTCTTAACCAAACCCACAACACTAACATAGTAATAGAGTAATAACGACAGATGAAGACCAAATAGGCCATCCAGTCTGCCCAGCAATTTGTTTATGGTAGTAATTGCTGCTCCATGCAGGTTACCCCCATATAGTTCTGTCTAGGATAGTAACTGCTGCTTCATGCAGATTACCCCATTCGTTCCCTTAAGGGTAGTAACTCCCCATGTAGAAATGTTACACCATTGCTTTCTTCTTTTTCAATTTCAAGCCTTTTGGGATCTGTAGTGTTGGTTCCATGCTCCCCCCCCCCCTTTTTTTTTTTTAGTGATGATACCCAGTCTAGCCCGTTATACTTGTTATGTTCGCTGGTCACAAGAGGATCCATGACTGGCATTACTCACCCGCAGATGTCAACAAGCCTCTGATGCGGCCGAAAACAGCCAGTCTCTTTTGTGGCAGTAATGCCACCCTGACTCTGCCATTCCATGGGCTTCCTTAGGTGCACACATACACGGCACGTGGCCACTTAAAGGCCCTGAGGTGGGAACCTCGACTGCTGGCGCTTCTGGATGATGTCACGCAGCTAGGTAAATAAGTTCCAGCCGCACACCCTAGCATCACCTCAACAATGGGTCTCCTGCATCAGCAGTGCATGTTGCTCTCAAGTTCCTGGTTCCTGTTTGCCTTGTCTTTCTGTTTCCTGTTTGTTCCGCCTTGCCTATATCTTTGTATGTTTTCATTGATTCCGGCCTGATCTCTTGGTATCGATCTCTTGCTTGGACCTGACCATGTTTGCCTGCTGCCTGGACTTGACTGCCCACTTGGACCTGACCATGTTTGCCTGCTGTCTGCCCCTTCCTTTGGCCTGTCTCTGTATCTCCTTGCTGCCTGTCTTGACCCTGGCGTGCCCTTGGACTCTTGTTTACTCCACTGCCCTAGGGACCTGCTTAAGTCCTGCCAGCCACCAGAACTCAAGGGCTCAACCTGTGGGGTGGCGGCTGCTAAAGATGAAGCTCCAGCCTGTCCCGCTACAAGGCACGTACACTAACTGCAGGTGTAGGTCTCGTAGGTTCACCTCTGAGGCTGTGTCATCTACACCGCAGTACATAACAGATCAGTTTATATGTCTTGGCTAAAATGGTCAATGCAGTCATCTTAGGCCTATGTCCAGTTTTCCACCGCAGTATGCAGAATAAGCGGATGTCTTTAGTAAACAGCAGGCAAAGGTCCTGCCATCACATCGTTCCTATGATTGTCCCATTGTCTTGATCCTAGGGCAGGTACCACCTAGAGGTAGACTCTACTACTCAGCACCTAAAGCAGAGGCCATGTCTAAATATATTAAAGAAATTCTGGACAGAGAGTTCATCTGGTCTTTCTTCATTGGCTGCTGGAGCCAGCTTCTTTTTGGTGGGGAAAAAAGATGATTCTCTATGCCCTTGCATCAACTACCATTATCCTCTCCACTCATCACCGAACTCTTTGATCACCTCAGAGGGCACAGATATTTACCAAGCTTGACCTGTAGGGGGCATACAATCTGATTAGGATCTGTGAGGGAAATGAATGGAAGACCACTTTTAATATCAGAGTTAGACACTATAAATATCTGATGATACCTTTCGGGTTATGCAATGCCCCTTGGTCTTTCAGTTTATGGTTGATGAGATTTTTCAGGACCTGCTATACTCCCATGTGATGGTATATCTGAATAATATCCTTGTGTTTTCAAATTCCTTGCAAGAACACAGACTCCATGTCAAGCAAGTTCTCTAGTGGCTCCATGAGCACCATCTTTATGCAAAATTAGAAAAATGTACTTTGAACAGGAGGAGTATCATTTCTTGGCAAGGCCTACCATGAACCCAAAGAAACTGAAAGCCATCCTGGAATAGCCACAACCAGTGGGCCTCAAAGCCCTGCAGCATTTCTTCGCAGTTGCGAACTACTACTGGCAATTCATTCATGGCTACTCTATGTTGGCCACACCTCTCACCGCCCTGACTAAGAAGACTGCAGATAGCAAAAATTAGACCAACAATGCCATTCAAGCCTTTCAGCACCTCAAGAAGGAATTCCCCCATAACCCATGCCTGCAACTTGTCCAGCCTCAATCTCTTCTCCTTGTCTCATCTAGTACCTTCATGTATCTTCTTTGTCTTTTCTGGCCTGATCTCCTGGTAGTGACCTCTTGCTTGGACCTGGCCATGTTTGCCTGCTGCCTGGACCTGACCACATTTGCCTGCCTCCTGGACCTGACCACCCACTTGGACCTGATCACATTTGCCTGCCACCTGCCCCAACCTTTGGCCTGTCTTGACCCCAGCGTGCCCTTAGACTCTTGCTCTTTCCACCACCCTAGGAGCTCGCATAAGTCCTGCTGGCTGTCAGAACCCAAGGGCTCAACCTGCGGGGGAGGGGCTGGTATAATTGAAGTTCCAGACTGTCCCGCTCCAGTGCGCATTCGCCAGCTGCTGGCATAGGCCTCATAGGTTCGCCTATGAGGCTGCATCAACCGCATAACAGCATAAAGGGCTCACGCCCATGCTGCTCATTACAATACTTCAGCGCAGCTTTGTTCAGACCAGGAATACAACATTCAGGAAACGTTGTGCTAGCAGAGAACTCTGCTGGCTAGCACTTAAAGACAGCTGGGAGCCTGGCTGGGCATAGCCTAGCCCACAGTACCTGGGAAGGTAATAACACTACAGCTGCCCCAATTCCTCACAGGCTGAATCACTCTTGCTGCGGAGCTCCTTTCTGCCACCTCTAGGGATGGTGGCTTAAAACCCACAGCTGATCTTACAAGGAGTCTGTTTAAGTGTCAGTAATCCTCTTCATTTTTTCATTAGCTTCTATGGTCTATCTACTGATTCATTGAGCCCATGAACAGATTCAACATGGGCTATAGCTGAACCAGAGTTGTTTCTTCACCTGAAGACTGAGCACTATCACGGTCACCATCATTAGGCCTAGTGCTTAGGCTAAAACGTATTCAACTTTTCCACCTGGGAGATGTGTGGCAAGTATGAAATTTTCTTTTTGCTTACTTTTACATTTCAATAATAACAGTTACCTGTCTGAGATTTATTCTACATCAGTGGTTCCCAAACTTGTCCTAGAGGATCCCCAGCCAGTCAAGTTTTCAGGATATTATCAATGAATATGCATGAGTTAGAATAGCATGCACTTCCTTTTGCAAATTTTCTCTCATGTATATTCACTGTTGCTATTCTGAAAACCTGACTGCTGGGAGTCTCCTAGGACAGGTTTGGGAACCTCTGGTGTTGTATATTATGCAATGGGATTACCATGTGAATGCACTTAGTAAGACTCCATTTACTTCATTCAATAATTATCTTCCTTGTGTTGAGACCCTCTAGGTCAGGGATGGCCAACTGTGGTCCTCGAGAGCCAAAAACATACCAGGTTTTCAGGATATCCACATTGAATATGCACGAGGTAGGTTTACATACAATACATGCAGTGCATGCAAATCTAAGAACATAAGAATATGCCATACTGGGTCAGACCAAGGGTCCATCAAGCCCAGCATCCTGTTTCAAACAGTGGCCATTCCAGGCCATAAGAACCTGGCAAGTACCCAAAGACTAAGTCTATTCCATGTTACCGTTGCTAGTAATAGCAGTGGCTATTTTCTAACTCATGCATATTCATTGTGGATATCCTGAAAACGTGGTCTGTTTGTGGCTCCTGAGGATTGGAGTTGGCCACCCCTGCTCTAGGTCTCCATTAGATTACCTAGTCTAAGCCTTAAGGTTAATAAGTGAAAAGAGAGGCATATATTCTGAATAGCACCTCCTCCCGAGGCTTGCTGGAGTGGTGAGTTCCTGTGTGAATAAGAGAGGGGGAAGTAGAGGCAGTAGTGTAGTGTAGGGTAGTATTTTAAGGTGGAGTTTGATGTGTTAGGAGCTGTTTTTGTTGCAGTCCTTTAGTTTGGGCCTCTGAAAAGAAGTGAGGTGCTCTTGGTCAGTGCACTCCATGCCTGCAGCATCTTCCTCATGGTTTTTGGATTCAGTGAACTGTTTTGAAACCATTTTTGGAAAGTTTTGTTTTTCCACATTTTTGTGAATCTCTGGTCCTGAATAGAAGAGGGACAGAGGCAATGTGATCCCTTGTGGGCTGTGCGCAGCCAGGAGACAGGAAGTACTAAAGCTTCTGGTGGTCCAGCTGAGTAAAAAGTTTAAGTATAACTAAGTAGGACAATCAGGGGAGGGTCCTTTCAAACTCAATTGCAGATACAGGGTCCTGAGAACAACCTTGACCAAGAGTTAACTGTTTAACTCCCTCCCTCCCTTTCTCCCTGCTCCTCTGCCCACTCACCCCTAGGTTTGTTTTTCTTACAAAGTCTGCCTAAATACATAATTGGCAACAAGATAAATTGGTAAATCCTTAGGTGTTATCCATCAAATACATTTACCAAAATGAGGACTATCCAGTGTAACTATTGTGGAGCCTTTATTCTGAGGGAAATCATCTGGAAACTTAGGGCTTGCCCCATTTGTTCAGAACTCTCTGCCTTGAAAAAGGAGCTTGCTGAATTAGCTGCAATAAAGAAAGTTTCATCCACTTTACATTATTCAGGAATTAATTCCCCATTACCACAGAAAAAACAAAAGTCAAGGAAATAATATTTACAGTAGGCTCAGTTAGGATAAGACCTATGACCCACAGATACCCATTCTTGACAGCTGTGCAGCCCACAAGTCTACCCCCCCCCCCCCAAGGCATTAAGGAACAAAAAAAACCAAAACAGGATTACAGTGGGCTCTAGTAGAATTAGACCTGTGATGTGGAGACACACACTGTATCAAATGACACAAGTACAAAACGCCTTCTCTGTATTAAATACTGAAGAAGTTCTTGAGAAAGAGATTGAAGTGTTATCTGAAAAGAAAGAAGAAACCCAATGCATACACAAATTCCATAAAACAATTAGTAACCAAAGGAAAAAGCTCATTGTGCTGGGTGACTCCGTTATCAGCGGCACTAATCTAGGAACTCTCAGCGAGGGAAACACTACAGTTAAAAGCATCCCAGGATCATCGGCCAGCAGAAATGCTATTCAAATAGTCAATGTGATCAAAGAAGAAAGCAAAGACTTTAAAGTTGATATCATCCATCTGGGAACCAACGATCTTGCTGGAAATAACATCCAAGCTGTACAGAGAGATTTCCAGTCTATAGCAAAGCAGATTAGGCACACGGCGACAACCATTGCCTTTTCAGAAGTGTTACCAGTTCATGGAAAGGGGAAGGAGAGCCTAAGCCATATTAATAACTTCAATGTATGGCTCAAATCCTGGTGTAAGGAACAAAGTTTTGGATTTATTGGGGGCTGGAGCCATGTATGGAACAATAAAAAGCTCTTTATCAAAGATGGCTTACATCTGTCTGGGGCAGGAAAGAGGATACTACGAGATAAATTCAAATCCTATGTCATAAGGCATTTAAACTAGATGCTGGGGGTGACAGAAAGAAATTAGAATGTCACCCCCCAAACACAAATGCTAGGAAAAGGGTGACGTGGATAACAAAACTCAACTAAATAAGCCACAAAAGGAGTCCAGGAAAAGCAGTAACCTGAACGAGAAAAGCTGGAAAGCTATGAGCACAAATGCTCGTAGTTTGGGCAATAAAATAACAGATCTACAAGCGCTAATGGTGAAGGCAGACTTGGATGTTGTTGCTGTCACAGAAACGTGGTTCAGAGAATCTCATGATTGGGATACGGCAATACCGGGCTATAACTTGTTAAGGAAGGACAGAGAGGACAGGAAAGGGGGAGGAGTGGCTCTTTACGTCAGAAACAATATCCAAGCATCGGAGCTGCAAGGAAGATGGGGCAAAGAAGAAGCACTATAGGCTGACCTGAAAAAAAAGATGATGGGGCATCCATTTTTATTGGAGTGGTTTACAGGCCTCCAAATCAAAAGGAAGAGCTTGACAGAGATCTGGTTGAAGACATCCAAAAGATGGGAAAGAAGGGAGAAGTGGTGAATGTTGTAGACTTTAATCTGCTGGATGTAGACTGGAGAATCCCTTCTGCAGAATCTAACAGTGGTAGAGAGATAGTGGATGTTCTGCAAGGGGCTCTGTTCAAACAAATAGTAATGGAACCCACGAGGGAGGGAGCTATACTCGATTTAGTACTCATTAATGGAGATAATGTCTCTAATGGCCAGGTGGGTGCCCACCTCAGCACCAGTGATCATCAAACGGTATGGTTTCATATCAAAAATAGAATACAGAGAAGAAGCACAAAGACCCGAGTTTTGCAGTTCAAAAACAGACTTTGATGAAATGGGGAAGTACCTGAAGGAAGAACTAGAAGGCTGGGAGAACAAGAGAAATGTGGAACAACAATGGACCAACATAAAAGGCGCAATTACCAAGGCAACTAATCTATATGTTAGAAAAGTAAAGAAAAGCAAAAGAAAAAGAAAAATGAAACCTATCTGGTTTTCAAAGGAGGTGGCTGACAAAATAAAAGCTAAAAGAACAGTGTTCAAGAAATATAAAGGATCCCAAAGGGAGGAGCACAAAGAAGAA
Organism: Rhinatrema bivittatum; assembly: GCF_901001135.1. NCBI lineage: Eukaryota > Metazoa > Chordata > Amphibia > Gymnophiona > Rhinatrematidae > Rhinatrema > Rhinatrema bivittatum. The sequence continues at coordinate 52,576,572 of NC_042616.1, read as the reverse complement.
TATCTGGTGGAACTGAGGGAGATTAAGAATGTAATCAAGATGGCAAAAAGTCAAGCAGAAGAAAGGATAGCCAAAGCGGTAACGTGAGGTGACAAAACATTTTTCAGATACATCAAAGAAAGGAGAAAGGTTCAAAGTGGTATAATGAAATTGAAAGGTGAAAAAGATCAATGTGTGGAGAGAGATAAAGAAATGGCAGAAATATTAAATGAATACTTCAGTTCGGTGTTCACTAAAGAGGACCCTGGAGAAGGAACGTCGCTAGTTAACAAGAAACTGGAGGAGAGTGGAGTAGATGCAACTCTTTTTACAGTAGAGGATGTATGGGAAGAGCTGGGGAAACTGAAAGTGGACAAAGCCATGGGGCCTGATGAGGTTCATCCAAGGATACTGAGGGAGCTCAGAGATGTACTGGCAGGTCCGCTCTGTGACGTGTTCAATAGATCCCTAGAAACAGGAATGGTGCTGAGTGATTGGAGAAGAGCGATGGTGGTTCCGCTTCACAAGAGTGGGAGCAGAGAGGAGGCTGGGAACTACAGGCCGATTAGCCTCACCTCGGTGGTGGGAAACATAGGGACATAGAAAGAATGGAGGCGGTCTAGAGAAGGGCGACCAAAAAGGCTTTGGCTGGAGCCCATAGCCCTGCTAAAACTGGATCCACGGAATCCTGTGGGAGAATATCTTGGGGGAGGTCAACCCCGAGTTCTGAGGGAATAAAAGGCTCTAACTCTTCCCTGTGGAACAGGCGGACCACCTTCAGCTAGTCACCATCCAGAGGGGAGTGTTTTACCAGGTCCTCCTCAGAGCCTATGCCGGGAGGGGGCAAGGAAGGGGCCAGCGCATCCGGAACCCCACCATCCACTGCGTCCGCTCCTGCGGATAAGCCACGCAGCTTAGCGACCCGCAGGGACTCCTGAGAATCTAAGCACTTGGCAATCTTATTTGGAGGCTCAGCAGGACGACTCAAATGCAAAGCACCGCTTTGCTGAGTCTGAGAAGCCAAAAAGGCTTTGTGCATAAGAAGCACAAAGTCCAGGGTGAAAGTATTAGAACCAGCCCCTTCCCCTACCAGGGGATCGGGCTCACCCTCAGAAACATCCTGGTCCTGGTCAGAAGGATCCTCAGGACTGGGGATAAATTGGGAGGTAACTCCCTTGCCCCCACTGCTCTGGCTCCTGCTGCTGCAAATGTATTCAAGATGGCCACCGTTCCCATGCTGAGGGGGAATGGATTGGCCCTAGCCTCCCGAGGTGCTCATCTTTTTAAAGCACCTCGGGGCTTAGACGAGCTGCCTGCCACGTGTAGAGAGCTGCCTTCACCTCCGGAGAGGCACTGAGAACAAAGGCCTGCATGGGAGAGTCTAGAAGAAGAGTCACCGCAGGCAATGCAGCAAGATGGTTGCATCATCAAGGCACTGAAGGGGAGCTGAAAAGACGCGGCAGAGAAAGAAGAAATGGCAGGGAGCTGGAGGACACTGAGGTCAGCGAAAAAAACTGCCTCAAATTGAATCACATAGCCAAAGAAGAAAAAATTAGCAACAGGCTGCTCATTTTTTTTGTTGTTTTTCTTTTTAAATCGGGTCGGGCAGCAAGGGGAAGAGAGGTACTGGACTACCGGTAATCTTCTCCTGCGCCTTACCTTCTAGGAGCCCTGCAGGGTAACCAACCCCAGCGCCTCAGCCTTCTATGGGGGGGGGGGGGGGGGGAATGGCTCACTAGAACTCCCTGGGAGGATTTCTCAACCTTTTTTTTTTTTTTTTTTATTAATTGTAAAGTACAAGAAGCAAAATCTTTTTTTTTTTTTTTTTTTTTTTTTAAGGGATATAGTCCCAACCCTATAATCAGGGCAAGACTGCAGGGTTTGCACCACCTCCATCTGCTGGAGACAGAGAAATACTGAAGGGATGCAGGTGGCACACCGGGTTAAGAGAGGGTGTCCTTCAAGTTTTTCTCTGTCTTCATCTGCTGGAAGGGAGGCATAACCCACAGTCTGGACTGATCCGGGTACATACAGGGAGCACACAGTTATAGAGATGTGAATCGTGTCCTCGATAGTCTTAACGATCGATTTCGGCTGGGAGGGGGAGGGAATCGTATTGTTGCCGTTTGGGGGGGTAAATATCGTGAAAAATCGTGAAAAATCGTAAAAAATCGAAAAAACGTAAAATCGCAAAACCGGCACATTAAAACCTCCTAAAACCCACCCCCGACCCTTTAAATTAAATCCCCCACCCTCCCGAACCCCCCCCCAAATGACTTAAATAACCTGCGGGTCCAGCGGCGGTCCGGAACGGCAGCGGTCCGGAACGGGCTCCTGCTACTGAATCTTGTTGTCTTCAGCCGGCGCCATTTTCCAAAATGGCGCCGAAAAATGGCGGCGGCCATAGACGAACACGATTGGACGGCAGGAGGTCCTTCCGGACCCCCGCTGGACTTTTGGCAAGTCTTGTGGGGGTCAGGAGGCCCCCCCCAAGCTGGCCAAAAGTTCCTGGAGGTCCAGCGGGGGTCAGGGAGCGATTTCCCGCCGCGAATCGTTTTCGTACGGAAAATGGCGCCGGCAGGAGATCGACTGCAGGAGGTCGTTCAGCAAGGCGCCGGAACCCTCGCTGAACGACCTCCTGCAGCCGATCTCCTGCCGGCGCCATTTTCCGTACGAAAACGATTCGCGGCGGGCAATCGCTCCCTGCCCCCCGCTGGACCTCCAGGAACTTTTGGCCAGCTTGGGGGGGGCCTCCTGACCCCCACAAGACTTGCCAAAAGTCCAGCGGGGGTCCGGAAGGACCTCCTGCCGTCCAATCGTGTTCGTCTATGGCCGCCGCCATTTTTCGGCGCCATTTTGGAAAATGGCGCCGGCTGAAGACAACAAGATTCAGTAGCAGGAGCCCGTTCCGGACCGCTGCCGTTCCGGACCGCCGCTGGACCCGCAGGTTATTTAAGTCATTTGGGGGGGGGGTTCGGGAGGGTGGGGGATTTAATTTAAAGGGTCGGGGGTGGGTTTTTAGGGGGTTTTAGTGTGCCGGCTCACGATTCTAACGATTTATAACGATAAATCGTTAGAATCTCTATTGTATTGTGTTCCATAACGGTTTAAGACGATATTAAAATTATCGGACGATAATTTTAATCGTCCTAAAACGATTCACATCCCTACACAGTTATTCAAAATCATTAACTTACAAGCCGATTGTGAGGAATTATAAGAGGACATTGTGACATTAGACATCTAACTGGCAGATGAAATTTAATATGAACAAATAGAAAGAGATAATCCAAAGTATAATTACAGGATGCTGGATTCTGTGCTAGGTATTACCACCTCGGAAAAGGATCTTTGGAGTCACTGTGGACAATAATTTGAAATCTTCAGCTCAGTGTGCAGCAGTGGTTAAAAAAAGCAAAAATTGATCCATGGTGCGACTGCATCTTGAGTTCTGGTCACCCTATCTCAAGAAAGATATATCAGAGCTAGAAAAGGTACAAAGAAAGGTGACCAAACTAATAAAAGGATTGAACAGCTGCAGAGACAGCTGAGAGGAAATATGATAGAGGGCTATGAAATCACGAATGGTGTGGAACAGGCAAATAGGGAATAGTTATTTATTAATACTATTATTACTTATTTTATAAGTATCTTTTCTATGAGTAATAGGACTAGTGGACACTCCATGAACCTACTAAGTAGCACTAAAAGAGCTTCACTGGCTTCCCATCAGCTAAAGAATTCAATACAAAACCCTTACCCTCATCCACAAAAAAATAAACAACAACGAGATGAATTGGTTAAACAATGCCATACTCCCACATTCCATACATAGAAACCTTAGGTCCTTGGGCACTGGCCTCCTAGCCGTCCCAAACTCCAAAACAGCACACCTCTCATCAACCCGCAAACGTGCCACATCCGTGGCTGGCCCCGCACTCTGGAACTCCCTCCCGCCCCCTCTCAGAAATGAACCTTCCACTCAAGTATTCAAAAAACAACTCAAAACCTGGCTCTTCAGAAAAGCTTTCCCACCAGATACTTAACTCACCCCCTCCGCACACAACCCTCCCTTGAAAACAATACCCCTACCACCGCCACCCACAGCCCCGCCCCCTCACCCAGCATTCCTATCCTCCCCCCTTCCCACCTCAAGAACCCCTCCACATTTTTCCTTCCAAAGACTCCCTTAGATAGTATCCTTTATAGCATTTCCCAAGTGCAATGTTAGAATATTCCTGTAAATATTTCTCTTCCTCGTTATCAGTTACCATGCTACAATGTAAATAAGCAGATCGTACCTTATTTATTTAGACATATGTATAGTCAAATGTTCGTTCTTATCAGTTACCATGTTACAATGTAAAATAAGCAGATTATGTCTTATTTGTTTAGTTATATGTAAACCGATGTGATATCTCGATCGAATGTCGGTATATAAAAACAACAAATAAATACATTTAAAATAAATTGGAGAAAGTTTTTTTTTTTTTAATTTGGTACACAATTAAACTGTGGAATTTGTTGCCAGAGGATGTGGTGAAACTAGTTAGCATAGCTGGGTTTAAAAAGGGTCTAGACAAGATCCTGGAGGAAAATTCCATAAATCACTATTAGCCCTGTAGACTTAAGAAAGCACTGTTTTGGGATCCTACTGGGTACTTATGATCTGGATTGGCCACTCAGTGACAGAAAGGAAAATTTGTTCTTACCTGCTAATTTGCGTTCCTGTAATACCACAGATCAGTCCAGACCAGTGGGTTGTGCATCCCTACCAGCAGATGGAGCAGAGAGTGCCACCTGCAGTCCTTCAGTATTGACCTATGCCCAAGCCCAAACAACTAACCTTACTAATGGGTGAAGGGGGTTGGAACCCAAAACACAACTGTCAACCAACTCGCCCATAACTGGACGACAAAACAATTTGATCACCTCGGAACCTGCTCCTTCCAGAGCATCTGCAATAGGAAATTTTCTTCAGCAAATCATTACATCTCAAGGCAGTCACTCATCTTGCGCCCTAACATCCAAACAATAATGCTTGGTGAAAGTATGAAGGGAGGACCAAACTGCCACCCTACAGATTTCCTGCAGCAAAAGATGCTGGCACTCAGCCTATTCATTGTGGATATCCTGAAAACCCAACTGGCTGGTGGGCCCCCAGGACAGGGTTGAGGACCACTGCTGTAAGGCACCCAAAGCCGCCACCTGGACCTGAAGGGAACTGAATGCCAAACCCTTAGCCAAACCCTGTTGTAGGAAATCCAAAACCTGGGGAACATCGGTCGATAGAGGGTCTAAGGAGCATTGAAGGTACCACCCTTCAAAAAGCTTCCAGACTCTGACATAGGCCATAGAAGTAGCTGGACGTCACACCTGAAGAATATTGGAAATGACATTTTCTGAATATCCTTTCAATCGCAATCGCTGCCTCTCAAAAGCCAAACCGCGAGAGAGAAGTGATCCTCCCGCGCTGAAAATATGGGCTCCTGGCGGAGAAGGTGAGCGAGCCGAAGGGGACCCTCCAGGGCGATCTGAACCAGATCTGCGAACCAAGGTAATCGTGGCCATTCTGAAGCTACCAGAACTATGCTTCCTGGAAGCAGTTCTATGCGGAGAAGCCGACCGATGAAAGGCCACGGAGGGAATGCATACAGAAGCATTCCCGTGGGCTAAGGACACACTAACGCATCTGTGCCCACAAAGCCCATCTCTCTTTGTCGACTGAAGAAGCGAACTGTTTTCGCATTGGTTCATGTCGCCATCAGTTCCAACTGAGATACTCCCTACCTGGCGCAAATGTGGTCCCATGCTTCGGGAGACAGCTCCCATTCTCCCAGATCGAGCTGTCGCCGGCTGAGGAAATCTGCTTGCACATTCTCCACCCCTGCGACATGTGATGCGGCGAGCCCTTTGAGATGGTGCTCCGCTCAAGTGAACAAGCGCCTCGATTCCAGCACCACTTCGTGACTCCTCATCTTGCCTTGTCTGTTGATGTAAGCCACAGTCGTCGCATTGTCTGAGAACACCCGGACCATTCTGTTTCTGTCCAGGGGCAGGAACGCTTGCAGGGTCGCTCTTGTCTCGAGACGGTTGATAGACCAGGTCCTTTCCCTTGGCAACCATAGATCTTGAGCAGACTTTCCTAAACAAATTGCTTCCCAGCCTGAGAGACTGGTATCCGAAGAGACCACATAATCCAGTCTGGTGGGTCCAAATCCACACCTTGCTCCAGAAAGCTGCATAAGAGCCACCACGACAAACTGGTTCTGGACTCTGGAAGAAGAGGCAATGGTAAATTAACTGCTCAGACATAGAACTCCACCTGGACAACAGAGCATGCTGCAACAGTTGCATGTGAGTGAACGCCCAAGGAACCAAATCCAAAGTGGATGCCATGGACCCCAGGACTTGCAAGTGATGCCAAACCATGGGGACCTCTCTCTGAAGGAGAGCCCTGTCCTGTGATTGCAACTTCGTCACACAGTCCACTGCCAGGAAGACCTTGCCTAGACAGGTATCGAAGCGCACTCCCAAGTATACCAGACTGAATGGGCTCCAAGTGACTCTTCTGTATATTTATGATCCAGCCCAGCGAGTGTAAAGTGAACATCACGCTCTGGATTGATCTCTCGCAGTCCTCCCTCAACTTTGCTCGAAACAAGCAATCGTCCAGGTATGGGTGAACCAAAATCCCATCCTTACGAAGGGGCCACTGCCACTACCACCATGACCATGGGTGAAGGTGCGCAAAGCCGTTGCCAGGCCAAACAGCAGCACTTGAAACTGGAAATGTTGGCCCAGTACCATGAACCGTAGAAATCTCTGATGATCCAGCCTGATCGGGATGTGCAAATACTCCTCGGTGAGATCCAGGGACACGAGATACTCCCCTTTGTGAACCGCGGCCACCACTGTTTGCAAAGTCTCTATACGAAAATGGGAGATTCGAAGACACCTGTTTACCTTCTGCAAATCTAGAATGTGGTGAAAGGTGCCTTCCTTCTTGGGAACTATAAAATACACCGAGTACCTTCCCTGACCCTGCTCTGCAAGGGGAACAGGAAGCCGCCATAGAGTCCCTTGCATCGCCTTGCGCTTGCCATACAAGACAACGTGGGACTCCACAAAGGCCTCCCAAACCGGTTGCGAAAACCCGAGAGCATAACCTTCCCTGATTATCTCCAGTACCCATCGGTCTGAGGTAATCCTTGCCCACTCCACGTAAAAGCTCGACAATCTGCCTCCAATAGCTTCTACATCGGAATGGATGCCCCTGGCCTCATTGGGAGGGCTTCCCATTCCCTGAGCCATGGCCAGCGGTCTCTCTGCCTGGGCGGCAACCACCACAAAAGGACTGCTGGTTCCTCAGGGCTTGCTTGGGCACAGACAGGAGTAGAAAGTCTACAAGCCTGAAATCTGTGTGAATCCCAAAAACGAGCTTGAGGGTGAAACACCTTCCTAGAAGCTTCCTATCCTTTGGTAACCTGTTGCCCTTGGACTCCCCCAGTAACTTTACCAATTGGTCCAGATCCCCCCAAAAAGAAGCTTACCCTTAAAGGGGAGGTTACAAAGCTGAGACTTGGAAGACAAATCCACTGACCAATTTAGCAACCAGAGGAGCCTACGAGCTGCTACCCGCAGACACCATGCTACATGCGGAGGTACATACCAAATCATACAAGCGTCCGCCATATACACAATGCCCACTTCTAGATGCTTGGCCTGCAAAGGCCCACTAGCACTTGAAGCAGCTGAGGCCTCCTGAACCAGCACAGATATGCCTCTGCATGAGGCAGGCACAAGCCTCCGTCCAAAGGCGCAGAGCGGAGACCTCAAAGACCCGTTTCAGCTGGATCTCCAGCTTGCGGTCCTGCATGTTCTTCAATGCGGCAGCCCCGGCCACAGGAATTGTGGACACCACCGCATCTACCTTTGGGACCTTAAGGAGATCCAAAATGTCCTACAATAGGGGATAAATGTTTGCCATTGCTCTGCCCACCTTCAAGCCTGCATCTGGAGAGTCCCACTCCCAGTTCACCAGCTTGTGGATCTTCTTCAGCAAAGGGAAGGATGTCAATGGCCCCCCGAATCCCATCCAGGACCAGGTTAATCCCCTTGCTGTCCGACTCGTCCTGGGAGACCTTGACTCCCAGGACATCCAAAACCTGGGGGATAAGTGACCATAGCTCCTCACACTTTATCAAGTGCACTATGCTGGGATCATCACCTTCCGAAGATAGGAACTCATCCAGATCTGGGTCGTCCTGGGTCCCATCGCCCAGATCATGACCAAGCCCAGGATCCTGATCCACCCCTGAATCTGGAGCTCCTTCCTGCGGAACCGGTGACCTATCATCGACTCCCGGTCCCTGCTGGTCCCCTGAACGTTACTGGAGATCAGAGAGCCCCCTGGACGCCCGCTTGGGCTGACATTCCGACAGATCCCCTGGATGTGCCTGCTTCCTGGTCAGGAAAGCCTGGTGAAGCAGAAGAACGAACTCCGGAGAGAACTCCCCTGCGACCTCATCTCCCTCGCCAGGGGAATCGTGCAGCACTGGGTCCCCCCAAAGGAGCAATCCTGCTCTACAGGGGATAAAACGGGGGAGGGATTCCTCTTCCCGTGACCTCCGACGCGGCCCCCCCTCCCCCCGTGGAAGAGGACACCGGCCCAGTCGACCGGAGCCCTTGTTTTCCTGTCCTTCCATCTGCAGAAGATCACTCCTGTCCAGAGCTGCAGTCAGAACACGCCATACGAGGCAGGCCGCCATTTTGGATTGTGGCGCCATTGCCCTTCCTGCGCAGTCACGCCGTCACCAGCAAAAAGGAGACGATCAGCTGGGAAGTCTACAAAAGTTGTCCGGAGTTAGAAATAAATGCTCCCTCAAGGTGGGTCACTTTGCTGAAGGGCTCTGCGCAGTGCTCGTGTCTCCAAACGGATGATGGACCATGACTGCTCCAAGACCGACCAGAGGCCCTGCGCTGTTCTGCCCAGGCATACCACACTCCAGCCCCGGAGACTGGCATCCATGGTCACCATCACCCAATCCAGGACTTCGAGGGGCAATCCCTTCTCCAGATTGTTCCGTGTCATCCACCACGTCAGACTGGACCTGGCTTCCCTTGGAAAGGGCAGAGAAAGAAAATACTGCTCCAAAAGCAGACTCCAGCAGGATAACAAAGCCTTTTGCAAGGGACGCATATGCGTGAACATCCAAGGAACTAACTCCAACATTGAGGCCATTGACCCCAGGATCTGCAAATAGTCCCAGACTTTGGGGACAGGAAGGCGAAGTAACCGGGCTACCTGAGTTTGACCACCTTGTTGGCAGTGAGAAACACCCTTCACTGCTTTGTGTTGAATCGGGAGCCCAAGTACTCCAGGACCTGAGAAGGCATCAAGTGACTCTTTGGCAACTCCAGAAGAGCCCAGACACAGTGCAGCGACCACAAGCACTCCTCCGGCGACTTCGTCCTGATGAGCAAATTTTCCAGCTACGGGTGTACCAGGACCCCATCTTGCCTCAGGGCTGCCACGATGACGACCATCACCTTTGTAAAGGTACGAGGAGCCGTGGCGAGGCCGAAAGGAAGGGCCCGAAACTGGAAATGCTGACCTAGCACCTTGAAGCAAAGAAACTTCTGATGGTCCTGCCGAATGGGGATGTGCAGATAGGCCTCAGTGAGATCCAGAGACACCAAAAACTCCCCTTTCCGGACGGCCGCTATCACGGTCCATGTCTCCATCCGGAAGCGCGGTACCTTTAAACTCCTCTTGACCTTTTGGAGGTCTAGGATTGGTCAAAAAGTTTCTTCTTTCTTTGGGACCATGAAATAGATGGAATACCTCCCCTGAAACCGGGACACGGATCATGGCTTCCAGACTTAACTTTTGAAGTCTCCTTGATGGCCCCCTGCTTGCTTCAGGAAAGACAGTGCGACTCGAGAAAGAGTTTTCTCAACTTCTCAGGTCAGTCTAAGGCGTAACCCTCCCTGACAACCTGTAGCACCCACTGGTCGGAGGTGAGCCTGGTCTACTCCTCATAAAACAGGGACAACCTGCTCCCTATCGCCAAGGGCAAGGAGTGGACCGGCCTAACTTCATTGGGAAGATTTGATGCCACCTGCTCTGGGGGCGAACCCGCCTCTAGCAGACTTTCCGGAACCTTGAAAGGACTGCTGCCTTCTTGAGGGCAGTTGCATTGTCGAGGATCCAGCCAGTCTGCCAGAACAGAAATGTTGCACCTCCCGGAACTGGGGACGAGAGAGAAAGGCTTTCACGCCACCTTATCCTCTGGCAGTCTGTTTCCTTTGGTCTCCCCCAAAGCCTTCATGAGCTGGTCGAGGTCCTCCCCGAACAGAAGCTTGCCTTTAAAGGGAAGATTACACAACTGCGACTTGGACGAAAGGTCCACCAACCAATTGTGTAGCCACAATAGCCTTCTGGCTGCCACCACCGAAACAATACTTCAAGCTGTGGTGCGCACGAGATCATATAAGGCAGGGGGTCGGGAACCCATGGCTCGCGAGCCAGATATGGCTCTTTTGAGGGCTGCATCTGGCTCGCAGACAGTCGCCACACTTTCCCGCTGACCCAGCTGCTCCCCGGTCCTCCTCCGCCCGGGCTTAAAATGCTGTCAGCCCGGGCGGAACACGGCAGGACAGCTGGAGTCAGCGGCACCGGCGTGCTCTCTTCGCCCCCCCCCCTCGCGGCCCGGAAGAGGAAGTGAAGAGTATCGGGTGCCTGCGCGGCAAGAAGAGGCCACGCTAGTGCGCTCGGCATTGGCCCGAAGAAAAGAAGACTGCAGCGCGGCTCGGAGGAAAATGAAGAGGTTCAGCCGCGGCCGATGGGACTCCGCCTCCGCGAGGGCTGAAAATGAAGAGGTTAGTGTTGGGAGGAGGAGGCTGCTGCTGCCGCGAGTTCCCGGGGTGAGGGAGAGACAGAGTGAATGAGCGAGCAAACACACATGCTTGCTCGCTCATTCACTCTCTCTCCCCCCCACCCCCACCCCGGGAACTCGCGGCAGCAGCAGCCTCCTCCTCCCAACGCTAACCTCTTCATTTTCAGCCCTCGCGGAGGCGGAGTCCCATCGGCCGCGGCTGAACCTCTTCATTTTCCTCCGAGCCGCGCTGCAGTCTTCTTTTCTTCGGGCCGATGCCGAGCGCACTAGCGTGGCCTCTTCTTGCCGCGCAGGCACCCGATACTCTTCACTTCCTCTTCCGGGCCGCGAGGGGGGGCCTGTGTGTGTGTGTGTGTGAGAGAGAGTGAGAGATTGCATGTATGTGAATGATTGAGAGCCTGTACATGTGAAGAGAGTATGTCTGTGATTGAGAGCCTGCCTGTGAGAGAGAGAGAGAGCATGAATGTAAGTTTACCATTGGGAACCTGTATGTGTAAGTTTGTGATTGAAAACCTGTTTGTGTGAAAGAGTATGTGTGTATGATTGAGACCCTTTGTGTGTGAGAGAAATCATGTGTATGTATGATTAAGAGCCTGTGTGTATAAGTAAGAGAGAGATCATGTGTGTCTGTGTGTGACTGAGAGCTGGTTTAGGTGATGGAGCATGTGAATATGTGATTGAGAGCCTGTGTTTAAATGAGAGAGAGAGACCATGTGTGTCTGTGTGTGATTGAGAGCTGATTTAGGTGAGGGATCATGTGAGTATGTGATTGAGAGCCTGTGTGTAAATGAGAGAAAGAGAGAACATGTTTGTAAGCATGTGAATGAGTCTGTGTGTGAGAGAAAAAGGCAGCATGTATTTATGTGATTGAAAGCCTGTGTGTGTGTGTAAGCGTGAAAAGATAGACAGCATGTGTGTAAATGTGTAATTAAGAGCCTATATAAGTGAGTGAGAAAAAACGTGTATATGTGAGTACTGAGAGCATGTGTGTATAGGTGTGTCATTGAGAGCCAGTGTGAGAGAGAGTGCTGGTATGTGACTGAGAGAGGAGAAAGTTCCAAGCAAACCACCCCACCTCCTGCTAATTCAGAACAATCTCAGGACACCTGGATATCAAACGTTCCCAGGTATGCAGAGCAAAAAAATGTTTGTATCCTTATTATTTTTCATTACTGGGTCTTTGTGTCTGCTATTTTGAAATATTTTGTTGGTATCTGGAAATGTTTTATATGTGTTTTTAATTATTGGATATTCCACTCATTAGCTGTTTCGAAATATGTTCTTTTGTTAGTACAGTTTTACTGCTGATGATTTTATATTTCTTGATTTGTTTTATAAGGATGGGTGATGTTTCTTTTTTCCTTTGTTACACTGCATACAGAGACTCTGGCTTGTTGCAGTTTCCAATTCAGTTTTTTCTGCATGCTTCTTGTTATGCGTTTTGGTCTCTTTATTCTATGTTAGGTGAGGGACAGCACGTGATTCAGGTGAGGTTTTCTGCTGGCATGTAGTTTCTGTGTAGGACTCTATAGCAGCCTGACTTGGTCCGTTTTCCTAATAGGAGATGTATTGGTGTCTTAAGGCCTGGTGTAATATTTTCAGAGACTTATTGTACTTTAAAAGTGTGATCTTACATAAAATGCACACATTTACTTATATTTAGTTTTAAACATATTGTATGGCTCTCATGGAATTACATTTTAAAATATGTGGCGTTTATGGCTCTCTCAGCCAAAAAGGTTCCTGACCCCTGATATAAGGCATCTGCCACATAAGCAACCCCCGCCTCAAGATGGGCTGCCTGGAGCGGAGACAGCATCCTAGAGGAAGCCTATTCCTGGAGCTTCTGGATCCAACACAAAACAGGTACGCTGCATCAAACTAGCACAGACCGAAGTTCGGACCCTCAAAGCGGACACATCAAAAGCCTGCATAAGCTGTACTTCCAGCTTACAATCCTGAATGTCCTTCAGAGCAGCTGCTCCGGCGACTGGAATGGTCTTCCTAGTGACTGCCGTCACGGCGGCATCCACCTTTGGGATTTTAAGGGCATCCAAATGATCCTGCAGGATCGGATACAGCTTCGCCATCGCTCTCCCCATCTTCCAAGCAGAGTCCGGGAATCCCATTCCCGGCCGATCAGCTTCTGGATCTTCTTCGGAATGGGGAAGGCACAAGGTCCCTGCAGGCCATCCAATACCGGATTAACCCTCTCATTATCTGACTCCTCCAGGGATATAGTTTAACCCCCAATTCCTCCAGCACCTGGGGAATAAGAGGACGCAACTCCTCCCTCTTGAAGGGGCGAAACACCTGTGGGTCATCGCCCTCTGCTTTGGGTCCCTCAAAGGCCCCATATCATCCTTAGGGTCATCCGGGTCTGGAGGGTGCCCTCCCCCCCTTCTGGGTTCACATCCAGATCCGCTGCTGGAGACAAGCCACCCTTAAGCCTGAAGGTCATCCAAATCCTCCGAATCCCTGGCATCTATAGCCAGGCACGCTGGGCAAGACCCCAGATGCTGCTCCCGCGATGTTGCAGACCTCGCTGGGGACCCTCGGCCTCTTGGCGGTGTCGGCCGGGCTGTTCTTAGAACGCCTCTTCCTAACTTCCCTAACTAGGAAAGTCTAATGAAGCAGGACAAATTCGGGAGAAAACCCCCCGAGGGCCCCTCTGGACTGTCGGGCCCCGACTCAGTCTGTGCCTCTGCACTCTGCTGAACCGTGGGGGACAGAGGGGGAAGGGAAAATCCTGGAGTTGAATCCCCTTACCCAGGTCCCCCTCCCCCGAGGAAAGGCCGCCTGTCTGAGGCCCTCCCCCTTTGACCGCCGACCTTGAGGACCTTCATGATTTTGCAGGTCTGGCAGAAGCCCCCTCTCCCTCCCTGCCCACTCCGTGCAAAGGGAGAGGGGATTGAGATAAGTGGACCACACTCCGCAGGCCCAACAAGCCTCCATCAGCGGCCTGTCAGTCATTGGGCCTGTATATGGATTGCTGCGAGCTGAAATCGCAGGGGGGGCTCACCACGCGGCCGCCGAAGTAAGAAAGAGAAGCGCAGTGCCGCAGAAGTTACAGCCGGCGTGAAAAAAGTGCTGATGCCGCGGGAAAACATGCGTGCAGTCAGCACTGAAGAGGGCAACGGGGAGGCAATTTCCCCCGCCTGGAGGCACTCTTGGCAGAGCCGCGTCTCCCCCGTTGCCAAAGCCAGACTTCTCCCGAGCTGACCCAGCCGAGAAGGATGACTGTTAGGCAGCTCAGACCCCACTGCCTGAGCTGCCACTGCTGCTGCTTCTTTTTTTAAGGGGGAGCCCCTAGCAGCCAAATACGCAAGGATCTAGTAAAAGAGCCCCCCAAAGGGGGTACTTCCCTAAGTCCCAAGGATCGGAGGGGAGACTTTGGGTCCCACTGAGGGAACCAGTCCCTGTCCTTCAGTGGTCCTGGGGTTGCGGGCTAAAACCAGCCAGGGGTATCCAACCCTCCGTTTGCCCAGCTCAACCCGAGGAATGCCCTCCACAGGAAACTGAACCTCGGGGAGCAGAAAAAAACTTCTAAACCGAAGATCAGTCAAGACTGCAGGTAAACATGTCTACCATCTGCTGGAGGCGGAGAAATACTGAGGGACTGCAGGTGACTCTCTCTGATATGTAGCAGTGCCCAAAGTTTTGTCCTCTACCTCCATCTGCTGGTAAGGATGAATAAAACCCACTTGTCTGGACTGATCTGGGTATGTTCAGGAACATGGCATTTCTTATATTCCTATGTTTTTACATTCACTGCTGTGAGTTGTTCCACTAAGTAACAACCACAATACTTGTACAACTTCAAATCATCTGCAAATAGTAGGTACGACAATTACACTAATGATCTACTGATACTGTCTCTATCTTTAAGATTAAATCCACAGCCCAAACTGATAAGAAGAGTAGTCAGTAGATTAAATGCTAAACAAAACAAGAGCAGTTACAGGCAAGCTCCCCAAAATATTCCTTATTGGATCTTTATGTTAAGAATGACTTGTCCAATTTATTATGCAACAGTGTAAGATGGTATCAATAGCTTTTTCATATTATATCCATACTATCCTGGGGTTTCTGCCTCTCTTACAAGCTGGCCATGATGGCTTTATTCAGCATCAACTGGTCTTTGGTTCCATATGCTCCTCTTTTTTTGCCCTTCTGCTCTGTCTCCATGAAGTTATTGACATCCACGGGATTGTATATTCTATCTACATCTATTACATTGAATGGCTGGTAGATTGTAGAAAGGCAGACAACCAATAGATAATTTTTGAGGATGTTGTTATCAGGGTAACATATCCAACTAGATTTGTTTCCCTCTCATGTGTATCCTTTGGTGTGTTTTCAGGCCTGATGAATAAACAAAAGATTTATTACACTCAGTACATTTAAATGGTTTTGCACCTGTGTGGATCATTTGATGTGTTTTCAAATGTTCTTTCCGTGTGAAGCTTTTATTACACTCAGAACATTTAAATGGTCTCTCTCCTGTATGGATCATTTGATGCATGTCCAAGTGCTGTTTCAGCTTAAAGCTTTTATTACACTCAGAACATTTAAATGGTCTCTCTCCAGTGTGTATCCTTTGGTGCATTTTCAGTAATTTTTTCCAAATGAAGCTTTTATCACATTCTGTACATGAAAATGGTTTTGCTCCTGTGTGGATACTTTGGTGAGTTTTTAGTTGCTCTTTTCTCATGAAGCTTTTATTACACTCTGTACATGAAAACGGTTTCTCCCCTGTATGAATTCTTTGGTGCCTTAGCAGTTCTGCTGGATAAGTGAAACTGTTACTACACTCAGTACATGTAAATGGTTTTTCTCCCTTGTGGATACTTTGGTGCCTTTTCAAGTATGCTTTGCCACGAAAACTTTTATTACACTCAGTACATGAAAATGGTTTCTCCCCTGTGTGGATCCTTTGGTGCATTTTTAGTGTTGCAGAAGCAGTGAAACTGCTATTACATTCGGCACATGTAAAGTGTTTCTCACTCTTAAGAAATTTTTCTTGTGATTTAAACTGGTACTTCATTTTCAAGCTCTTTCCAGATTCAGCAGAATAGATTTTTCGTGCTGTAGGACCTCTCTGAATCTTTGCTATTGATTTGTCTTCACAAATCTTTCTTTTGGTAAATTCATTGCAGGATGTTTTCTTTTTTGACAGCTGTGTGTTGAGTTTAACAGAAGTTCTTTTATTCCTGTAAATGGTGCATTTCTCTCTTCTAGATTCTAAAGGGATTTTTCTTTTCTTGCTTGAATTAGACTCATTCCTCAAGTCTCTTCCCCCTTCTGATCCCACAATAAACATTTCTTTATCATGCTCTGCAATCATGTTTTTGTTTTTCTGTTTTTCAGCACATCTTTTATGATGCTTCTTATATTCATGATTGATCCTATAACCTATGAAATGAGACAAAAATCCAGGAATTATTTCACATTTGGAAAAACAGAACAGATCTCAGGCTTCATATTACATAGGAACATTAAATCTGAAGAGCTCTGGGGGAATTCTGCACTACTGCGGAATGCAGAATTTGCACAGAATTATCCTCTGCACAGAATTACCAAATTCTGCGCAGAAAATGGTAGAAGGCCCCGGCGTGCCGTGACCGGAACGTGTACCGTTCACGGCAAATATGAAGGTCCCCGTGTGCTACAGGATGTGCTCCACTTGCAGTGAAGATGAAGGACCCGATGAGAGTGAGTGTGTGTAGAGAGATGTATGTGTGTGTGTGTGTGTGTGAGAGAGAGGGGGAGTGAGAGGAGGGGGAGGGTAGGGTGAGAGAGGAGGACAGGGTGTGAGAGAGAGCAGGGGCAGAGGGTGTGAGAGAGAGCAGGGGGTAAGCAGGGGAGGTGAGAGAGTGGGGGGGGGGGGGGGAGGGTGCTTGAGTGTGGGTGCCAGAGAGAGGGAACCTATATGAAGATATTGTGAAGGCGTGTGTATGTGTGTGAGAGATTGGGAGCTGGTGTGTATGAAAAAGGGATTGTGTGTATGTGAGGGCGCTAGCCTGTGTGAAGGGATTGTGTATGTGTGAGAGAGAGCTTGTGTGAGGGTGTATGCGTGAGAGAGAAAGGGTGCTTGAGTGGGTATGTATGCAAGAGAGAGGGACCCTGTTTGAGGGGATGTGTGTGTGTGAGAGTATGAGGAAGCCTGTTATGAGGGTGTGTGTATGTGCACTAGAGAAGAGGGAGCCTGTGTAAGGGGCAGTACTGAGAATGGGGTCAAACTCTGGGAGTGGTGATAGAGTAGAAGGGGTTGAGCCTAGAGGTAGAGGGGAGAGATACTGGCAGGTGGAGGAGTAGGGAGAGCGAATGAGTGGAAGGGACACTCTTACAGTGAATTCCTAGGCAAATTCTGCTCAAAATATTTAAAGTTCTGCATCTTTAAGTAATAACTTTTTTCTGTATTAATTTAAAATATAATTACTTAAAGACCAAGACATGAGACCCATAAGCTGAAGAAACACCTGTGCTGCAAAGAATCGCCCTTTGAGGAAGGACAAGTACTCCAAAATATGGACCATGTCAGGCATAGCAATTAACAGAATGTCGGTTTGGGCACGAGTCAATTTCATGGAATTCTGCAGTCGGATTACAAAATAAGCATCATTGGAGAAACTTTGGCAATATATCCAGCTAAGTAGCTGATTTCTACATTCTTGCGACTTATATGAACATTTGAACACATTGTTTCACATTTTTACGATTTAAAAAATACTATGGTATTCATTTGGTGAAGGTGATATTAGCAAAAAATGGTTAAAAAAATATATATCACAAAAGATGACCTATGATTAAATATCGGCATATTTTGGAATGTGTCCCCACACAATATGACATATGCCCTATATGATGGTCATATCTTTAAAATAAGAAAGATATAATTGTTGGTGGATAAGCTGTTATATTTTGACTGACAAATTACTTAAATTGTCATGTAAATTGTGTTATTTTGACTAATATAAAGTTTGCAGAATTTTAAGTTTTTGTGCACAGAATTTAAAAATTTTTTGCACAGAATTCCCCCAGGATTAATCTGAAGCCAAAAAAGGAGCATTAGGCCCTTATAGTTTGCTTATTTCTATTCCTGGTGCAATGCTTTATACCCCATTTATCGCTGCCATGTCCTTCACTTGATTGCAATTAGGAAGTCTTTTTGCTTAGTCCAGACCTTCTTAAACTGTCTCCATCACCTCCCCTGCAAGGCTGCTATGTGTATCTATCACTCTTTCCATGAAAACATATTTTCTGATTTTGTTCCTGAGTTTATCCCCTACCGCTACAAACATTCTGCTGTAGACCTAGCCAGTCTGATTTTCAGGATATCCACAATGAATATGCAGGAGATTGACTTGCATGAACATAAGAAATTGCCATGCTGGGTCAGACCAAGTGTCCATTCAAGCCCAGCATCCTGTTTCTAACAGAGGCCAAACCTGGTAAGTACCTGAACACTAAGAAGATCCCATGTTACTGATGCCAGTAATAGCAGAGGCCATTCCTTAGGTCAACTTGATTAATATCAGTTAATGGACTTCTCCTTCAAGAATTTATCCAAACTTTTTTTAAACCCAGCTACACTAACTGCACTAACCACATCCTCTGGCAACAAATTCAAGAGCTTAATTGTGCGTTGAGTGAAAAAGAATTTTCTCCGATTAGTCTTAAATGTGCTACTTGCTAATTCATGGAATGCCCCCTAGTCCTTCTATTATTCGAAAGTGTAAATAACCAATTCACATCTACCCGTTCTAGACATCTCATGATCTTAAAGACCTCTATCATATCCCCCCTCAGCCGTCTCTTCTCCAAGTTGAACAGCCCTAACCTCTTCAGCCTTTCCTCATAGGGGAGCTGTTCCATCTCCTTTATCATTTTGGTTGCCCTTCTCTGTACCTTCTCCATCGCAACTATATCTTTTTTGAGATGCGGTGACCAGAATTGTACACAGTATTCAAGGTGCGGTCTCACCATGGAGCGATACAGAGGCATTATGACATTTTCCGTTAACCATTCCCTCCACTGAATATAAACCTAATACATATTCTTTGTGGTCATTCTGAAACCCAGACTGAATATGTGCTCCTTTAGGAATGCATTGGAGGTGGGGCATTCTTTCCTCTAAAAAAAAAAAAAGTCTGTTTCTTGAGCATTATTTATACCTATCAGGTATTTGACTGTCTCTATATCATTTTAGCTGTCTCTCATAAAAACATAAGAGGTCCATTGAGCCCTGCATTCTGTCTCTGACAATGGCAAGTTCAGGTCACAAGCATCCATCAGATCCCCAATAGTTGATCTATTTCTTATCACTCTCTCCCAGGGATTATGCATAGGCTTTCCCAAGCTAATACTTGTTTATGGACTTTTCCTTCAGAAACTTGTCCAGTCCTCAGGGTTACATGTTGCTGAGGTTTATTTTGTTCTCTCACTTAGTGGAAGAGACTGGTGCTGTTCCTTTAAGGGGACAAGGGACATTTTCAACAACCTCTATGTTTAGAAGGAAAAAAAAAAAAAAAAGAGAGCCTGTGTTTTTTAGGCTGAGAAGGGGAATTCCAGTGTTCAGCTGAGTCATAAAATACAATTTTTGTCACTGGCTAATCAGCTGTTCTGGGGCCAGTGGCAGTAAATGGGTCAGTGCAGAGGCAATAGCGAACTCTCCAGTCCTTGGTCACTGCAAAGAGCCAGGGAAACAGGGGCAAGCTAGCGCTGCACCAAATAGAGTCTGGGGGAAACCAAAGTTCAGTGTGAGAGGAGGTAAAATCTAGCATCAGAGTTCAACAATGGACATGGGACCAGAAGATATAAGAAGCTTCCAGTGACACTAAGGGGAGCCAATATTGAGAGAGAAAAATATATCTAAAAAGAGGAAAAACTCAAAAAAATGTAAACGGGCAGAAATATCTAATTAAGGATGGCGCCAGGCAGCTCAAAGGGGGCTGTGAAAGAAAGCATGAAAACAGTACATTTGGTCAACGTGAGAGAAGGAGCGGAGGTGAGTCAAGGTAATCTTGGGAGGAAATGTTTTGTAAATAGAAATACAGAAACCCGATGACAGAAAAAGACCATACTAGCCTATCTCGTCCGCCCACCCACACCAACAGCTCAGCTCTACATTCCCTACTGCTTCTTCAGAGATCCCCTGTGTTTGTCCCATGCTTTCTTGAATTCAGATATCGACCTTGTCCCCAGTGAGAGCCAGTTTCATGCATTTGCCACCCTATAATGAAATATTTTCTTAGACTGCTCCTGAGTTAACCCCCTTTCTCCTTCATCCAATAACCCTACATTCCAGAGCCTGATTTCCACTGAAAGGGGCCTGTCTCCTGTGTATTGACACCTTGCTGGTATTTAAACATTACTGTCATTACGCCTTTATCCTGCCTTACCTATGAGGTACACATCTCCAGGTGTTTTCAAGTCTGTTGCTATACGCTTTACAATGAAGACCATTGACCATTTTAGTAGCCACCTTCTGGACTGACTCCATCCAAATTAAACCCTTTTGAAAGTGCAATTTCCATAACAGTGCATAGCATTCCAAAAGAGGTCTCACCAGGAATTATACAGGGACAGTGTCACCTTTTTTCTGCTGAGCATGCCTCTCCTTATGCAACCAAGCATTTACTGTTGCCTTCTGCATCTTGCTATATCAGAAATGATAACCCCACATCCTGCTCTTGATTTATGCTTAGAATTTCACCCTCTATACTATACTGCTCCCTTGAGATTTTGCAGCCAAATACATGACCCTGCATGTTTTTTATCATTAAATTTTAGAGCTGCCAAGTGCTAGACAGTTCCTCAGGTTTTGCTAGATCCCTCCTCATGCTTTCCAGACCTTCCTGAGCGCCTACCCTGTTGCAGATTTTGGTATCATCCTCATAAATACAAACCTTTCCTGAAAAGTCCTTCCTCAGTATCACTTACTAAAATATTGTAAGGAACTGGATCAAGGACTAATCCCTGCAGCACAATACTAGGAACAACCCTTTATTTATAGAAGTCACCAATGTGGAACTGGGTGTCAAACACCTTATTGAAATCCAAGCACACAACAGTCAATGTCCAACTCTCTGGTCATCCAGGAAAAAAATACCACGACAGTAAATGTCCTCAAACAAGGCAGGATGGCAGCCTCTGGGCTGTGGCGCTACCACTGCTTAAAAGGGGCCAATGGCTCTAAGAAAGCCCCACCCAAAAGTACTAAAAAATCATAGGGGTCTCCACAGACCCCAGGTCCCCCTCCCCCTGCCACCCCTGGAAACATAGAAATGACGGCAGAAAAGGACCAACAGATCCACCCAGTCTGCCCAGCAAGCTTATGCCAGTATCTGCTGCACTGTGCAGGTTACTCTCATACTTAGTTTCCCAGACCGTAAAAGTCGGAGCCCTCGTTTGTTTACAGTCTGAATCCAATTCCCCTTTTCCCACTGCCATTGAAGCAGAGAGCAAGGATGGAGTTGCATTAAGCCCTGATACTGTTATTTGTTAAGGGTAGCATCTGCCACACCAGCAAGTTACCCAGTGTTATTCCCATGCACTCTTTTCTTCATTTCCATCCTCTAGTCTTTAGGGATCCATGCCCTTTGAATTTTTTCTCTGTTTTCATCTTCACCACCTCTTCCGGAAGGGCATTCCAGGCACTCGCCACCCTCTCCATGAAGAAATATTTCCTGATGTTGGTTCTCAGTTGTTCTCCCTGGAGTTTCATTTCATGACCTCTAGTTCTATTGATTTCTTTCCAACAGAAAAGGTTTGACGATTGTGCATCATTAAAACCTGTCAGGTATCTGAAGGTCTCTGTCATATCTCCCTTGCACCTCCTTTCTTACAGGGTATTCATATTCAGATCCTCCCCTCTTAAGTCTTCCAATGCTGACCCCTCACCATTTTGCTTGCTCTTCTTTCGGCCGCCTCTATCCTGTCTTTATCGTTTTTGAGTTACAGGCATCAGTACTGAATGCAGTATTCCAGGTGAGGCCTCACCAAGGACCTGTATAAGGGCATCATCACCTCTTTTTTCTTACTGGTTACTCCTCTCTCTATGCAGCCCAGCATTGCTCACCACAGAAGTCAGAAGAAATTAATGGAATCACAGCTAAAACAGAGGATAGTGCAGTTTCTGAAATCCAATGTGTCAGAAAATATCTTAATATTTTGTGCTTTATTGATAATTACTTATATTTAGTGAAGTCAGTAATCAATTAGCCATAAAGAAACATGTTAGCATTTAATACCCATAAGCCTTTACTTTTAAAAGCCATGACATCGGTCATGGCTGTGCTGAAAAAGCTCCAGCACATAGCTTTCACCTTTCCCCTACTTAAAACCTCAAGATTTCACCTTTGTCCCACTTTCAGACTTTGAGAGTACAGTTGTTTACCACTTTCTCTTATCTCAAGTAAGAAAGCACCTGCATTTTATGACATTGAGCATCCTAACGCAGGTGGCATGATTGACCACCCTAAAAACAGATGGCCAGCCAATTAAGCGTGAATCTTGTGACAGAAGGGAGTGAAAAAGATTTTCTCTTAGAACTACAAAAGAAATCCAATTAAAAATCAAAAATGGGTGAAGCTATAAACAGAATAAAATATAGATGTGTTGATGGAAGTGTAACAGCGACCCTGGATCAAAGGGTCTTAAGTGTATAAAACAGTGGCAGTTTGAGGGAGAGGGAGAGGTGCTACTTAGACTTTCTTCGCACGTGATTGAGAGAGACACAAGCGGGGTGCTTCAGATAATTGGTAAATATAATTTTTTATTCAAGTATATGAGAACCTTTAAATTGCTATTGTTTCTACATTGGCAGATGTATTAGAAATGTATTAATTTCTAAAAAGATGACATTAATAGACATTTATCTGATATTAATAATTTCAATCACTTTTTTAATGGTTCTTGCATTGATTGTAGGATATACTCTGGTAAAGTTAAGATTTGAACATAAAAGTGTTTTAGTCATTTAGAGATATTTATTCATGCCTTTCTTTATCTGAAATAAAATATTTTTACAATAAACTGACTGGTTTATTTATGCATGATGTGCTGCAAGAATTAAAGGTTAATAAAAAATTTCTGTGGTAGATTCGAACACACCCCTGAAAGTAAACTTTTTGTCTCAAGGCAGAAAGGGTAGGGAAATAGAAGTGGAAGTGGGATATTTTATCAAGGCAGGATTCCCTGGTTTTAAATTCTGCTAAGGGTAGAAGCCTCAATACTTCCATTCAAAATTTACCACATGGCGCCCAACGTGGTTTAAATCTCCTGTAGAATTAAACATTATTTTCCAGTCTTTGTACTTCTGCCTTTTGCAGCAGTTTTTATAATTGGTTGCAATGGCTGACCCTTATAGAATTAGAGCTTCTCAAGAAGCAACGTTCCGTAAGTGGGTTGAAGCCAATCATATCAGGGAAGATCAGTCCTTTGTCCTGCATTTACAAGTGGCCAGTGACTCGTCACCGTGCTTTCATGTTGACATTTGTCGTTTAAAAGCTCTTACTGCACAGGGCGGACACCAGGGGCTCAATAGAAGAGCGGAAGAGGATTTTGTTCCTTTTGCTCTCCCTGATTGTCAGATGTCTTTTTCACTTGGTAAATGCTTATTTGTAGAGAATCCGGTAATTCCGGTTTCTGAAAAAAGAGGGGGCTTGGCGTTCACTGAACCGCGTCCGCCTCTTGATGCTATTTTGTCCTTTGATGCCCCGCCTGTGGATCAAATTCCGGCGGGGAAAAAGAATGCGTTTTACAATGCCCTATTGCACTGCTTTCAAACGCTCAGAGATCATTACGGACAAACCTCGTTTTCTTTGGGGACGCCTGGAGAATTCGGGGCCCGTAGTGAGATTGATCGAAAAGCAGATAGAGTAAGGCGGGCTTTGGGGACGCTTCCAGCTGATGTTAATCTGATACCTCTATTCGTATTGATCTTAGTAATCGTTTAAGTGCATTGGCCCAGGCAGATCGACATGAGCAGTTCCCATTCATTATCCAGCAAGTCTTCGAGGCGGCTGGTCGTCCATTAATCCCTTCTAAGCCACTTAAACAGGCTCAGCCAGGGTCTGACAGACCCAGGGAAAGGGGCAGAGAGATCCAGCGCACTCAGCCTGAGAAAACTTCAAGACGGGTGAGTTTTCATTTCAGGGATCCTTCTTCCCAGGATAGAAATCAGAGGGTCTATAGGGGGTTTGGGAATTCTAGACAGGATTATACACCCCCCCCCTCCACGAAATCCCTCTAATACTGGGTGGGTTCCCCGCTATCCTGTGAGGGATAATCGTGGGACCCCTCCTGCCCGCTTTCCAGCTCCTGAGAAACCTCCAGCGGTGTCCGGAGCTGTAACTAAGGCGGACCGCCCTCCCCCTTCTTCTCACAAAAAGCCTGTGAAGCGAGCCACTTTCCATGGCAATGCTGGCTCCGCGTCTAAACCCCCTGTGGATCCAGAATAAGGAGCAGGGTGATCTATTTGTGGGCATGATGGACTCAGGTACTACAATTAATATCCTGACTAGAGAATGGGATACAATTCAATATTTAAATGAAAATGTCACAATTACTATGTTTGCAGGGAAGCATTCTCAAGCTCCCTTAGCGACTGTAGAAATCTTTTCCCCTTACTTCAAAGGGTCCCGTACCATAAAAGTGGCATGTTTATTTGATGTGGAGGATCCTTTTGCAATTTATTTCACACAGGCTGCTGTGCCTGTTTTGCCTTCTATGATGTTGGAGGACCCCCTTTATGGCTTTGAGGCTGTAAAAGCTTCAATTTCTCCTCAGCTCAAATCCATCATTGGAGAGGCTGAGCTGCAGAATTTGTTTACTGAATGGCTTAAGTTAGGGCTCGTTCAGCTCTATCATACCCACACTGGTTTAGTGCAGACCCCTAAGCCGATAGAGATAGTTTTAAATAAGCCTTTCAGTCCTCAAAAACAGTATCCTGTCCATAAGAAATTCTACAATGATTTAAATATTATTATTTCTCAGAAACTTACTCAGGGTGTTTTAATTGAGGAATATTCTGAATTTAATTCACCCCTCCTTCCTGTGCCCAAACCAAATGGGAGTACTCGTATGGTCATTGACTATAGAGTACTTAACGCCTCTTCTGAGACAGTTGCGGCTCAGACTTTGAATCCTGCATCTACAATTGATAATTTGCCACGACCTAGGTGGAAAGCCACCTTGGATTTAGCTAATGGGTTTTGGAGTATTCCGATTAGCACTTCCCCTGTCACTGCATTCACATTCAGGGGTAAGCAGTATCAGTATACCAGGCTCCCTCAGGGTTTTAAAAATTCCCCTGTTTTATTTTCTGCTGCCGTTGAGGAACTCCTTCAGCGACATAACATTGATAATGCTGTTCCTTATGTTGATGATATATATCTGGCTTCTGATAAGCTGGATATGCTTTGGGATTCTGTAGTTAAACTAATACAGGTACTGGGTGAGGAAGGCTTTGTAGTTAATTTTGCCAAAGCCAGAATTGGTTTTGAGGAAGTTAAGTTTCTGGGATTTTTAATCGGGGTGGCAGGTGCTAGCCTTGCCCCCACCCTCCAAGAAAAGATTATATCCTTCCCGGTGCCTAAGACGTCTCGCCAATTGCAAGTAATCATGGGGACACTTAATTTTGCACGTAAAACTGTGCCTAGTTTTGCCTCATTAGCAGCCCCCTTGTATGATTTGCTTAAAGGAGATGCCGTTGTGGCACGTGATTGGACTGCTGTTCATTCTGAATGTTTGAGAGCGCTGCAAGAGGCTGTCAAAGTTTCAGCCCCTTTGGCGCACCGTAAATCATCTAAAGATTTAGATGTCACGTTGCAGGTTTCTGATTCTCATTTCTTGGCTACAATCAGTAACCATGCTGAATCTCAGCCCATATGTTATATTACACATACTTTCTCTCAGCCTGAGAGGAAATTTAATATTGTGGAGCGTACACTGACGGCTGTCAGATATTGCCTGTCTAAAGTCTCTGCTCTTGCTCAGGGTAAGATTATTCATTGTTATACTGGGATTCCTCAGTTACAGGCTGTCACTCGCCATTCCCTCCCAGAGAGTAGGGCTCTCTCCACACGCTGGGTGCAATGGCGTGCTGATCAATATAGAGACGATGTGCAATTCCATTATCAGAATGGTTTGGCTGATTCTGACATTATTTTAACTTGTGAGGATCTTTGCTTATCTACTGAGCAGGATAGGCTCCTTCCTCCTATTTATCAGAAAGTTCAATTGGTAATTTTTACTGATGGTTCTGCCACACCCTCGGGTGACTATCTTACTGCATTTTTTGCTGGTGCGGCTAATGTTATTTTAACTCCTAATAAAAGGGGTCAGTGGAAAGTCTTTGCCACACATACATGGCGATTAGGTGATATGAGTTCACAGCAGGCGGAGCTGATTGCCTTTCAAAAGGCTTTGACACATATTGAGCAGACGCCCAGTTTGGATCCTGAAAGAT
Source organism: Rhinatrema bivittatum (assembly GCF_901001135.1). Classification (NCBI taxonomy): domain Eukaryota; kingdom Metazoa; phylum Chordata; class Amphibia; order Gymnophiona; family Rhinatrematidae; genus Rhinatrema; species Rhinatrema bivittatum. The sequence goes on along the minus strand of NC_042616.1, from coordinate 52,550,217 downwards.
CCGTTATGGTTTGTTCTGATTCTACATATGTGGTGTCTGGGTTTAATTCACATATGAAAGTGTGGGAAAACAGTGACTTTTTAGATGTTACAGGCAAGCCTATTGCACACAGAGCTCACTGGAGATTAATTTTTTCTATTTCACAGAAACTTACTGTGCAGGTGCTTGTCTTGCATGTGCCTGCTCACCAGACCGTGGGCTGGTACTCTCGTTACAATTCTTTGGCAGATGAAGCAGCTAAATTGGCTGCCTCTCAGCAAGAGATAACTGTAAGGGCACGTCTTGCTAGGCATGGCTCCTTACATTTGAATGCGGCTACTTTGTGCCAGCATTCAGATGGGGTTTTGACTAGAAGTCAGGCAAAGAAAATGGTCAGTGACTGTTTGGATTGTCAGCGCACAAATCCCAAACGGACTGGACACCCTTATGTTGAAGGGACACTTCCACGGGGAATTAGACCAGGGCAGGTGGTCTATATGGATCATGTTGGTCCCCTTACTTCTTCCCGTGGTTACAGACATATTTTGGTTGTGCTTGATTCCTTTACTGGCTTTGTGTTTCTATTTGCACAGAAACGCATTACTGCTATTGTAACTGTTAACCGTCTGGCTATTGTATTTGGTATTTTGCCTTTTCAGTTTCTTTGCACCGACGGCGGTCCAGCCTTTAAAAATGCTGAGGTTGAGACCTTTTGTGCTGATCATAGCGTTACTCATCGATTCTCCTACCCACATCGTCCAGTATCTAATGGAATGGTTGAAAGGATTAATGGTGAGGTTAAGCGTAGTCTGCAAATTTTTGCATTGCAATCTAACCCCAGTAATTGGTACCTTCATCTTCCGGAGATCCAAATCCGGATTAATAGTACCATCACTGCCAATCATGAAGCTCCCGCTATGTCTCTCTTTGGGTTCTCTATGCTTGAAAATATGGCCTCCTCAGAAGCTATGGTTACTTCTGACAAGGCCTCTCGGAGTCCAAATCCATTTCGGATTGGTTCCGTTGTTTTGAGCAAAACGCATGTTCGTGGCTCTTTAGAACCATACTGGTCTAATCCCTTTATTGTTACAGAACTTCTAGGTGACTCGGGACTGTTGCTTTCTGACTCTGAGGATCCAAAGAATAGGAAAGTTGTGTCCATTAGAGATGTCAAGTTGGTATCCGAGACATTGGGGTTTTCCGGTACCAGAGCCTCGGTTCAACCCCCAGCCTCTGCTGCATCCGCAGTTTCCGCTGATGCCAATGGGTCAGGAGGATCTGCCGCTGCCCAGCGCTCCCAATGCTCCAGCAATTGATGTCATTCTCAGCGGTGACATGGCTGTGCCTACCCCGGAGCAGGAAGATCAGGTCGTTCTCAGTGTAGCTTGTCCCGCATCTGAGCGTCCTCCATGTTTAACCCGCTTCCAGCAGAAGCTTCTGCTTGCATGCTGTATGGTTTGTTCCCCAATCAGTACCTTTTTGCATGCTGTGTTTCTTTTTTACAGACCTTATTGTAAGTATGTTATTGCTTGCTGGGTGCTTTTAATTATTGCATCTCCTATCTCACTATTTTATCTCTTATCTAATACCCAGCTGCATTCCACCTTTTCTCCCGCAGCTTCACAGGAGCTCCGTTATTCACACTCACATGTCAGTAAGCGCTCACCTTCTGAGCCTTTGTCTCTTCTGGCAGTGCCTTTGCCTTCTGGTGTTATTCTTGTTCCATACCATGGCTGGCTGGTGCAAGATCCTGTTTTATTGCATATTGATGTTCCTTTCAGGTTTTACACTCACCAGGTTTGGCAAGGCATCTCTCCGGAGTCCCTGCCTGCGGGTCTAGAGTCCAGACTTGTTGCTCTGTTTCTGCAGCTGGAGCGTTCCTCCCTGCAGCTTTCTTCCATCACTTCGGAATCTCCTCTTGATGGCTTCCGTGCAGAGTTCTGTTCGATTAGATATCAGAACTTGTTCCTGGGTGTCAGAGCAGTGAGTGTCAATCTTACTGGGATCCTTGAAACTCCATCCTGGAAGCTGCAGCACTGCTCTCAACCACATATTGGTGCTTCTGAACAGTTCCAGCGGCTGTTTGCCCTTCGTCCTTGTTTTCATAATGGATCTTGTGCCTGCATCAATCCCCTTTCGAAGGTGCCTCTGGGGGACTCCTTGTCTGGCTCTAATTATGAATTTTCAGGTTTTATTAAAGGTCTCATTTTCTCCTGGATGGACATCTTTCCTGAGGTAACACTTTCTTACGCTAATTATTCCACATGGGGGGGAGAGGATACAGGATTCCCCCTTCCAATGATTAAGGACTCTCTGTCTTATGTTTGTAGACTACCTTATGAAATTCTGTTTTTAAATAGTACACATTATCATGTCTTTTGTGATGAATTGCCTGTCTCTTTTACACATTGGCGTGGAATTTCTTTTTATAATTTATCTTTGTGGAATAATGCGTGTGGGAATAATCCATTCTTTTGTACCCGTTCCTCGTCCACCCAGACAAATTGCTTTTGTTGCCCTAGTTGGCAATATCAGGTTAATCTTTGTAATAAAAGGTTTTCTAATAGGGTATGGGGACCCTTCTTTACTCAGGAGGCTAATTTTTTTCAAAATGCACCTGTGCTAGGCCGGTCTTTGACCGCTGCCTGTATCAGGGGTTTAGCTGAGGGGTTAAATGACACTCAGGTTACTTCTGTGTTAGATTTAATTGTACAGACAAAATGGCTGAATGACTCATTTCCCTTGCCCGCTTGGGTGATGAGAACAGCCAACAGAAAGCGCAGGAATGCTTTGAAACAGGAGGTTCAAAATACATTCCTTAATCTTAATGATAGAATTAAAACTGCTATAAAAGGTATTCAATCCAATGAATATCAGCTAAGAGCAGGTATTTTTCAATTAAGGGATTACTTAGCTCAAACCTTACAGTTAGGGATTGATGCCATATCCACAACTGATGAGAAAATACAGGTTCTAGCAAGAATAGAACAGCTTACTCACTTTATTGATGGTCTTACTTCCCCAAAACCCAAATGGGGAGACCTTCAATTGGGAAAAATATTAGAGGAAATAAACCTCACAGCTGAGCAAATTCAGTATGCCCATGTTGAGGCTTCACAAGTTATTTTGCAGGTCAGCAAACATGAAATGGGAAAAGAACCATGGGCAACCTTAGGTTCAACCCTAGTACAAGGGGTCAGACGTATCTTTCTCCCAATCACTACTCAGGTCTATAAACGTTGCTGGGAAATCCAGAACTTTGGTCAGTTCTTGGAAAGCTCAAATGGAAGCAACACCTGGATTAAAACAATTAAAATCTTTGAACCAACCCACTTGTGTATTAATAATGCTGGTTATCACTGGATCATAGCACAAGGTTGTCACAAAGTTCCTGTAACTGTGTGTAATTCCCTGGTGCAGGTCTCTAATACTTGCCTCACACTAGAGGGAGAAGCTGATTGTCCTCTAGAACCGAATCCCGGTCCTCTAGTAGAAGTTTTTTTTGAAATTACCCAATGGATCTTATATCCTTCGGTCAAACAAAGCACAGTGTGGGTTTCAACCGGGAATATTGTATTTAGTTACTGCACTATCTGTCATTAAGTGTGGACCGTGGGAGTTTTATCCTACACTTAGTGCCCGGTTAACTGAAACAATAAAGTACATGGAATTTAAACCAGTACAATTCACTGAGTTAAAAATGTTATTGACTCATGTTTTAAATGTAAATGTATTATTGAGAAATTTGTCTTCACTTTGGTTAATGTCAGAGGATGAGTTTTTACAGCATCTGAGAATGATAGAACTAACAGCTAGTGAATGGGAGCTGATCCTAGACGAGCTACTGAAGCCAGAGGTATTTTCAAATGCCCTGGGTCGTGCTTTTTCTGGATTAGTGGGTGGAATAGCTAAAACAGCTGTTGGTATAGTTAAAACCATAATGGAAGGGGCAGGTGGACTCCTTCATGACTTAGGGATCAATTTATTCCCATTAATCTTGGGAATCGTAGTAATAATTGGTGTTCTTTTCTTCTGTCTTAGGAGAAATTAGAACGAAGAGCAGCGAACCAGAAATGGCAGGTGTAAACTCAAAGATACATATTCCAGCTAATCCTAGGAAGAATGCGATGATTGTCTGCCTGGGACCTGATCTCATAAATGAGTATGCTGATTATGGAAGCTGGATGTATTCAGAAAACAATCCTGATACATGTGCACCTTATTATCTGCATAAAAACTGTGATATTTTATTTAAGTTCCCACAATATTCCTATTGCTGGACTTGGCCAAGAAGACTGGCATCTGTTCGTGAAGCACTACGAAGAACCTTGAGTGCTCACATTTGTCAGTGTGCTCCCTGGGAACTTGTGCCCTGCTACTTCAATATCTACTCTTTGGCAGAATATCAATTAGGGTATGGACATGGCCTATCAAATGCCAATCCTGTTGCTTCAGATGGAAATTCAAGAGCCTCCAGCCCGGGGTTAAGCTCGAATTGGTTTCCAGTACCTAGTCCACCGTCTTTTGCGACGGATGAAGAATTAGATCCAATGCACCTTGCTCCGGCTAATTCTCTAACAGATGAAGGACAAGACTTTATGCTTTGGCTGAATGCAGCTCTCTCCTCTGAGGATGATCAATCAGTCATTCTCCAACATCAGCAACCAAATCCTACTCAAGATTCTGCTCCGACTAGACCAGCAGTGGAAGGCGAGCGAACAGATTCCAATATCTATAATTAGTCAGACTGACTTCACAGATATCTGAAACTCTGATCCGGCTGGATCTACTGAGAACTGTGAATAACTGTCTATTATTGACTGGACTGGTATGTGTCTTATTCAAAATGCACCTTGCCATTTCAGGATCGTTGCTCGTCAATTGGTAAGTATAATAGGCATTTAATGCCCACAGATCCCTACACATGATGGAATCAGTGATGTCACATCACAGATTTCTGACCCATAGAGATTATTTTAATTATGAACCCTCATCTTACTTGACTGGATGAGCAGCTTCAAATTTAAAATTTACATTCCCTGGGTATGAATGTTCTCTATTTCCCATAAGGAAATATTGTGAAATTCTTTATATCTGGTTATTATTAGAAACAAACTCAGATTTGTCAATTCATATCTCTTTATAATCAATTTGGTAATGTAACCAATTTTTATTTCACTTGTATCTATGCAATGTTGAGCACTGACACAACTTATTATATGTAGTTTATTGTGTGATTATTTTCCCCCAGGCTTATTAGTGCCTTACTGATTTATATGTATCTAGCTATGTCTAGTATTTGTTTTACTGACTCCATGGGGGGGTGTCAGAAAATATCTTAATATTTTGTGCTTTATTGATAATTACTTATATTTAGTGAAGTCAGTAATCAATTAGCCATAAAGAAACATGTTAGCATTTAATACCCATAAGCCTTTACTTTTAAAAGCCATGACATCGGTCATGGCTGTGCTGAAAAAGCTCCAGCACATAGCTTTCACCTTTCCCCTACTTAAAACCTCAAGATTTCACCTTTGTCCCACTTTCAGACTTTGAGAGTACAGTTGTTTACCACTTTCTCTTATCTCAAGTAAGAAAGCACCTGCATTTTATGACATTGAGCATCCTAACGCAGGTGGCATGATTGACCACCCTAAAAACAGATGGCCAGCCAATTAAGCGTGAATCTTGTGACAGAAGGGAGTGAAAAAGATTTTCTCTTAGAACTACAAAAGAAATCCAATTAAAAATCAAAAATGGGCGAAGCTATAAACAGAATAAAATATAGATGTGTTGATGGAAGTGTAACAGCGACCCTGGATCAAAGGGTCTTAAGTGTATAAAACAGTGGCAGTTTGAGGGAGAGGGAGAGGTGCTACTTAGACTTTCTTCGCACGTGATTGAGAGAGACACAAGCGGGGTGCTTCAGATAATTGGTAAATATAATTTTTTATTCAAGTATATGAGAACCTTTAAATTGCTATTGTTTCTACATTGGCAGATGTATTAGAAATGTATTAATTTCTAAAAAGATGACATTAATAGACATTTATCTGATATTAATAATTTCAATCACTTTTTTAATGGTTCTTGCATTGATTGTAGGATATACTCTGGTAAAGTTAAGATTTGAACATAAAAGTGTTTTAGTCATTTAGAGATATTTATTCATGCCTTTCTTTATCTGAAATAAAATATTTTTACAATAAACTGACTGGTTTATTTATGCATGATGTGCTGCAAGAATTAAAGGTTAATAAAAAATGTCTGTGGTAGATTCGAACACACCCCTGAAAGTAAACTTTTTGTCTCAAGGCAGAAAGGGTAGGGAAATAGAAGTGGAAGTGGGATATTTTATCAAGGCAGGATTCCCTGGTTTTAAATTCTGCTAAGGGTAGAAGCCTCAATACTTCCATTCAAAATTTACCACAAATGCACTGCAAGCTCTGAGGTAGCATGGTTTTACCAAAGGTGCATATTGTCTGACGAATCTGATCAATTTCTTTGATTGGGTGAGCAGAGGGTTGTATCAAGGGAAAGTGCTAGATGTAGTGTACTTGGATTTCAGTAAGACCTTTGTCATGGTTCTGCATAGGTGACTTGTAAATAAATTGAATGCCCTTGGTATGGGTCTTAAGAGTGATTGACTGGCAGGTGACAAAGTGTAGTGGTAAACAGAGTTCACTCTGATGAGGGGGGGGGGGGCATTACTAGTAGTATGCCTCAGGGATCAGTCCTTTGACCAGTTCTTTTAACATTTTTGTGAGCGTCATAGAAGAAGGATTGTCAGGAAAGGTTTGTTTTTGTGCCAAAGATATCAAAATCTGCAACAGGATGGACCGCAGGAAAGTGTGCAAAACATAAGGTGGGATCTAGCAAAGCTTGAGGAATGGCCTAGAGGCCAGCAGTTAAGATTTAATGCTATAAAAATACAGCGTTATGCATTTAGGTTGCAAAATCCCATGGGAGAGGTTCAGTACTGAGAGTCAAATTCTTCTAATCGTAAAAGAAGAGTGGGATCTGGGGGTGATTGGCCACCTTAAGATGATCAGATACAAACAGGTGGAGAGAAGGTGATGGCAAAAGCCAGAAACATGTTTTGCTGCATAGAGAAATGGGCAGCAGAAAAAGGGAGGTGGATTTCTCTGGTGAGAACACATTTGAAATATTGTGTATAACTCTGGAAACCACCTTCAAAAGGATATAGACCAGTCCAGAGGGTGGCTACTAAAATGGTCAGATGTCTTTGATCTAAAGCATATGGAGATAAAAGGAAAATTGGTTCTTACCTGCTAATTTTTATTCCTGTAGTACCACGGATCAGTCCAGACTCCTGGGTTTATTCATCCCTGCCAGCAGATGGAGACAGAGAAAAGCCTCGCTGACACTGCTTGATAAGCCCTGGTGCCACCTACAGTAGATCAGTATTAATCTGTCTCCAGCAGATGGTGGCTGATCCGAGTACGTACAGGGAATTTAAAGATCTGAACATGTATACCCCAGAGGAAAAGCAAGATAGGGGAGATAAGACAGATACATTTAAATATCTTCAAGATTTCCATGCACAGATGAGCCTTTTTCAACAGAATGGAGGCTCTAGAAAGAGTGGTCATGGAATGAGGATGAAAGGGAAAGGCTCAGGAGTAATCTTAGGAAATATTTCTTTACAGAGAGGGTAGTGGTTGCATGGTACAACTTCCCAGTGGAGATGATGGAGGCAAAAATGGTATCTGTATTCAAGTAAGCATGGGATAAACATATGGAATCTCTGAGGGAGTGATGGGAATTGCAATGCTAAATTATTTGGGCAGATGGGCAAACTATATAGGCCATACAACTGTTTTCTGCCATCCCGTTTCTATGCCGAGTTTGACTTCCATATTGTTTTGGAATTGGGACTGCTGGTATTATCATGCACTAAACTGTTCTTGTGTGCATTAAACCATGTTCCTGTATGCTAAAATGATTTAGCCCATAGTGTCTGCAGCAGAAGATGTATATGTGGGATACAGAATTACTAGGTAAATGAACATCATTCTCACATATGTGACATATATGTAGACTCAGTGGGAGGACACAACCATTAAGTCTTTAATTGTTTTATTTTTTTTATTTCTAAGCAGTAAATCCACCTATCACAATGCACCACCAGCTACCTTTTCTTAACTGACCTCACTACTGGCTGTAACAGGGGTCAAGGATAGACCCTTCGTAGAACTAAAGCACTGACCTGTATGATCCTATCTATAGAATTCTTCCATCCAGTCACTCACCTGTGTAGGAGCTTTTCCATCTGGTTCTGTTGCTTGAGTCCATATGAACCCTGACCCACGGATCTTCCTCTCGCTCAATCCTTACTATCAGATCAGGTTTATCAGCTGGATAGCCTATTCGTATTAAAAGATAATTATACCTGATATAGTTCACCAAATAAAGCAAAAAAAGATATTTACAAAAGTATTCAAGGCACATGAGCTGGTGGGGTACAGGGCACTTTGACCACCTAGACATCTGCTGATAAAATATTACAGAAAGTCCTTCTGGAGTTGATCCTCATTAATAGATGAGGAATTGGATGTGAAAATCTAAAGGTGAAAGAAAATTCTAAGGAAAGGAAGAGCAAATTATAGAAAACAATACATAATGAACTTTAAAAACGTGAACTTTAACAAATTTAAGATCTTTACAACCATTCCCTTAAGAGAAAATTCTAAGAGTGAAATAAGTTACACAAAGCGCAAAACAGAGAACCAGAGACCTGGCTAAAAAGATAGGAAGTATGAGAACTGAGTGAATGTGCATGTGCGTGAGAGTCTGCAGAGTGAATGAGAGTGAGTGTGTGTGTTTGTGAGAATAAGTATGTATGTGTGAGAGAGTATGAGACTGAATATGCAAGTGGGTTAGTGTGTGTGTATGTGCGTGTCTGTAAGAAAGTTTGTGTGCATGCTGTTTCCAATGTTCCCTCTACGGTTTGGGCTGCTGTGGGCATAAAATTGATAGGTGTTTTGCATCAAAGAAAATAGTGCTGACAGGGTAATGAAACCAAAATGTTTTGCTCATGAACAAACATTTTTGCACAAAAATCCAATCCTTAGAGGGAACTTTGGCTGCCAGTCTGTAGACCAGTAGTTCTCAACCTTTTTCCCATCGTGACACACCTCATAGACAACACTCACATGTGTGATACACTACTCATTACAATCCATGGCGGAAATTTAAAAAAAGCTTAAGTATTATTTTACTTAACAATGACACAAGGGAAAGATAAGAGTACTCTCTCTGAACAGAAGTTACATATATAGTAATCCTCCCATACCAGAACAGCACTAACTGCCAGCACTTAAACAGTAACAACCTACCTAAGAAACGGCAACACTGCAAATATTACACCAGGCCCTAAAACAGCAATACACTGCCTATTAGAAAAAACAGAATAAACCAGGCTGCTACACATTCCTACCAGAAACTACATGCCAGCAGAATATCAGATCCTCACCTAACAAAGAAGACCATAAAGTATAAATAGAAACATGCAGACAAAAACTAAACTGGAAACTTGAACAAGCCAGAGTCTCAGTTTGCAGTACAACAATGCAAAAACAGAAACATTACCAACTGTCAAAACAAATCAAGAAATATAAAATCAATAGTAGTAAAACCACACTACTAAAAAGAACAAATTATTTTAAAACAGCTAATTAATGGAGCTGTCTCTCACACAAAAACGCATGCTCTTTACCTCTGTTTCTCAATTACACAGAAAGGTTCTCAATCCCACTCTTACAAACACACACTCTCTCTTCGTTAGACGCATATGCTCTCTCTCTCACTTACATACACAGCTCTCACATAATTACACACATGCTCTCTCACTTACACACAGGATCTTAGTCACTTGCAATATCTCTCATACTCCTCCCCCCACCCCTCCACCAAAGAACAAGTGGTGGCAGCAACAACCTCCATCTCCTGCAACCCCCACGGATTCAAGATAAGAAGAGTTCCATCGGCCGCGGGAGCTGACGCTGTTCTTCTTCTTACTCTGGGCCGTACTGCTCTTCCCCTTGCTCAGGCCGATTTTGCTGTTACTTGTTGTGATGGCAGCATGGTTTCTTCTTTTTCCGCTGCTGTAGGCACACTGCACAGCACTTCCTCTTCTGGGCCACGGGAACAGGAAGAAGGAGAGACCATTGCCACTAGTGCCACTGCACTAAAGTGTTTTTTATCAGCAGTTTTGCTGCATTCCGTCTAGGCTATCAGCATTTCAAGCTTAGGTGGAGGAAGAGTGTGTCCCCCTGAAGTGGAAGAGAAGGAGAAAAGAGCAGCCGAGCTAGTGGGAGACTGGGAAGTATGACGACACACCTGCATGTGATTGGCGACACATTGGTTGAGAACTGCTGCTCTATTCCTTGAGCTTCACTAGATCCCTCCTCATGTTTTCCACATCTTCCTGGCTGTCCATGTTGTTGCAGATTTTGGTGTCATCAGCAAAAAGATAAAACTTTTCCCGACAAGCCTTTCACTATGTCACTCACAAAAATGTTGAAAAGAACCGGTCCTAAGACTGATACCTGAGGCACACTAGTAACACCCTACTCAGGGTAAACGCCTTTGTTATGGTTTAGCAGTGTTTGGGTGGATTCTTGGGTACTGTGGCAGATGACCACGCCCACGGAGAGGAGCCCCGTGGGTAGCCACAGTACTGGGCTACCCACTCAGGATGCACAAACACAGAATTAGATCTTTTATTGTACAGCTTGATGTGTACCACCAGAGGTGGCAGTAGTGGGGTAATCCAGAGGTAGCAGTCTCGGGACTCTCGGCAGAGGGGACCCGTCTCACCACGTTGGTATATGGGGTTCTGGTGTAGGGTTCCCAGGCAAGGCAATGCTGCAGATGAGATAGACTGAGAGTTAGATTACTCACTGGATGGTAGCTGTAGGTATGTGATTCCACCAGGCTGAAGTAGATGGTACAGGCACCGAGGCAGGGAGAGCAGGCCCTCGAGGAGCGGGTACCCAGGTTAGTAGTTACCCGCAAAGGGCAGAGAGAGAGCTTCCAGCAGCAGCACGGAAGTGGCAGAGTAGCTTAGACCAGCCGAGACCAATCCAAAACCAGTCCTTGCTAACTCAATGAGCTAGCAAACAAGTACAGGCTAAATACCCGGATGGCATGATGTCACCGAGGGGGACGACCCCGAGGTTCGCGCCATAGCTGGAAGACGTGGGTAGTGCGCGCGCACCCTAGTAAGACCTTGGGAGGAGCATGGCGGGAGGCAGCGCCATAGCCGTTCCAGGGACGCCGGAGAGGGCGGCATGCGGACGCGGCGGTAGCCATCTTTCCAGGGTGAGCGGGAGGAGCCGTGAAAAAGGTGAGGCAAACAGGACGAAGCTGTCGAGGACCGACGGACGCAACATCCTTTTACCATTACCCTTTGTAATCTCCGACTCATCCAGTTTCTAACCCAGTCAGTCACTCTAGTTTCCATAGCAAGGGTGCTCAATTTATTTGTAAATCTTCTGAGTGGAACAGTGTCAAAGACCTTACTTGATTCAACTGTCTGTTCACCCAATCAAAGAAATTAATCAGATTTGTTTTACGAGATCTAACGCTGGTAAAACCATGCTACCTCGGATCTTGCAATCCATTGGATTCCAGAACTTGCACTACCCTCTGTTTTAGCAGCGATTCCATTAATTTGCTCACCACAGAGGTAAGAGTAAATAGCCTGTAGTTCCCAGCCTCCTTCCACTTTTATGAATAGGAACCACATCTGCCCCTCCCCAGTCTTCCAGAACTACTCCCAACTCTAAAGAATCATTGAAAAGGTTAGCCAGTGGAACTACCAGGACTTCTCTAATTTCCCTTGGATGTATCCCATCCGGCCCCACTGCCTTATCTAGTTTAAGTTTAGTTAACTCATTATAGATACACTGTTCTTAAAGTTGATTTGAGTTTTACCTCACTTCTAATCTTATTTGTGTTCGTTTTATGACGTCCTGCTCCAGGCCCTTCAACAGGGAACACCAAGCAAATATTTATTGATCAATTTTGCTTTTTCCTCATCATCTTCTATATATTCCTCCCCTTCACCTCTGAGTCTCACAATGCCACTTTTGCACTTCCTTCTATCATTAAGATATCTAAAAATCTCATCCCCCCCACGATTCCACCAGGCGCTGTTACAGAGGGGCAGCCCACTACCATCGGGCACTTAAAGAAAACTACATCTTGTGAGAAAAAGACACAAAAAAATAGTAAAAATGAACTGAGATGTTAAAAGAGAAAATCAGCGATGTGAAGACTCGCCCCCCCCCCCCCCCCCGACGTCATGACGACCAGCCAGCGGCGACCCGATTAACGGCACGATTCCACCAGGCGCTGTTACAGAGGGGCAGCCCACTACCATCGGGCACTTAAAGAAAACTACATCTTGTGAGAAAAAGACACAAAAAAATAGTAAAAATGAACTGAGATGTTAAAAGAGAAAATCAGCGATGTGAAGACTCGCCCCCCCCCCCCCGACGTCATGACGACCAGCCAGCGGCGACCCGATTAACGGCACGATTCCACCAGGCGCTGTTACAGAGGGGCAGCCCACTACCATCGGGCACTTAAAGAAAACTACATCTTGTGAGAAAAAGACACAAAAAAATAGTAAAAATGAACTGAGATGTTAAAAGAGAAAATCAGCGATGTGAAGACTTGCCCCCCCCCCCCCCCCACGTCATGACGACCAGCCAGCGGCGACCCGATTAACGGCACAATTACACCAGGCGTCGCGTGCCGGGTGTGCTCCCTTCATGCTAACCTTTGTGCTCCTTCTAATATAATTATGTTTATGTTAATAATTTAACTTTTATTAATGTTATTTAGCTTTTTGCTTTGTTTAAAATTATTTCATTATTGATGTTTAAATGTATTAGACTAAGGAATTTTACTTCCTGCTCATTCTGTTTCATTGTAAACCGGTTTGATATGCATTTTATGCAGGAAAATCGGTATAAAAAAAACTTAAAATAAATAAATAAATAAATTTGCTAATTTTTCTTCCATTTGAATTTTTACATTCCTGACTACTTTCCCAGTTTCTCTTAGCTTTTCCAGATATTGTTGCCTGTCTTCCACTTCCTCTTGTAGTTTACGAATGCTAATCTTTCCTCTCTTACATTTTCAGCTAATTCTTTATTAAACCAGAGTGGCCTCTTTTTCCTCTTTCCTTTACATACTTTCCTAACAAAAAGGTTAGTTTCCCTTATAACTTAACAGTTATATCACTTAAGCTATGTCCCCTTATTGAAGATATTTAAAGAGGACTGGCTTAAATGGAGAAGGTTATATATTAGTTGGTTAGGTAGAGCTAATGTGATATGAATGAAATGGCTACCCAGAGCTGTCTACTTGTATACAATGATTCCTACTACTCTGCCATCAGTGTTTTTTAAATTCTTAAATAAAGTTATAGGATTCCTTTGGGGGGCAATAAATGTTCAAGAATAAACTTGAACCTACTGCAGAAATATTAGGGGGGGGGGGGAGGATGGTATAAATTTGCCAGTTTCCATAAATACTATTTAGCTGTATTGTTTAGCATACTATCGGAGAAATTACTTACCTGATAATTTCGTTTTCCTTAGTGTAGACAGATGGACTCAGGACCAATGGGTATAGTGTACTCCTGCTAGCAGTTGAAGACGGATCAGATTTCAATCTGACGTCAGCCCTAGTACATATACCCCTGCAGGAAGTGCAGCTCTTCAGTATTCTCCTCGAAAAGCATTGTGGATATATGTGTGACTGACTAACTTAATAATATGGTTAACTTAAATAACTTGTTAGAACATTTAAAACTTGATTAACTTGAACTGGTTGATTGACTATAGCTGGAGACCGCCAGTGTACTCAACCGGAAAGCGTCGACACCCAGCAGGGTGGATGCCCTAGGTAAATGGCTTACCCTTGATTCATTGAAAAAAACATGCATAACGGCAGCCAAGGGTGGAATGCTGAGTCCATCTGTCTACACTAAGGAAAACGAAATTATCAGGTAATTAAATTCTCCATTTCCTAGCGGTAGCAGATGGACTCAGGACCAATGGGATGTATAAAAGCTACTCCCGAACCGGGTGGGAGGCTGCCCATGGCCCACTTAGAATTGCCCTTGCAATGACGTGTCCTCCTGAGCCTGCACATCCAGACGGTAGAATCTGGAGAAAGTATGGATGGAGGACCATGTTGCTGCCCTGCAGATCTTGGCAGGTGACAGCATTCTAATTTCTGCCCAGGACACCACCTGGGCTCTGGTAGAATGGGCCTTGACCTGTAGAGGTGGTGGTTTTCCCGCTTCTACGTAGGCCGCCTTGATGACTTCCTTGATCCAGAGTGGCAATGGTTGCCCGCGAGGCCGCTTCCCCTTGCCTCTTTCCGCTGTGAAGGACGAAAAGGTGGTCCGTCTTTCGTACTGGTTCCGACATTTCCAGTTATCTGGATAGGAATCTGCCGATGTCGAGGTGGCGTAGACTACGGGCTTTTCTGAATTCTTCAAGCCGTCCATCGTTGGTAGTGAGATGGTTTGGTTAAGGTGGAAGTGTGAGACCACTTTGGGGAGGAAGGAGGGAACCGTGCGTAGTTGGATGGCCCCCGGGGTGAGTCTAAAGAACGGCTCACGGCAGGACAGTGCTTGTAGTTCCGAGATGCGGCAGGCCGAACACACGGCCAGCAAGAACACCGTCTTTAAGGTTAACAGACGGAGGGTCAGGCTTCGGAGGGGTCTGAAGGCGGATCCCGCTCGGAACTCCAAGACGAGGTTGAGGTTCCACAGAGGTACTGGCCACTTTAGTGGTGGGCCAATGTGTTTGACTCCTTTCAGGAAGCGTGATACATCTGGGTGCGAGGCTATGCTGTTGCCCTCGCTCCTGGAGCCGTAGCATGACAATGCAGCCACCTGTACCTTGATGGAGTTGAGGGACAGACCCTTCTGTAGTCCATTCTGTAAGAATTCCAGGATCACGGGAACTTTAGAGGAGCATGGCTTGACGTTGTGGTCTTCGCACCAGGCCTCAAAGTTTCTCCAGATCCTTATGTACGTTAGAGATGTGGAGAACTTGCATGCTCGGAGGAGAGTATCTATTACTGCTCCCGAGTATCCGCTCTCAGGCGGGCCCTCTCAATGGCCAGACCGTAAGAGAGAATTGAGCTGGATCCTCATGGAGGATCGGACCTTGTTGTAGCAGGTCTCTGTGTGGAGGCAGGGGTAGTGGGTTCCCTGCCAGTAGTCTTCTCATGTCTGCGTACCAGGGCCTTCTTGGCCAGTCCGGGGCCACCAGAAGAACTAGTCCCCTGTGTCGCTGTATCTTGTGAATGATTGTGCCCAGCAAGGGCCACGGCAGGAAGGCGTATAGCAGGGTCCCAGGTGGCCAAGTCTGTACCAGGGCATCGATCCCCTGGGACTGCGGATCCTGCCTGCAGCTGAAGTATCTGGATACTTGAGCGTTGGATCTGCTTGCTAGAAGGTCCATGTCTGGGGTCCCCCACCGATTCACTATCATCTTTAGGCTGTGGACAACAGCTTCCATTCTCCTGGGTTTAGACTTTCCCTGCTGAGAAAGTCTGCCGTGGTATTGTCCTTCCTGGAGATGTGGACAGTGGGGATCTCCTGGAGATTTGCTTCCGCCTACGCCATCAGAAGGTCTATTTCTAGGGACACCTGTTGGCTTCTGGTCCGCCCTGCCAGTTGATATAGGCCACTGTCGTGGCGTTGTCAGACATCACTCTGACCGCTTTGTCTCGAAGTCTGTGGGCGAACCGCAGGCAGGCTAATCTGACTGCCCGTGCTTCTAGGCGGTTGATGTTCCATCCCGCTTCTTCTTCGTTCCACGCCCTTGGGCGGTTAACTCTTCGTAGTGTGCTCCCCACCCGTGTAGACTGGCATCTGTGGTGAGCAGTGTCCAGGTTGGGGAGGATAGTCTTGATCAGAACCAGCTATTTAGGCACCCTCTATGCACCTCCAGCCAAGTCACTGCTCAAGAAACGTGCATTCTCGATTGCCAGTCCCATTCACTGGAATGCCCTCCCCACAGACCTTCGTCTAGAACCTTGTAGTCGAACGTTCAAAAAGAAGCTTAAAACTTGGCTTTTCACAAAAGCCTTCACTTAAAGGACTTAAAGGTTTCAATAATCTCATCACCTCAACTTCAGACTACTCTCTCCCACCCTTAACCACTTCATGCTACTCCTCTCCCGGGCCTTGATCCAGGGTTAGATTCACCCATTTCATATTCCAATACGCTAGATGTTTGATGCTGTAACTATATAATGTTAATCTTTATTCTCATGATTTACCTTGTTAGATGTGCGCTATGCTCCACTCATGCTTACTAAGTCTGATGTAGATCTAAGGCTTGACAACGAACACGAAGATGACCCAAAATCAATAGCTAAACCAATAGCTGTTTCCACAGGGCAGACACTAGCTGAGCTATTGTACCAGCAAAAGTGTGGTAAATGAGACTTCCTTATATAAAGCAGTCTATTAGGACCACACCTATTGCTGCACCAACAGAGTCGAGTTTGGGAGGTTTTCCGTGTCTTTTCTTCTCGTGGACTTTACCAGGAGATCTCTGCAGTTTCAGAGTCCCTGTGGCTCTATTGTCAAATTCTCTGGTTCTAAACTCCTAAGGCCACCGCTTCATATTCTGCTGCCCCTGAAATTATGCTCCCCACATTCTTATTTGCCTTTTCACTGCAATGCTTTGCATTGTGACACAAGTCTCACGGTGAGTCTCCTTCTGTTCTTTCGTACTTCCATCTCAAATCAGATCCAAGACTGAAATCTGGCACCATGAGCCTTCATTTCCAACTACCTAGGGATTTTTCCCCCTATTTTATATCCCTTTCCATATCAATGAGCCCGGTCATCTCAACGATAATCCTCACCTTGAGGGCCATGCAGCTCATTCCCTTTCAGGATCCTTCAATCATGGGGTCGAAATCCAGCTACTAGGTGTCTCGATTGTGTGATGACTCCCTTCCCCCAGGCCTCTGCGGCATCCCCAGCCCCAGCCAACCCGGGGGAGCAGAAGATTTGAGCCAGGAATTAAACACAGGTCCCTTCACATGGGAGTCCATAAAACTGTCACTGAACCAACCCTAAAGATTTGCTATTTGAGAAACCCCAATATCCTGAGATAAGTCACTCTCCAGAGCTCAAAACACAGGATTAACAGAGCCCTTAATGGAAAGTGTGTAAGCAAATGGGAGAAAGGATACAAAATCAAAATGATATGAAAAATTGAAAAGATCAGAAATTAGAATACATTTTAGCAAATTTCAAGGGCAAAAGCTTCTTCATTTTAAATATTTCAAAAATTAGAAGTAATCTTTACCCAGCGATGCCAGAATCTCATAATTCTCCTTCATGGTCTCCTTGTAAAGCTCCTTCTGCCATTCTTCTAAGATCTCCCACTCCTCCTGCCAGAAATAGACAGCGACGTCCTCAAATGTCACAGGGACCTGGAACACAAATTGTTACATATAAACTCAGAATGTGATGGCTGATAAAAACAGCAAGGTCTGCTCGGCCTGTCCATGTTCCCTTCCTACTGCAATAACTCAGACCCTGTGGCTTTACCACTGCCATAGCATTATCAGTAATCAAACTCCTTAGGATGAGGGAACATTTATTGAAGATCACTTTCCATTTTCCAACCAAGGCTGCATCCTCACAACAGATCCAAGGCTCCTTAAGTCAGTGGTTCTCAACCTTTCATGACTGCATACTTTAGGAAGGGTTGGAGATATCTTGTGTATGCTTTCATTCAAAAAATGTCAAATTTAAGAAAAACTATACTTTTCTTTTTTTTTTTTAAATCTCCTTAGTCTCTGCTTTCATCCTGTCTGCCTTTCCTTCTATGTTTATTTCCTTTCTTTATGCATCTTTCCCTGACCTGTATCTCAGATCTTTTTCTCTAATCTCATTTTTCTCCATCTTTTTTCTCCAACTACCTCGCTCCCTCCCATTTGTCATCCTTCATCTCTTCATTTCCTATTCTAATTCCCTTTCTCTTCCCTTCCTAATAAACCTTCTGAGACCTCCATCTCTTCTTTGCTGGATCTCAGACCTCCCTGTCCCCATCTCTTGCTCTCTTTGGCTTTTTCCCCCATATCACCCAGTACTCCATCTCCTTCTCCCTGTCTTTCTCCCCTCCCCCCTCCCCCCCCCACATAAACATCCAAAAAGCTTTCCCCTACAGCTCCCAGACCTCTGTCAACCTATCTCCTGACCTCTTCCCCAGATCCCTCAACCTTCCATCTCCCTATTAGTTTTTCACAACCTTTGATTAATCCCCACTGCCACCAACCAGCCTCTCCTCTTAATCCATTTTCTCACTTCTTCCTATTTGCTTTCTCTAACTCTCAGCCCCATTCCCAGTTTTTCATCCCACTCCTTTAGCTATCCATCTCCCTAAAATTGGTCTCTCTTCTATGGCAACTGGAGAGCAGCAACAGTGCATCCGCCACAATCCTAGGAGCAGTGGGACTCAGGAAAAGCAGCCAAACACAACTAAAGAAGAGACCATAGGCAATGCATGGAACAGTGAAAGTGCCGGGCTTACTGACCCCAGAGGCTGCCTGCTCTTCTTCTTAGCTCCGTGTAGGCTTCATTTCCAATCAGGAAACCCATATGATAGGGATGTGCACGCCCCAAATTCTCATTTTGGTTCATTGGGGTGAGTTTTTTTTTTCAGGTTTTACTCATCTTGGGAAACAGTGCATGCTATTTCTGGATAGTGCACGCTATTCAGAAATAGTGTGTGCTATTTGCAAATAGCATGCACTGTTTGGAAACAGTTTGCGCTATTTCTCAAAGTAAATGCCCTGAAAACTTTCAGGTCTTTTTTAGTGTCCCCTGGATTCTTTTTTTTTTTAAAAAGACAATGAATAGAGGAGTAGCCTAGTGGTTAGGGCAGCGGGCTATGAACCAGGAGACCAGGGTTTGAGTCCTGCTGTTGCTCCTTGTGACCCTGGGCAACTCCATTGCTGAAATACCTACAGTACCTGAAGTGCGAAAAGTGGAATGTAAATCTAAATAAAAAAAACTAAAATGGGCTTTTTTTGGTTCAGATTCCTTGTTTGTTTTAAACAAATGAACATTTTCATATGAAAAAGAGGAGATAGCGGGGGGGACAGGTCTCACAATGCTTTCACTCTCCCCTGTGTCACCTTCTATAGGAAAATTGGTTCTTACCTGCTAATTTTCATTCCTGTAATACCACAGAAGGAAATACATCTCAATAAAAAATGTCTGATCGGACATTTTGGCTTCTAATCCACTTTGTTGCCCTCATGGCTTTTTTAGATAGCCTTCCTTGTTGTTTTGTTGGTATACCACAGATCAGTCCAGACCAGTGGGTTTTGCATCCCTACCAGTAAATGGAGTCAGAGAAACAAAACTTTGATGCACTGCTACACAACAAAGTGCCAACTCAGTACTGTCCTGTACACCAAGCCAAGATTAAACTAAACATCCCTCATACGGGCAAACGGAA
This sequence comes from Rhinatrema bivittatum, assembly GCF_901001135.1. Classification (NCBI taxonomy): domain Eukaryota; kingdom Metazoa; phylum Chordata; class Amphibia; order Gymnophiona; family Rhinatrematidae; genus Rhinatrema; species Rhinatrema bivittatum. The sequence continues at coordinate 52,530,691 of NC_042616.1, read as the reverse complement.
TCAAAGGTTGGAAACCCCTAACAACTGAAACTTTGTGCATCCGCAATGAAAAAAGACAAGAACTGAAAAACACTATATATCCTGCCCAACAAAAATACTCCTTTTCTTCTTTTTTATTTATTTATTTATTTTAACATGGCAGGAAAAATTCAGTCTTTCAGAGTCAAATAGGTGGGCCTCTGGACTGATCTGTGGTATTACTGAAATGAAAATTAGTAGGTAAGAACCAATTTTCCGTTTCTGAACATACCCAGATCAGTCCAGACCAATGTGATGTACCCAAGCCACCCCTAACTGGGTGAGAACCCAGAAGACCCACGCAAAGAACACTCTCACCACAGGAAGCCTCATCTTCCTGTGGTGAGAGTGTTATTCGGAGGTGACTCCGAATAAATCTTAACTCACCTCTAACCAACTTCCAATCACTACACTTATGCAGAAAACTATAACTTCCAGTCACTACCCTTACGCAAAAACTACAAAATGACAAACGACATGTCGTAGTAAATACCATAAACTCTGTAAATGCACTCTGTTAAATTTTGGTTAATATATTCTGTTAATTTCCTATCACTTTTCTCTGCTCCTAGTTGTACTTTTCCCTGTTTTATTGTAACTGTAATTGTTTTCGTTCAGCACCTGTTATTTCTTTTACTGTAACTTTTATCACTCCCCCTGTTTATTGTAAACCGGCATGATGTGATACTCTCATGAATGCCGGTATAGAAAAAACTAAAATAAATAAATAAATAAATAAATAAATAAAATCTTGCGCCCTTACATTTAACCGATAATGTCTGGTGAAAGTATGAATTGAAGACCACACCGCAGCCCTACAAACCTCCTGCGGCGACAGAAGCTGACACTCAGTCCATGATGCGGCATGTGCCCTTGTGGAGTGCTCTTTCAAACCCACAGGTATCTGCCATCCTTTACAAGTGTACGCCGAACAAATCGCCTCCCTAAGCCAACCAGATGGTAGCCTTAGAGGCTTTGTCCCCCTTCTTCACTCCACCGTACAAGACAAAGATGATCGGAACGGCAAAAAGCATTTGTGACTTCTAAACAGCGTAGAAGGATCCGCCGCACATCCAAAAGATGCAACTCCCTATCCTGAGGGGAATCTCTCGACCACTCTGGAAACCCCAGTAGCTCCACCTTCTAATTAACATGGAAGGAGGACACCACTTTTGGCACAAAGGAAGGCACTGTTTACGATGACACCCTGTCGCTGTAAATCTGCAAAAACAGGTGTCTACAAGACAGAGCCCGAAGCTCCGAAATCCTCCTAGCAGGGCAAATAGCCACCAAAAGCACCACCTTCAGTGTCAAATCCTTCAGGGCACTCTCATAAAGGCTCAAACAGGGTTCCGCACAGGACGCACAGAACCAGGTTTAGACTCCAATCCAGACAAGTTTTACGCACCGGAGGATGTAAATGCTTTACCCCCTTGAAACCTGATAACATCTGGATAACCGGCAAGAGTTCGCCCATGAAACTTGCCCTTTAGCGCTCCCAAGGCTGCCACCTGTACACGAAATGAGTTGTACCCTAAACCTTTGGACAAACCATGCTGCAGACAATCTAAAATATGTGAGATATCCATCTCCAGGGGATCCAGCAGACTCTGAAGACACCACACCTCAAAAACCTTCCAGACCCTAACATAAGCCAAGGATGTAGCTGGTCTTCTAGCCTGCAGAAGCATGGAAATGACTTGTTCAGAGTAGCGCTTTAAACGCAGCCTCCACCTCTTGTTGCGTCCATTGGTCTTCGACGGCTTCCGCCTACCTCTCTCTATTTGCGGCTCCTCCCGCTCACCTTGGACTGATGGCCGCTGTGGCGTCTGCTTGCCGTTCTCTCCGGCGTTCCCGGACCGGCTTTGGTGCTGCCTCTCGCCATTCTCCTTCAAGGTACCTCTAGGGCGCATGTGCGCACGCCGCCCTCATCTTTAACTCTACACTGGCGCGAACCTCAGGGGCATCCCCATGTTCTGATGTCACGACGTCGGGCATATCTGCCTACAGTATTTGCTAGCTCGTTGAGTTAGCAACAGGATTCTTACGGATGGGATTCGTTCTCCGTTCCTAAGCTACTCTGCCATTCCAGCGCTATCTGGAACTCTTACTCCCCTTTGGGGTCTCTAACGGGGTACCCGCTCCTCAGGGCCCCTCTTTGCTTCTTTCAGGTACTATCAGGAAACTGGTACTCGCTCCTCGAGGGCCCATGTTCCCTGAGTTCCCTGCAAACTAACTTACAGTTAGTTCCCTGCAAACTAACTTACAGTTCCCTGCAAACTAACTTACATGTTCCCTGCAAACTAACTTACAGTTACCATCCGTGAGTACAGAAACCATCTCTTTCCACAGTACTGCTTCACTGGAACCAGGTACTCGCTCCTTGAGGGCCTGCTCTCTGCTCCGGTGCCAGACCTCTCGTCTAGTGGAATCTCTGTTACTGCTTAGTGAGTACAACGCTACTGAGTCTCTCTGCTCTAAGGGGTAGATTTTCAGAGCCCTGCTCGCCTAAATCCGCCCAAAACCGGGCGGATTTAGGCGAGCAGGGCCCTGCGCGCCGGGAAGCCTATTTTACATAGGCCTCCCGGCGCGCGCAGAGCCCCGGGACTCGCGTAAGTCCCGGGGTTCTCGGAGGGGGGCGTGTCGGGGGGCGGGCCCGGTCGTCGCGGCGTTCCGGGGGCGTGTCGGCAGCGTTTTGGGGGCGGGTACGGGGCGGGGCTACGGCCCGGGGGCGTGGCCGCGCCCTCCGTACCCGCCCCCAGGTCGCGGCCCGGCGCGCAGCAGGCCCGCTGGCGCGCGGGGATTTACGTCTCCCTCCGGGAGGCGTAAATCCCCCGACAAAGGTAAGGGGGGGTGTAGACAGGGCCGGGCGGGTGGGTTAGGTAGGGGAAGGGAGGGGAAGGTGAGGGGAGGGCAAAGGAAAGTTCCCTCCAAGGCCGCTCCGATTTCGGAGCGGCCTTGGAGGGAACGGGGGGGAGGTAGCGCGGCTCGGCGCGCGCAGGCTATACAAAATCGATAGCCTTGCGCGCGCCGATCCAGGATTTTAGTGGATACGCGCGGCTCCGCGCGTATCTACTAAAATCCAGCGTACTTTTGTTTGCGCCTGGAGCGCAAACAAAAGTAGGCTGTTCGCGCTCGTCTGAAAATCTACCCCTAAGGGATCAGGTACTCGCTCCTCAAGGGCCTGCTCTACCTGTCTCGGAGCTTCTCCTATTTCTACATTGGGACTCTGAATGCTTTTCTCATTGTGTGCTCATAACTCTCAGTCTCTTTCCACTACAGCACTGCCCTGCAGAGGATCCGCTGTTCCAGCGTTCTGTGTGAGTCGCGCCCAGCCGGGATCTACAACCACTACTCACTACTGCCACCTCTGGTGGTTACCCAAACTGTTTAATAAAAGATTCAAATCTGTGTTTGTGTGTCCAGAGCCTAGCCTGACACCGTGGTCCCTCACAAGACTGCCCCCCGTGGGCGTGGTCAGCTGCCACAGGGTCCAAGGATCCACCCAAACACCTCTCAAAAGCCAGGCCGCAAGACAGAAGTGATCCTCCCGATCCGATAATATGGATCCCTGATGCAGCAACCCTGTAAGATGAGCTAGCCTGAGGGGACCTTCTTTCGCAAGCTGCACCAGATCTGCGAACCACAGTTGGCGAGACCACTCCGGTGCCACCAGCACTACACTCCAAGGATGCGCTTCTAGGCGCCTGAGGACCCAACTGATGAGGGGCCATGGGGGAAACACATAAAGAAGTATTCCTGTCAGCCAAGGGCACATCAGAGCATCGAGACCCATAGAACTGGGCTCCTTTCATAGACTGAAAAATCTTTCCGTCTTTGAGTTAGCTCTTGTCGCCATCAAATCCAACTGGGGGATGCCCCACCTGGCGCAGATGTAATTCCACACCTCAAAGGACAACTTCCACTCCCCTGGACCTAGATGTTGTCTACTCCCGCTATGTGCAACGTTGCTAGACCTTTGGGTTGGCGCTCTGCCCAAGCAAACAACCTCTGAGCTTCCAGCGCCTCAGCATGGTTCTTTGTACTGCCCTGCCGATTGATGTATGCCACCGTGTTCGCATTGTCTGAGAATATCCGAACCATCTGACCAGGGGCAGGAAAACCCCAGGGCTCGACAAACTGCCCTTGTCTCAAGACGATTGATGGACCAGGGTCTCTCTCTAGGAAACTAAAGACTTTGTGCCAACTGGCCCAAGCAAACTGCCCCCCAACCAGAGAGACTTGCGTCCATGGAAACCATCACCTAGTCCAGGGGTTCCAGCACCATCCCCTTCTTTAAATTGAGCCGAGACAGCTGCCACAAGAGACAGGACCTGGATTCTCGAGTCAGAGGCAAGGGAAGATGATACTCCTCTGACAAAGGGTTCCACCTGGACAACAGTGTGTGTTGTAGAGGTCTCATGTGCGCAAACGTCCAGGGAACTAAATCCAACATGGAAGCCATGGATCCCAGGACTTGTAAATAGTCCACACTACTGACAACCAAAAGGGACATAAGAAATTGTCATGCTGGGTCAGACCAAGGGTTCATCAACCCAGCATCCTGTTTCCAACAGAGGCCAAACCAGGCCACAAGAACCTGGCAATTACCCAAACACCAAGAAGATCCCACACCACTGATGCAATTAATAGCAGTGGCTATTCCCTAAGTAAACTTGATTAATAGCAGTTAATGGACTTTTCCTCTAAGAACTTATCCAATCCTTTTTTGAACCCAGCTTACCTGATAATTTTCGTTCCTGTAGTACCATGGATCAGTCCAGACTCCTGGGTTTTGCCTCCCCACTAGCAGATGGAGACAGAGAAAGTTGTGACAGACTCTGCCATATATACCTGGGTGCCACCCACAGTCTGCCAGTATTACTCAGTATCAAAGCAGTATGGCCCAACAAACTAACTATATACAGAAACCATAAACAGAACCAGATCACTAACCCCAATCGTGACCCTAACCCTCGAAAACCGGGTAACCAAGACTGATCTGCAGACCTGGTAACAAGACTGATCTGCAGACCAGAATAAATCAACAGTAAACGAGCGGACTCTCCATTATGTCTATGCATTAACTGACGCAGTATTCAACGAGGACGGGATTCTGGACTGATCCGTGGTACTATAGGAATGAAAATTATCAGGTAAGAACCAATTTTCTTTTCCCTGTACGTGCCCGGATCAGTCCAGACTCCTGGGATGTACCAGAGCTTACCTACCGGGGATGGGATCCGGAGAGGCCTGCTCTCAGCACGCCTGCACCGAAACAGTCCACATCCTGAGCCTGAACATCCAGACGGTAATGTCTTGCAAAGGTATGCAATGTTTTCCATGTGGCCGCCCCCAAAATTTCCTGTGGAGAAATCTGCTGGAATTCCACCCAGGAAGTTGCCTGCACTCTTGTCGAATGTGCCCGAATTCCCACAGCAAGGACTTACCATGCAGTAAATACGCAGAGTGTATCGCCTCCTTCAGCCACAGGGCTATCGTGGTTTTGGATGCCATGTTACCTCTCTTTGGACCACTCCAAAGAACAAAGAGATGATCAGAGACCCGAAAGCTATTAGTTACTTCAAGATAACACAGTAACGCCCGGTGAACATCCAACTTCCGTAAATCCTTGGAAAACGGATCCGACCTATCCATATTACAGAAGGACGGGAGCTCCACAGACTGATTCAAATGAAAAGCGGAAACCACCTTCAGCAGAAAGGAAGGAATGTCCGCAGAGACACACCAGAATCTGAAATCCGCAAGAACTGCTCTCTGCACGATAAGGCTTGCAACTTGGACACCCTCCGAGCGTAGGAAATCGCCACCAAAAACACCACTTTCAATGTGAGGTCTTTCAACGTTGCCCCTCGCAAAGGCTCAAAAGGCGCCGAACACAAGGCCCTAAGGACCAAGTTGAGATTCCAGGAAGGACATGGCGAACTCACCGGCAGCCTCAAATGCTTCACCCTCTGTAAGAATCGAGAGACATCAGGATGTGCCGCCAATGCTGTCCCCTGAATGGAACCATGCAAAGATCCAAGAGCCGCCACCTGTACCTTTAAGGAACTCAGGACAATCCTTTAGCTAAACCTGCTTGCAGGAAAGCCAAGATGTCAGGAATGGACGCACGAGTGGGCACAATCCCCCGGTCTACACACCATGACTCAAAGACCTTCCACATGCGAACATAGGAGAGAGAGGTGGAAGTCTTCCGTGAACGCAACAAAGTAGTTACCACCGCATCCGAATAACCTTTGACTTTTAGATGCCGCCTCTCAAAAGCCAAGCCGCTAGACAGAAGCGATCGACCTGGTCGAAACAGACGGGTCCCTGATGAAGAAGGTTCGGAAGATATGGAAACCTCAGGGGATCTTCACCGCCAGATTGACTAGATCCGCAAACCACGGACAACGTGGCCACTCGAGAGCCACTAAGATCACGTCGGCTGGATGACTTCTATCCTTCTGAGCACCTTGCCTATTAGAGGCCAAGGGGGAAATACATACAGCAGAACAGTTGTCGGCCAGGGCAGAACAAGAGCATCTACGCCCTCTGCCCCCGTTTCTCTGCAACGGGCAAAGAAACGTGGAGCCTTGGCGTTTTTGAACGTCGCCATCAGATCCATGCATGGAGTGCCCCATCTGTCGCAGATGAGCTGAAAGGCCTTGTCCGCTAACTCCCACTCTCCAGGATTAAGAAGATGCCGACTAAGAAAATCCACGTGAATGTTGTTGACTCCGGCAATGTGGGATGCTGCTATGCTGATGAGATTCTGCTCCACCCAAGCGATTAACAATCGAGCTTCCACCGCCACTGGCTGGCTCTTCGTACCTCCCTGGCGATTGATGTATGCTACCGTGGTTGCATTGTCGGTCAGCACCCTGACCGCTTTCACCCTGATAAGCGGGAAGAATGCCTCCAACGCCAAATTGAACCGCTCTGGTTTCCAGACGATTGATGGACCCAGTTCTATCACCCCTGTTTCAATGTAACTTTTACTTCCCTTCGCTATGTTAATGTTTAAGGTTGTTGTTCCCCTGGTTCCTTGTAAACCGACATGATATGATTGTAAATCATGAATGCCGGATTAAAAAAGCACTAACTAACTAGTTATCTCTCCCTTCCCATTCCAGGCTCAACCTCTTCCAATCACAAGAGTTTGACCCTTCTCTCATACAACCCCTCACATAGGATCCCTCTGTCCTTCTCATATACACACCCCCTCACACAGGCTCCCTTCCTCTCTCGCACACACGCGCTCACACAGGCTCCCTCCCTCTCTCACACACACAAACACATACCCTCAACTCTTACACACAACTTCTCTCTTACATACACCCTCACTCATGCACACAGGTTTCCAATACTCTCATACATACTACCTTACGCAAGTTCTCATTATCTCACACACACACCCTTCCTCTTTCTCTCACAGTAGGTTCACAGGCTGGCTTACAGCTGCAGGTGGATGGGCTCGGCCTGCAGCCATGCCAGGCCTCTTTTCTGTTTCTTTGGCCATGAGCGGGGTAGGCTCCTTTCATGGCCTCTCCGATCTTCACCACAAGTGGGATGGGCTCAGTTTGCGGTCTGCAAGGCCTTCCTTGATCTTTACTGCAAGCGGGATGGACTCTGCTCATGGCCCACCAGGCCTCTAGTCCAAATTTTGCACAAAACATTTAAATTCTGCGCAGGAGGGGAATTCTGCACTGTGCAGATGTGTAGAATTCCCCAAGGAGTAACTGTAGTTGCTTCCAATACTCACACTGAGTCACATCCAGTGTTCAATGCACATTCTCCTGTCTCATTCAGCCTGGAGATAAGAAAGGCTGGAAGGCCACAAAGGAGTAAACTCAGGAGGGAAGAGGAGGAGGTACTGTGTGAAATGTAAGCAGGGGCCCAGCTATCTGTGGCCTACATGCAGCCCATTAATTACCATATTCCTAGCTACAGCATGAACCCCAAACAAAAGACATGCATGAATTTGCATTCTCAGAAAGGAGTTCATAAACACTTAAAAGCTACCGCTGGTGACTCTTGTTGCTGTGAGGTGCTGAGTGCAGAGCCCAGGTGCTGGCCTGGATCTGAGCATCAGGCAGTGGTGAGTTTTCTGTGGCACACCTGATCAGGTCTGAAGGCATCCCAGTGTGCTACGCCACACTGGTTAGGAAACTCTGGTTTAAGATTATTACTTTGTTCAGGCTCCTCTCCCATGCAGTGTTGATCTACTTATGCATTCAAGTGGACTAACACAGCAGCCAAACTACTTTACACACATTCAGGTCATGGAGTCACAAACATGCTCTTTGAAGCTGGCATGCAATTGTAAGCCGCATGCCAGGTTTTCCTTTAACTTCCACACATGCTCCCTCCCTGTTCTTTCTTTTATCACCAGGCAGCTTGTCAGGATCTAAATCAGTCAGTCTTCCCACCAGGCATCCCCTTCATTTTCCTGTTAGGCACAGAACAAAGCACTCACCAATAAGGTTGGTGAGCAAATCAAAACTAAATACAAAAAAAAATGTCAAAACTTAAGAGCATTTGGTTACTCCTTTGCTGTGCGTATAATTATCTACGGTGGCCCGTTTGCCTAGGAGATTCGTTACAACATGGAGATCAATCCCATTCCTATTCTAAACATTGTTATCAGAGTTACCTCTTCCTTTCTCTCCCCTTAATAATAATCTTGCAAACTATAGGTATCCCCTTGTGATATCCCCCTCCCCAGCTCTGTAGTGCAAGCTGCTGTACCTGTGCAGGCGCTGCCTTGGTCATTCTTCCTACTTTTCTGGGGACGGAGCTGCAGGAGGATTTGATCTCAGCTGGAAGGTGGCAGATAAGGAGGAATAAATACCCTCCGGTCTCACTTCGTTTCTCTCTCCACGGCTGATGTTTGCACTTGCAGAGAAGCTGCAGGAAATGCTACCGGGTTAGGAGGAAGGGGAGGAGGGAATTTACTTAATGTTATTTGGTAATTGGTTCCTCTCTTTTTTTTTAGTCTTTTATTTTAGTTATTCTATATATTACTTTCTCAAAACATGTAAAATTGACATGCCAATAAAGTTTATCAAATCTGATGGAGGCAAAGAAAGACTAGAGGGGGAACCCTGTGGGCTCAGGTTGGCAGGGAGGCAGCCATCTTTTGGCTGGCATAAAGCTTCAAAGACTCCAGTTAACCTAACATGGGCACTGGACACCTGTCCCTAGCATGGCCCCAAATTACCTTCAATGACTTTCCTCCATTCTCTAGCTCTTTCCCCCCTAAAGCTGACATTGTTTCCCCTTCATACCACTTCTCCCCATTCCATCCTTCTGTGTCTGTCTCCTCCCATGCCCCCCACCGATGGGTATTTCTCCCTTCGCTCTGCCCATTCCCCTCCTTCCCTCCCTTTCCCTTCTGTGACCCGTTTATGTCTCTCACCCTTTTCCCCACCCTGCACTCTCTTTCTGGGCTCTGCAGGTAGTTTGAAAGTGAGCGCAGCCCAGACGCCCGTTGACCGGTGAAACACTGCAGAGGCGCTGAGGACCGGGCTGTGCCCCGCCTCCTCTCCCCACAGGGTTGCATCACAGCGTGGACGGGAGGCGAAGGGCAGGCAGGGACACAATCTCTCTCCCCCCCCCCCCCCGCTCTCCTCTCTCTCTCTCTCTCACATTTCTGTAAGCAGGAAGCTGTGGGGGAGAGGAGGAGCTGCCTCCACGGGTATATTGAGCCTCTTATCTGGCTAAATTATAGCTGGATATGTCTTTATCCTGCTATAATCTAGCTGGATATATATAAAAGGGGTGTGTTGGGGAGGGATCCTGTTATCCGACTACCAGAGGCAAATATCGGGTATGTCCGGCTAACGGGCTGATACAGTAAAAGTCGCGGGAGAGCGATTCAGGAGGGTGGCCTATGCAAATTAGGGCCCGCGGTAAAAAGAGGCTCAGTTCTCAAAGCCGCTGACAGCCACGGGTTCGGAAACCGGACGCCGGCAAAATTGAGCATCCGGGTTTTCAAGCCACGGGCCGATTAAAAAAAATTTTTTTTAACTTTTGGGACCTCCAACTTAATATCGCTATGATATTAAGTGGGAGGATGTACAGAAAAGCAGTTTTTACTGCTTTTCTGTGCACTTTCCCGGTGCCGGTAGAACTTAGTGCCTACCTTTGGGTAGGCGCTAATTTCTGAAAGTAAACACGTGTCCACCCCCCCCCCCCCCCCCCCCCCCGAACCTCATAGCGCCTGCAACATGCAAATTGATGGCCCTATTAGTTATTCCCGTGCAATTCAGTAAGTAAAATGTGCAGCCAAGCTGCACATTTTACTTTCAGAAATTAGCACCTACCCCTTACTGAATAAGGCCTACCCGTTATTGAATTAGCGCCTACCCCTTACTGAATAAGGCCAATACAGTACAGTGCACTCCACTGGAGCGCACTGTACTGCATCGGCCTGCAAGTTAACCACATAACTTTAGATCTGTTGTGAAGTAACCTAGCAACGACATAAGCATCAGCAGAAGCGCTTGTCCCGGATCGCGGTAGAAGGCTATTGCGATCCTGGAGACCCACTACAAATAAAGGTATGGGGCAGGGGGTAGAAGAGAAAGGGTTGGGGTGGGTGTTGGGGATCTGAGCCTGAGCAGGAGGGGGGCCTTCCGGCCCCAAGAATTTTTGTTTAAATATGAAATGGGCCGTATTGGGAAGGGGTAGCTTGTTCGGTTTCATAGGGCCTTTGCAACTCGGGTGGGAGAGAGGTGGGGGACAGGCCACAATGTTAGTTTTTTGTTTGTTTTAACAAGAATGTTACTTAACCGGCTATATTCTGCTAAAATATAGCAGGTTATTATGCCTATAGTTATCCAACTAATCATAGCCGAATAACTTTAGACATAGCCGGCGATATTCAGAAAAGAATATCCGGTTATGATAAAGTTATCCAGCTAAGGTTGTAACCGTCTCTTTTTAGTCAGTAAGGAGGTCCAGACAACTGATCCGTAAAGATAGACTTTTATTGCCAGCAAGATGCAGCTAAGACAAAGGCTCAGTACAACTGCATGCTACGCCCCCTTAGGAGCAAACCTTTATGCACTTTACAGTTCTTATCTTTCACACATGCGTTCTGGTTTCTGCTGAACAAACAATTTACAAACTGCTGAACAAGCAATAGCTAGCGTGGTCTCTAGTAGGTGTAGCTTAAGATCAGACTATTGTTTCGTCATTTAATTGACGTGTTAGACATTTTACATTGTCATTCGTATTAATACAATACAAAGTATTATTCCAAAATGGAGTTACGTTACGTTACGCTAAAAATTAGTGCGTCACTACGCATTACGTATCATTTGCGTTGCAAATATTAGTATGTTCAAGATGGCTGTGCGTTTCACTGCTGGCATGATTAGTCGGAGGATGTTCAGCTGCTCGTTCGTACTTCAGGGGGGTCACGAAATTGAACCCCTTCATTCCCCCCTTTGATACTTCAACTTTGAAGAGAAGGCAGAAGTATCACTTTATATCTGAAGAGTAACTGAAACGACAATAAGAGTTAATACCAGTGACATTGAATGTGAGCCCTAATATGTTGTTAGGTCGTTGGTTGCTTCACGGGTTTGAGACGGGTGGACCCTATTGGTGTCACCCCCCTTTGTAGCCCGACTTACCCCAACAACACGTTGGCTCCATTATGGTAATGCTTAGAGGTTAGAGTTTATCAGACTTATAAGTTAGTAGTTAGGTACTCTTTATCAGAATCAGTATCCGAATCATTGTTAGTGTCGTAGTCAGAAGAATCAGATGAAGGAAATGTGGAGACAGACACATACTTATTAATCATCATGACGTGAGCAGCTGCTCGCCGATCAGCAATATGTTCAATCATGGATCGGAGATGTCTAAAAATAAGAGGGAGACAAATAGGAAAAAGAATGCATGTCAAAACAAGAAGTATCAGAGGAAAGAGGAGTTCTTTAAGGCCAGGAATGGAAGTGAGCCAGTTGGGTAAAGAACCTGTCCAGTCAAGAATTCCAGTCCACGTCTGCACGGGTACATGGGCCAGGCGAATCATGCGATCAGTGATCTCTTCAATGACTTTACTCTTGTCATCTACCTGTAAACAACAGTTAGAAAGATTAAATTTGCCACATACACCACCTTCCTGGGCTAGGAGGTAGTCTAAAGCCAATCGGTTTTGGTAAACAGCTGTTAAAATTTTAGTGTTTTGCTTGGCTAAGATGTTGAGAGCCAAGGCAGAATCATTTGTCAGGAGTTCCAGTACTGCTTGGAGTCTTATAATTCGATTGAGCATATAGATAGGTGTTCTATATCCATAAGAACCATCCTCAGCCCAGGTGGCCGGACCATAGTATTGTACAATTCGTTCAGGAGGCCACTCTTGATCTTTCCAATCTCCTATGGATACTTTGGGAGTGCTGCGACGTTTGTTGGGTCTCATGGGACTGTATACTGGAACTCCTAAGGTTTCTCCAGCAGTGATGGGAAGTAGGAAGAAACTTGGCCGAATTGTAGCCAAGAAGCAAGTTCCATACCAGTTTGTTGGTAATTGTTCATAGGCTCTTCGTCCACATACATAATAATAACCATCTGGAGCATTGAAAACGGTAGTGGCAACGCCTGCAGCTGTCCATGTCTTGTTCAAAGTTGAGTCAGTCCAGATGGGAGTTGGCATGGTAAAATTTTCAGTCTGCCACCATGTCTGGGTGGTGAGGTTGGCAGTAAGAACTCCTGTGCATGGAGAATTTCCAACAGGCACGGTATAGATGCGTGAATGTTGTCGAGAGATACATAGTCTGCCAATAACATCAGTCTGGAGTGCCCACTCATATGGATGAGATTTACGGTTATAGGTTACAGTGGTATTCAAGGTGTTAAGATCAGATTGGAAGGTTTCCTTGGCTTCCCATGGCCATTGCTCTCCTGTATCTGTCCCTCCACATACAAAACAGTTCTTGACTTCGAGAGAGAGAGCTATGTTTTCTGCCAAATTGACAAACAGGTTTTTCACTTGTTGAGAAATTGTATGTTTCTTTAATTCCTCAGAGGCATGAGATATTTCATCGAAGAAGGATTGATACCCCACCACAGTAGTCTGGTGAATAATTGGACGAGGTTTGTCTTTTCGCTGGGTGATGGTAATGTAGGTCATGGGGTCTTTTCCAGTTCCGTCGATACCAAATCCCCAAGTATCTTGCCAAGGGATTCCTTCACTTCTTAGAGGCCATTGTATCGATACTGTATTACCATTTACTGCAGTTAACCGTCCTATTCCGTGGCAGCCATGGTAACCTCCACCGGTGTAATCACAAACCAAAGCCCATCCTGACAGTGTCAGGTCCCCTCCGCATGGCAGCCAACTGGATGGATTAGCTGCCCGGTTGTATGGGCAGAGGTATTTGTGATTGTAGACATAGGAATTTCTCCAGGCTTGAGACCCACAGTGAAGTGCATTTGGGTGTTTGTCAATGGCTTCACAGGCATCGAACGTTATTGTGACAATCGTTTCACTTCCCATAAGAACCTTAGTGGAGTTGATGTAGTACAAGATGCCTTTTCCTTCTGGGACAATACTTGATGTGTAGCTCTTTGGTAGACCTGCAGTGAGGGTGATGTTGTAGTACTTAGGAGTGGTTGGGGTATGACATATGACTTTGCCAGTTTCTAAACATCGATGGAAGGACTGATAGCCTTGAGTAGTATTCAGGGCGCAAGCAGGTAGTGTGGCACAGGAAGTTGGTGGTTGAGATTGGTGGATGATTGTTGAGACAACTTGAAATCCAGTTTGAGTGGTAGTACGAATTAGCTTGATACATTCGGTGCAATTCTTGCTCAAGGACAGGAAAACAGATGTAGTCGGTGTACAGAAGAGTAGTAAGTGAATGTAGAAGATGGGTGCAACGTAGATCTTGGAAGTTGGAATCTGTGACATTGCTTTATGACGTAGATGGCTGCATTCATAAGTAATGGATTCTGAAAGGAAGGAAAGAAATGGACACATTAATATTCAGTTGCAGTTACTGATATCGTTTTACTCAGGACTAGCATTGGGCCTGCCTTGGGTGAATCTTAATCTGTGGTCTCCAATCCTGGAGACCTGCCAGTTGGCTGAAGCTGGTTTGAGACGTGTCCAATGAATCCATGAAGAACATCCAAAAACTTTGACAGCTGTCGGAGTAGTTAGCAATACAGTGTACGGCCCTTTCCATCGGGGCTGGAGGGAATCAGACTCATCCCAGTCTTTTATCCACACCGAATTCCCAATCTGGTATGGATGAATCGGGTTTAGCAGGACTAATGGTTCAGTGTCGCAGGTGTATTTTTGAATCGCAATAACTGTGTTATATAGTCCTTTGAGTTGGTTACTGAGAGACATTTCCCCTTGTATTTGCAGCGATTCAGGAAAAGATGGAAGAGGTGGAGGCCTTGCGTACATCATTTCATAAGGTGTTAAACCCGACTTCCGTGGGGTGCATCGGACATGTAGTAGAGCTAATGGCAGGATGTCTGGCCATTTAGTCTTTGTTTCCTGACACAATTTAGCGAGCTGATTTTTTAGTGTCCTGTTAGCTCGTTCAACTGCTCCACTACTTTGAGGTCTCCAGGCGCAGTGCAGGTGCCATTGGATGCCTAGAATTTGACTCAGGCGTCGCGTGACTTCACTGGTGAAAGCTGGTCCATTATCTGAATTTATCTGCCGTGGTAATCCATATCGTGGTAAAATTTTGTGGAGAAGCAATGTTACTACTTCCTTGGCAGTCTCAGTTCGAGTTGGTATGGCTTCGATCCATCCGGTATAAGTACAGACAGCTACCAGCATTGCTTTGTATCTTTTTGAAGCAGTCATGTGGGTGAAGTCGATTTGGCAAACTTGAAACGGAGTTGTTCCTCGCAATATATGTCCAGGAGCTGGACCAGGTCCATTTCTGGGATTGTTCCTTGCACAGGTAACACATTGATTAACAGCGTATTTAGTTAGCTGAAAGAGTCTATTAATGTAGTAAGTTTTTGCCAACAGGGTTGCTAATGCATCTCGGCCGAGATGGGTTTTATTATGGGCTTCCCTGACAACAGTCCATGCCAGGGCGTCGGGTATCCATACCCTATCTTCTTGCACAATCCACCACCCATCCTGCTGATGAAATTGTTCGGTTTGTGCCCAATCATTTTCTTCCGCTGAATAAATGGGGGTTTCATTCGTGAACTGCAGAAGTGGGCAAGTGGGAGTTGAAGTATGTGGTGATTGCACACGTGCTGCTTCTTTCTCAGTCTTATCTGCCCATTGGTTTCCTTTGGCGATGGGATCAGTTCTCCCTGTATGGGCTTTACAATGCATGACAGCTACCTTCTTTGGTGCCCATACAGAGTCTAGCAATTGATGTATCTCCGATGCATTAGCTATTTGTTTCCCTTCTGCAGTTAGGAATCCTCGTTCCTTGTATAAGGCTCCATGTACTTGGATCGTAAGGAAAGCGTACTTTGAATCAGTATAAATATTGACAGTTTTTCCTTCTGCCAACTGCAGAGCCCTTGTGAGCGCAATTAATTCAGCTTTTTGCGCTGATGTCCCTGGGGGTAGGGGCTCGGCTTCAACAATGTCGTCTTCGGAGACTACAGCATACCCAGCGACCCTGATTCCATTTATGACCTGGCTGCTTCCATCAGTGAATAAAGTCCATGCTCCTTGCCAGGGTTGGTCGCGTAAGTCGGGTCGGCTGGAATGTACTGTTGCCATAATTTCCCCACATTTATGAGAAACTGAAGTGGGGGTTGGGAGTAGAGTTGCAGGATTCAGGTTTTTACTGTCCTGTATTTGAATTTCTGGAGTTTCACATAATAACGCTTGGTACTTTACAAGACGTGAATTTGTCATCCATTTTGGTCCATGGGTCTCCAGCAGTCCTTGGATTGTATGAGGAGTTGTTACTTGTAAAGTTTGTCCAAATGTTAGCTTAACAGCTTCGGGTATCAGTAGACATGCAGCAGCAATGCTTCGGAGGCATCCCGGCCATCCTTTTGACACATTGTCCATTCCTTTTGACAGATATGCAACAGGTCGTTCCCATGAGCCTAAGGTTTGAGTCAATACCCCTATGGCCATGCCTTTTTTCTCGTCGACGAATAGATGGAATGGTTTCATCACATCTGGCAATCCTAAGGCAGGTGGTTCAATTAAGGCTTCTTTTAGTTGACGTAAGCTTGCCAGTTCGTTTCCTTCCCATTGGAAGGGTTGAGATTCTGCCTCTTTACCCCGCAGTTTGTCGTACAGGGGTTGGGCAATAACTGCATAGTTAGCAATCCACAGCCTACAGTATCCTGCAGCTCCAAGGAACGCCCGGAGCTCTTTCTTGCAAGTGGGTACAGGTTGATCTCTTATAGAACTGGTGCGAGAAATCCCCAGACATCGGGTTCCTCCACGTATTTGGAAGCCTAAATACTCTACTTCCAATTCACAGATTTGCGCTTTCTTTTTACTTGCACGATACCCTTTTGAGTACAACGTCTTTAGCAGCTGAAGAGTGGATACCGCACATTCGAGGTACGTCTCTCGAAACAACAGAAGGTCATCCACGTATTGTATGACTGGCCCATACTTTACTTGATACATCTTTAAATCTTTTGCCAGTTGCTCACCGAACAGCGTAGGTGAGTGCCTAAACCCTTGAGGCAACCTAGTCCATGTGTACTGCTGCTTTACTCCAGTATCTGCATCTTCCCATGTGAAAGCAAAAATCTTTTGACATTCCTCCGCCACCGGGACGGAGAAGAAGGCATCTTTGAGATCAATGACACTGTACCATTTTGATGCAGGAGAGACTTGAGCCAGGATTGAGTACGGATTTGGGACGAGGGCTACTAGATCTGCTACTTGACTATTCACTTTTCTTAAGTCTTGTACTGGTCGATAGTCATTTGATCCAGGCTTCTTTACTGGCAACAGAGGGGTGTTCCAAGCAGATCGGATTCGCCGGAGAATGCCCAAATCATACAATCTTTGCAGGTGTATCTGAATTCCTTGTCTGGCCATATACGGAATGGGGTATTGAGATTGATTTATCACCTGTGCATTCTGTTTCATCTCGATCCAAATGGGGGTAGCGTTGATGGCTATCCCTCCTGGGTTTTGTTCAGCCCATACTTTAGGTATACTGTCCATTAGCTGTCTGCGCTTTTCGTTGAGGACGGTGTTTCCTCCATATCGGTGCGTAGTAGTATGTTCGACTATGGGGAGATGTAATCTCCATTCTTCTTGGAGTGGACAGATGAGAGAGACTGGGTTATCAGCGAAGGATGCTCTTATTTCTCCTGTCGATTCGAATTGTAAGTTAGCCCTTAACTTACAAAGAAGGTCTCTCCCTATAAGGGGAACTGGGCATCCTGGGACGTAGAGAAACTGATGAGATACTAATTGTCCTCCCACTCGAACTTGTCGTTTCTGAAGAAAGGGAGCGATAAGTGGCTTTCCAGAGGCCCCTACAATAGAAATGTTTTTCGAAGTGGGCGTGGTAATAGCAGTAGTCATGACTGATCTTTGTGCCCCGGTATCTAACAATCCCTTAAATGTCTCAGTTCCTACTTTGATTTCTACTAAGGGATCGAATGGAAGAATTCCCTTCTCTAGTCATGCCTCACTACTGTCTTCACTAGAGATTTCTCCTACAGTCATCTGCCATTCAGCTTCCTTTGGTTTGGACGGAGTATATCCTTCCTGCTTCATTTGCAGGGACTCAGGGCATTCAGACTTCCAGTGTCCTTCTTGTCTACAGAATGCACATTGATTGGCTCCCAACGGCATCCTTCCACCCCTAAACGATCCTCCTCTACTAGCTCGTCCTCTGGGCGGTCCCCTCGAGGGTGACCTGCCCCTTCCTCTCGGCCCAGGATATCCCTGATAGTGCCTGGCCGAGTTTCCGAAATTCGTTTCTTCCAGCGCTGCGGCTAACAAACTAACACTTTCTCTTAACTTTCTACTTTCTTTCTTTTCTTTCTTGTCTCCGTCCGGCTCTCGGTTTACATAAACTCTGTCAGCCATGGCTTTTAACTGGCTAATAGTCATTCCCTCAAATCCCTCTGATTTCTGTAGCTTCCGGCGGATATCGGGACAGGATTGTCCGACAAAGCTCATCACTATGACGGACTGACTCTTGGGGTCCTCTGGGTCGAACGGACTGTATTGCCGATATGCATCCATCAATCTCTCCAAAAAGATTCCAGGAGTCTCGTCTTTTCCTTGCACCACGTCGTGGATCTTCCCCATATTCATGACTTTCTGCTTTCCTTTCTTTAAAGCTCCGAGAAAGGCGACTTGGTATGCAGCAATGCGGGCTCGCCCTGCAGCCGTCTGGAAATCCCAGTTGGGATCGGCGACAGGGGCATGCTCTCTCACTACTTCATCTGGATTACCGTCTGACCCGGCTCCCAGCCGAGCTGCTTCTTCCATGTTTAATTGTATTTGTCGGCGTTCTTCGGTGGTAAAAAGGATGGAGGCGAGATGCCGAATGTCAGCCCAGTTGGGGTTATGGGCTGCAAAAATTCCTCGTAAAAAATCTAGCATCTGATCTGGATTATCAGCGTAAGAGGGACCGAGCTGTTTCCAGTTAAAAAGATCGCTGGAAGTGAAAGGTATGTAAGTAAACAACTTTATAGTTTGCGTAGTATTATACTCGTTTTCTTCAGTAGGGACCACGGGAACTACGGTGGTTGTTTCTCTAATTGGTAGTTGCAAACTTGCGGCTTGGGTTTTACTGCGAGTGCCACCGGACACGGACGACTCGCCGCCGTCTTCAACTTTTGCCGCCGCCGCTTCCGCTTCAAGCCGTACTTCGGGAATCGGCATTATTTCATGATCAACTTGGGCAGCAGCGGGAGCTGGGGGATCTGGTGGCGCATTATACGATTGAGGGCAGCTAGGGGCATAGGGTGGCGGCAGAAGATCTTCTGCGTCAGGCAGTACTGCAGGCGGCAGGGGTTTAATTTTTTTTTCTTGAGTCCGTGAGTTCCCTTGCACTACAAACATGGCCGCCGCAGATGACGCATGGTCCTTTATTCCTAAGATGGCCGCCCTTCCCTTTCTTTTCCGGTTTGAGGACTTCCGGTCTCCCATTTTGTTTACTTGCGCCACCATTATGAGGGCGGCTCCCTCCACTAATTTCTTTGCCCACTTCGGAGGATTCTCGATAACTGCAATCCAAGCAGTTATGTATGGCTTATCCTCAGGGCAACCCGGATTCTCTTCTTTCTCAACTATTTTCAGGACCCTTGTGGCCGTTTGGAAATTGAAAGTTCCTTCCGGAGGCCAATTTACACACAAACCGGGCCACCTATGGGTGCATCGCTGAACCATTCCGGGCTTCGTACATTTACGTTTATCGAACACTTCACTATAGTGTTCCGTCATAACTTTTAGTGGAGTTGAATAGCCCCCTCCCATTAGGATAGAATTCACAGACAAAGGAGGGAAGGGAAGACGGATAGGTAAGGGGTCCGTATCCGTCAGACACAAAAGGGTCACAATTGCCCCGACTAGAACGCGGTCGCCCGGTCTAGAACTGCGAGGCCATTCACTCTCTTTCACACAACAAGAAACCTATTCCCACTATCGTACGCGTTACTTCTTCTTTTTTTTTTTCCTCTTTTTATGCGCGTGGCTTTCGGAATGCAATTCCTACCAAACCACCGCTTGGGGTGTGATCAAAGCCCCCTCGGTCCCCTCACGGATGGACCGGTTATTTGCTACTCTTTTAGCTATTCTTCACTTTTCCCATCATTCCCATAATACTCGCCTGCAGGGTTCTTCCGATCGTCACGAAAGCCTTCTTCCCAGATCACCAGCCCAGAGGTCTCAGAAGAATTTCTGTGGAACGGTCCCCTCAGAAACCTGATCGCTGAACTCAGCGGTGGCCACTCACCAGGTGCGTCTGGGGGATCGCTCCGCCACCAAACTACCGGACCCACTGGGGGGCTAAAATAGCGTCCCCGGTACCTCCTGGCTGGCTCGCCAAATGTAACCGTCTCTTTTTAGTCAGTAAGGAGGTCCAGACAACTGATCCGTAAAGATAGACTTTTATTGCCAGCAAGATGCAGCTAAGACAAAGGCTCAGTACAACTGCATGCCACGCCCCCTTAGGAGCAAACCTTTATGCACTTTACAGTTCTTATCTTTCACACATGCGTTCTGGTTTCTGCTGAACAAACAATTTACAAACTGCTGAACAAGCAATAGCTAGCGTGGTCTCTAGTAGGTGTAGCTTAAGATCAGACTATTGTTTCGTCATTTAATTGACGTGTTAGACATTTTACATTGTCATTCGTATTAATACAATACAAAGTATTATTCCAAAATGGAGTTACGTTACGTTACGCTAAAAATTAGTGCGTCACTGCGTCACTACGCATTACGTATCATTTGCGTTGCAAATATTAGTATGTTCAAGATGGCTGTGCGTTTCACTGCTGGCATGATTAGTCGGAGGATGTTCAGCTGCTCGTTCGTACTTCAGGGGGGTCACGAAATTGAACCCCTTCAAGGTTAGTCAGATAACTTTAATTGGGAATAGTCAGTGGGATGTTTCTCCCACTGAATATCCAGGACAACTTACCCGGCTAACATGCTGCACAACATGTTTAAAAACCTGACCTTCCAGTCCAGAACAGGATAGCTGGCAACCCTACCACTGTTCCTTGTTTATCCCTGAAACAGCAGCAGCTTCTGAGCCTGGAGAGCAGCAGCAAGAAGAGTGACAAAGAAACAGTTTTATTTGCAGCAATATTTGGAAGAAGCTCTTGTGCCCCTAGTAGATGGCACCTATGGCCAAGACCATATTGGCCATAGGGTAGCTATGGTTCTGTGAAACAGAGCCCTCTTGTTGGCTAGCCTTTTACCTCATATCACCAATGCTACCAATATGGGGAACAACTCTAGGAAGGTTATGTTCTTTGTTATGCCAGTACTGTGCCATCACTCCAACCAGGCTTCAGCACAACCCCCGGTTTGGAAAAAATACATCAAAACCTTGTCCTCCTGGTAGAAATGCACTATGATAGATTGGTATGCCTTCTCTGCATTGGGGCTTCCCAAGTCGCACCGCCAGCCCCTCTCCCCCTCTGCCACTTGCCTTCTGCTGCCCACTGCTGATTCCTGCCTTTCCATGTAACCCCCATATGAAATATCATAAAATATCAAAAGGGTTTGATCCAATGATTGTAAGAATCAGTCTCTCTAAATTTATTTGGTGGGTTTGATAAGAGGGTCATACAGGTGGTAAAGTGGACCCAGCTGGAGATAGTGAGGGTGTGGGGTTATTATTCTTGAACTGGTCAGTGAAACCTATCCACTATATCCCCCCTCCATGAACTCTGTCCATCTACAGCTCTAACTGTAGTAGCCATAATTAACCTCAAGGATTCACACCACATAAAGGTATCATGAAAACTCAACCTTTATAGCCTGAAATATCCAGCTGGCAATTATGTACCCATAATCCCTGGGAACTGACACCTTTATCGACAATGCCATTCTTATTTTCTTCTCCTTCACCACAATATCTGGCTTTACGCGCATCGATCTTCCTGTCGGTGGGAATAGGATTGTCCCAAGTGATCACAACTTCATTGTTCTCTTCTCTTCTATTAAGGTTGTGTCCCCAATGTCAATGCTATAATGTGTACAGCAGTGTGTAGGCTTTCCTGGTCTTCTTCACAGTCTGGTCTCCCTGGAGCCCTCCTCATATTGGATAAACCCCTTCCTTCCTCTCTCCTAGCCATTTCCTCAGAAGGAGGAATCAAAACTTCCACTCCTTCATTGCTGGACATTTCCTTGGGGAGAGGATACTCTTTTTCCACTTGACAGCCTCGAGCCTCTTCCCTTGAGGGAAAAAATCAGACTGGCTACTCCAGGCTCCCTACTTCCTGGAGGTCCCTCTCTCCTCAGCTCCAACCTAGAAAAGGCAAACGCCCAACAAATGGACCCAGAATTTATATCCTCCATGGCCACCAATCAGATCATCCCATCCTCTTAAAGGAAAATCTACAACAAACCCCTTGGTAACTTCAGGTTAGATATCTCCATGTAACACAATACAACCCACCATTATTTATTTTTATATACCAACATTTGATCTGAGATATCACACTGGTTTACATTCAGATACTGTAGGTATTTCCCTATCCCCAGAGGGCTTACAATCTAAATTGTAAACCCTCTGGGGCTTGATTTGGGCTTGATTTGCCCAAGGTCCCAAGGAGTAACAGCAGGACTTGAACCCTGGTCTTCTGGTTCATAGCCCACTGCCCTAACCACTAGGCTATTCCTCCTCCCAGTGCCATCCAGTGGTCATTTAGCTCAAAAGATATTTTTCCTCATAACGTTTCAAGCCACAGACACCCCAAAGCTCCTTGAATCCCACAGCGATCTCGCTACACTACCATCGGCCTGCTCACGCTGCTCCTGCTGCTGCTAGATTCATCTGCTTGCAGAGAGAAAAGGAGGAACCACTGAGAAAGCAGTGACTTTATCCAGCTGCAATGTTAATGTGTCTTCATCCCTCCTATACTAGCAATTTCTAGCTCATCCTTTCTTCCTCCCCCTTGCAGCCTTTTTATTGCTTTGGCTGCACTGGGCGAGCTGCATGGCCATGTTATGACTTTATGGGTTATCCCACTGAGGCCCTTGCCACTGCTGCCAACCAGCTCCATGCCAGTAGGGGCACAGATCCAGGTCATGATTTTGAAATCGGCTTTCTCTAAGCATTCTGGGATTCCTAATGTTTTAAATCTGTGATTCTTAACCATCAGATTATGGAAATGTTTTTTGGCTTAACAGTTTATAAATCTGTTGCCAATGTAATATGATCAAGTGGTTAAAAATAAAAGGAACAGTAAAATTAAATTACAACGTACAGAAAGGACATTTCAGGAGTTTGGTGATGTTCAGTATTGTTGTCCCTGGTCAGACATGGCCTGATGGCAGGGTATTTTGCTGCTATAGTTAATGGTTTCTCATTTTTTCACCAGTATTATGCAGTTTTTCCTGCTCATTCTTTTTCCTTTGTGGGAAGTCCTTGATTTTCAATGTCAGCTCTGGGAAATGTGCAACTTGAATAGCTTTGCATTTTATATAGTACAGGAGGAAATGCATTTCTGTTTCTCTAATGTTGCACTGCATGTAGAGTCTAGCTTTTGGGGATTTACAATTCATTTTTTGTCTGCACATTTCTTTTTTCTAGTTTGTGGCCACTTTATTTATTTGGTGAGGGTAGTATGTATAAGCCGAGGTGAGCTAGTCTACTCGCATGTGTAACCCCTTTGTTTGGAGACTGGTGACTCCTCAGGATCCATAACTAATTTATCTCTTCAGGGGCTACTCTGGCTAACCATTCCATCCCACACTGACTCTCAATCCCTGGGGGGAGGGGTTCTTTTACGCAGAAACATAGAAATGACGGCAGAAGAAGACCAAACGGCCCATCCAGTCTGCTCTCAATTATGCTCTCAGTTATGGTCCAGATGATGAGAAAAGAAACTTCAGTTTGTCTAAGAGCTGTAGGTGCTTTTCAGGGGATGAGAGGCTGAAATGATTCAGACAGGACCAGGTCTGGGTGTTAAATAAAATAGTTTACTGATTAATACTGAAAATTAAAGTCTGTTATACAGAACTCTGAATGTACATCTGATTGATGATACATTATTGGTTTTCCTTTGTAGGTAGGTGTCCTTAATTCAGACCTCTGGATAGAGCCCATGGTGATGTTACATTTACTAAACTTTCCCAGCAACCATGCGGGAATCCTGTTGGAGGTGTCTCCAACTTTACTGAAAAATCCTACTTTTAGACATCTTCTTCTTCCTGGACACCTGGCCCATCCTGGTCCTTTGGATGTTTGTGTGGAGGTCAGGCTTCTTGTTCATTCATCTTTAGTTGGTTACTGATATTTTTGGGGAACTTCTCTTGGGGAAAAGTCAGGGGATCAGGCTCCCTCAGCACTGAAATCCCAGTGGGGAAGGGGGATCCAAAACATCTCCACTCTGTTCAGGTAAAAAATACTTCTTAAGTCAAAATTGAATGTACTTCTAGCCTTCACTGGCTCTCTCAGCAGGATCTGTCACTGGTGCTTGTCCACCTAGGGATTAGAACATAAGAACATAAGAACATAAGAAAATGCCATACTGGGTCAGACCAAGGGTCCATCAAGCCCAGCATCCTGTTTCCAACAGTGGCCAATCCAGGCCATAAGAACCTGGCAAGTACCCAAAAACTAAGTCTATTCCATGTAACCTTTGCTAATGGCAGTGGCTATTCTCTAAGTGAACTTAATAGCAGGTAATGGACTTCTCCTCCAAGAACTTATCCAATCCTTTTTTAAACACAGCTATACTAACTGCACGAACCACATGCTCTGGCAACAAATTCCAGAGTTTAATTGTGCGTTGAGTAAAAAATAACTTTCTCCGATTAGTTTTAAATGTGCCCCATGCTAACTTCATGGAGTGTCCCCTAGTCCTTCTACTATCCGAAAGAGTAAATAACCGATTCACATCTACCCGTTCTAGACCTCTCATGATTTTAAACACCTCTATCATATCCCCCCTCAGTCGTCTCTTCTCCAAGCTGAAAAGTCCTAACCTCTTTAGTCTTTCCTCATAGGGGAGTTGTTCCATTCCCCTTATCATTTTGGTAGCCCTTCTCTGTACCTTCTCCATCGCAATTATATCTTTTTTGAGATGCGGCGACCAGAATTGTACACAGTATTCAAGGTGCGGTCTCACCATGGAGCTATACAGAGGCATTATGACATTTTCCGTTTTATTCATCATTCCTTTTCTAATAATTCCCAACATTCTGTTTGCTTTTTTGACTGCCGCAGCACACTGAACCGACGATTTCAATGTGTTATCCACTATGACACCTAGATCTCTTTCTTGGGTTGTAGCACCTAATATGGAACCCAACATCGTGTAATTATAGCATGGGTTATTTTTCCCTATATGCATCACCTTGCACTTATCCACATTAAATTTCATCTGCCATTTGGATGCCCAATTTTCCAGTCTCACAAGGTCTTCCTGCAATTTATCACAATCTGCTTGTGATTTAACTACTCAGCACAATTTTGTGTCATCTGCAAATTTGATTCTCTCACTCGTCGTATTTCTTTCCAGATCATTTATAAATATATTGAACAGTAAGGGTCCCAATACAGATCCCTGAGGCACTCCACTGTCCACTCCCTTCCACTGAGAAAATTGCCCATTTAATCCTACTCTCTGTTTCCTGTCTTTTAGCCAGTTTGCAATCCACGAAAGGACATCGCCACCTATCCCATGACTTTTTACTTTTCCTAGAAGCCTCTCATGAGGAACTTTGTCAAACGCCTTCTGAAAATCCAAGTATACTATATCTACCGGTTCACCTTTATCCACATGTTTATTAACTCCTTCAAAAAAGTGAAGCAGATTTGTGAGGCAAGACTTGCCCTGGGTAAAGCCATGCTGACTTTGTTCCATTAAACCATGTCTTTCTATATGTTCTGTGATTTTGATGTTTAGAACACTTTCCACTATTTTTCCTGGCACTGAAGTCAGGCTAACCGGTCTGTAGTTTCCCGGATCGCCCCTGGAGCCCTTTTTAAATATTGGGGTTACATTTGCTATCCTCCAGTCTTCAGGTACAATGGATGATTTTAATGATAAGTTACAAATTTTTACTAATAGGTCTGAAATTTCATTTTTTAGTTCTTTCAGAACTCTGGGGTGTATACCATCCGGTCCAGGTGATTTACTACTCTTCAGTTTGTCAATCAGGCCTACCACATCTTCTAGGTTCACCGTGATTTGATTCAGTCCATCTGAATCATTACCCATGAAAACCTTCTCCATTACGGGTACCTCCCCAACATCCTCTTCAGTAAACACCGAAGCAAAGAAATCATTTAATCTTTCCGCGATGGCCTTATCTTCTCTAAGTGCCCCTTTAACCCCTCGATCATCTAACGGTCCAACTGACTCCCTCACAGGCTTTCTGCTTCGGATATATTTAAAAAAGTTTTTACTGTGAGTTTTTGCCTCTACAGCCAACTTCTTTTCAAATTCTCTCTTAGCCTGTCTTATCAATGTCTTACATTTAACTTGCCAATGTTTATGCTTTATCCTATTTTCTTCTGTTGGATCCTTCTTCCAATTTTTGAATGAAGATCTTTTGGCTAAAATAGCTTCTTTCACCTCCCCTTTTAACCATGCCGGTAATCGTTTTGCCTTCTTTCCACCTTTCTTAATGTGTGGAATACATCTGGACTGTGCTTCTAGAATGGTATTTTTTAACAATGACCACGCCTCTTGGACATTTTTTACTTTTGTAGCTGCTCCTTTCAGTTTTTTTTCTAACAATTTTTCTCATTTTATCAAAGTTTCCCTTTTGAAAGTTTAGCATGAGAGCCTTGGATTTGCACACTGTTCCTTTTCCAGTCATTAAATCAAATTTGATCATATTATGATCACTATTGCCAAGTGGCCCCACCACCGTTACCTCTCTCACCAAGTCCTGTGCTCCACTGAGAATTAGATCTAAAATTGCTCCCTCTCTCGTCGGTTCCTGAACCAATTGCTCCATAAAGCTATCATTTATTCCATCCAGGAACGTTATCTCTCTAGCGTGACCCGATGATACATTTACCCAGTCTATATTGGGGTAATTGAAGTCTCCCATTATTACTGCACTACCAATTTGGTTAGCTTCCCTAATTTCTCTTAGCATTTCACTGTCCATCTCACCATCTTGACCAGGTGGACGGTAGTATACCCCTATCACTGTCGTCTTCCCTGACACACAAGGGATTTCTACCCATAAAAATTCAATTTTGTATTTAGTCTCATGCAGGATGTTTATCCTGTTGGACTCTATGCCATCCCAGACATAAAGCGCCACACCTCCTCCCGACTGCTTCTCTCTGTCATTGCGATATAATTTGTACCCCGGTATAGCACTGTCCCATTGGTTATCCTCTTTCCACCATGTCTCTGAGATGCCAATTAAGTCTATGTCATCATTTACTGCTATACATTCTAATTCTCCCATCTTACTTCTTAGACTTCTGGCATTAGCATACAAACATTTCAAAGTTTGTTTTTTGATTGTATTTTTATTCTGCTTTTTAATTGATAGGGATAAGTTAGAATTTTTTAGCTCAGGTGAGTTTTTAGTTACAGGCATTTGGACTACTTTTCTAATTATTGGAACCTCACTGTCGGGATGCCCTAATTCTAATGCATCATTAGTATCCTTTAAAGATACATCTCTCCGAACTATGCGCTGCTGAGCGACTGTCGGCTTTCCCCTTTGTTCTAGTTTAAAAGCTGCTCTATCTCCTTTTTAAAGGTTAGCGCCAGCAGTCTGGTTCCACCCTGGTTAAGGTGGAGCCCATCCCTTCGGAAGAGACTCCCCCTTCCCCAAAAGGTTCCCCAGTTCCTAACAAAACTGAATCCCTCTTCCTTGCACCATCGTCTCATCCACGCATTGAGAGTCCGGAGCTCTGCCTGCCTCTGGTGACCTGCGCGTGGAACAGGGAGCATTTCAGAGAATGCTACCCTGGAGGTTCTGGATTTAATCTTTCTACCTAAGAGCCTAAATTTGGCTTCCAGAACCTCCCTCCCACATTTTCCTATGTCGTTGGTGCCCACGTGTACCACAACAGCCGGCTCCTCCCCAGCACTGTCTAAAATCCTATCTAGGTGACGCGTGAGGTCCGCCACCTTTGCACCAGGTAGGCATGTTACCAGGCGATCCTCACGCCCACCCGCCACCCAGCTATCTACATTCCTAATAATCGAATCACCAACTATGACGGCCGACCTAACCCTTCCCTCCTGGGCAGTAGGCCTTGGGGAGATATCCTCAGTGCGAAAGGACAATGCATCACCTGGAGAGCAGGTCCTTGCTACAGGATCCTTTCCTGCTGCACCAGGTTGGTGCTCTCCCATTATGAGACCTTCATCCTCCAAGGCAGCACCAGGGCTGCCAGTCTGAAGTTGGGACTTGGCTACTATGTCCCTGAAGGTCTCATCTATATACCTCTCTGTCTCCCTCAGCTCCTCCAGGTCTGCCACTCTAGCCTCCAGAGATCGGACTCGTTCTCTGAGAGCCAGGAGCTCTTTGCATCGCATGCACATGTACAACAACATGTACATGGACAAGCACCAGTGACAGCTCCTTCTGAAAGAGATTATGATGGCTGAAGATGTGTCCAGTTGTACCTTTAATTAATTAATTAATTAATTAATTAATTTAAGGCTTTTCTTTACAGACATTCGTCAGGGACATCATGCCGGTTTACATCAAAACAAGGGAGAAAAACATAGAGAAAGCAGCCTTTAAGAAGTATTTTTGGACAATTCCTTTGTGGGGAGGTTTTTTCTGACTTGCCCCTCCCCACTGGGATGCTGGGCTAGGAAACCTGATCCCCCTTTTGACTTTTCCTGCAAGAGACATCCCCAACAACAGAACTAAGGAGAATGTGCAAGACTAGGAGACCCCAACCAGATCTCCACTGATGGGACCAGAATGACGGCTGGGTGTCCAGAAATAATATGGATTCAGGTAGGACTGTTTTGCTGTGTTTGAGGGGACCCCTCCAATAGGATTCCCAATTAGCTGCTGGGTGAACTTTGCGCAATTAAATTCACCATGGGAAGCTCTACTCTAATGCCTGAAACAAAGAACACCTACCTAAAGAGCAATATACACTTGTACCAACAATCAGATGTAACTTCAGTCTTATGGACAAATGGATTTTAATTGAATTGTTGCCCAATCAGTAAACTTTAATTTAACACCCCAAACCTGGTCGTGTCTGGTTTATCCCAGAGAAGGGCCCAGTGAGGCTGCTGCAGATCCCATCCTGTAGCAGCAAAAGAGAGAGGGGAAGGCTTGGCAGGCCAGAAAGGATCCCATCATGTCGACTGAAAAAGATGCCTGGCAGGTCCTCAAAAAAAGATCCAGAAGAGAGGGAGAGAACTTGAGTGAGAGTGTGAGAACAAGAGAGCCTGTGTGTGTATGTCTATGTGAGAGACAGACAGAGAGGTGTGTGTGAGAGCCTGTATGTGTGTGTGAGAGAGAGGGTGTGTGTGAAAGAAAGAAAGGCTGTGTGGTTGCAAACATGTACATAAAGGAGAGAGCCAGTGTGTGAGGTATAGAGAGCCTGTTGTGAGCATCTGTGTGAATATGGTATGTGCAAGCCTGTATGCCTGTGTGTGTGTGTGAGAGAGCCTGTGGGCCTGTAGGCCCAACCTCAATTTCTGTGTGGTGATATTGTGCTGTGGCTCTTTTATGCCTCAGTTAAATTAAAAGGCTGGAAGGTGTGGACAATAACTTTATCCAGCATATACAGAAGTAATCTTTGGTTGGACTCATGCTTAAGAACATAAGAACATAAGAACATAAGAAATTGCCATGCTGGGACAGACCAAGGGTCCATCAAGCCCAGCATCCTGTTTCCAACAGAGGCCAAAAACCAGGCCACAAGAACCTGGCAATTACCCAAACACTAAGAAGAACCCATGCTACTGATGCAATTAATAGCAGTGGCTATTCCCTAAGTATAATTGATTAATAGCCATTAATGGACTTCTCCTCCAAGAACTTATCCAAACCTTTTTTGAACCCAGCTACAATAACTGCACTAACCACATCCTCTGGCAACAAATTCCAGAGCTTTATTGTGCGTTGAGTGAAAAAGAATTTTCTCTGATTAGTCTTAAATGTGCTACTTGCTAACTTCATGGAATGCCCCCTAGTCCTTCTATTATTCGAAAGTGAAAATAACCGAGTCACATCTACTCGTTCAAGACCTCTCATGATCTTAAAGACCTCTATCGTATCCCCTCTCAGCCATCTCTTCTCCAAGCTGTCTCTTCTCCAATGCTTGTGTAAACCACCTCAGGGTAGGGTCCCTCATACTTGGATATCCTAGGCTGAAGGCGGGGGTGTGATGGTGGATAGGGACTCACAATGTTCTCTTGAGAGGGAACCTCTGAAAAGCTTCTTTCCCTGTATGTACCCGGATCAGTCCAGACTCCTGGGTTTTGCCTCCCCTCCAGCAGATGGAGACAGAAGTTTTGACTGACTCTGCCCTATATCCTGAGGTGCCGCCTACAGTCCGTCAGTATTTCTCTGTCTCCAGCAGATGGTGGAGGTGCAAAACCTACAGTCTGTTCTTAGTTAGTTTGGTGTTTAAAAAAAAAAAAAGAATTAGACAGGGCTTTTTTAGAGCACTTTTTTAAATATATCCAAAGCAAGAAACCTGTGAGGGAGTCGGTTGGACCATTAGATGACAGAGGGGTTAAAGGGGCTCTTAGGGAAGATAAGGCCATTGCAGAAAGACTAAATGAATTCTTTGCCTCCGTGTTTACAAATGAGGATGTTGGGGAGATACCAGTTCCGGAGATGGTTTTCAGGGGTGATGAGTCAGACGAACTGAACGAAATCACTGTGAACTTGGAAGATGTAGTAGGCCAGATTGACAAACTAAAGAGTAGCAAATCACCTGGACCGGATGGTATGCATCCTAGGGTCCTGAAGGAACTCAAAAATGAAATTTCTGATCTATTAGTTAAAATTTGTAACCTATCATTAAAATCATCCATTGTACCTGAAGACTGGAGGGTGGCCAATGTAACCCCAATATTTAAAAAAGGCTCCAGGGGTGATCCAGGAAACTATAGACCAGTGAGCCTGACTTCAGTGCCGGGAAAAATAGTGGAAACTATTCTCAAGAACAAAATTGTAGTGCATATAGAAAGACATGGTTTAATGGAACACAGTCAACATGGATTTACCCAGGGGAAGTCTTGCCTAACAAATCTGCTTCATTTTTTTGAAGGGGTTAATAAACATGTGGATAAAGGTGAACCGGTAGATGTAGTGTATTTGGATTTTCAGAAGGCGTTTGACAAAGTCCCTCATGAGAGACTTCTACGAAAACTAAAAAGTCATGGGATAGGAGGCGATGTCCTTTTGTGGATTACAAACTGGTTAAAAGACAGGAAACAGAGAGTAGGATTAAATGGTCAATGTTCTCAGTGGAAAAGGCTAAACAGTGGAGTGCCTCGGGGATCTGTACTTGGACCAGTGCTTTTCAATATATATAAAAATGATCTGGAAAGGAGTGAGGTTATCAGATTTGCAGATGATACAAAATTATTCAGAGTAGTTAAATCACAAGCAGACTGTGATACATTGCAGGAGGACCTTGCAAGACTTGAAGATTCGGCATCCAAATGGCAGATGAAATTTAATGTGGACAAGTGCAAGGTGTTGCATATAGGGAAAAATAACCGTTGCTGTAGTTTCACGATGTTAGGTTCCATATTAGGAGCTACCACCCAGGAAAAAGATCTAGGCATCATAGTGGATAATAATTTAAAATCGTCAGCTCAGTGTGCTGCAGCAGTCAAAAAAGCAAATAGAATGTTAGGAATTATTAGGAAGGGAATGGTTAATAGAACGGAAAATGTCATAATGCCTCTATATCGCTCCATGGTGAGACCGCACCTTTAATACTGTGTACAATTCTGGTCGCCGCATCTCAAAAAAGATATAGTTGCGATGGAGAAGGTACAGAGAAGGGCAACTAAAATGATAAAGGGGATGGAACAGCTTCCCTATGAGGAAAGGCTGAAGAGATTAGGGCTGTTCAGCTTGGAGAAGAGACGGCTGAGGGGGGATATCATAGAGGTCTTTAAGATCATGAGAGGTCTTGAACGAGTAGATGTGAATCGGTTATTTTCACTTTCGAATAATAGAAGGACTAGGGGGCATTCCATGAAGTTAGCAAGTAGCACATTTAAGACTAATCGGAGAAAATTATTTTTCACTCAACGCACAATAAAGCTCTGGAATTTGTTGCCAGAGGATGTGGTTAGTGCAGTTAGTGTAGCTGGGTTCAAAAAAGGTTTGGATAAGTTCTTGGAGGAGAAGTCCATTAATGGTTATTAATCAATTTTACTTAGGGAATAGCCACTGCTATTAATTGCATCAGTAGCATGGGATCTTCTTAGTGTTTGGGTAATTGCCAGGTTCTTATGGCCTGGATTGGCCACTGTTGGAAACAGGATGCTGGGCTTGATGGACCCTTGGTCTGACCCAGCATGGCAATTTCTTATGTTCTTAGATATTTTATTTTAGCCTAGCTCGTTAAAAAAAAAAAAGCATAACTAAATTTCAACTACCTGAAGAGGATTCCCTTCAGTCTCCCAGGGGGTTGCCAGGACCTGAGGGTGCCTGAGGCCGCTGAGGCTAGGGGTCGAGGGCCCTATTGCCTAGTCAGAGCAGCTCTGTGTGTGATACCAGGGAGCCCGGCTCACTCACCCCAGGAGGACCAGGACCCACAGAGTTTTAAAAAAAAAAAGTCTTTATTTTTTGATTAATCAGGCTCTCCCTTCCCTCGCTACCGCTGGTTGTTTTTCACCGCTGTTTTCGCTGGGATCCGAGGTTTTATTTCTTCAGCGATGCCGCGGAGAGCAGATTGCCGGGCTGGCGGCTCAGCATGTGTGCGGATTTCGCGCGACGGCCTCTGCTCCTCATGTCTCCCCCGGGGGGGGAAGGAACCTCCGCAGCAGCCGGGGGTGATGGAGGGAGCGCCCGCAAACCTCCTACAGGGATGGATAGACCACGGCACCCTTCTGATATGTTCCCGCTTTCGGGATTTCCCAGCCCTTCTACATCAAGGGCCCATCTGTTTGGAAGAGGCGGATCGCTTTTGTCTAGCAGCATGGCTTTTGAGATGCAGCATCTGAAGAGCAAAGGTTATTCTGACGTGGTAGTGGCTACACATTTGAGATCCCGTAAACCGTCCACTTCCCTGGCTTATGTCCGGGTGTGGAGAGTCTTTGAATCTTGGTGTGTGGAATGTGATATGATTCCTATCTGGGGGTCAGTGTCGGATATTTTGTGTTTCCTAGAAGCCAGACTATCGAAGGGTTTATCGTGTAGCTTCCCTCAGAGTGCAGGTAGCAGCTCTCGGTTGCTTACGCGGTACAATACAGGGGGTAACGTTAGCTGAACATCCGGATGTGGCTCGTTTTCTTCAGGGAGCAAAGCACTTACATCCCCCGGTCAGACACCCTTATCCTTCCTGGAGCCTAAACTTGGTTCTCACAGCTCTGTGTGCTGCACCCTTTGAGCCTCTAAAAAGGGCGATATTGAAAGATCTAACGTTAAAGGTGATTTTTCTGGTGGCTATTTCATCTGCTCGTAGGGTGTCAGAGCTTCAGGCCTTATCCTGCAGAGAGCCTTTCTTAAGAATCTCTGATTCTGGAGTCTCCTTACGGACCGTTCCTTCCTTTCTTCCTAAGGTGGTTTCCTCTTTTCATTTGAATCAATCCGTGGAGCTCCCATCTTTTCCGGAAGTGGATCGGTCGGATCCCCTTTCTAGAGACTTAAAGAAGCTAGATGTTCGCAGGGCCTTACTGCGTTATCTGAACGTTGCAAACAGTTTCCATATGTCTGACCATCTTTTTGTGCTATGGAGTGGTCCAAAAAGAGGTAATATGGCATCTAAGACTGCAACAGCCCACTGGCTGAAGGAAGCTTTAAGTTCAGCATATTTGCTACGCCGTAGACCTCTACCGGTTGGGCTTCGTGCCCATTCTACCCGTTCGCAGGCAGCGTCTTGGGCGGAGTACCAACAAGTCTCGCCACAAGAGATTTGCAGGGCGGCTACTTGGAAGTCTTTACACACCATTGCAAGGCATTACAAGCTGGATGTCCAAACCCCGGGTTCCAGGGGGTTTGGAGAAGGTGTGTTCCGAGCGGGCCTCTCTGGCTCCCACCCCAAGTAAGAAAGCTCTGGTACATCCCAGGAGTCTGGACTGGTCCGGGTACGTACAGGGAAAGGAAAATTGGTTCTTACCTGCTAATTTTCGTTCCTGTAGTACCACGGATCAGTCCAGAGTCCCACCCGCTTTATGCATATAGATAACGGAGAGTCCGCGCGTTCAGCATTCATTTATTTTGGGTCTGCAGATCAAATTTGCTCACAGTGTTCAACGGGTTCTGTTCCCACTTGGGATTAGTGAGCCAGTTCAGGAAAGGTGTTATTTGTATATAGTTAATTTGGTTTTGAGCCATTCTGCTTTGATACTGATTAATACTGACGGATTGTAGGTGGCATCTCGGAGTATAGGGCAGAGTCGGTCAAAACTTCTCTGTCTCCATCTGCTGGAGGGGAGGCAAAACCCAGGAGTCTGGACTGATCCATGGTACTACAGGAACGAAAATTAGCAGGTAAGAACCAATTTTCCTTTCCTGCCAGGCATTATGTGGCTGAATAAAGTGGCCCACCCTGTCTGTCTCCCAGGGTTAGTAAGGGAAACAGGGATAAAAATTAGGAAAACATCCTAAGAAAGGAATTTAGTCTGTAAAGAAACCTCTGCAATGAATGAACCTAGAGGTAAAATTCTTAACAGTTTATTATACAAGGAAAACAAAAAAATATTTTTAAAACAGTCTGGCAATAAACAATATAGCTCAACAAATAGTTTCCCTTTAAACAGTACTTTAAAAAAATCCTTTTATGTGCTCTTACATATATATAATGTCCTGTCTTTCCTCGTCACTCTGCTTTCTGACCTGTCTTACACTGCTTTTATTCTCCTGTGTTTCACCAGTATCTCATCCATTACGTCCTTCAGCTGCTTGAGTTGTTCCGATGCTCCTTAGCTGCTCTGATGCTTTTCTTCTGGTGCTCCTTGACTGTTTCTGCTCCTTTCTTCTAGCGCAGGAATAGGCAACATTGATTCTGAAGTGCCACAATCAGGTCTGGTTTCAGGACATCCACAATGAATATGCATGAAATATAGTTGCATGCATTGCCTCCAATATATCTCTTTATTTTGGATGTCCTGAAAACCAGATCATGTTGTGGCACACCAGGACCGGAGCGGCCTACCTCTGTTTACTGTTTCTTAACCTTCCTTCCGGTGAACCATTCTCATTCACTGGTATCTCACCAATTGCTTGGGCTGTTTTAACACCTCTTTTTTGGAGCTTTTCAACTGTTACGTCTTTCTACAAGTGCCCCGTGCCTGTTCCTTCACCTTTCTGCTATTACTCTTTAGCTGTTCTGGCACTCCTCTCCATAAGAACATAAGAAATTGCCATGCTGGGTCAGACCAAGGGTCCATCAAGCCCAGCATCCTTTTTCCAACAGAAGCCAAACCAGGCCACAAGAACCTGGCAATTACCCAAACACCAAATCTCTTTTTTCATACCTTATTTCTCCATCAGCCCTTAACTATTTTTAAATATTGTAAGAACATAAGAAATTGCCATACAGGGTCAGACCGAGGGGCCATAAAACCCAGGATACTGTTTTCAACAGTGGCCAATCCAGGTTACAAGTACCTGGCAAGTACCCAAACAGTAAATAAATTTCATGCTACTAATGCCGGTAATAAGCAGTGGCTATTCCTTACGTCAACTTGATTAATAGCAGTTTATGGACTTATCCAGAAACTTGTCCATAACCTTTTTAAACCAAGCTACATTAACTGCCTTTACCACATCCTCTGGCAATGAATTTCAGAGCTTAA
This sequence comes from Rhinatrema bivittatum, assembly GCF_901001135.1. Classification (NCBI taxonomy): domain Eukaryota; kingdom Metazoa; phylum Chordata; class Amphibia; order Gymnophiona; family Rhinatrematidae; genus Rhinatrema; species Rhinatrema bivittatum. Next base: position 52,495,096 of record NC_042616.1, on the reverse strand, counting down.
CCGTGCACTGAGTGAAAAATAATTTTCTTAATTTGTTTTAAATGTGCTACTTGCTAACTTCATGGAGTGTGCCCTAGTCCTTGTATTATCTAAAAGACAGGCTGATTCAGTAAACTGCGTGGGAGAGCCGGCGCTCCGAGGCGAGTGCTTGCTCTCCCAACGCACACCCAGGCCACTCTCCTGAGCGTGGCCTGGGTGTGCGGGTCAGCGGGTTTGACAGCTGACGCTTAATTTTACCAGCGTCTGGTATCTAACCCGCTGACAGCCACAAATTCGGAACATGGACGCCGGCAAACTTGAGCGTCTGTTTTCCAACCCGCGGGCAGATTTTTTTTTTTTTAAAAGATTTTTTATTTTTTTTTATTTTTGGGGCCTCCAACTTAATATTGCTATGATATTAAGTCAGAGGATGTACAGAAAAGCAGTTTTTTCTGCTTTTCTGTACACTTGCCCAGTGTCGGCAGGAGTTAATTTCTGAGAGTAAAATGTGCGCCCGCACATTTCACTTTCTGTATTGAATGTGACTAACTAATAGGCTCATCAACATGCATTTGCATGTTGAGCGTGCTATTAGTTTTGGGGGGGTTGGCTACACGTTTTCCATGCGCTATTACCCCTTATTGTATAAGGGGTAATGGTAGCGCGTGGAAAACGCGCGTCCAAACGGGGCTAATGGTGCGCTTGGCCTGAGCACACCATACTGAATCGGCCTGAGAGTAAATGACCAAATCACATTTACCCATTCTAGTCCTCTCGAGATTTTATAGACCTCTATCATATCCTCCCACAGTCATCTCTTCTCCAAGTTGAACAGCCCTAACCTCTTTAGCCTTTCCTTATAGGAAAGCCATTCCATCCCCTTGGTTGCCATTTTCACATAGGTCAGGAGCTCACCCACCAGTTCCCTCATCTTTATTTATTTGTACACCGGCACTTTGTGTTCAATCGTGGCAGTTCACAACCAAATTAAAAAGACTAACAAAAAATATACTAATTAACAACATATCATATAATACAAATCATTTTAGTTCATATTATCTTAGACCTTTCTGTTCCTTAGCTTATCAATACATCTCCTGATCTCTTGCCCGCCTTTCTTCTCTGTTTTACAGAATCTGCATTTATCTGTTTTACCATTTTTTCCTATGCTGGCTGTGAATCATCTTGACTTCAGTCCACTGTCTTATCAATCTCTCATTTAGAGGTTTAAATTCACTTCTCTTTACCCATTTCTCTTAGATCTTGATCTTCTTCTGTTTGTAAGTATAACTCTGCATTTCCTGCTGTATTTCTTTAGCCAACTGTTTTTTCTTCTTTGATGGTTCTTTTTTCCCCGTCGATAGCAGGGCTGAATTAGCCATGCTGTCATGGGATCTGTCAATCAGGTCTGGGAGGCAGAGCTTGTCAAAGCAGAGATCAGAGCTTTGCTCTCTGCGGCTGCACGTGTGTTCCCGCGCAGGAAAGTAACGGAATCTCCTCAGTCTGTTCTTTCCGCGCGCAGGATCGCACGCGGAGTTGTTCTTCTCCTCAGCGTTAATATAATAAACGTCAAAATCGGGGTTTAAACCCTGTAATTGCAGCAAGGTAATGTCAGTCACGGATGGCCATGACCGATGCTACCGATGCCTGGGACCAGATCACAATCAGGAAGATTGTGAATTTTGTTCAAGGATGTCACCCAGAGCACTGAAGCAAAGGGCCTACAGGCTTCAAGAACTTTTTGCCTCACCAGAGCCATCGGAGGCTCATTCGTCACCTGGCCCTGCGATTTTATCGGCTCCCTCAAAAAAGAGGGCATCATCGTGGGATCCTCAGTCCTCCAAATTTGGAGGTAAGGAGGTGGCAAGCCGACAAAGGCCATCGGATTTTCAAAAATCCAAAGAGCCAGAATCGCCGGCGCAGGACACAGTGGTGCCAAAAATCTCGGCGCCTAAAACGTCTGCGCCTAAGGCGCCTTATGCGCATACAAAAGTGTCGGCGTATAACACTTCGGCGCTTGAAGTATCGGCGCACATTTCTATGCGCATGGCGCTGAAGACACTTGTGCACACGACGCTGAAGGACCATGCGCGCACGGCGCAGAAGATTTCTGCACGCAGGGCGCCGAAGACATCGGCGCAAAGGGCTAAAGCAGTCTGTGCGCACAACCAAAGGACATTCTACACGCACGGCGCCGTCGACATCTGCGTGCATGGTGCTGACAACACCTGTGTGCCGGCGCCAACCATCTCTATGTGCACGGCGCCGGAGACATCGGTGCTGATCACTCTTGCGCGTATGGAAACAGAAAGATATGTGCACAAGTCTAGATCCATGCATAAATGCAAATCTGCGCATAAGACACATGAGCACCCATCTCATGTATTACAAAATGAGTTGAAACGAAGACGTGGACCCTCACACAAGTCTTCTTCAGCCTCTTCATCAATAACCTCACCTCGTTCGGGTACTTCCCTTTCTTCGAGAGAGAATTCGACAGTTTACAATAAAACGTAGAAAACGATCACCGTCTTCACGGAGAAGTCATACAGACTCATCGTCACACTATTATCATAAGTACTCACGACACTCCCACCACAAAAAGTCGGCAAAGAGGAGTGCAACATGGGAAGTAAGCCCTTCGACTTCTAAATCATCTCATATACCAACTTCAAATACCTTCTCTCACAGAGAGGTAATACAAGTTGCTTCCTCTACCGCTTCTATAGCTTCAGAGGATTCGAGGGACATCATATGCGACAAAAAACAGAAAGACCATAAAGTATACACTACTTTACCTCAGAACACACCAATGCACCCTAAAGCATCTGAGTCACAAGAACCAGATGATCGTACAATAATGCCCCCTCGTACAAAAGAGGCATTTTTTCAATTGTCCCAATCTTTGGCAGGTTTTTATGAAACTCTTCAGTCATCATTCAAAATGACTAATATTGCTGCTGACAGTTCTCTGGAACATAAGATGCAGACTAATAGAGAACAGTCGGTGGAGCCTCCGACATCTCCTATAGCAAACCGACCAGCTTCACCAAATTATAAACAGGATACATCATTTGATTCTCCTTCACCGTATACATCCCCATCATCATCTACGGCATTCCCATCGGATCCGCAGGAACAACCTCAGGAGCCGTATTCCCCTCCGGAAGACCTTACATACCCAAAATTTCTAGAAAAATTGGGGACAATACTGCATCTAGAGGTCCAAAAAGAGCCAGACCCTAGCTCAGAAACCCTTGGTCTCCTAAAAATTTTTGATACTCCAGGGGAACCAACATCTCTTCCACCACAAGAGCTCCTGCATTCAGTCTTACAAAAATCCTGGGAAACTCCTTACGCAATTGCAGCATTTTCCAGGAAAACGGACATAAAATTCCGTATGAGGAAATTTCTCACCGTACTCTGTACCACAATTACCTTATGCTTCAATTGTAGTAGAGTCATCGATGAAAAGATTTAAGAAAACAAAGTCACATTCCTCATACCCACCAGGCAAAGACAACAAATATTTGGATGAGTTTGGCAGGAAAATATACCATAACTCAATGTTGAATGCCCGAATTATGCACCATCAATTCTACATGGTACAATACCTATATGAGTGCATACAAGCTATAAGAGATATGCTTTTCTCGACTGCGGATCAGATACCTCCGCTTCTTCATGACATGGAAGAATGTTCTCATCACCTGTTGAGGTCAATCTACGAAGCATATGAAACATCATCTAGGGCATCGGCAACAGCTATTGCAGCCTGCAGACTAGCATGATTACGATCAAGTTCCATACGTGAAGATTTGCACAAGAAACAAACGAACCTCCCATGTACAGGAGATAACCTGTTTGGAGAATGATTTCAGGACACAGTGGGTAAACTGAAGGAAGAAGCTCTAGCAGTACAATCATTAACATCACATCCTAACTATTCGACCACACATCGTTATATTGGATCTACTCGTAGGCAATCCTATGCCAGGATCTTACCAGTCCTTTCATACACAGACTTACCCTGCGTACCAGCGTCCTGCTCCACAACAGAATACCTCAAACCAACGTAGAGGAAAACCACGTAATCAGAGACAGCAGGCACAACAACCGGCTACTGCAGTGAAAGCGACTTCATCTTTTTAGTTACCCAGCCACCACCACAACATCAAGCACCACTCAGCACGTCATGGCTACCAACTCCAATTTGTCACAAAACCCATATTACCTCATCTTTCCACTTTCAAGATTCACAACTTCCAACCACAACTGGGGGAGGAAATTGCTTTGCTTCGCAAACAACAAGCAATTCAACAAATTTACCCACGGACCCAATCAGTAGGATTTTATTCCCCATACTTCCTCATACCGAAGAAGTCGGGTGGCCTTCATCCCATCCTAGACCTAAGGGAATTGAACAAATTTCTCACCAAAGAGAAATTCAAAATGGTATCGTTGAAATCAATCCTTCCTCTGATTCAAACCAACGATTGGATGTGTTCCATCGACCTGAAGGATGCTTACACACACATTCCAATCCATCCATCCTCGTGGCGTTACCTATGCTTTCGCTACAGGCATCAACACTACCAGTACAAAGTTCTCCCCTTTGGACTATCGGCTGCACCCAGGGTGTTCACCAAATGCATGGTAGTGGTGGTGGCTCATCTCAGACAACAAGATATAACCATTTTCCCATATCTGGACGATTGGCTCATAATCACCCCAACTCCAAACATCTTACTCGAGCACCTCCATCGAGTGATACAATGCTTGCGAGAATTTGGATTGGTGATCAATTTTCAGAAATCACACCTACAACCAACACAACAGTTACAGTTCATAGGAGCATGCCTGGACACTAAGTGCAACAGGGCATACTTACCAAGCGACAGAATATCACAATTCCGTCTTCTGTTACATACCTTGAACCATACTCAAAGACCTTCAGCGAGACAGGTTTTAGTAGTCCTCGGCCACATGGCAGCAGCAAATGGTTCCCAACACCAGGCTACACATGAGACGCCTGCAATGGGGCTTGAAACGTCAATGGAAACAGCACTCGCAACCATTGACACAGAAGTTATCATTGACTGCCGAAATGAGAAAAGACATAACATGGTGGCTCCTAGACTCCACCCTATCCAAGGGAGCATTGTTCAGTTCCCCTCCTCACAACGCAGTCTTAACCACAGACGCGTCTCGCAAGGGCTGGGGTGCACACCTCGAGATTTATGAAACACAAGGGTTATGGACAATCTCGGGACAGAACCTGCAAATAAATTTATTGGAACTCAGAGAGATTCGCAATGCATTACGAGTGTTCCAAGATCACCTGAAAGGACACAGGGTCATGATCTACACGGACAACCAAGTCACGATGTTTTACATCAACAAACAAGGAGGGTCCGGTTCATGGTCCCTTTGCAAGGAGACCTTGACAATCTTCGAACATGCTCACTGAAGTTGCATACATCTCCAGGCAACTTACCTACCAGGAGTTGCAAACACAAGAGTGGACAAGCTAAGCCGCATCTTTCATCCTAACGAATGGGCACTCAATTCAGAAATAGCCCAAGATATATTCATGCAGTGGGGGACACCTTCAATAGATCTCTTTGCAACAGAGATCAATGCTCAAGTTCCCAAATTCTGCTCGATAAGACCAAGCCAATTCAGGATCGCACAAGATGCCTTCCTCATTCCGTGGACGACAGGCCTCCTATACGCCTTTCCTCCCATACCACTCATAACAAGGACAATTCAAAAGTGCATAGCAGACAAAGCTCAACTGATACTCATCGCCCCGGCCTGGCCAAGGCAACCATGGTACAGTTTCCTTCTCTGACTATCCATCATGGATCCAATTCGGTTACCGAATTGCCAAGATCTTCTCTGCCAAGATCAAGGGACGCTCCTACATCCACTACACTCATCTCTCCACTTGACAGTGTGGAGATTGAGAGGCTCCTTTTAACAGAACAAGGAGTTTCCACTTCGGCACAATTCATCTTGTTAGAATCCAGGAAACTCTCAACGAAGAAAAATTATACCTATAAACGGAAACATTACTCTACCTGGTGTACGTCCAAAGGTGTACCACCATTGGACTGCTCACCTGAATTGCTCATTGATTATCTTCATACACTATATACAGCTGGTCTAGCAACATCATCCATTAGAGTTCATCTCAGTGCCATAGGGGCATATCATAGATCAGTTAACAATATTCTTATATCCAATCATCCTTTACTATCTTGTTTCATTAAGGGGTTAACTCACCTTCGTCCTCCCATCTCTAAGCCTCCAGTTCCATGGAATCTCAACATAGTTCTGGAACAGCTCATGCTTTTCCAGTTCGAACCCATGGACTCGGCACATATTAAATACCTCACATGGAAGGTTGTGTTCCTGGTTGCAGTAACATCAGCACGAAGAGTCAGTGAATTGCAGGCCTTGGTCCATTATTCTCCATACTTGCATTTTCATCACCAGAAGGTAGTTCTCCGAACTCACCCATCCTTCCTACCAAAGGTGGTTTCTCAATTCCATCTCAATCAGACCATGGAATTACCAACCTTTTTCCCTAAACCTCACGCAAATGATAGGGAAAAACTACTGCACACACTAGATTGTAAAAGAGCTTTAGTATACTACAAAGAAAGGACAAATTTGGACTCCTGTGTTTCTCAACTCTTTGTCTCTTTTGACCCAAAGGAACCTGGACTACCAGTGGCTAAACACACCATCTCCAGCTGGATAGCACAGTGCATCAAATTCTGTTACAATAAACAGAAAAGAAACTACAACTACATTCAGAGCTGAAAGCTCACCAAGTCAGAGCAGTATCAGCCTCATTGGCACACCTATGGAATGTGCAACCCATAGACATTTACAAGGCAGCTACATGGTCATCGCTCCATACCTTCACATCTCACTACTGCCTTGATCAACAACAGCCACTGATGAGAAGATAGGGCAAGCAATCCTGCAATCTCTATCCTCCTGTCCACGGTGACTGCCACACTGTCAAAGATCACGTACAAACATATATATCATAAACAACGTGATCGGTAGCTTGGGACTCCCATGACAGCATGGCTAATTCAGCCCTGCTATCGACGGGAAAAAGCAAGTTTGCTTACCGTAAACGGTGTTTCCGTAGATAGCAGGATGAATTAGCCATGCTGACCCACCCTCCTCCCTGGCAGTCACCAAGTCTTCAACTACACTAAGGCTTAATCACAGACTGAGGAGATTCCGTTACTTTCCTGCGCGGGAACAGACGCGCAGCTGCAGAGAGCAAAACTCTTATCTCTGCTTTGACAAGCTCCGCCTCCCGGACCTGATTGACAGATCCCATGACAGCATGGCTAATTCATCCTGCTATCTATGGAAACACCGTTTATGGTAAGCAAACTTGCTTTTTTTCCTCTGTAAATTCTATGAACTCTTTCCCCAAATGTGCTGATACATTTTTACTAGCTCCTCCTATTTGTGAAAGTAATTTTTCCCAGCTTAAGAGTGGAGACTTGATTTTGGCCATCTACTTCAGCACTTTGAGTATTTGGATCAGCTGATGCTGTTAGGTTTGTTTTGAGGCCTATGGTAACAGCCCTATTTGTGTAATCTATTTCTTTAAGGTCCATAACACCTTCAACTCTTAGGGGGAGATTTTATAAATCTACGCCTGCGCAAACAAAAGTACACGGGATTTTATAAGATATGCGCGTAGCTGTGCGTATCTTATAAAATCCGGGGTCGGCACGCACAAGGGGGTGCACATTTGTGCACCTTGCATGTGCCGAGCCCTGCGCGCTCTGCCCGTTCCCTCCGAGACCGCTCCGAAATTGGAGCGGCCTCAGAGGGAACTTTCCTTCCACCCCCCCCCCGCACCTTGCCCTCCCTTCCCCTACCTAACCCACCCCCCCGGCCCTATCTAAACCCCCCCCCCATCTGTGTTTTAAAAGTTACGCCTGCCAGAAGCGGGCTGCTGGCGCGCGATTCCCAGGCCCGGGACCCGTTTCGGAGGCCTCGGCCACGCCCCCGAAACACCCCCAGACACGCCCCCGGAACTCCCCGAATGACGCGTCGGCCCCGACACGCCCCCCCAACACGCCCCCCCTAGCGAAGCCCCGGGACTTACGCGCACCGCCGAGCCTATGCAAAATAGGCTTGGCGCGAGCAGGGGGCTTTTAAAAGGGTTACGCGCATAACTTATGCGTGTAACCCGAGGGGTGGATTTTAAGAGCCCTGCTTGCCTAAATCCGCCCAAATCCGGGCGGATTTAGGCGAGCAGGGCCCTGCGCGCCGGTGAGCCTATTTTACATAGGCCTACTGGCGCGCGCAGAGCCCCGGGACTCGCGTAAGTCCCGGGGTTTGGCGAGGGGGCGTGTCGGGGGCGGGCCCGAACCACGCGGCGTTTTCGGGGCGTGTCGGGAGCATTCCGGGGGCGGGCCCGGGGGCGTGGCCGCGCCCCCTGGACCCGCCCCAGGTCGCGTCCCGGTGCGCTAGCGGCCCACTGGCCCGCGGGGATTTACGCCTCCCTCTGGGAGGCGTAAATCCCCCAACAAAGGTAAGGATGGGGTTTAGACAGGGCCGGGCGGGTGGGTTAGGTAGGGGAAGGGAGGGGAAGGTGAGGGGAGGGCAAAAGAAAGTTCCCTCCGAGGCCGCTCCGATTTCGGAGCAGCCTCGGAGGGAATGGGGGTAGGCTGCGCGGCTCGGCGCGCGCCGGCTATTCAGAATCCATAGCCTTGCGCGCGCCGATCCCGGATTTTAGTGGATACGCGCGGCTCCGCGCGTATCTACTAAAATCCAGCGTACTTTTGCTGGCGCCTGATGCGCCAGCAAAAGTACGCCTATTCGCGCGGTCTGAAAATCTACCCCCTTATGCGTGTAACCCTTTTAAAATCCGGCCCTTAGAATGTACAGTCTCGGCACATACTGATTCTTGTAGATTATTTGGTGAGCATGGAAGAGTTTTCTTTTTCTTAAACTCAGCTGGGTTGAGATCTTTATTGGATCAGTCCACAATTCCAAAACAGTAGGAGAGTATGGCGATTGTAATTTGATTGATAGCATATCATATTTCATGCTTTTAAAGTGTTTTTCAATATCAATTTCAGTTTTATAGTATTTTTTGTTGATATTTTCATTCAGTAATTAATGCTGGATTATTGCACCTTCTTCTGCTCTTAAATACTTGTATATGCCTTCCTGCTCAAGTTCTTTTATGTTACAGTTTTGCCAAATCTTCCTTTAGGGAAGGTTTCCTTAGCACATCAGTCCAGGCTGAATGTCATCCTGATGTCATCTAAGCTCTCCAGAACTCTGAGCTGTTCTACTCGCTGATCAGAGGAGCTATAAAGCTTCAAAAAATCTACAAATAGTAGGTGGCATATATCTTTGGATCTTGAATGTCTCTAGGATTAAATTCACAGCCCAATGAGTTAATATGAATATTGACTGGATTCAGCAATAGACAAAATAAAATAAAGCGTGGCGACAGAATTTCTCTAAAATATTCCTTGTTGGATGTTAATGGTAAGAAAGATACATTGTCTATCTTCATAATTCAGATGGCATGGATTTTTTTCCACTTTCATAGCAAACGATGTATTCAGTCAATTCATGGTTTACTCTGTTCGTTTCAAAGAAATTCATTATCCAAGAGCATGGGATGCTATTAAAATCTTTGTTATTGTCTATTCATGCCATGCTGAGGTTTTGGCCATTATTGCAGTTGGCCATAATGGCTTTATTCAACAAAAACTGATTTTTTTGCATTTATATGCTCCTCTTTTATTGCCCTTCTGTTGCCATGATGTTAACATCTATATGACTGTATATTCTATCTGTATTTATTGCAGTGAACAACTTGTAGATAGAGATGATATTGGCTAGTAATGTTTTGGGGGAGTTACTTGGGTTTCCCTTTGGAATGAGAAGTGCTCTTCTGCTATTAGCTATTATGATATTAGATCTGACTTTTAATCAACTGATTTTTGCATTTTACTAGGTCTTGCTGGAGAGATGTGGATCCTTTGGTGAATTTTCAGTTGTTGTTTCATAATAAAGCTTTTGCTGCATTCAGTACATGTAAATGGTTTCTCTCCTGTGTGGATCCTTTGGTGTATTTTCATATATTTTTTGCACCTGAAACTTTTATAACACTCACTGCATGTAAATGGCCTCTCCCCTGTGTGTATCATTTGGTGATTTTTTAGTTCTGATAGAAACAGGAAGCTTTTATTACACTCAATACATGAAAATGGTTTTTCTTTCACATGGATCCTTTGGTGCATTTTCAGTTGCTGTTTCCAACTGAAGCTTTTATTACACTCTGTACATGTAAATGGTTTCTCCCCTGTGTGGATCATTTGGTGCATGCACAGGTCTGGTTTTCGCATGAATATTTTATTACACTCAGTACATGCAAATTGTTTCCCTTGCGGCAGGTTTTCTAACTGGGGTGATTTTTCTCCTGTGTGGATCCTATTGTGGATTTTCAGTTGGTGTTTCCAACTGAAACCTTTATTACACTCAGTACATGTAAATGGTCGCTCTCCTGTATGTGTCATTTGATGCATTTTTAGATGTTCTTTTCGAGAGAAGTCTTTATTACACTCAGTGCAAGTAAATGGTCTCTCCCCTGTGTGGGTCATTTGGTGTGTTTTCAGATGATATTTTCGTGTGAAGCCTTTATTACACTCAGGACACGTAAATGGTCTTTCTCCTGTGTGGCTCATTTGGTGCGTTTTCAATTGCTTTTTCCTGATGAATCTTTTATCACACTCTGTACAAGTAAATCTTTTCTCTCCTGTGTGAATCAGTTGGTGTGAGTTCAGCTCTTGTTTCCGGATGAAGCTTTTATCACACACAGTACATGTAAATGGTTTCTCTCCTGTGTGGATCCTTAGATGTATTTTCAGATCTGATAAAAACATGAAGCTCTTATTACACTCAGTACATGGCAATTGTTTCTCTCCAGTGTGAATCCTTTGGTGCACTTTTAGTTCTGCTGGACACACAAAGCTTTTATTACACTCAGTACATATATAGCAAGTATCTCTATTGCAGAATTTCTCTTGTGTCCTAAGTTGGTGCTTCATTTTTAACTTTTTTCCACTTTCAGTGGAAAGATTTATTTCTCCTGCTGTTGGAGCCCTCTGTTGATAATTTGCTATTAACTTTCCTTTACACTGATTTTCACTTTCAATAAATTCATGGCTGGACATTTTCTCTTTTGATAATTCTATCCTGAGTCTAGCAGAAGTTCTTTTGTTTCTGTAAATTGTGCATTTATCTATTGTGGTTTCTACAGGGTTTTTCCCTTTCTTGCTTGAATTAGACTTATTCCTCAAGTCTCTTCTCCCTTCTGATGCCAAAATAAACATTTCTGTATTGTTGTCTGCAAGCATCTTGTGGGTTTCCTCTTTTTCGGTACATCCCTTATGATGCATCTTATTTTCATGCCTGATCCCATAATCTGCTGAATAAGAGGGAAATACCAGCATTATTTCATATTTTGGAAAAACAGAACAGATCTCTAGCTTCAAATTATACAGAAAAACATTGAATCTGATGACAAATACGGAGCATCAAGGCTCATTTAGTCTGCTCAATTTGATTCCTGTGCAATGGTTTAGGCCCCATTTGATCGCTTCTATGCCCCTTATTTCTTTGCAATTATAGAATCTCTGAGCTTAGTCCAGGTCTCCGTAATTTCTGTTACCAAGTTTGTCTGCACAACGACCACTGGGATGCCATTCCATGCATCTGCCAGCCCCTCCATGAAGAAATATTTTCTGATGTCGCTCCTGAGTTTATAGAAAATAACAAAAGGCAAAAAAATGATCCAAAAGAAGAAAAATCACTCAGTAAGCTCAAGCAAATGAGTGTCTATTATTTGTGTCACAAATATATTTAATGATGACCATAATAATTTATGCCATGGACTGCACACATTCAATGTTTCTTATGTGTTTTGCCAATGGCATGTAATTATAATCATAGGACTCTGGGGCAGATTTTGTAACCTGTGTGCGCGGTGTACATTTGTGCGCGCTACCCGGCGCACACAAATGTACACCTGATTTTATAACATGCGCGCGCTGCCGCGCGCATGTTATAAAATCCAGGCTTGGCACGCGCAAGAGGGTGCACACTTGTGCACCTTGCGCATGCCAAGCCCTAGGGGAGCCCCACTGGCTTTCCCCGTTCCCTCCGTGGCCGCTCCGAAATCTGAGCGGCCTCGGAGGGAACGAGAACGGAGGGAACGGGAAATCGGAGCGGCCTCGGAGAGAACTTTCCTTCCGCTCCCCCCCACCTTCCCTTCCCCTATCTAACCCACCCCACAGCCCTATCTAAATCCCCCCCACCTTGTTTTCAATAGTTACGCCTGCCTCTGGCAGGCATAACTTGCGCGCGCTGGCCGGCTGCTGGCGCGTCATCCCCTGGCACAGCCGCTGTGACGGAGGCCTCTGTCCTGCCCCCCGACCGCCCCCGGACTGGCATCCCGCCCCTTTTTCAAAGCCCCGGGACATACACGCGTCCCGGGGCTTGCGTGCGTCGCCGAGCCTATCCAAAATAGGCTCGGCGCGTGCAGGAGCAGGTTTTCGGGGTTACACGCGTAATATGCCCCTCTTTTTTTGGATGTGCTTTTTTATACAAATAAAAACACTTGTGTGAAGCAATACTGTGTCTTTCGGGTTTTTTTCAACTTAACATGCATATATATCATAAAAGAATTACAAATCTGCAGAGAGGTAGTGCTATTCCACCGGACTAACCATGTTAATGCACTGTTAGTGGTGATAAGCTCCCGACACTGACTCAGCGTTTCGAAACATCAGGGTTATTGTCAGTTGTTTAGAAGAACCCCCGCTACATTGACAAGTTGGAAAATCTTCATTTTTAGGTGTATACATTTTTAAGCAACCGCGGTTTTGCACAATCATAAAATGCAGTATCCTCCGTGTTCCAGACTTGTGAACGATTTTCAATGAACCATTGTGGCTCCTCTGGTTAGCAGCTTTTCCAACTCTCAGTTTGTTTTTGTTTTATTTTTTAATCGGGAAGGGGAGTGAGAGATACTACCACTCTAGTTATTTTTAATGTGGGATCAGAAAGCGGGGGGGAGGGAGGGGGGGCAGGCAGCTCAGGCCTTTGTTGTATTTTTTTATTTTATGCTTTAACATTTATTTGGCTAACTTTAGGGCTGCACTGCAGCAGTCCTAAAGTTTGCTGGATGAATTAACTGGATAACACTGAATATAGGCATTATTCTGCTAACTTATAGGGTCATGCTTTCTTGTGCGATGTGCTGGCCCTACTGCATGCGATACCGGCCACAACGTGGCGGTATTATTACATTTAGGGGAAGGAGTGTGGGCAGGATTTGGGCAGAGTTATCTCTCCGGCAGCGCTGCGGGAGATAATGTTTTTCACATTATCGCTGGCACCACCACGGGAAATAACTACACCTTTTCCCATGGCGCTATGGTGGCCCATAGTGTGCGGTGCGGCCGGCTACTATCGCCCCCCCCCCCCCCGCCCCTTTTTTTTTTTCACGAAACATCATTCTGCTATAAATATAGCAGAATGATGAATCTAGGGGTTAGGAGGTTAAATCTGCTCCACCTTGCCCATGAAGCACCACTCAATTATCTGGCCAAAATTTAGCCACATAAGTGCCTACTATATTGAAAAGTTGGCATTTAGCTGGATAACTCACAAATTAACTGGATAAATGGCTTTCAGAATGAACATAAGAAGTGCCATGCTGGGTTATACCAAAGTCCATAGAGCCTAGCATCCTGTTTCTAAATAGTGGGCAGTCTGGGTCACAAGTACTCAGCAGATCCCCAGTAGTTAATCTGTTTAGAATATAAGATTTGCCATATTGGGTCAGACTAAGAGTCCATCAAACCCAGTATCCTGTTTTCAATAATGGCCAATCCAGGTCACAAGTACCTGGTAGGATCCTAAACAGTAGATACGGCTCATGCTGCTAACACCCAGGTATAAGTGGTGGCTTTCTGCAAGTTTATTTGGTTATTAACAGTTTATGGACTTCTCTTCCAAGAACTTGTCCAAACATTTTTTAAACTCAGCTATGCTAACGGCCTTTATCACCTCCTCCAGCAATGAATTCCAGAGTTTGAGCTTGTATTGAATGAAACAGAATTTTCTCAGATTTATTTTAAATGTGCTATTTACTAACTTCATGCAGTGTCCCCTAGCTTTTTAATTTTTTGAAAGGGTACATAACTGATTCATCACATTTACCTATTCTATTCCATTCATGATTTTATAAACCTCAACTGTCTCTTCTCCAAGTTGAACAGCCCTAACCTCTTTAGCTTTTCCTCAAAGGGGAGGAAAAGAAATTGCCATGCTGGGTCAGACCAAGGGTCCATCAAGCCCAGCATCCTGTTTCCAACAGAGGCCAAATCAGGCCACAAGAACCTGGCAAGTACCCAAACACCAAGAAGATCCCATGCTACTGATGCGATTAAAAACAGCAGCTGTTTCCTAAGTCAACTTGATTAATAGCAGTGAATGGACTTCTCCTCCAAGAACTTATCCAAACCTTTTTTGAATCCAGCTACACTAACTGCACTAACCACATGCTCTGGCAACAAATTCCAGAGCTTAGTTGTGCATTGAGTGAAAAAGAATTTTCTCCAATTAAGTCTTAAATGTGCTACTTGCTAACTTCATGGAATGCCCCCTAGTGCTTCTATTATCCGAAAGTGTAAATAACCGTTCCCTGTACGTACCCGGATCAGTCCAGACCGTGGGTTGAGCCTCCTGTCCAGCAGATGGAGACAGACTAAAACTGAAAAGGATATCCTATATCAGGACAGAGCCTACCCTGCAGCCCTTCAGTATCTGTCTGTCTCCAGCAGATGGTACAGCTCACCCTGCGGTTCCCTGATCTGGGCTAGCTAGCCTTTTCTTTGTCCTGGTTGGGTTTCTTTTCCCTTTAAAGGATCAAGCAAGTACTTTTAATTTGTTCTGTGTTACATATACAAAAAAAAAAAAAAAATAATTGGCTCTGATGATTTTTTTCTCTCAGGAGACAGCTCTGTCTCCTCGCTCTTGCGGGGCTAAGGGGAGCTCATCCCCTTGTGTTCCATAGCCTAGGCCCCTTTTCCCGGTGGTCCTATTGTGGGGTGAAACTGGTGGTCCAGTCACTCCCCCCTTGCCTGGCTGCTTTTTGATCCGGGACACTCCTTCCCCGGCAGTGCCCTCAGGGATGTGCATTCCCCTGTCTCTAGCTTGCTGAAATAAAAAAATAAAAATAAATAAAGTGGGAAAAAAGCCCCAAGCCGGTCCATTTTACTTCTGGGCACTTTTTCATTTTTCGACCGGCAGCCAGGGTCTGATTGACAGAGGAGTGTGCAGGGTTCGTTCTTTTGCCTCCGCTCCTCCCGGCAGCGAAGTTTCTCTCAGCTGATTTTCTCTTCAGATCGCGGCTTCTCTGCATCGACTATGCCGCGATCTAACTGCTGCCTCGCCTGGGGAGAGCCCTTGACGCGTCTTTCGCGTGAGGGACTCTGTTCCTCATGTTTGCCGGGTGGGGAGGTCCTTCCCTGGCAGCGCCAGCAAAGGAAGCCCGGGGTCGCTCGGCTCCTCGCATGGCTAGGCCGTTCCCGGGTCAGCAAAGCGTGGGAATGGCGGACATCTTGGGGGTTTCAGCAGCTCCCGATTCGGAGCTGCTTGGCACAGAAGATTAAAATTTGGGGGGGTCTCCGCCCGATTTGAGCCCGTGCGACCCCAGGACGTGGTCCCTGACCCCCCTCCCCACCTCCGGCAAGTCTAGGCCTCATTTTTCGTCGGAATTTGTGCTCCTCATGCACAAATCCTATCTGGCCAGCTTGCAGGAGGAGGAGGACCCCTCGCCAGGTCCCCTGCCGGCCAAACTCCCGCGGTTGGACCCTCCGCTCGCTCCTGCGGCTGCAGCATTCGGGGACCCAGGAAGGGAACTCCGGGCTCCAAATTACCCTCAATAAGGAACAGCAAAGACAACAACATGTCCCGGAGGAGAAGGGGCTGTTGACCCCAGGAACATCGCAGAAAGGTAGGGAATGGGCATAACTATGGAAGGTATATGTGGGGCATTGAAGTCAATTGAGTCCTCCTTGACCATGCTGACACAGACAACGATGGACACCAAAAATCAAGTTCTTATAAATACCAATTTATTATCGACTTACAACCAAAAATTGGAAGAAATAGATAAGAGAATTACAGATACAGAAACAATAACCCAAAATCTGATTAAGTCAGACCTATTGTTAAATAGAAGACTGGAAAGTCTCAAGAATACCTCAAGAATTTGTAACTTGAGAATACTACGTTTTCTTGTGGTCAGGCTAGTCTCTCCACTGGAATTATTAAAGACCTATATGGTGAAAATATTAAATATTCTTCAGTCAGCATTCCCAGCTATTACAAAGATCTATTACCTTCCTCAGAATTCTTCTAGAGAAAATGAAAGTGAAGAGAGAGAACAACCTGTTTCATTGGACATTTCTGAGATCTTGGAATTATCTAACGAAACAGAAATAATCCAGAGGAAACCAGTTCTAGTGACATTTGCTTTTGTGTCAGAACGAAATAATATATTGAAAATGTTTTTCTGTAATAGGCTATCGCCGTTTTATGGACAAAAGGTCTGGGTTTTCCCAGACCTGACTAGAGTTACACAGATTAAACGTAAACATTTTCTGGAGTTAAGACCTGATGCAATAAAGCTAGGAGCGAAGTTCATATTACGCTATCCATGCAAATGTGTAATATCTTATAAAAATGCCAACTATACCTTCTTTGAAATAGATCAGTTAAGAGCCTTTTTGGAATCTCATACCCAGAGATAACACAGAAGTGGTCCGCAAAAAAAAAAAAAAAAAAATGGCTATGTCTAAATTACTTGGCGATCTGAATTAAGTTTATGAATTTCCTAAAACTACTGCTCTTGTTTTCTGTCCTCCCCATATTTCTTATATTTTGTAGTGCAAAATTTATGATATAATAATGTATTTCCTACTTTAAAATCATTACTTGGAATTGCACTGTATTTCCATAGCAAGATGTAATGCTTGTTATAATTTTGTTAAAACTTTCAAAATTAAAAAAAATAAAAATAAAATAAAAACTGTGACTTTCAAATCATTCTCCAGGCTTTAATTCTATCCAAACT
Source organism: Rhinatrema bivittatum (assembly GCF_901001135.1). NCBI lineage: Eukaryota > Metazoa > Chordata > Amphibia > Gymnophiona > Rhinatrematidae > Rhinatrema > Rhinatrema bivittatum. Next base: position 52,477,902 of record NC_042616.1, on the reverse strand, counting down.
TAATTACTGCAACGCCCTAAGGTTGGGATTACCTGCATATATAATCCGTCCACTGCAATTGGTTCAAAACTCAGCCACTCGTATTTTAACAAATGTCAGTAGCTGTGAATATATTACTCCCACCCTTGCATCACTTCACTGACTCCAAATACCATTTTGCATTCAATGCAAAATATTGACAATATTTAAATTAATTCACGATGATTCTTTAATCTGGACCTGTACTTTACTCCAACTATACAAACCATCAGGACAGATTCGGTCCCTAGAAAAAAATCTATTAGACGTTCCCACAATAAAAATTGCCAGGCTTGATATGATAAGGAAATGGGCATTCTCTATTGTGGGCCCTTCTCTCTGGGACGTCCTGCCTGGCGCTTTGCGAACTTGCACAGAATTAAAAGAATTTAAATGTAATTTAAAAACCTTCTGCAAAAAGGCATCTGATATTGAATTAAAGCAGGGTGAAGCCTCATAACCTATACAACAACGCTAGCACTAAAAGAACGAACGACGTATTCTTATTTGATTGTACAGAGTTAGTACAGAGTTATTTGATTGTACAAAGTTAGTATTTTATTTCAGTCTTATTTTATTGTAATATTTGTTTTAATTTATTTTATATTGTGAATGTAAAATTGCAAACTGCCACGAACAATCCTTTGGAGAAAGTGGTATATAAAAACCTATAAATAAATAAATAATAACAACAAATATTTGGAATCCTAACAATCTAATCTTTACTTATAGACACATGGGCTACATCTGCTTTTGTTGGAACCTCTTTATCAGGATGCTCTAACTCCCCCATTATTTTAATATCCTTTGAAGATACTGCCCTATGAACTATGCGCTGCTGAGCACGTTGGCTTTCCCCCATGTTCTAGTTTAAAAAGCCGCTCTATCTCCTTTTTAAAGCAGAATTACATTTAAATCTTAAACCACACACAAGATTAGTTCAAGCTTTCTTCTCTGTTTTTTGTTGTTTTATATATTTTATATTTAGATAAATATGTATATGCCATCTAAGATTTTAGCTGTTCATTTACAAAGTGAAAAAGAATGCCTAGTGGCAAGAGCGTACCTGTCTGTCTGTAACCTCATTTCAATAGAAAAAACAACCAACAGACTGCTCTGAAAACTGGCATGGAACATTTGGGGAATATGCTGATTTGATGGTGTAGGTTAGAACTCTGCATGGCCCTACATTCCTTTTTCTGGGTTTCCATGTTGTTTTGGGATCAGTATTACCAGCATTATCATGCACTACGCAGATTTAACATACAACAAACTACTATTGTATGCCTTCTTCAAACCTTTTCCATTGGAAAGCAGACAATAGAACAAAATAAAACTCCAGGGGCGGGGATGACTCAGAACCAACATCAGGTAATATTTCTTCGCGGAGAAAGGGTGATGGATACCTGCAATGCCTTTCCAGTAGAGGATAGGGAGGACAAAAATGAATTGAAAAAGGCATGGAACATACACTATGGATCCCTAAAGGCTAGAGGTGTAAGTGAAGATAAGGGTGCATGGGGATGACTTGCGCGGAGTGACAGTTACCACCCTTAACCAATTAGCTTTCATGTTTTTGAAGCAATTGCATCATCATTCTCTGCTTCAACAGCGGGAGTAAAAGAGGAGTTGGATTTAGACGACAACCAACACCGGGCTCTGATTTTTACGGTCCGGGGTGTACTGATATAAAGACATTAGGGGAAAAAGTGCAGGACTGCTTCTACGGCCAGGGTCAAAAGCACGGCAATTTAAAGCAGCTTTTTCTGAATGATCAAGGCTGCTCACCCTGCAAAAATGCTCCTAGCAGCAATTTGTTATGGGTTTGGCAGTTGCTTAGTTTTGATTTTAAATATTTACTGCCCTTAACAAAAGACTTGGGGGTGACCTGCACGGAGCAGCAGTTACTACCATAAGAAACTTGCTGGGCAGACTGCATGGACCATTTGGTCTTTCTCTGCCATCATTACCATTACCAGTCCTGTACACTAAAATATTTTAGTTCATGGTATCTGCAACAGAAGATGCAGAGTTACTGGGTAAACGAATGCCGTGCCCACACGTACATAAGACTTAGTGGGAATACCCAACCATTACTTGTTAACTTTTTTTTTTAAAGCAGTTATCCACTTACTAGAATGCACCACCAGCCACCTTACGGCAATCTGTAACAGAGGTTAGGGGTATATGGTCACAATGCTAAATTTGGTAGACCCACTGCACTAACCTGTAGGATCTGGTCTATCCCCCGCCACGCACCTGTGCAGGAGTTTTTCCATCTTGTTTCATCTCTTGGGGCCTGCTGAGCCTTGATAGATGGATCTTCCTCTCGCTCAATCCTTTCTATCAGATCAGGTTTCTCAGCTAGGTAACCTGTTCCTGGTAGAAGATAATTGCATCTGTTATAGATCATCAAATGAAGCAAAAGGAAAAATTCTGATGGCATCAAAGACCCAAAAGCATTGAAGTATGAAAGTGAACGTTCACCACCGGTCTTCATTCTTAAGGCTGAACAATCATTCCAGCAAATGGAGGGAATGGATGAAAATCCACCAGCACATGAGGGGAAAGAAGCAACAGAATTAGCAAATCAAAAGAAAAAAATTCTTTAAAAAAAAAAAAATATCAGACCAATTTGTTGGTCCACTTTGAGAACATTTTTGGTAAAAGGCAGAATATCAACTGTCGATAGATAAATAAATAAAATATAGTGGGAAGTACAAAGTCACTATAGAAACCCCATGTTGATCAATATTTGACACTGCAATGGCTAAGGAGAGGCAAACTTAAACCAAAGTTAAGAGAATGATAATTGCAGGGACAAGATGCTTCACAACCAGCCTTGCTTGTCCCTCTGGAAGCTGTGCCATTGGTCAGTGAGAATGACCTTTTCCAATAGAAGTACTGTAGTACTTTTCTTAGGTCAAGGTTATATGAATAGCGATACTCCCCTGCCAGAACCTCCAAATCATTGTGAGAGGGGAAAGTATCACAGTGACCTGAAGCCAGAGAAAATTCTGGAAAAGGCCTGTAGTGCCCCTGAAGTGCCAATCAGTCCTCAGACCAGAATGTAGGGGAAAGGGCATATTAAACCATCGAGAAGCTGGAAAACAGCAAACTTTCTATCCTTGGGCAGGGCAAAGCCAGTGGAATCCACTGAAAGTGTGTGTCCAGAGTGCATGCTGCTCAAAACGGGCCCTGGCTATCCCTGGCCGCCGACCTCCACGAAAGGATTGCTAACGCTCCGAGACCAGCCTGGGCCCCGAAGGAGCTGAAGACCTACCAGTGTGAAATCTGCGAGAATCTCGAAAACAAGCTCAAGGGGGGAAAAACCTTCCCAGAAGGTTTCCTATCCTCCGGAAGTTGGTTGCCTTTGTACTCTCCCAGTAATTTTACCAATTGGTCCAGATCCTCCCCAAAGAGAACTTACCCTTAAAGGGGAGGTTACAGAGTAGAGACTCGGAGGACAAATCTGCTGACCAATTCCGCAACCAGAGGAGTCTACGAACCGTTTCAGCGGACACCATACTACGCGCAGAGGTCCAAACCAGGTCATACAGCACGTCTGCGACATAGGCAACACCTGCCTCCAATCGAGTGGCTTGCAAGGGTCCCCTGCCGTCGGAACTCAGAGCTGCAGACGCCTCCTGGACCCAACAAAGACAGGCTCTCTGCATGAGGCTGGCACAAATCGCCGCACGGAGACTCAGCACGGAGACCTCGAAGACTCGCTTAAGGTCTGTCTCCAGCTTGCAGTCCTGTATGTCCTTCAGCACAGCAGCCCCAGCCATAGGAATGGTGGTCTTCTTAGTCATGGCAGACACTGCCACGTCCACCTTCGGTACCTTCAGAAGATCCAAAACATCTTGCGAATAGGGGGTAAAGTTTCGCCATGGTTCTACCCACTTTCAAACCAGCATCTGGCGAGTCCCTCTCCCAGGTCACCAGCTTGTGGACCTTCTTAGGCAATGGGAAGAAAGTTGTCAGTCCCCGAATCCCATCCAGGACCAGGTTAATTCCTTCGCTGTCAGACTCTTCCTGTGAAACCTTGATCCCCAGGACCTCCAAGATCTGGGAAATGAGAGGCCGGAGCTCCTCCCACTTAAATAAGTACACCATGCTGGGATCATCACCCTCTGAGGGTGGGAGGTCGTCTGGGTCCTGGTTCCCATCATCCATATCATGGGTGAGTCCCGGATCCTGATCTACTCCGGAGCCCGAGGGATCCCCGAGCGGGACCGACAACCTATCCTCGACTCGGGACCCCTGTTGAGCCCCTGAAGATTGTTGGAGGTCCAGGGGCCCCATGGGTACCCGCTTCGGTGGAGGCTCCGCCAAAACATGCTATGTGCTATGTGCTGCTCTGGCCCTCTGCCAGTGCTATGAATGCTGCTTCTGCATCAGCCCCAGCCCCAGCCAACCAGGGGAGCTGAAGATCTGAGCCCGGAATTGAACCAGATGGGCCTTGCGAGTTGCTTTTTGATAAACCCCAGATATTCTGAGAGTCACACTACAGAGCCCAGGCTGTGTTTATTCCATTGTTAATTTTATTTTTATGTATATTTCCTTGTATGTGATCCATGTGATTATGGATGTGACTTGTGATCCACACTGGACTATCTTTATGGGAGTTGTGTAATATAAAACTATACCAATAAATAAATAAAATAAACGTGGGATAAATAGCGTCCTTAATGGGAAGTGTATAAGCACCTGGAAGAATAGGACTAGAATTCAAAATTATCTTCAAACAGTGAAAAAAAAATCTGACATTAGGAGGATACATTTTAACAAGTAACAAAGACAAATGACTCAACACTGCAAATATAAAAAGTAATCTTTACCCAGTGATGTCAGGATCTCATAATTCTCCTTCATGGTCTCCTTATAAAGCTCCTTCTGCCATAATTCTAGCATCTCCCACTCCTCTTCCCAGAAATAGACAGCGACATCCTCAAACATCACAGGGACCTGAAATACAAACTGCTGCATATAAATATAGAACATGATGGCTGATAAAAACAGCAAGGCCTGCTCAGCCTGTCCATGTTCCCTTCCTACTGCAGTAACACAGACCCTGGGTCTTTACTACTGCCTTAGAATTATCACGGAAATACAAATTAACAAAAACAAAACAAAAAGAAAAAAATATATATATATAAACATACATACATACAAGGTGATATCTTTTTATTGGACCAGCTTAATGTATTTCTTGATTAACTTTTGAAAGCCAGTATTCCCTCTCTTGGATCAGAATAGAAATCAAACTCCTGGAAATGAGGGAACATATATTGAGGATTGCATTCCATTTACCAACAAGCGCTGCATCCTCACAACAGAGCCAAGGATCCTTAAGTCAGTGGTTCTCAACATTTCATTCCAGTCTGCACCCTTTTATTTAAACTCTCACTGCATTAGCTTGCTGCATTGGGAGTTAAGAAAAATTTTAATCTGTGCATTAAGAAACTGTGCACTGCATTTTAGCACATGGATTATTGGATCAGCCTGTGAGTGTTGCAAAGAGATGACGAGGGTTGAATGTAATGACTTTATCAGATGGACATAGCAGACTGGAATGAGGTCAACATAAATTTTGAAATATAAGAAGTCAGCATGGGCATGGAAACTTTGAAGAGTCTGAGATGTCTCTTGTACTCCCAGTTCACAAAAATTCAAAACTTAGAGCAAACACTATACTTTTGTTTTTTTGCTATTATGTTTGTAAGGGATTTTTTAAAGCCAGAAATAGAGGTGGAATCAGAAATTCTATAGCTCTCTTCCCAGGCTTCATCATCAGGCAGCTTGTCAGTGCTTTATCAGTCAGCAGTTCCATCCAGTCTTTGCATTTTCCAAGAGTCCAGAGCAAAAAGCCCACTAGGGAAACAAGAGGTTGATGACAAATAAACACCATCCGGCCCATTCACATCTCCCATTGACCGGAGGGATGAAGAGCAGGAGCACTGCTCTTAGTAAAATAAAAACATATTAAATACAAAAAATTCTAACTTCAGAGCATTTGGTTACTTCTGTGATTAGTTTTGAATGAGATTTTGAAATAGATGGCCTCATTTTTCTAAGAGACTACAACATGGAACCACATGGCAACCCTAGATAACAAACCCATCTCTATTCAAAATAGTTATGTAAGGTAGTGTTGCCAATTTAGCTGCTAGACCTGGTGACTTTTTAAATCTCATGAAGATTTTAGAATGCTGAATGCAACAGGGCGTTAGTTTAGCAATTTTCGAACTGAGCTACAAACATAGCACCTTTCTCACAACTTCAAAATTTCCATCGGGGTCCTTACGTAGAGCAAATCTGGCAGCTGGAAAAGTGCAAGAAAACGACACCTCCTCCAGCTAGAATGCCCCAGGAATGTACAAAAGAGCAACAACTGCTCTGGCCAGGAATAGGTAAGGGAGTGAGACCTCTTCTAGCTAGAGTGCCATTCTGCCTGTTCTTGCCCATTTAGTGATTTTGTCACTAGATTTGTTGACTTTTTTTTTTAACTCGATGTAGATTTAAGAAATGTGAATGCGATTTTTGAACAATTTAGCAACAAACCTAGCAACCTTCTCAAAACTAAAATTTCCATTGGGTTCCCTACTGACGGAGAGTGTCTGGCAGCAAACTACAAGACCATGAGATCTTCTCTAACTAGAGCGCCGCAGGAAAGTGCCAGAGAGTGAGTTCTTCTCTGGCTAGAGTGTCATTCTGGTAGGCTGGCTGGTTCTGCGCCCACCCTCCTGAACGCATGCAGGCTGATTTGGCTGTTCGTTTACCCTCTACCCAGATACACTGAGGGATCTAATCACAGCTAGTGACAAAAATAAAAAGCACAAGGTGCAACTTTATTGTCATTCTATAGCACGACAGACTGACAGCAGCAGACGGAAGAGTGCAAAACAAAGAGAGCTATGTAATTGTTTTTGTTTGTTGTGCAGCTAGGATCTGAGAGATCTCCCAGGGCACTTTCTCACTGAGCCTGGAATTCCAGGAACCTATTGTAGGGACTAGGCCAGGATGAGCCTTGCTCCCCCGCTCCTCTGCTTGTACCTTTCCCTTGGGCCGATACAGTACAGTGTGCTCCGGTGGAGTGCACTATAGGCCCGGGTTTGGCCGTGCGTTTTCGACGTGTTAGCTTTACCCCTTATAAAGTAAGGGGTAATAGCGCGTCAAAAACGTGCGGCCAACCCCCCCCACCCCCGAAACTAATAGCGCCCGCAACATGCAAATGCATGTTGATGGCACTATTAGTTATTCTCGCGCGATCCAGAAAGCAAAATGTGCAGCCAAGCCGCACATTTTTCTTTCAAAAATTAACGCCTGCCCAAAGACTGGCGTTAATTTCTGCCGGCCCCGGGGAAGTGTACAGAAAAGCAGAAAAAACTGCTTTTCTGTACACCCTCTGACTTAATATCATAGCAATATTAAGTCAGAGGCCCCAAAAGTAAAAAAAAAAAAAAAGTAAAAATTATAAAAAAAATAAATTAAAAATCTGCCTGCGGGTCAGAAGACGGACGCTCAATTATGCTGGTATCCGTTTTCCAAACCCGTAGCTGTCAGCGGGTTCGAGAACTGATGCTGGAAAAATTGAGCGTCGGCTGTGAAACCCGCTGACAGCTGCCACTCCTGTCAAAAAGGAGGCGCTAGGGATGCGCTAGTGTCCCTAGCACCTCCTTTTACTGTGGGCCCTAATTTGCATAGGCCACCCTCCTGGATCGCGTGCCCAGGAGAGTGGCCTGTGCGCGCGCTGGGAGAGCGGGCGCTCGCCGGCTCTCCCGCATGTTTTTCTGTATCGGCCTGACTGTTGGCTCTGACAAAGTGCGAAGTGATTGCTAATTTGTTTTCCCTGGATGTCTCCAAAGGCGTGCAGCGACTAGAAGCAGATTATCCAGATCGTTATTTTTTGTTTAAAATAACTTACTGCATATTTTTGTATTGTTCTGCAAGTGATTAACAATGAAGGGACAAGGCAGATGAGAAGGGCACCTTGGTCTAGTACCAGGGTGCCCGGATTAATGTGGGTGCCAGGCCCGATTCGAGCTGGAAGTTAGGGAAGGGGGAGGGTGGATGAGCTGCTGGGCTCAAAGGGGGGTGTGTGTGGTGTGAGCCCGGCGTGCCAGCCTCCTGGCTGGTTAGTGGAGTTAGGGTGATTTGAAATTTCAAACCTCTGGAGAACTGGGAGCCGATTGGTTCCTGGGGGGGGGCTTGGCTAACGGCTGTGGGAGGAGTTTTATTGGGGGTTATTCCATGCGCAATGGCAGCCAGCACTTGCCTGCCATCGCTGAGTCAAGCCGCTTCCCTCCCATCCACCTTCATATTATTGTTATGTTTGTTGGTTGGTTTGGATGGGTTTTGGTGTCGCAGCTGGGGCGAGATTCAGCGTGGTGTTGAAAGGTGAGATGACCCGACAGGTATCAGGTGGGGATTATGGGTGGGACAACTGGGTGCAGTTTGTTATGGTTAAGCGGTGTTTGGGTGGATTCTTGGGTACTGTGGCAGATGGCCACGCCCACAGGGAGGAGGAGCCCTGTGGGGAGTCACAGTACTGGGCAGACTCAGGACGCACAAGCACAGAATTAGTTCTTTTATTAAACAGTTTGAAGAGTGCCACCAGGGGTGGCAGTAGTGAGGTAGTCTGGATGTAGCAGTCTCAGGACCCTCGGCAGAGAGAGCCCTTCTCACCCCGTTGGTATAGGGGGATTCCGATGTAGGTTTCCCAGCAAGACAGTACTGTGGATGAGATAGACAGAGTTAGATTACTCACTGGATGGTTGCTGTGGGTATGCGGTTCCACCAGGTTGAAGTAGATGGTACAGGCACCGAGGCAGGGAGAGCAGGCCTTCGAGGAGCGAGTACCTGATCCCTGTAAGGCACCTGAAATAAAGCAGAGGGCCCCCGAGGAGCGGGTACCCAGGTTAGTCAATACCCCGAAGGGCAGAGAGAGAGAGCTTCCAGCAGCAGCAAAGAAGCGGCAGAGTAGCTTAGACCGGCCGAGACCAATCCTTGCTAACTCAACGAGCTAGCAAAACAGTACAGGCTAAATACCCGGATGGTGTGACGTCAGGAGAGTGGAACGTCCCCGAGGTTCGCGCCAATGCTGGAATAAAACCGTGGGTGGCGCGCGCACCCTAGTAGGACCTTGGGAGGAGCAATGGCGGGAGACGGCACCATAGCCGTTCTGGGGACGCCGGAGAGGGCGGCTTGTAGACACAGCGGTAGCCATTTTCCCAAGGTAAGCGGGAGGAGCCGTGAACAAGGTGAGGCAAACGGGGCGAAGCCGTCTAGCACCGGACGGACACAACACAGTTGTCCTGCGTGAGGCTCCTTGCTGGACTGTGGCAGGGGCTTCTTTGCACGACTCCTTGCAGGGTGGTGGCGAGGGTTGTGGGTGCATCTATTGATAATGTCAACGCCATAAGGTCGGCTAGCCTGTATCTGTGCATCTTGCTGGTCGGTGGTGGGTGTACAGTGCTGCCTTCGTGAGTTATTGATTGAGCTCGGGCACCTGTGTTGTTATGCAATAAAGCTGTGGCCTATTTGACCCCCAATTACTGGTCTGTGTTTTAATCGGTGTCTTCATTTGTGAGAGGGTGGGTGCTGGGAGAAGAGTTAGTCCTGGCCACTGGCAGATTTTAAACATGATGAATGCTAAATCATTTTAAAACTCCTTCCTGCCCATGTTCTGTATTCATACTGCGGTTTTAGCTACTTTTTTTTATCCAATCTGGAGACTTTCCACAGTGGATCTGGTTATTTTCTTCAAGCTGTGGTTGTCAACACTGATCTAAGATCTCTCTTTCCCTTCCCTCTGCCTTTAATAATCCCTCCTCCGGGTGTATTTCTCATCTATAGCCCTGAAGTGAAAGCAGTTTGTAATTATCAGTCCCTACCCCAGCAGCACTATAACCGGCTGGAATATTCCTATCTCCAAGTATTTACTCATAATATTCCTCTGCCCGGCCCTGTAGTGCAAGCTATTGTACCTGTGCAGCCATTCTCTTCTCTGGGGACGGAGCTGCAGGAGGATCTGCGCTCTCAGCTGGAAGGTGGCAGATAAGGAGGAATGCGCTCCCTTCTCTCTCTCTCTTTCTTGGGATGAAGCTTCAGGCTCTGATTCTCTCTCAATGGCCGATGCTTGCAGAGAAGCTGCAGGAAGTGTTACCGGGTTAAGAGGAATGGGAGGAGAGATCTGGGCAGAGAAACAGGCTGGAAGGGGGAAAACTCCTGTGACCTCAGTGCTCTGTCTCAGGCTGGGAAGCAGGCGGCCATCTTCTGACTGGCAAAAAGCTGCTGAGAGCCCGGTTAGCAGTCACAGCTGCCAACCTGATCTGATCCAGGTCTAGGTTTGTAAATTTCCCTTCTCTAAGCAGTCTGGGGTTCCTAAAGTTTTAAATCACTGTTTCTTAATATTCAGATTCAGGACATTTTATTGACTTAAAAATGTACATATCTGTTGCCCATGTAATCAAGTGGTTAAAAATAAGTGGAAAGAAATAAAATAAAAATAACAGCAAAATAAAATTATTCCGTACAGAAAGAACAATTTGATTTGTTCTGTCTCTGGTCAGCTTATGTTTCTGGCCTGGTGGCAGGATACATTTCTTGCTGCTATAGCTGCTGCTTCTCTTTTTTTCAGACATTTTCTTGGTCATTCTTTCATGGGATGTCTTTGATTATTTTTCTGACATCTTTGGGAAATGTGCACCTGTAACAGCTTTGTATTTTACACAGTACAGGAGCACATAAATTTCTGGTCTGTTTCTCTGATGCTGCACTGCTCGATTCTTGGGGTTTCCAGTACATTCTCTCTGCATATTTCTGTTAATAGTTTATGCTCACGTATTTTGTACTTGGTGAGGGTCTTTATCTTTTGCCTGTGTGACGTACACATGGGGACAGACTTAAAGAGCTAAACATGTATAACTAAAGGAAAGGCAAGATAGGGGGAGATACTATAGAGATGTTTAAATACCTCCACGGTTTCCATGCAGAGGAGGCAGGTCCCCTTCAAAGGAAAGGAGGCTCTAGAATAGGGGGATCGTGGGATAAGGATGAAAAGAGTAGACTTCGAAGTAATCTAAGGAAATATTTCTTCAGAGGAAAGCTGGGGATGTATGGAATGGCCTCCCCGTGGACAGGGTGGAGACAAGTTCAGTATCTGAACTCAAGAAAGCATGGGATATACACAGAGGATCTCTGGGGGTGCGGTAGAGATTGTAAAGCTGTATAGTTGCTGTGGATGGGTCATAATGGTATATTTCTGCCATGCAGTTTCTATGTATTCTGCTAGCATGTTTCCATGTAAGGATCTGTATAGTGCCCCTTTTTTTTTTTAAATAAAAAATTCAGGACCATCCTTAGGGAGGGCAATCATCCCCTGCTATCGGCTGCAATGCCTATGAAAAGGCATTACGACCCATCTCTTATTGGGAAAACAGATCAAGCATGGGAAAAAAAACTAAAACCTAAATCCACTTACTATATCTTGATAACTTAGTGCAGTAGATCTGCCATTTCCAAGATTCATAGATAAATATGTTGGAGCAGTGTTTCTCAACCTTGTGAATGCCAGGAACCGGCTAGCTATCTTCCGGAAATTATATGGACCGGTTGCAGTGCTAAGGAGTGAAGTGAAGGGCTATCCCCCCGTTAAATTAAAGAGGAAGGAGGTGGAGGAGAATATATACTCCCTCCCTCACCCAGTGTTTAATTTTATGGGTCAGTTGAAGAAAATTTTCTTTAAAAAAAAAAATAAAATGTTTTTATTAAAGAACCCCTCCCTTCCCACTACCTGCCAGCCAACAGTATTGTCCTCAGAAAACAAAAAAAAAAAGTACCTTAATATCCCTCTCCACCCACCACCAGATGATCTTAAAAAAAAGCGCTCTCTCTCCCTTTCAGCCACCCGTTGGTCATTAAAACCAAATACAAAAAAGCAAGAAATCCCTCCCCTCTGCCAGTCGGCAGCACTGCTACAATTAATACTCCCACCCCATGGACTTTTTTTGTTTTCCTATTGAGACTGGTTCCAAGCTTTTTGACCTTCAACTCTTTGTCTTACTGGAGACATTTCACCAGATTCAGGTAAGTTATTGATAAGTTTTATGAAAAATCATTTTAAAAAGCCTGTTTCACCATATAATGATTAGTTGGGGTGATTTATACACATACACACTGGACAGTGATTACAATTGGCATTATGGGCTTGTCTCACACTGAATCGATAATCCTGAATCGCCACTAGATATGAGAGTCCACCTACACTTTATGCAGAATTTGTGCCTAATTCACAGTTGAGTTATGCTTTGAAGTACAGGTGAGTTTTCAGGCTTTTTTTCTAGGAGTACCTATATCACTAACTAGGCACCATGCTGTAAAGGACAGGTGTACAGATGCATCCCTTTCTGTTAGAACCTAGATATGGCCTTGCAACCCCTTATAGCTCATGGGTTGCAAGGCCAAATATAGGTTGTCTAGATTATATAGCTAGGATCACTCCCTTTGCCTCCACCCCTCTCATGCATGAAGCTGCACATCACGCCCCTGCGCACAGCACCTGATGGCTTGCCACACACTTCTTTCTCTTTTCACGGACCAGACCAGCTCCTCTGAGCACAGCACCTGAATATAATCCACTCTGAAGTGCCTAGGCGGGATGGATCCTTTAACTTGCACCCAGGGGCATAAGAAAGACACGGAGATGGACTGTTTTGCACACCCACTCCAATGAGTCTATGAAACTCCTTTCCTCCCACCAAATAGCTTTACTCTCTGAGGGCCAGGCTTCTAAGTGGGGAGAACATAAGAACATAAGAACATAAGAAAATGCCATACTGGGTCAGACCAAGGGTCCATCAAGCCCAGCATCCTGTTTCCAACAGTGGCCAATCCAGGCCATAAGAACCTGGCAAGTACCCAAAAACTAAGTCTATTCCATGGAACCATTGCTAATGGCAGTGGCTATTCTTTAAGTGAACTTAATAGCAGGTAATGGACTTCTCCTCCAAGAACTTTTCCAATCCTTTTTTAAACACAGCTATACTAACTGCACGAACCACATTCTCTGGCAACAAATTCCAGAGTTTAATTGTGCGTTGAGTGAAAAAGAACTTTCTCCGATTAGTTTTAAATGTGCCCCATGCTAACTTCATGGAGTGTCCCCTAGTCTTTCTACTATCCGAAAGAGTAAATAACCGATTCACATCTACCCGTTCTAGACCTCTCAAGAACAATAGTTCTTATACCCTGCTTCTTTGCATTTCCGTCCGTGGACCACAACACTAAACTTTATACTGTGTCTGCCCGAGATAACACACAAGAGAAGAATGGAGGTTTCTAACTTCTTTACCGATAGTTGATTATATGCTGTTACATTTCAGTTCTCTCCGTAGTTCAAGTAACTAAATAATAAGATAGCAAAAAGATATAATAAACTTGTTCTTATGTTCTTATGACTCCAATTCTGCATCAAATTCTCCTGGAAGCTCTTAAATTTACATGGAATTCCCTTTATTCTCTAATTTCTTTCTCTAATGACCCCATAGAATGAATGTTGTCCAATCCTCCTTTAATTCCTAATTTAATGCTTAGATCTTCCTACTGAAGATAATCAGAATGTATACAGTTCCAATATTTAATCAGAACTTAGGCCCAGATTTAATCTTTTCCCCAATAGCTTCTTTAATTAATCTACTCCTTAGTCAACGCTTGGTGGGCACTTCTCACACCCTTGTGTAAGGCTTTCCACAATAGCAACAAAGTTTTTGTTACCTTTATGTTGTATCTACTTTGTTTCTCCTAGTAGTGCACTTTACTTGTTTTAGATGAACTTGCAATACTCCTGTATCTTTCTAAATGAAAGACTTTACTCTTCTAAAGGTTTGGTGTACTAACTCCCATGTACCATGGTTTATCAGCTCCAAGAGGAAAAAATATTAGATGAACCCAAAAGGGAAAAAATCAAGCAAGATGCAGGAAGGGTAGAATAAAATCTCCATGCCTCCAAACAGAGGAGATAGTTCAAAAAGACAATTAATGCAAAAATATTCTACTATATCAGGTCTGTTGCGACCGTCAGTCTGCGACGGCTTCCCCCTGCCTACCTTACTCTTCTTGCGGCTCCTCCCGCTCACCTCGGACTACTGGCTGCTGGGGCGTTTGTCTGCTGACCTCTCCGGCGTCCCCGGACTGGCTTTGGTGGTGCTTCCCGCTATACTCCTCCAAGGTACCATAGGGCGTGCACACACCGCCCTCATCTTTATTTCCTCATTGGCGCGAACCTCAGGGGCGTCCCCCTGAGATGACGTCATGCTGCCCGGATATTTAAGCCTACCTCTTTTGCTAGCTAAATGAGTTAGCAACTACTTGGATTACTACGGATGGGATTCACTCTCCGTACTGAAGCTACTCTGCCACTCCAGCATTTTCTGGAACTCTTACTGCTAACGGGGTACCCGCTCCTCGGGGTCCTCTTCTGCTTCTTTCAGGTGCTATCAGGAAACTGGTACTCGCACCTCGAGGGCCCATGTTCCCTGACCCGCTGCCTGCATCTACAATCCTTTCTACTTGGAAGACTTCACTAACAGTATCTATCTGTGAGTACAACTACCATCTATTCCACAGTACTGCTTCCCTGGAACCAGGTACTCCCTCCTCGACGGCCTGCCTTCTGTTCCAGTGCCAGACCTCTCGTCTAGTGGAATCGCTGTGTGAGTACAATACCTCTGAGTCTCCCTGCTCTAAGGGATCAGGTACTCGCTCCTCAAGGGCCTGCTCTCCCTGCCTCAGAGCTTCTCCTATTCTACCTAGGACTCTGTATATTTCTCACTGTGTACTCATAACTCTCAGTCTCTTTCCACTACAGCACAGCCAAGCAGAGGATCCGCTGTTCCAGCGCTGTGGGCTACTCGCCTAGCCGGGCTCAACATCTACTACTCACTACTGCCACCTCTGGTGGTTTCCAAAACTGTTTAAATAAAGATTCAATCTGTATTTGTGTGTCCAGAGTCTAGCCTGACACTGTGGTTCCTCACGGGACTGCCCCCGTGGGCGTGGTCAGCTGCCACAGTGTCCAAGCATCCACCCAAACACCAATAATCATAACAAGGTCACTGTCAAGTCTATACTCTGAAGGGAATATAGCTCCCTGCAGGTCTTCCTTACCTCAAATACAGGGACGTCCCAATTCATCCAACAAAGGGATTGGCTCTCACAGGGAATCCTCAAAAATTGTCTTAAGAGGCCAAAGCAATACCTAGACTGCAATGTCAAGTCAACAGAAAGCTGACTCCTAAATGGAACCTCTTCCTTACTCCTGTCCCATAAATTAGGAAAAATTAAAGCAGGAGAAAGAGAGCAAACTGCCTCCTTGACAGGGTAACTAAAAATCTACAACTGGTTAACTCAAGCACTAATTAAAAATCCATGAGGAAAGACTGTGCTGTGGGATGATAAACAGCTAGGACATACCACCTGCACTTCCCACATGGGGGAGCAAAACTCAAACCTCAATTGTCTCTGCAAAGAACTTCCCCAGTCAATTGGTACGCTCCTTTAGTAAGGGGAAGCCGAAGGTCTCTTACACCAAGATGGACCAGGCCCCTCCTGCCAATGCAGCTGTAGTGCCATAAATAGTTATTAGCCAGGTAGACTTGGGAAAGCCAGCGCTTACCCTGGGTGTGAGATACAAGTAATAGATCAATTCTTTGGGATCTGACCATTACTCGTGACCCAAACTGGTTACTGTTAAAGATAGGATGCTGTGCTCCATGTACCTTGATCTGACCCAGCATGGCACTTCTTATGTTCAGTTGGGCTGCTAGATGACTGAGAGGTAAAAGTGGTATCCAGGGAGGACAACAAAATAGCAGAAATAAACTGAATGAATTCTTTGCTTCAGTCTTTACTGAGGAGGATGTTGGGAACATATCCACATCTGAAACATTCTTTTATGGGGATGATTCTGAGCAACTAAAACAAATCTCTGTGATGTGGAGGATGTAATAGATCAGATTCTCAAACTACAGAGTAACAAATCAATAGAACTGAATTGAATCCACTTTAGAGTCCTAAAATAACTCAAACATGAAATTGCAAACCTGCTACTAGTAATTTGTAACATATCGTTTGAAACAACCAAAATACTTGAAGACTGCCATGGGACCCTGAGGACACTGAATGACAGGCCAAGGAACCATATTGAAAGTTACCGTCCCTAGATTTGTAGTTGGTATAGAACATAACTAGGACACACAAAAAAATATATATATTCAAATTCTGGCATCATCTCGGGTGACAGCAAAACAAACTCCTTCCACTACCAAACATTTTGTGAAGTAACACAAACCCATACAAAAAAAAGCCATCTAGAACCTTGCCATATTATACCATAACAGCAATAACTCAGGACTGAAACAGCAGCAACCTTATCTACAAAAAGGCAAACATTACACCAGGCCCTAGAACACTAATACACCATCTACTGAGCAAACAGAACAAGCCAGACTGCTACAAATCCCTACAAACTACACGCTAGTCAAAATACTGAACCTCTGTCTCCTGTATGAGAGAACACTTGTGTGCATGAAGAAGGAAGGAAAGACAGGAGGAGAGAAGAAAGAATAAGAGAGACCCTGAAAAAGGAATAAAAAGACAGACAAGGGGAAAAAAAAGAGACTGGGACCAACTGATTAGAAAAATAAGATTGGAATATGTCATCTTTGGGAATGTACATTTCTTATTTATTTGTATTTTGCTTTTTCTTCAGTATTTCAGAGTTCATAGAGTTTGGTTTCTCTGGCTTTCCATTTCAGTTTTGTCTGCATGTTTCTGTTTCTAGTTTGTAGTCCTTTATTCTGTATTACATAGAAACATAGAAATGACGGCAGAAGAAGACCAAACGGCCCATCAAGTCTGCCCAGCAAGCTACGCACTTTATCCATTTTTTTTCCCTTTTTCTCTCTCCCACCTGTTACCCACCTGCCATCAGCATCAGCTAAGAGTCTGTCTGTGTTGCTCTTAGCTAATACAGAATAAAGGACTACAAACTAGAAACAGAAACATGCAGACAAAACTGAAATGGAAAGACTCTTAGCTGACGTGCTGCATCTTAAAGGGACTGCGTCAAGAAAGTCCCCACTGCAGCCCTAATCACTTCCAAGCAGAGCAAAATAGTTTATCTATCTATGTTCAATTAGACAGCCATGCCAAATCCATCCTGGCTTTGTATAATTTTGTGTTGCCAGATAATTTTAGGTGAGTATATTCAGCGGGATTTTTATCTCTTACCTGGAGAAACTTCTTCAAATTTGTATTTAACCACCATAAGACACACACACACACCCCATTCAATTTTAAATTTGCTTATACCTTCTCTCAGTCTTTTTTTTAAGCAGCTAGTTAGCTGCTTGAAGAATATTGTACTGCGATAGAAAGTAATGAAGCAGAGAAATTGTAATGAATCTGTTTTGCGGGCTCCTAAAAGGGGAAGAGTTAGCAATCTGTAATGAATCTGTTAGGATTTGCTAGGTAGTTAGCAATCTTGTTATGATTGACTCCAAAGAAGGAGGAGTTAGTAATGTTCTGAATCTGTATGCTGATGGCAGGAGCAAGCAGAAGGAAATCTGTACTAGTAGACTGCGGAGTAGCAATCTGTAGTCTTTGATATAGTTGTGGGTGGATCCCTGGGCTGATGGCAAGATGACCACTCTCTCGGGAGGCTACCCCGAGAGGGACCACCGGCTAGGCTTGAGTATGGAGACAGACACACATTAGTTCTTTTATTAAACAGGTGATGAAACCACCAGAGGTGGCGGTAGTGAGCTGATATGCCCGGCAGGGCTGTAGTCCCTCAGGTACTGGAACAGCGATCCAGGAAGGCTGAGCTGTTGAGAAACTGTAGAACGTGAGTAGGCAGAGTAGACAGGGTTCATGAACAGAACTAGATGACAAAACTCACATAAGGTCTCAAGGAAGCTCAGGAGCTGGAACGGTATAGGCCCTCGAGGAGCGAGTACCTGGTTCCAGGGTAAGCTCTGAGAGAGTGATGGTAACTCACAGTTGTTTGTAGTAGCGATAGCTTCCAGGCAGTAGAGAATCTTCAGAGTCTCCAGGAACATGGGCCCTCGAGAAGTGAGTACTGGTTCCTATCTGTAATCTGAAAGGTAAAAAGAGAGCGAGGCCCCCCGAGGAACGGTTACCTCTAGTAAGTCCGAGGAGGCAGAGTAGCTTGGACGAATCGTAGACGGATCCGTATCCGTATCTTCTCCACTCCTTGCTAACTCAATCTGATAGTGAAAATAGAGACTTTAAATATTGGAAGCAGATGACGTCATCTCAGGGGGACGCCCCTGAGGTTCGCGCCCTTGCTGGTACTTCAGTCAGAGCGCGCGCGCCCTAGGTCATCAGGCAAACATGGCGGATCTGCTATGTCGAGCCGGTCTGAGGACGCTGGAGGGAGACGGCATGGAGACGCCGCGGCAGCCAGCCATCCATTAGACCCGGAGGGAGTCGCCACAGAGGTAAAGAGGGCAGAGTGAGGGCATCGAGCAGCGACGGACGCAACAGAAATCACTGATATTAGTGTAATCATTTGAATTAAGACCTATAAGTTCTGAGAATAAATATACCAAAAGAAAGGGGAAGGTAAGGGAGGGAACCTCGACCCCCCCTTAAACCAATTTAATACGGTGAATTCTGTTGTACTAACAAACTCAACTAAAATACAAGAGATGGATCTACAAATACAAGAGATGGATCTACAAATTAACCAGATTAAGCAAATACAAACGGGTTTAATTCAAGGAGACTCTAGGCTAGAGAAAAGAATGGAATTACTGCAAAACAATCTTAGATATAATAATCTAAGAATAATCAATTTCCCAAAATGCAAATTAGTATCTCCCAAAGAGCAACTTAAGAAGTTTTTTCAAGAAACATTATCTATTGCCAGTGGAGAATTGCCTAAAATTCAGAAAGCCTATTTTACATCAGGGCTGGAGCAAAAAAGTGGTGGAGAGACGGGGGGACAGTGAAGTTCGAGGTCATCATCCGGAGTCACCTTCACCATTAGAAGATCTGACAGGATTTCATGAAATGTCTCAAGAAGAACAAATTGAGAAAAGAGGGATACTGTTTGTGAAATGTGCAATATCTGAGGAAAGAGACATGATATTAAAAAGTTTCTTTCGAAATAGAAATAAGCTCTATCTTGGTGGGAAAATATGGATTTTTCCAGATATTATAAAAGAAACTCAATTGCGTAGAAAGAAATTTCTTACTCTCTGTCCTAGAGTGTGCCAAATTGGTGCGAAAATATTAATAAAATTTCCTTGTAAATAAATCTGGCTCCATGAAAACATACCTATTATTGAAAATAATAGGTATGTTTTCATGGAGCCAGATCAATTGGAAATTTTTCTAAATTCTAAAAGCGAATCCAGACCAGAGTATGGACCACTGCAGCCACACAAATCAAGCCAGGGATACTCCAGAATTTGAACTCTCTTCAAAAGGGGCTATGACAACCCTAACAGCTCTTCCCTTGAGCTGTCTTGTATAGAGCTTAGACCAGGCATGGGCCATAAGAGGCTTTTCAAAGTGAGCTATAACAGCTCCACCTCAACCCAAGTCAGTTCTGTTTTTAATTAAAAAAAAAAAATCATACCCCCCCCCCCCCGTTTTAACTTTTTAACTTTATACTTGAATGATGCAGGGGGCTGGAGGAGGGAAACCTCAAAAGCCAGACTCTTCAGATTTCCCAAACCTGACAGAGAATCTGAAATGTCCCACAAAAGAATAAGCAGGAAAAAAAAAAAATCTGTGTAATCCTTGGAGAAACAGAAGCTAAAGAAGCAAAACAGAAATGCAATCTGACCAGTGACAATATAGACCTGCACCAAACCCTGAGACATGTCCTTGATATTATACTTCTCCTAAGCTATAACTTTACTACTTTGTATTTTACCTTTCTTTTTTTATGTCAATCCTGCTGTATATTACTTTGACAACACATGTAAAATTGTCATGCCAATAAAGTTGTTCTAAATCGGTCTCCGGCGGCCATCTTCCGACTGGCAAAAAAGATGTTGAGACTCCACATCTGCCAACCAGCTCCATGCCCGGAGGGGCACTGATTCAAGTCTGTGTTGCTAATTTCCCCTTTTTGTCAGTCGGAGGATGGCGATCTGATTGAGATCTTGAGCCAGAGCTCTGAGCCCACAGGGTTTTTCCCTTCTAGTCTTTTGTTTCTCTGCCTAGATTTCTCCTCCCCTTCCCCTTCCCTCTCCCCCCCCCCCCTCTCTCTCTTAACCCGGTAACGTTTCCTGCATCTTCTCTGCAAGCATCAACCACTGAGAACGAAACAGAGCCTGAAGCTTTTATTCCAGGAAAGAAAGTGAGAAGGGAGCGCGTTCCTCCTGATCTGCCACCTTCCAGCTGAGAGAGCAGATCCTCCTGCAGCTCCTGCCCCAGATAAAGCAGGAAGGAGAATGGCGGAGGCAGCGCCTGCACAGGTACAGCAGCTTGCACTACAGAGCTGGGGAGGGGAGTCCAATGAGAAAATACAGGGAGAAGGGAATATATTCCAGCAGGTTATAGGGGTGCATGGGTAGAGTGGCAAAATTATGCTATGTAGCAGTTTGATAACAAGTTCCTGAAACAGATTTACAAATGCAAGCAGTAAATGTTCTCTGATTGCAGAGTTTAGGATGTAACCTGGTTCCGATTGACTTTTTCGTCTTTTAGTTAAGGAGTTATTTTAAACGGAATATTTATATCAGAATTTTCATGCCCCCATCATCCCGTTTACAAGATTTCTGATCCTCTGGACCTCTTCAGTGAGATGTAACATGGACAGGAGTGTGTTATTCACTTTGAACCTAGTTTGGGTTTCACTGTTCCAGCCAGCGAGGGTCTGGCACCCTGGCAGCAGCTCTGAAGTCTGCATCCCCCTTACCCTGGCCTCTGCACGGTCCTGAAGATCAGTGTTTATCTTTGCTCTATCTGCTTCTGGAAATAAACTCTGATTTGCTGGTAGCTCTTCTCTTTCTCACCCCGTTTCCAGTTGTTATAGAGAGACTGATCCCTAATTCGGGGCGGGATTTTCTGGTGTGCAGCTCATTTAGCTAAAACTGTTCCTGCAGTCATCTTTGGAATCTGGAGATAATTTTCTGCGTTAGCATTAAGGATGAGTGAAATAGCCAGTGATGGCTTTAGGGATAATGGCATCCCCTCCTCCCGCCCTGGAAACTGGTGGGGGTGAGAGGGGGCTCGCTATAATCATTTCATGTCAAGTAACAGCTATAATTAGACGTTCATGTTACATGTAAACTATTTTAAACAGAGTGGCTTAGTAGTTAGAGCCAGAAGCTGGTCGGGTTTCCAGGATAGCCACACAGTGAAGGCTGTATCTTGATACAGGTAAAGTTAGGATAGAAGCAGTCCAGAGAAAGGAACCAAAATTGTGCAGGATGTGCACAAAAAACCATGAGATGAGACTTGAGGACCTAAATATTTATACCCTAGAGGAGAGGGGGATATGGTACAACTTTTAAATACCTATAGCTGTGTTTAAAAAAGGATTGGATAAGTTCTTGGAGGAGAAGTCCATTACCTGCTATTAAGTTCACTTAGGGGCGGATTTTCAGAGCCCTGCTCGCCGGTAAGCCTATTTTACACAGGCCTACCGGCGCGCGCAGAGCCCCGGGACTCGCGTAAGTCCCGGGGTTTTCGGAGGGGGTGTGTCAGGGGGGCGTGTCGGGGGCGGGCCCGAACCGCGCGGCGTTTTCGGGGCGTGTCGGGAGCGTTCCGGGGGCGGGCCCGGGGGCGTGGCTACGGCCCGGGGCGGCCCGGGGGCGTGGCCGCGCCCTCCGGACCCGCCCCCAGGTCGCGTCCCGGTGCGCAGGAGGCCCGCTGACGCGCGGGGATTTACGCCTCCTGGAGGGAGGTGTAAATCCCCCGACAAAGGTAAGGGGGTGGTTTAGACAGGGCCGGGCGGGTGGGTTAGGTAGGGGAAGGGAGGGGAAGGGGAGGGGAGGGCAAAGGAAAGTTCCCTCCGAGGCCGCTCCGATTTCGGAGCGGCCTTGGAGGGAACAGGGGTAGGCTGCGCGGCTCGGCGCGCGCCGGCTATACAAAATCCATAGCCTTGCGCGCGCCGATCCAGGTTTTTAGCAGATACGCACGGCTCTGCGCGTATCTACTAAAATCCAGCGTACTTTTGTTTGCGCCTGGAGCGCAAACAAAAGTAGGCTATTCGCGCTCCTTTTAAAATCCGCCCCTTAGAAAATAGCCACTGCCATTAGCAATGGTAACATGGAATAGACTTAGTTTTTGGGTACTTGCCAGGTTCTTATGGCCTGGATTGGCCACTGTTGGAAACAGGATGCTGGGCTTGATGGACCCTTGGTCTGACCCAGTATGGCAATTTCTTATGTTTCTTACCTGAAAGGTATTAATAATGCAGAAGAATCACATCTTTTTAAATAGAAAGGAATCTGTAGAACTAAGGGTCACCTTTCTCTAGAGGGCTAGACTCGAGAACAATGTCAGGAAATATTTTTTCATGGGAAAGGTGGTAGATACCTGGAATGCCCTCCTGAAGGAGGTAATGAAGACAAATGTCGTGGCAGAATTCAGAAGGGCTGGGGATGGCGATAAAGCACTGGGGTAGCCTGTGATAACTTTTCTGTATGGAAGTAACCTGCACGAAGCAGCAGTTACAATCCTGAACAAGAAGGCAAGGGAGTAACCTTCACAGTGCCAGTTAAAACCCTGAACATCTTGCTGTGCAGACTGCATGGGGCATTTTGATCTCTTTATCTGTTGTCATTTCCTGTGTTTCTATGAATATGCATGAGGTCTGCATGCAGTGGAAAACCCCACCGTCTCATGGTACCGAACACCAGATTTACCCTATCTCGTTTTAGAGCAATGGGCTGAGAGGGAAGTCAGGGTTCAAACCCAATTCCCCCATGACTTGTGCCTGAATTCTAAGGGCGGAAAAAAAGCCATAAGCCACCTTGAGCATTATTTGGAAAGGTGGGCTAAAAATCCCCAAATTAAATTAAAGTATGGGGAAAAAAAACAAGTATCGGGTTGTTTCCCTTACAGTTACTGGGTTTCCCCATCTGTTCCTGATCTTCCTGTCTGGATCAAAAGATGAAATCCTTCCCCCATATTAGGGCTGTTCTTTTGTCACTTTCTTCCTCTTCCTTTCTCTCTGAAGTGCTCACTTTTTCCATCCACCATCCCCTCTCGTTCATTCTCTCACCTTCCAAGCCCCTTTGCTCACTTTCTCATGCGTTTCCCTGAGTTTTTTTCTTACCCCTCCAGTCGCTTTGCTATCTCATGCCCCCCGCGTTCACTTTTCTTACCCCTCCAGTCGCTTTGCTATCTCATGCCCCCCGCGTTCACTTTTCTTACCCCTCCAGTCGCTTTGCTATCTCATGCCCCCCGCGTTCACTTTTCTTACCCCTCCAGTCGCTTTGCTATCTCATGCCCCCCGCGTTCACTTTTCTTACCCCTCCAGTCGCTTTGCTATCTCATGCCCCCCGGTTCACTTTTCTTACCCCTCCAGTCACTTTGCTCACTTTCTTCCCCTTCTCCCCTTGCTCACTCTCACTTTGTCCCTCATTTGCATTTTGTCTTCCCACTCCAGTTCCCCCTTGGCGTACGCTCTCCATGATATTCCTCCCACCAGAAGGAGGAAAACAGTGGTGGTGCTTCCTACTTGTAACCTCCTGCTTCCCCCTCTGCCGGTGTCACCATGAAGTTAGACTTGCACAGGGTCACGAGGAGAAGTTGCTCTTTACATTAGGGGGTCGGCGTTTTCAGCTGAGTGCTAGGAGAAATACTGTGGGAACAGTGAAGCTAGTGTGTGTGGCTGATAGATGAGACATATCCTCAGCGAAAGTGATGTACTTAGGGACAACTGGGCAGACTGAGTGGGCCAGATGGTCCTTATCTGCCAACATCTTCTATGTATAATGTTTAAACATTTGTTGGATTGGAGGGGATAGAGCAGGGCTTCTGAAACCTGTCAAGTGTTACCCCACAGCCAGCCAGGTTTCAAGATATCCACAGTGAATATGCTGCCCAAGCAGTTTGCATGCAATGGCTTTCCATTGTATGCAGATTTATCTCATGCATCCTCATTGAGGATATCCCGAGAACCCGACTGTCTTAGGGGTCCTCAGGGAAGGTTTGGGGAAGCCCTGGAATAGAGGCAGGGATAATATAAGAAAACATACAAAAGACAGAGGAATATAAAATATTCAAAGGCCAGCATCCCAGGGAAGGCGGTGAGGAAAAAAACAGTAACAGAATTTAAGAAAGCCCAAGATCAGTACAGAGGATCTTCATTTTTGGGAAATGAGGGTAAAGGCACAGGATCTGAGTTATTACAGTAGTTCGTGAACATGGAGAGACTGAGCAGACTTTGCTCTTTTTATCAGCTGTCACATTCTGTTGTTATGAGTTTCAGGTCCCTGTGACGTTTGAGGACGTCGCCATCTACTTTGGGGAGGAGGAGTGGATGATGTTAGAACAACGGCAGAAGGAGCTTTACAGTGAGACCATGAAGGAGAATTACGAGATTCTAACATCACTAGGTAAAGATTGCTTCTAATGTTTGAAATATTGAGACATTTGGCCTTGTTAAAATCAGGAAGGATACGTTTCAAACAAATGTACATGGTGGTGTATACGCGCGAATATGGCCTCAAGCAGATCTACGCTAGTATTTTATAACCCTGGCAAATTATATATGTGTGTTTTATAAAATACACGTATCTCTACCCCCCAACGTACGCGTGTATGTATGCCTATGGGCATACATACACGCACGTATATCGATACATTGCATGCGTGTGCATTTCCTACTTATTTTAAAAATATATGTGCGTATATTTTATGCGCAAAAGTAAAGTAGAACTTACTCTCATAAGTCGTCCAACGTTAAAACATGCACTTAAATAAAATTAACCAGTTTACCGATTAGTTCACCAGTTTGCCCAGTCCTCCAGGACATCAAAACCTTCCTGGTTCTTCACCCATGAACTGACTCACAAAACATTATCCCCCCTACACATCCACCTTTGATTCACC
The DNA here is from genome assembly GCF_901001135.1 of Rhinatrema bivittatum. Lineage (NCBI taxonomy): Eukaryota > Metazoa > Chordata > Amphibia > Gymnophiona > Rhinatrematidae > Rhinatrema > Rhinatrema bivittatum. The sequence goes on along the minus strand of NC_042616.1, from coordinate 52,452,774 downwards.
TCCCAGAGCCCTCCAACCTGAATAGAGTTTCTCCTTCCTGGGGTTGGGATATCTCCTGGACTTCCTTGCTGCAGCTGCACACCTCTCACTGTAGTCCATGGGAAAAATGATGTCACCTTCTTTAATTTATTTCACTTCTGGGGTAAAAATAGAAAACCTCACTGAAACAAGCCATTCTCCTTAACTCTATCATATGAAAACACCTTCTGCTCTGTAAAAACTACTCGCTGTAATTTTTTAAGCAAGTCCTTTTTTAAAGAGACAGTAGTGCCGTCTCTGCGTTCAACTTTCTAAAATCACTTGGTCACATCCTTCATTACCCAGAATGCTATAAAGGCAGCCTAACACTATCCCCTACCTGATATTACCCTCCCTTCCTCCCTTATCTCATGCTATCATTCTCAATCGAGCAGTGCACATATTGTATACATGCATGCAAACTCTTGCATATACGCTTTGCTATCACGATCACACCCAGCCTGACAGACAGGATGGCACCTTGGACTTGTACTACACTGAGTACAGCCACACGTGACTATTCAAAGCACACTCTCTCAGGAGGTCGATGAATCTGGAGTGAATTCCAGGGCAGTTATGGAGCCTGCGGCTGCCTTTTTAGCAGATGTGGGCTGCAATTTGGTCTGCACCGCAGCAGAAGGAAGGCTTTGATAATAGCAGACAGGCATCAGTTATGGCTGAGAAACTGGTTGGCTGATTCGACCTCCAAGGCTAACCTTACAAAATTACTGTTTAAAGGCTCGCTCTTGTTTGGTAGTGAGTTGGAGACACTGGCCAGTAAGTGGGGTGAATTCCCGGTTCCTCGGTTGCCGCAGGATAAGAAACAGATGCTGCGCTCCTTTGGCATGAGGGATCATGCCAGGGGTTCCAAGCATTTTAGACTCTAAGAGAAGTGACTTTTCAGAGAACTTGACCTTTTGGTAGGTCTCAGTCCTTTTGTCCCAGACAGCCCAGGTGGGGCGTGGGCTCGGGTAGTGGAAACTCCCAATGAAGGGTTGCCAACCCACCCCCAGGAACAGGAGATGGGGGGTGCCTTTCTCTCTTTTATCAGAGGTGGGTCGAAATCGCATTAGATCAGTGGGGTCTGGAGGTGATATGGCAGAGATATGCGCTGGAGTTTTGTAGTGTTCCTTGGGACGTGTTCTTGATGTCTCCCTGCCACTCCCGCAGAAGAAGCAAGCAGTGGAGTGTATATTGTCAAGGCTTCTCAGTCTGAGGGCTGTGGTCCCAGTGCCCATGTCTTAAGAAAATATGGGTCGATATTACATTTATTTCGTTGTGCCTAAGAAGGAGGACTCCTTTCATTCCATCCTGGATCTCAGTGGGGTCAACCATCATTTGCAGGTGACTAATATTTGCATGGAAACATTGTGCTCAGTGATAATGGCCATGCAGTCGGGGGAATTTCTGACCTCCTTGGATCTATCCAAGTCCTACCTCCATATTCCCATCTGATTGGAGCACCATTGTTTTCTGTGTTTTGCAGTGTTGGGGGTGCCATTGTCAGTTTCAGGTGCTGCCTTTTGGTCTGGCCACCGCTCCCAGAACTTTTTCCAAGGTTATGGTGGTAGTGATGGCAGAGTTGAGAAAGGATGGGATTCTGGTACACTCATATTTGGACAACTGGATGATTCGGGCAAGTCTCTGAAAGAGAGTTGTCTGGTGATCTGCAAGGTGATCTTCCCTGTTGCAGGAGCTCGGTTGGGTGGTGAACCTAGCCAAGAGCAGTCTTAAGCCATCTCAGTCTACAGAGTATCTGGGTCAGTTCAACATGAAGCAGGGCAAGGTTTTCCTGCTGGAAGCTCCCATTCAGAAGTTGATGGCACAAGTATGTCTCTTGATGAATACTATACACCCGGCAGTGTGGTCCTATCTACAGGTACCATTTGGTGGCAAACCTGGAAGTGGTGCTATGGGCAAGGGCGCATATGTGTCCTCTTCAGCGCTCCCTGCTGTCTTATTGGAGCCCACGGTCTCAGGGCTATTTGATTGGGCTCCACCTGCTGATGGAGGTTTGCTCTCAATTACAATGGTGATTACAAGCAAATCATCTAAGAAAAGGAGTTTCCCTAAAATCGCCTGACTGGTTAGTACTCACAACTGATACAAGCCTCTAGGGTTGTGGAGCTCACTATCAGGAACTGACAGTGCAGGGGCGCTGGAGTGTGGAAGAGTCTGTCTGGAACATCAATTGGCTGGAAGCCCAGGCGGTCCGGATGGCATGCTTGCAGTTCAGCGGCAGGTTCAGCGGCAGTTCAGCGGCAGGTTGCAGGTTCGAGTGATCCAGATAATGTCAGATAAGGCAACGACAATGGCTTACATCAACTGGCAGGGAGGAACCAAGATCCAGCAATTTTTGCAGGAAATAGATCAACTTATGGAATGGGTGGAAGTGCATCTTCAGGAGATCTCGACCTCGCACATTGCAGGAAAAGACAATGTAAGAGCAGACTTTCTCAGCAGGGAGAGTCTGGACCCAGGAGAATGGATTTTGTCGGACAAAGCCTTTCAGCTGATAGTGGATTGTTGTGGCCTTCCATTTTTAGACCTGCTGACGACTTCTCGCAATGTGAAGGTTCCTTGATTCTTCAATCGCAGGAGAGATCTGAAGTCCTTGGGTATCGATGCTCTTGTGCAGAAACGGCCGGAGAACAAGCTGCTGTATGCCTTTTCCCTGTGGCTTATGTTGGGCAGAATAGTGTCGAGGGTCACAGGGGGATGGTGCTTTTGGTGGCACCAGATTGGCCCAGGAGACCATGGTATGCGGATCTGTGATGGCTCTTGGTAGACTCCCCCCCTATGTTTTCCAGCGCACAGGAATCTTGCGGCAGGGACCTGTTTTTCACAAAGATCCAACTCTGTTTTGCTGAAGTGTGGATATTCTGCTGCAGTGATTGCCACCTTGCTACGAGTAAGTAAGTTCTTAACTTCCTTAGCTATGTGCGCGTTTGGTGAGTGTTTATGGCTTGGTGTGAAGATCAAGGGGTGCCTCCTCATTCAGTTAAGATCTTGCTCATTTTGGAATTTTTGCAGAATAGATTGAATAAAGAGTTGGCCCTAAATTCCTTGAAGGTACAGGTAGAAGCTCTTGTCTGTTTCAGGGGTCAGGTGAATCCTTATTGGCTCAACCAGATGTGGCCCATTTCTTGAAAGAAGTGAAACATTTTCGTCCTTCCTTGCGGTTACTGGTACTCTTGTGGAGTCTTAATCTGGTCTTGTATTTCTTGGTGGACCCTACGTTTCGACCGATGCATAGCCTTTCCTTGTGATTACTGACCATGAAAATGATGTTTCTTGTGGCGATTTGTTCTGCACGTCAAATATTCAAGTTGCAGGCCTCATCTTGCTAGGAGCCACTCCTTCTGGTGACTCCAGGGGCGATACAGCCGTGTACTGTTCCTTCCTTTTTGCCAAAAGTGGTCTCAGATTTTCACTTGAATCAGTCCGATTCCCTGCCATCTCTGGATAGGTAAAGAGATGCGGAGGAATATCGCCTATTTGACCCTTGAATGTCAGGAGACATGTCGTGAAGTATGTGGAGGTTTCTAAACCTTTCCGTAAGATGGATCACCTGTTGGTCCTTCATGGTGGAGGTAAACAGTGCAAGCCGGCTTCGCAGGCTACAGTAGCTCGCTGGATTAAGGAGGTAGTCACAGCCATGTTATGTGGATGCTGGAAAGCCGTTATCTTGTCAGGTTAGGGCTCATTCCATTAGGACACAGGCAGTGTCATGGGCGGACGTTAGATGGTTGTTGCCTGTTGACAGTTGCCAAGCTGCGACGTGGTCCTCCTTACACACCTTTTCCAGATATCTGGATGTGCAGGCCTGGGAGGACGCAGGCTCTGCACATGCAGTTATGACAGGACCACGGGCAGCCTCCCACCCTATTACGTATGTAGTAACTCTGCTGCTACATAAGATTGATAATATGTAATTATAATTTTATATGTATTTACCTAACCTTTAAACCCCAAACGTTATTTCAATATGTCAGTTTGCTGCAAAGATATTTGTAGAGAATACTATGTCTCTACTACTGTAAACTGTTCTGATGGCGAAACCGAATGACGGTATACAAAACACGTTAAATAAATAAATAAAATAAATAAATAAATCCCACTGGCCCTGAATTCAGCTGTCTGGGCACTAGGAAATGAGAAATTACTACTTACCTGATAATTTCCTTTTCCTTAGACCAGACAGATGAATTCAGCTTCCCGCCCTTGGTTGCCAAATGATTGTGTTATGGTCTTCCTGCATGGTTAAGTGTTCCAGTGGTTACTGGTAAGTGTTACTCCACATCCTAGGCTAGCGTTAATGCATTCTTTGTCTGAGTTCAGTGTTTTCTCTTGGCTGATTAATGAAATGGTTATCTGTTATTAATCAAATTTTTTGACTTGTCTGTTCGCAGTTGGCTTTTGAAGAGAATACCGGCAGGCTGATGTCACTGCAGGAGTAAATATACTGTGACATCAGCTTTGCTCCATCTCCATCTGCTGGTAGAGGTGCATAACCCACTGGTACTGAATTCATCTGGTCTAAGGAAAAGTAAATGATCAGGTAGGCAGTCATTTCTCATTAGGTAACTTAAATAATGAACTGTCCAGATTCTACTTATAAGCATCTCTTGCAAAGGACCATTAACTGTTTTCCAACTAGTAGCTATTTCACAAGATGCATTTCAGTCTCCTCTTCTTAGGTGGCCAACAACTCGGATTTATAGAAAGTAGAAATATTTTAGAGTCCCAAGGCCCTTGTATGAAAATATATCCTTGATTGGTCGAGATGTTAGAGACTAAAACCCTGTGACTCTTTGGCAAGTCCACCAAATATGATAGAATGTCTTTTTATGCATATGGGGTAGATATTCAAATGCTATTTAGCCAGATAAATCAGACTTATCCAGTTACGTGGCTGCTGCTGCAGATTATCCGGCTATGTTCCAATGGGCACCGCTTAGCTGGATAACTTAGATAACCGGATATCTTTGAATTTTGGGCCCATACGTTTTTTGTGTGACAGTAACAGTGTGTACTTCCACTCTTCTGAAACTTTGCTTGTTGCACACAGAGGCTACATGTGCATATATATGCCAGTTTTACATGTACAACCCCTGTGTAGGTCTTTGCAAATTCCCCCATATAACTGCACAGACACAAAAGAGAAAAGAGAGCCTGTGTAACAAAGGACAGCACAGAATGTGATGATTAGACAAACACTCACTCTGCATGTGCATTTCCTTTGCATGGTGCGCGTAGTGGTGAACCACAAAGAACTGAAATGGTGACAGAGCACATACGTGCACAAAGGACAGAGAAGAGAGCACATGGTATGCACTGTATAAGAGGCCGAACTGTGGTGCATACAAAACCTTCCACAACATAAGTGCCTGCCATACCAGCATGTCAGACTGACAGGAAGCATGTGAAAGCAAACCAGCAGAGAGAGAGAGACACACACACAGACACACAGACACACACACCCCTACCTCTCGGTGTGATCTATGATCTAGTTTACCTCGGGTTCCCTGGTTGGTGCCTTGGGACAGGTCCTGATAGAGCCAGAGTTTGACAAGGATTTTCATGGCTGGTGGGAAGATACTGAGAGGACTGCACAGGAATGAGGGAGGGAGGAAGGTGAGAGGGCTGCGTAGGCATGAAGGAGGAGAGGAGAAATGAGGATTGCAGGGGGGGTGCATGGAAGTGGAGGAGGAGAGTGAGAGGGCTGCATAGGGATGAATAAGGGGAGAGGAGGAGAGTAAGGGTTGTAGAGTGAGTGGAAGTGGAGCAGGAGAGGGGGAAGGGAGGAGAGTGAGAGAGAGTTGTAGTGGGTGAGTGAGAGTGTTGCAGGAGGGTGAAAGGGCTGCAGCAGGTGGGAGCTGGGAGGAGAGTGAGAAGAGTACAAGAATGGAGTGGGGAAGGGAGAGTGGAAAAGGAAGAAGAGTAAGACAGCTGTACCAGGAAGGAAGGGAGGGTTGAAGGAGAATGAAGAGGGTTGGAGGTGGTGTTTGAGGGTGAGGGGGAAGAGGAGTACAGTACTTGCTGGTAAGTAAGCCATGGTGGAATTTTCAAATCCCTATCATGAGTGATCATCGGTCAATCTGAAAGAGAGATAAGAACAAACACGATTTATCTCAAGAGTCTCGGAAAGATAAAGAGCAAAGGACAAATCTGCTATTACGCTTCACTTGTAACCTCCCAGACACAATTGTGATTGGTTTGGTGATCTGTAACAGATGTAATTATCTTGTTATTAGGAGCCGGCTGTCCAAATGAGAAACCTGATCTGATAGTAAGGATTGAGCGGGAGGAAGATCCGTGTGTCAGGGCTCAGCAGGGCCCGAGAGAGGGAAGAAGATGGAGCAGCTCCTGCACAGGTGAGTGACGGAGGGATCAAGGAATTCTGTAGCTGGGGGCGTACAGAGCAGTGCAGGGATGCTACCAAGTGCCCCTGGCCCCTGTCACTGCCAGCCATGAGGTTAGTCATGAGGATGTAGCTGTGGGGCATTTCAGTAGGTAAATTACTGTCTACAAACAAAAAAAATAAAATTTGCAGAGTAATAACATTGCCAAAGTGCAGAAGTTACACCAATTTTCCAAGCGAACTTTCTGTGCATCACTTGACTTTGCAAGTTATCCTTAAGAATGTGCATAAATCCTGACTCCAGCCTCCGGACTGTCTGCTTGTGCATATAAATGTGTGTGAAATATGTTGGGCACATACTTTCATATGCACAGCCCCCCCCCCCCCCCCCCTCAATTTTATAACAAGTAGTTGACGCGCATAAACCCATGTTTCTTATTCAAGTGGCAGTTTTGGTGCTGCTGCTTCAGGGGAGGACACAATGGCTGGATGACGCCTCCTCTCTGGACGATGTAGGACAAATTCTGGTGCTGTAACTGCTTTGCCCCTGAGGGATATTTGGTCATTTTGTAACTGCCTACAGTGGCGTTAAAGGTCTGTGAAAATGGTGGCTGGCCTTTTAAATTCCCCGCAGGGGGGGTCCCTAAAGGCGCAGGAGAGGCTGGAAACGAGTCCTGGGGAGACAGCTGTGGAGGGAGATCCCATCCCCCTGCAGAGAAATCTGCATCAGCATCACAAGAATCTAAAATGGCTGCCGTTCCCGCACTCCGCGGGAATGGAGCAGGCTGTATTGCACGAGGCAGCAACGGTTTACCCGCCCCACGGGACCGTGCTACAGGCTTCCCCCTCCCACTGGCTGCTGCTGCCGACGGACCCTCTCACCCCGGGATACACCGGGAGCAGAGGTTTTTGTGGGAGAGCCGAGTCGCTGGCTCCCTGCAGGCACAACAGGACGAAGCGCGCCGCATCGCCACGGTGTAGAGGAGGGGAAGCCTGAAACTAACCTCCGGAGCCCGGGACACCAAAAAACGCCGCTGTCTTTGCTGCTTTTTTTTTTTCCTATAAGCATGGCGAAGCGACACGCTCAGTCCTCACCAGAATACACCGGTAAATCCCCCCAGTTACTCACTGCTCTGCAGCTTCGGGAATGAGGGTTGCTAAAACTAACCCCCGCCAGGCCTTCTACCAAGGAGGGAAGCTCAGATGAGAGTTCCCCTCGGGAGGCAATGTGTGCGAACCTCCTTTTGAACCGCTCAAGCGCGTTACTTTAAAGGACCTTCCGCTCAAAACAGTGTTTTTGGTGGCTACCTGCTTGGCTCGGAGGGTGTCTGAGATTCAAGCACTATCTTGTCGCGCACCTTTTCTTAGGTTTTCAGACTCTGGCGTCTCTCTGCGAACGGTGCCATCCTTTCTTCCTAAGGTTGAATCGGCCTTTCACGTGAACCAGTCGGTGGAACTGCCGGCGTTTCCGGATTTGGATCAAGATTCTCTGCATGCTGGCGAATTGAGGAAGTTGGATGTTAAGCGGGTACTTCTGCGTTACTTGGAGGTCACCAACGAATTCCGTTTGTCCGATCACCTCTTTATCTTATGGAGCGGTCCTAAGAAGGGACATAAGGCTTCCAAGGCCACCATTGCCCGTTGGTTAAAGGAAGCTATTGTTTCAGCATACATATGTCACAGGCGAGCGGTTCCGGGCGGTCTTAAGGCTCATTCGCTTCAGTCTCAGGTTGCGTCCTGAGCAGAAAGCCAGTTGGTCTCCACCCAGGAAATCTGTAGAGTGGCAACTTGGACATTAGGGCTCCTGACTCCGAGAGTTTTGGAAGCAGTGTGCTTCGAACGGGGCTTCCTAGGTCCTACCCCATGTAAGGCAACTTGGGTACATCCCAGCAGTCTGGACTGATCCGGGTACGTACAGGGAAAGGAAAATTGGTTCTTACCTGCTAATTTTCGTTCTTGTAGTACCACGGATCAGTCCAGATGCCCGCCCAGAGTAAATGTTTTTTAATTTTGCGAATCCGCTCAAATCTTTTTTCTTTCAATTTTACTGTCAGACTGCGTAGCAGAACGAAGATGTCACAGTGCTCTTAATCTGTACATAGTTTTTTGTATTAGATTTGATCTAGCCATTGGATTTGGATTGCTGTTACAAGTTAGAATTCAATTTTTGCTTTGATACTGTGTATACTGAAGGGGACTGCAGGTGGTGCACCGTACTTACAGGGGGTGCCCTTCAAGTTTTTCTCTGTCTCCATCTGCTGGAAGGGAGGCAAAACCCAGCAGTCTGCACTGATCCGTGGTACTACAGGAACGAAAATTAGCAGGTAAGAACCAATTTTCCTTTTCTTGTGGTGCATTATTCTGGTTCTTTGCCTTAGCCTTAGCCTTAGCAGTCCTCTGTGCCACTGGCTGGCACAGAGGACTGCTAAGGCAGATGAAATTCCTTTGGTGTTGTGGATTCTGAATTCATAACATTTCTATTAAGTCAAAGCTCCAGCATGAACAGGATCCAAAAATCTGAGAGATGTTTCGGTCTCATCAGTTTTATGAAGTTCCCTAACGGCTGCTACTGCTGCTTTAAGGGCACTTCACAGGTCATGCTGTGTCTGACTATAAAGAATGCAGACAGAAATAAGGCTGGAACGTTCCAGACACCAAAACGAATAGGCTAGTTTAATAATGGAACATCTGAAATAAGATTTTGTTGATTAGCCCTGAATATTATGTGGGAAGACTTGTACGGGATTTGCTGGTGGAGCTGCCCTCAAATCTCATTTCCCACCTGACACTTGAATGTGACTTAACCCTGCGCGTTTAGTTCCCCATTGTAAATTTGGCTATTAGAGTCTGGATGTGGAGCCCAAGAACTGTTCCTCTGCCTCCCACATGTGAAATAACAGCTGGACTTTCTCTTATATCCAACAGGTTATGGGGTCCATTCTGAAAATAAACATAAGTGTGCTGGAAGGCAGGAGACTCACAAGCTGCTTCCAGAGAAAGACCAAGACATGTTTATCCTGGAGTCAGAAGGGGGAAGAGACTGGTGGATTGAGTCTAACTCAAGCAAGGAAAGCAGAATCCATGCAGAAGCCAGGAACGATAAAGGCACCATTTACAGGGATGGGGGTACCACTGATACATCTCAGGCCATTCCACCACAACAAGAAATAAACAACCATGAATGTGCTGAAAGAGAGAAATGGTGTGAGGAGAAACTAATGCTAAGCTGTCTCCAGAAAGCTGAAACAGGAGAAACAAATTTTCCATGCACTAAAGGTGAAAAGAGCTTCCAAAAGGAGCACCAGCTTAAATTGCACCACACAGTACACACAGAAAAGGAGCCACTTGAATATATGCAATCTGATGACAAGTTCAGTCAGAAACTCCTAAGACAACAGCAGAAAATAAACGCAGGAGAAAAAACAGCTTCATGTGCTGGGTTTGGTAAGAGCTTAACAATACATCAGAGAAAGCATGCAGGAAAGAAACCAATTGCATGCACTCAGTGTCATAAAAGCTTCAAGCATAAGTCACATCTGAGAATTCATCAGAGGATACACACAGGTGAAAAACCATTTTCATGTTCTGAGTGTGATAAGAGCTTCAGTCAAAAATCAAATTTAAAAAGACATCAGAGGAGACATGCCCTTGGATTAAGAGTGAGGATCATTCCTGGCATGGCACATGCAAAACAAATCCATTTGGAGACACCAGCCAAGAAAGAAGAAACCTTTCCATTTCCTGAGAGGGATAACATTTTCAGTGATAAAGCAGATCTTATCATGCATCCGAAAACCCACGAAGAAAAGAACTTCTTTACAAATGTTGAGTGTGACAAAAGCTTCAGTCAGAAATCACAGCCAGCAATTCATCAGGTAGTAGACACAGGAAAAAAACCTTTTGTATGCAGTGAGTGTGACAAAAGCTTCATTTACAATTCGCAGCTAATAGTACATCAGATGATACACGAAGGAGAAAAACTATTTTCATGTACTGAGTGTAATAAAGGTTTCAGTGATAAATCACATCTAAAAATGCACCAGAGAAGACATACCGGAGAAATACCATTTATGTGCACATCGTGCGATCATTGCTTTAGTCAAGAAGCAAATTTAAGAAGACACCAGAGGAGACACATAAGAGAGAAAGTATTTTTGAGTGCTGAGTATAGTTGCAATACAGATCTAAAAATGCACCAAATGATCCATGTGGGAGCAAGACCAATTCTGCAAACTGCATATGACAAGAATGTTAGCAAATCTGAGCTAAGGAAAGATGTGGAGATCCACATGGAAGAGAAACATTTTAAAGATACAGGTTGCACAAAATACTTTAATGGTAGACGTGACCTGAGAATTTTGAGAATCCACAGAAGAGAGAAACAATATACATGTACCGAGTGTGGTAAAATTTTCCGTGACAAATCAAATCTAAACCGGCATCGAATGATACACACGGGGGAGAGACCATTTATATGTTCTGAGTGTGAAAAAAGATTTCGTCGGAAATCACATTTGAAGAAACACCAGAGAACCCACACAATTCAACATCTCCAGTTCCCCTCCCTTTAGGAGTGGAACATCCTAGTAGGAATCTGATGGACAAAGAATAATTAAATAGAGTAAACTTCTACAGCCAAGTGTCACTGAGATCCTTCCCATGGTGACTTCACTATACAACACAGCCAGATGGCCACTACTATTGAAGTATGATCGTTGTGATGGTACTTAACGACGGTATAGAAAAGTTTTTAAATAAAAGAAGCAAAAAAATCCATACTGGCTGCACGTGGCCCATGATAGTAATGTGCCTACTCTTAGCCTCAGCACTAGGCTTAATGATACAGAATCTAAAGTTGACTATAACACTTCTGCCACAAATATTGGCCTGTTGTTGAATTTAATGAAAAATGAATAGGGCTGGATATATTCAGCTAGACTTCTGAAGACAAGGAAAAGATAAATGTACTGCAGCTTTTCCATCACTGAAGATCCAGTATGAAGCCCTGCGCCATACAACATCCCATTTCCAGAGAAACACTAGAATCACAACCCTGAGAAGAGTTGCAGAAAATGAAGTTCTGATCACTCTGCCGCTTCCATACTAACTTAATGCTAGAAACCCATATTGGTAAAAGAGAAAAACACAACAGAGACATTGCAAATAGAAATATCAGTGCCATGAGACTATTCTGAACTATATATGAAGAGAGAGTATCAAAAGATGAAATTAAAGCCAAGAAAGTGTAGCAGAACAGAAAAAGGCCCAATTGTCTTGGGTGCTACTGGTCCAATTAAAAAACCTTCCAAGTGCACCTTACGGTGTGGCCTGTAGATATTACATCCTATGACTCCAGAAGGAGGCTCTGTCTGGCATAATGCACATATTAATAGGTGTATTAGCAGTAAATCTGAGATATGGAGAACATACCTAGCATGGTACACAAAGAGAAATAGGGAGAAAATAAAACCCAGAACTGAGATTTTTGAGGCACCAAAGCAACTGGAGGAGGTAAGTGAGGCTGTGATCGTAAACAATGAGACACTAATATAAACTAGGAGCTGGAGGGTAACATGAGAGAGGCCGAATAGCAGACCCAAAAAAGAAGGCCAGGAAAGGACTAAGGAATGGAAGAAATGATGCCTGAACTCTTGGACTGTATGTTGGAGCCCAGGAGAGGGAATGACTACCTCAGATAAACTTGTAATTTCGAGGCTATAACCTGTATGAAAGGAATATCTAATGAAATAACTGAAGACAATTGTCTTACTGTGCAGTAGACATTATTCCTTAGAATAATAGTTTCACTGGTAGATGAATAGCTGAAAGGTGCCAGAACACCAACGATCCCAAGAGAAAGGAGTAATTTCATACTTCAACACAATGCCCGAGTAGAAGATAACAGCAGACGTAAAAAGAACTAAAGCGACATGAAGAGAACAGTGATGGAAGTCATGAACCGAGAGAGGATCTACGGAGAACTGGGAAAGAGTTTAAGTGCAGTTGAAACACCACCGAAACGGAAACGTTCTGGAGAAATACTGTATATATATATATATATGTCAGTCCTATAGAGTCGCATTGTTTCAAAACTCACCGGACAGTGGCGGCTCCTGTCCATCCTAGAAACGTGGTGGCAGAAAAAGACCCATCCAGCTTATCTAGACTGCCCATGCACACAGCTGCTCAACAATTTGTATTCGTAACATTAGCACCAGAATGACTATGATGGGTTTTGTGTCCAAGTTCTAAGTGAATGACACAGGGCTGTGCTGCTTTCCTGTCTATGTATTTTGTGGAAATCTGTAAACGGGGACCTGCCGGCATGCACGCTGATAGGCGATCTCACACCCGTGTTCCCCAGGGATGCTCGATGATCTTTCTGTTCTGTTCCAACACACGTCGCTCCCTGTCAGATGAAAGTCTGTGGGTTGTTTTTTTTTTTTTGCAGTTTACTTCTGTGATCTATGTCTGGACACGCTCTGGCTTATAAATACATTTTAGTTTTTAATGTTAGTGCTTGGGCTGGGGATCAGCTTGTTGCCTTGTTCAGTTTTATTTGTGTACACTAGTGTAATTTTACTTTTCGATATTGTTTAGTACAATTTTTATCGAATGTGTTTTGTTTGCATTATTTTGCAGTTCTTCACTTCAAACACAAACCAGGGAAGCAAATGAAAAAAAAAACAGGTTAAATAAATAAGCTGGCTTTTATAAAAGTCATTTTTGCAGTGGTATAGTGAGCATTGAGATAGTAACAGAGTAAATGATGGCAGATTAGACTCAAATGGCCCATCCGCTCTGCCCTGTTGAGATTTGTTCTATTCTGCTGCATATAGCAGTATTTGCAGGACTGCTTTTCCCTAGTTAGTCATGGATATTAGTGCTGTTTTGGTATCACAGGTTTGCTGCTTATGTGCTGTATGGATTTATTGCAGGGTTTTGTGTTATTTCACAGAGAGCCTGGTAGTGGAGAGAGTTTGTGTCCCTGTTACTTGGAAGACATCAGAATTTGAATAGTGATTGATAAGGGAAAGCAGCCTAATTTTGCTCTGCACCCATTATTAGGTGTGATTCTGTAGACACAGAATATATGTTTGCAGAACTGGAAGTGCAGGATTTCTATTGGGATTCAGTCCCATTCTTCACAGTTTGGAACTGATAGACCCCAGACTTCACTCACATATAAGAGAACTGGTTAAATGATGCTAACAATTAATTTTAATAGTAGTTTACTGTAGGATTGTCTATGGGGTTTCTTTATTGGATATATGGCTCTTGGATGTTAAAGAAGGTGAGACTCTGGCTACATCCCTGCCTCACTCTCCCCTTCTACCTGAAGCCGTCTGCAGGTGGTTTATTTTTACCTTACAGCTGATGAATTCATGGATTTAATTCTCGATTCCAGTTTGCAATAGTTTAAGGTTGAGGCTAGGGTGCCAGACTGAATCAAAAGCTTTTATAAAGTCAATAAAACATGTATATATATTCTTCGAGAAAGGAAGGGAGAGAGTATATGCTTTTTAATCAGTGTATGGGCAGACTAGATAGGCCATATGGTCTTTACCTGCCACCATGTTTCTATGTATGTAAGGAAAAGATATGATTGGTGGTTTGTGGTTTTGGAAGGGTGGAGGGGAACCAAATGTGTCTTCTGTCATGACTTGCTGTTCATGAAAAATTGTAATATTCATTTGTTGAGGACAAACTACATATGTTACTGTTAACACAGATCTCTCTATAATTATTTAGGTTATGATATCCTAAGTGTAATTAACCCCTCTGACCATGTCTTAGGGAAATGGCCTGAAAGTAGACTCAGGTTAAGTAATGTTACCAGTGCTTCCTGGACTTGTACATGGCCATGTTTGAGCACCCTGTTGGGTCCACATACTTTTCATGCATCCCACCTTCTCCCTACATATTTCTCTCCTCCTCTGCCCCCTCTTTTATTTCTTCTCTCCTCCTCCATGCCCTCCCTCATTTCTCTTCTCTTCCTTATCCTCCCTACTCCATCCCACCACCACAAGCTTAAGCTTTCCCCAGCTGGCCACAGGGCCAGAGCATGTGCTGCAGAAATTAAGAATATGTGTCCTGCTTCCCTGTGGCCTACCCTTCTTCCTCTGCCCATATGCTTCTGCTTTCAACAGGATGCATGTGAATAGGAGGAGATGCAGGCCACAGGGACTAGCATCACTGTGCATGGGGCCTGCACTGCTGCACCTCTCTGTGGCTGTGAGTAAAGACAAGGTATCTCAGAGCAGCCTGTCTTTCTCCACTGAGCTACTTGAGCCTCTTGCATTAGGTGGGAGTTTCCCAGGCAGGCTGAAAAACACAAATGTATTCATTTTGGTGCAGGTTCCAAGCTGAGAACTGAAACACTGGATTTGCAGAATCATTAAAATGCTTTGATTTGTTTTGGGACTCTATTAGTACAGAATATTAGATGGAGCCGGCAAGTATTAACCAGATTTTATTATGTATACTGGCACCCACCTACCTCGAAGTTTCACGGGTAGAAGAGATAAAAGAAAGGAACAAAGAACCAAGAAACTGTTTTGCACAGAATCTGAATATTCCATAAGCTAGGAACCTACTACTGCAAACACAACTACCTCTTAGGTCAGTGGTTCCCAACCTTTTTTGAGAGGTGGCACACCTGACACAGAGTTCACGTCATCGTGGCACACCATCATCATTTTCTCTTCTCTTCCCTCGCCCTTCCCCCTCTAGACATCATCACCTTCCCTTCCCTCCAGACATCATAATCACCTTCTTTTCCCTTCGTCCTCCCACCCTCCAGCATCATTATCTTCTTTCCCTCTCCCCTGACATCATCACCTTCTCTTCTCTTCTTTCTCCCCCACCCCCTGCCATCATCATCAACTTCCCTTCCTCCCAACTCTCTCCCTCAACCCGCTGTCATGTTCCCCTCCCTTCCCCAACTCCTGGCATCATCATCCTCCCTTTCCATTCTCCCCAATCCCTGGCATAATCGTCACTTTTTCTTCCCTCTCCTCTGGCATCATCATCTTCCCTTCCCTGTTTCCACACCCCCCTGGCATCATCACCACCTTCTCCTCCCTTCCCTAACTGCCCCTCCCAGCATTATCATCATCATCTTCTATTCCCTTCCCTCTCCCTCCACCCCACTGGCATTATTACCTTATCTTCTCTCTCTACTGGTATCACTTTCTTCCCTTCCCATCTCCCAGGTATCGTCATCACCTTCCCTTCCCTCTTCAGTGGCAGCATCACCTTTTCTTTTATTTCCTCTCCCCAACTCTGCTGTGGGGTCCCCAGGACAGGTTTGGAAAGCCCTGTGCTACAGCCTCCTTTCCTTTGAAAGAGACCTGCTTCCTCTGCATGGAAACCTTGGAAGTATTCAAATGTTTCTATCATATCCCCTATCCCGCCTTCCCTCTAGGGCAGAGCGTTCCAAACGTTTCATGTTGGTGTCACACTTTTTAGACATTCAACAAATAAATAAGCTAGAAACCCAAATACTTGCACAATATACACCGTGTTTTACAGAATTTTTTGCTCATTCAAAAAGACCTCATCGAAAGGCACACTTATCCATGCTAATTAGCAAAGGTTTTATGTATACTGTTAGTATAATCATAGGTCTTTTGTATGATATTTTAGTATGCTTAGTGTGATAAAAGTTAATGTGATCATCTGAAGTAATATGTCATGCTATATTTCATTTTTTGTTGTTCAATAATTGCATTTCTTATGCATGACATACAATGACAAGAAGTCTTGAAAAACTTAGCTTTGAAATCAGCGGAGGAAATGCCTGAAATCTTAGTCTGAGAAGCTTGAGTGGTGTCAGCCCGACATGGACCGCGTTTCGGCATCTAACTGCTATTACCCGCCTTCAAATAACTTTTTGAGAGAACAGTTATACCTCTGATTCAAGTTGTCACTCTCATCCAAAATTTCTCCTGACACCGAATCATGTGGTCTAACGTATTTAGCTACATTGACCAACAGGTGGCGCAAGCCCTGCAGGGCACTTTGCTCCCCGATGAACTGGCTCCGTCTGACAATAAATCTTGGACTTCCCTGATAGACTCTTACAAACGGTACATCAGATCGGAGTTGCATGTGTCCACTTTGTTGCAATATATTAAATCAGAGATGATTCCTCGCAGATTGCGCTTAAATTTAGTGCTGTCTATTTATGGCGATGATGAAGACTTCGTGCATAAGTGGATCATGATTTTGAACAAATGTTCTTTGGATATAATGCTTCTTATCATGGAGACCACTAACAAGTTAGCAGAAACAGTCAAATCTACATGTGAAGATATAAAAATATCTTTGCAAACCACAGAAAGCCTGGAAGAATATGATAAAAAACTTCATGACTTCAATCAATCCATGGAGACGTTTCGCGCTGAAATTCGGCAATCCAAAATCTCTTAAGTATAAGAGTGATGAAAAGGATTAAGCTGCTGGTACCATTTATCCATGTCAACGCCGCCAAAATACGAGACCAAGAAAAGTGGCATTCGCTAGATCTGACGAATCATCATCTGCTTCAGACAAGGAAGTTCCTATTAACCAATAATCTACAACATCTGACTCCAGATATAACAACTACCGATCAACTACATGAAGGTTCGGACATTGTTTTTTTCGGAACCGAGACACCAATTGATTGGATACGGGAGGTCACCCTCAAACTCGCTCACAGAGCGTTCTCAATCCACCATAGTCAATATATCATCTAAGCAGCTTACACTTCCACAAATCAATCTGTTGTAAAAAGGTCTTTCCTTCGTGCCATTCTACTTTTATGATCCTTTCCTCACTAGACGTGACCTGTATCGTTTTTTTCGCAAATTGCAACTCAGATTATTTTTTTCACTGCACGCTCCGACAACTGATTGTTCTGTTGTCTTTCCTAAATCCACATGGTTACCTCCAGGTCCTATCAATTCGCACATCAAAACCTTTATGGACCTTGTGTTGTTTGAACTGGAGGAAATTGAATCCACTCATGATAATCCTCAATAAAACCTATCTAAGACTGAACATCTAGCTTTAAAGGAATTAAAGGCATCCACATCAGTGATCATCAAACAAGCCGATAAAGGTGGAGCTACAGTCATCATGGACAAATCTTTTTATGTTGACACTGTACAGAATCATGTCTCTGATGGCAACAATTATTCAGTATTATTCCAGGATCCGGGTCCAGCCCTACTGCAACGCATTGAAGAAATAGTTGAAGATGGATTCATCGTTGGTTTTTTGTCCAATAAGGAACTCACTTTTTTGGTTAACAAATCTTACAGGTCTCCTATCTTGTATATGATTCCTAAGATCCACAAGAACATTGATAATCCTCCATGTAGACCCATTGTGAGTACTATTGGGTCCCTCCTTGAACCCCTATCTATATTTGTGGACACGTTTTTGCAACCGTTAATCCCCAATATGGTCTCTTATGTCAAGGACACAAAATCAATGTTGAAGTTGCTATCCTCTATACATCTTACCTCCACATGTATTATGGTGATTTTGGACATTCAAGATTTATATACCAGTATTCCCCAAGATCGATCCCTGTTGACTTTGGAACAAGCACTTGACATTTGTCCTCAACCTCATCGAGTTCCCACTACTTTTCTAGTTAAATTAGCTCAAATTGCATTATGTGAGAACTACTTCTTATTCAATGAGCAGTTTTACAAACAAATAAATGGTACAGCGATGGGCGCGACCATGGCCCCGAGCCTTGCAAATCTTTTCATGTCTAATTTTGAGGAACAACATTTATACCCAGCTCCAGTTTTTAAATATGTATCCCATTGGACACGGTACATTGATGACATTTTCTTTTTGTGGCACAGTGATGAATTTGGTTTGTAGCTATTTCTAGATTGGATCAACTCCCTGGACCCCAATTTATTTTTCACTATGCAGTTTACTATTTTCAGATTAATTTTTTGGACATTCTCATCACCCTCAACCACGATCATTTTTCTACTACACTATATAAGAAACCCACGGACAGAAACACTGTTGCATTTTTCCAGTTATCACTCTTACAATTTGAAGAAGAATCTTCCGGTGGGCCAATTTCTATGTCTCCGCTGGTTGTGTTCTGAAAAAGAGGAATTTTTCACGCAAGCCCAAATACTGGCATCCAGATTGTTGCAACGAAATTATCCTCCATCCATAATAAAGAAAGCTCTCAAGCGTGCATCTAATGCCCAACGTGAGTGGCTTCTTTTAGATAAATTTGATCATCCTGACGATTTTCCGTTGGTCTGCACCCTGAGATACTCTTCGAAATCTACTGCAATTGCTATGGCCATCCGTAAATATTGGCACACTTTAAAAATGCATCCGATTTTTTTCTGAACCTCCATTGATTGCCTATAGTCAGGGCCGTAATTTGAGAGACCAACTTACGCACTCGTTTCTACTCTCAGATAATGTTTATGATATCGAAGATCCTATTGGTCACTGGGCGTGTAATAGATGTACATTATGCTCTCAATCCCTTGATGGGCCCTCTTGGACGGATAATGTTGGAAAAATTCATTCTGCCAACTACCATTCGGATTGTTGTATATCACATGTTATTTACATCATTGTGTGTCCGTGCAACAAAATTTATGTTGGTAGGACTAAACGAGCCATTAGAACCAGACTGATCGAACATTGGAGCTGCTTGAATACTGAAAAGCTTTTAGCTCCTATAGTATCGCATTGTTTAGAAAACCGACATTCATTTGTGGATCTTAAGTGGCGGGTGATTGACAGAATTTATGTGTCTTCAAGGGGGAGGTGGGATCCACAAAATATCTTGAATTATCGTGAACAGCAATGGATTTTTTATTTAAATAGCATGCAACCTAATGGACTTAATGCTGCCATTGAATGGTATTCCGTTCTGTAAAAAAAACACTCCTGGCAACTAATGATTTCACCGTTCTGTCTAAATGTGCTATCTGTCCATTGGCCATTCATCCCTTTAAAAATGGCGCTTGTGCAGCCTCTCTGGCAGAGGAAATGAACTACCAGTCCAGAATATACCACTGCTACTTCTATACGTTAGTACCCGAGTGTGTCTGTTTGAATTTTTTGCACTTTTCTGCTATATCTCTTTTACAAATGTTTGCATTTACAGATGTAACTGGCCCCTTGAAGAAGGCAGTTAGATGCCGAAACGTGGTCCGGGTCAGGCTGACAACACTCAAGCCTTTCTGACTATGATTTCAGGCATTCCTCCGCTGATTTCAAAGCTAAATTTTTCAAGACTTCTTGTCAGTGTATGTCATGCATAAGAAATGCATATATTGAACAATAAATGAAATATAGCATGACATATTACTTCGGATGATCACATTAACTTTTATCACACTAAACATACTAAAATATCATACAAAAGACCTATGATTATACTAACAGTATACATAAAACCTTTGCTAATTAGCATGGATAAGTGTGCCTTTCTATGAGGTCTTTTTGAATGAGCAAAAAATTCTGTAATACATGGTGTATATTGTGCAAGCATTTGGGTTTCTAGCTTATTAATGTGTTGAATGTTCATTTGGCTATTACCCTCCTTCAAATAACTTTTTGAGAGAACAGTTATAACACCTTTTAGACAAACATAATTTCACGACACAGTCATTCAGTCTACTAGCAAAGCAGAGGTTAAAGGTTAAACGAACTAAACTTATTTCGACAATTTATGTATGTTTCCTTAAATATATACATAAATAAAATGTTTCACGACACAACCTATCTCATGTAAACCTTTCATTTATATTAAAAATATATAATATTCCAAGATTAATGTTATTGTTATAATTTATGAGTAACAATAATAAAACAAATTGTCTGTTCCCCACACACTCATCTCTCTCCCCCCCCCAAGCACATGTCTGGCCCCCCCACACTCATATCTCCCCCCCCCCCCCAGCAGATGTCTGGCCCCCACACTCGTGTACCTCTTCTTTTTGATTGTTGCCAGTGTTTCATGAAAAACCAAGCGCTATTTAAAAAAAAAAAAAAAAGCCCAAGCACATGTCTGTCTCCCACACACTCATCTTTCTCCTCCCCCCAGCACATGTCTGGCCCCCACACACTCATATCTCTCCCCCTCAAGCACATGTCTGTCCCCCCAGCACATTTGCCCCCCACTCACTCATCTCTCTCCCCCCAGCACATATCTGGCCCCCACACTCATGTACCTCTTCTTTTTGATTGTTGCCAGTTAAGTGCTTCACTCCCTTCAGGGTTCAAGCCTGCCGTGGTGCATAAAACTTTCCAGGATCACCAGACACTGTTGCTTGCAGTCAGTACTCCTCGTGGCCAGGCCTCATTGGCGGCAGCAGCCAATGACAGGGACAGCTGGGCTCAAGTCCCACCCACCAAGCCCCAAAAAACCCACGATTGACAGCAAAGATCGCCCAATAATAAACATCCCACGAACTGAAAAAAAAAAGTGAATTGCTAGAAAAAAAAGCCCAAACTCACGTCAGAGTTGTCGGCGCGGCGTCATGTGCCATCGCATGCGCGTTAAGCTGGAGGGGAAGCGGCTATGTGGCCCGGGCTTGTGCGACACACCTGCACACTGCAAGCGACACACTAACGTGTCGCGACACACCTGCACACTGCAGGCGACACACTAACGTGTCGCGACACACAGTTTGGAAAGCTCTGCTCTAGGGTATGCATGTTCAGATCTGTCCCTGTATGCTTTAGAATAAAGACCACTGAACATTTTACTAGCCATCCTTTGGACTGACTCCAGCTGGTTTATATCCTGAGTCTCACCAAGGACTTATACAGGATCAATATCGCTTCCTTTTTTCTGCTGACTATTTCTCTCGCTATGCACCCAAACATCTTTCTGGCTTTTACCCTCGCCTTATCTACCTGTTTGGCCACCCTTAAGATCACCAGATACGATTAATTTAACTTAATGAGAAATGCTTGCACTTTTTCCATAGATCCAACCCAAATGAAAAAAACAAACAATAAATAAAATATTTCTACAACTTCATGAGTGACCAAAACTGAAACATGTAAACAATATTTTTCAAAATTAGGAACATGTAGTCATTCAATAGTGGGTGTCACAATGGCACCCACTGATGTACCTGCACTTGTTGATGTTACTGACCATTAAATGTGAAAAAATATTTTGTAAGCGCTATCCGAATTAACTGTCAAAAACTGCACACAAAATGGTCTGTATGATTGATGTTCTAACATCATTTGTCCCAGATGTATGGCTTCCTTTTGAGGGATATTAGTATAGAGAGATGTAATATCCAAAGTGACCAACTGCCAATTAAAGTTTACTTCATCAAATTCCATTAATATATTAAGATGAGACTAATCTTTAATATATGATTGTGTTGATGCCATTATTAAATGAGGTAAAATGGCGAACGTTATGATGGGTTTAATACATTTGTGAAATGCCAGATTATTTCGACAAATTGGAAGCACATGACAATCCCCTAATGAAGGATCATCTGATTAGAAACAAGGCCTTGTTGGGACATACAATAAGATAAGTTCAGGAAGATTTTTCAGTGTAATCCTAGTCGATAGTCGACATCCAAAGATTTCTTTGGTGTTCCTAGAAGGGTTTCAAGTGAAACTTAATGGTTACAGTTGATAAATGACATAGAGATATGCATGATTTAAGATAAAAGTGCTTTTAGATATATACACATATAAAAAATCTCTTTCCACAAAAGAAAATGAAAAAGTTATTGCACGCTATAGTATAGATACAAAAAAACACCTGCGGGAGGAGGTCGGTTAATGATTAAAATTGAATACACCATTGGATGTGGTGACACATGAAATTATATGAAACCTTCTTTCTCTCTCCTTAAAAATTGTTCTTATTAGAAATTGTCTAGGTTGGATAAAAATAATTTAAATAATTGATACAGTTCTATATGGTTTGAGTTATACTAATGAACATATACATCAATTGAAGATCAACCTAGTAGTATTGATATTATTAAATTGATAACATTTTTAAAATAGAGCTAGTACCTGAAATAATCGGACAACCAGGAGGAAATCCAGTGGATCTATGTATCTTGGGTATTAAATAAAATGTGGGGAACATTGGATGTTTTAACATCAAAACATCCCACTTTTTGAGTAATGATTCCTTTATTGGAACCCCAGTTTAATACCGTCTGAATCTCCTTCTGAATTAAACCAGATGGATCCTTCTCCAATAAAGTATAGAAGGAAGTATCACACAACTGTAATCTGCTCCATATTGGGATCTATAAACTATAGACTTCAAAGAACAGGACCTATTTAAACTTTTCTCAGTAGGATTGTTTTAAAAAAAAGGTTAACTATCTGTAAAGCTGGTATCATACAGGATGAAAGTGTCCCATGGGAAATTGGCTAGAAATCACCAAATATAATCATGTACCAGTCCAATCAATCAATCTTCTTTGATGCCAATTATATGATATCTTGTTTTATATATGCACTAAAAATTTGTAAAACAGCCAATTAGCTCAGAATCTTCACTGCTAGACTTTATTCAAGCAGACTTCCAATTTTCTTGTCTTTCTTTATTACACCTCGTAATACACAAGAGACTCCATGATAGAAGTGACATCTTGGTTAGCTCAAACATTTTTATGCTTCTTTGCCACTAACGGCCTTAGCCTGACATGGCAGCATTTCAGCATGATTATGCCTGCTTCAGGGGTATATTTTCTTCAATACTTAAACAAAACTACCTATCTAGAAAAATAACTTTCAAAAAATTATTTTTTAAAATATAACAACAGACCCAACTTACTTCATTCAGACAGCTGTCTCATTATGACTAACTTTCAAACGGGCTCGTGGATGCACATACAAAGGCAAATGTTGGCCTGTAGCAAGGAAAATGGTGATTTTATAACATGCGCGCACATATGCACGCATGTTATAAAATAGCCCAGGGGCACGTATTTGTGCACCTAATATTAAGCTTGTGCGTGCCCGGCATTGTAAACATAGATACATAGAAATGATGGCAGAAAAGGACCATTGGTCCATCCAGTCTGCCCAGCAAGCTTCCCATGGTAGTATCTGCCATGCCATGCAGGTTACCCCCATGTATTGGTCATTTTTGCTTGAAGTGCTTTGCTTATGGTCTTGGCTGTAGAAGCAGTCCAGCGTTTTTTTCTTAATGTCCGAGCATCAGTACCCAGACTGTAAAAAAGTCATGGCTCGTGTCGGTTGCCTCTGAATCCAAGTTTCTCTTTCCTTTCATCTCCAAACCCCCTCCTTTGAGGCAGAGAGTGATGCATCAAGGCGGGTTTTAGCCACATAAGTGAGGGGATTTTATGACCGGCGTGCGTCCACTTCATGACCAGTTTTACTAGTTCGTCCGGCACTTGGCAGGCATACTCAAATTACGCAGGATAGAGGCTCACCCAGGGAGGGGTAATCCTAGTAGCTCCAGAGTTGCCCCAATGTCCATGGTTTGCGGATCTCATCAATCTAGCCGTGGCCAGACCTCTGCGACTCAGACATCTTCCACATCTTCTCCGTCAAGGTCCTATATATTTCGACCAGACAGCTTGCTTTTGTCTAGCGCCCTGGCTTTTGAGAGGAGGAGATTGAGAAGGAAGGGATATTCTGAGGCAGTTATCACTACATTGCTACAAGCCAGAAAGGCATCTACCTCTCTTTCGTATAGTAGAGTGTGGAGAGTTTTTGAGACTTGGTGTCAGGAGCAAGGTGTTTTCTCAGACGCGCTACGATTGCTCAGATGTTGAGTTTTTTGCAGGATGGTTTGGCCAAGGGCTTGTCTTTTAATTCCCTTCGGGTACAGATGGCGGCCCTCGGCAATCTGGTTGGTAGCTCAGTGGTGTCCCACCCTGATGTGGTACCGTTTGAGCCCCTTAAGTCGGTAACATTGAAGGATCTCACCCTGAAGACAATGTTTTTGGTGGCCATATGCTCAGCTCGCAGAATTTCTGAGTTGCAAGTGCTTTCCTGTAGGGAACCCTTCTTGAGAATCTCTGAATCGGGGGTTTCACTTCAAACGGTACCATCGTTCTTGCCCAAGGTAGTGTCTTCTTTTCATTTAAGTCAGTTAGTCGAGCTTCCGGATTTTCCTGATTTAGTAAACACTGCCCAGCACGCGCGTGAACTTCGTCGGCTGGATGTTAGACGTTCTTTGCTACGGTATTCTTTCAGACTCTCAGATCATTTGTTTGTCCTTTGGAGTGGTCCCAGGAGAGGTCAAAAGGCTTCTAAGACAATGATTGCTCAATGGTTGAGAGAAACCATTTTGTCGGCATACATTTGTAAAGGGCGACCAGTTCCTGAGGGCTTGAAGGCCCATACCATTCATTCTCAAGCAGCTTCTTGGGCTGAATGCCAGTTGGTATCGCCTCAGGAGATCTGCAAAGCCGCTACTTGGAAGACGCTCCATACATTTGCTCGCCACTACTGTTTGGATGTTCAAGCGCCCAGAGATTTTGGCAGTGATGTGCTGCGCGCGGGACTCGCGAGGTCCCACCCGGTTTAGGGAAGCTTTGGTACATCCCATGGTTTGGACTGATCCGGGTACGTACAGGGAAAAAGAAAATTGGTTCTTACGTGATCATTTTTGTTCCTGTAGTATCACGGATCAGTCCAAACCCCCGCCCAAAGACTAGGAGTGGGTAACAGGGAAATGTTTGCAGTCCACATGCACATGCTACAGTTATGTTATTGTAGCATACTAAGAAAGAAAGATACAGTTTACGTGTTTATCTGCTCATATTTACAGTTATGATCTTGCTTGATTCATTGCTAGTCCTTTTCTGCTTTGATATTCTAAGTACTGAAGGGATGCAGGAGGCACACCAGGTTACGTGAGGGTGCCTTTCAAGTTTTTCTCTGTCTTCACCTGCTGGAAGGGAGGCATAACCCATGGTTTGGACTGATCCGTGATACTACAGGAACGAAAATTATCAGGTAAGAACCAATTTTCTTTTCAACTTCATGTATATAATCTACTGTTTCCAGCACCATTATGGAACCTCATTTATCAGCAGCTTTTATAAAATAAAGTTTGCTTATTCTGAATGTAACTTTTATCAGGCTTGCTGTATATAAGGAACCATGTGTGGCAAGTTTTTTTTTTTTTATGCTTGAATTCTCATTAATAAACAGTTTAACCATATAATGATACTTCTATCTGTAATTGTTCAATAGCCCTACGTTCCCGCTTTGTAATATTCTGAAAAGCCCGATGGTCTCAAGAAAAATCCTTGTAGATATCAAATCTCTTTTCACCGTTTCCATAAAAGTAGAGATGCCTAGTTCAATGGGGCTCAGGGATATCCTCGAGGAAGGTTGTTTAACAATCGAGTTGTCAATGTTTTCTGCTAGACTGCTTGGAAAAAAAAAAGCTTCAAACGTAAAATATGAATAAACCTCTGTAGAGCAATTTGAAATTGAAATGTCAAAACGGATAGACGACAAAAAAGATAAACCTTTAATACAATTGTCAGCTGCTGCTGAGATAATTACTGCTGATTTGTTGCAAACTGTACTCCTAGGGGAATTCTGCACAAAAAAATTGAAAATTCTGCACAAAACATTTTAAAATTCTGTGCACAAAAATTGAAAATTCTGAAAAATTCTACATATTTTATATTAGTCAAAATAACACTATACATGACAGTCTTTAAGTAATTAAAATGTAATACAAAAAAAAGTTATTACTTAAAGATGCGGAGTTTTTAAAATATTTTGAGCAAAATTTCCCTAGAAGTATATTGTAAGACTGTCCCTTCTACCCTCTCTCTCTGCTTCCCTAGCCAGTCTGCTTTCACTTTGCCTTCTCAGGCTCCTCCACCCTCCACTATCTCTCCCCTTCCCCACTAGGCTCAACCCCTTCCACTCTATCTCCATTCTCAGAGTTTGACTCTTCTCTCAGTACTGCCCCTCACACAGGCTCCCTCTCTCTCTTATGCGTACACCCTCTCACAGGCTACCTATCTCTGTCTCTCACATCCCAGCATATTGGTTCCCTCTCCCTCTCTCTCTCTCTCACTCACACACATACACACACACCTACACATAGGCTACTTCTCTCTCACACACAGACACATCCCTTCACACAGGCTCCTTCTCTCACAAGCAAGCACCCTCACTCCCTCACGTACATACACTCCCTTTATTCATGTTACACTAACTCCCAATCTCCTCACAAAGACTCTCTCTCTCTGGCACACACACACCCCTTCACTCATGCTCTTTCTCACATACACACACACACACACACATGCCCTTACACACAGGCTCACAGCCTTATACCCACACCTCTACACACACAGCCTTGCAGTTCCTCCACAAACAACTTGTACACACACATTCACTCTCATTGGGGCCTGCTCCGCTCGCGGCATGCCAGGACTTACACCTCCATCTTTTCCATGAGCTGGAAGTGCTCCAATCATGGCACGCTGGGGCCTTCTCCCTCTTTGCCGGGACGAGGCACGCTGGGGCCTTCTCCCTCTTTGCCAGGACGAGGCACGCTGGGGCCTTCTCCCTCTTTGCCGGGACGAGGCACGCTGGGGCCTTCTCCCTCTTTGCCGGGACGAGGCACGCTGAGGCCTTCTCCCTCTTTGCCGGGACGAGGCACGCTGAGGCCTTCTCCCTCTTTGCCGGGACGAGGCACGCTGAGGCCTTCTCCCTCTTTGCCGGGACGAGGCACGCTGGGGCCTTCTCCCTCTTTGCTGTGACAGGGCACGCTGGGGCCTTCTCCCTCTTTGCTGTGACAGGGCCCGCTGGGGCCTTCTCCCTCTTTGCTGTGGCAGGGCATGCTGGGGCTGCCTCCTTCTTCCCTGTGAAGTGGCTCATCAGGGCTTGTTTTTTCTTTGCCACAAGCAGGATGGGGGTCTGCTCGCAGCACGCCAGGGCCTGCTCCAAATTCTGCGCAGAAACTGGAAATTCTGCGCAGGGGGGGAATTCTGCATTCTGCAGTAATACAGAATTTCCCCAGGAGTAAAACTGTGACTAGGTTTTTGGTCTGTAACTGTCCTGATATATGTGGCAGGATTGATATAGTGTATATAATGAGCTGAAACGTCTGCGTGGTTTGACTTGCCTTGTTGCTCATTGGTTGTCATCTCTTAAAAACAAAAAAAAAAGTTGAAGCGGCTTTTTCTGAGGAGCCAAATCACTATCTTCTGAGAAATCATTAGATGATCCTTGAAATGGAACTTTTCTTTGACAAATCTGTGTTGCATTAGTCCCCATCCATGTGTACACTTTCTCTCACTTATCATCATTTTACGTAAAACTTTGTGTATTTGATCTTACGGACCTCTCTGGTGAATTCTTCTATTTGTTGCTTTAGCTCAGACTTCATCTTATTAAAGGAATCAAATGATGAAACTGCTTGCGTACTAGACAAAGCTGTGCCTAATTCAGTTTTTATTTGTATGGACACTGATTTTGCTTTTTGCATGATAAATATTATTAAATGTAAAGCGCATTTATTCAATATTTTATTCCAGTCTTATACAAATTCTGGATCTTCATTCCAGAGTCGAGACTCCTTCGGTGTTCTTAATTCCGAGGGATATTTTGTGCTCAGCAATATTCAATTAGGATATCCCCTATCCAAATTAAGGGGTAGATTTTCAAAGGGTTACGTGCAAAATATATGCATGTAACCCCCGAAAACCTACCCTTGCACGCAAGCCCCTGGAGACGCGTATGTCCCGGGGCTTTCAAAAATGGGGGGTCTGGGGGCGGGACCGGGGGAGTGGCGGTGGTCTGGGGGCGGTCCTGAGTCCTCCGGCACAGCGGCCTGTGCCAGGGGTTGGTGCGCCGGCAGGCGTAACTCAGCGAAATAAGGTGGGGGGGATTTAGGTAGGGCTGGGGGGTGGGTTAGATAGGGGAAGGGAGGGAAAGGTGGGAATGGGGAAAGCCATCGAGGCTCCCCTTGGGCTTGGCGCGCGCAAGGTGCACAAGTGTGCACTCCTTTGCGCGTGCCGACCCTGGATTTTATAACATGCGCGCAGTAGCGCGCGCGCATGTTATAAAATTGGGTGTACATTTGTGCGCACCGGGTAGCGCGCACAAATGTACCCGCGCGCGCGTAACATTTAGAATCGGCCCCTAAGTGTTTATTAAGCTGTATTACCTTTTTCCAGTCGATATTATTTCTACCATCTCCAAACTGTTCAAAGATAGTGGGACTTCTGAGATTTCTTGTAACCATGCATCTGTAAAACTAATTTGTTATCTCAGTTTACCGGCTGTGACATTGTAAAAAGCTTCTTTTCTACAGTCTAAATTCAAATCCCCAAAGAGAATATAAAAGTATATAAACAAATGGTCCATCCAGTCTGCCCTGTGAGCTTATAGGAGCATCGGCTGCATCATACAGATCTCCTCCATAATGGTAGCATCAGGGGGTGGTATCTGCCACGCTATAAAAGTTTACCCCATACTTAGTTTCCCAAACCGTCAAAGCCAGGGCCCTTGTTTATTGCTGTGTGAGACCAATTCCCCATTACCTCTTGCCTTTGAAGCAGAGAGCAATGTTGGAGTTGCATCAAAAGTATCAGGCTCATTGGTTAAGGATAGTAACAGCCACATCAGTGAGTTCCCCCCATGCTTATTTGTTTTCCAAGACTGTAAAATTCAATGTCCTTGTTGGTTGCTGTCTGAAACCAATTCCCCTTTTCCTCTTTTCCCCCTGCTATTAAAGCAGAGAGCAATAATGGAGTTACATCAATGGAGTTGCATCAAGGCTTATTAGTTAAGAGTAATGACCGCCACACCAGCAAGTTACCCCCATGCGCTCTTTTCCTCATTTCCATCCTCTAGCACTTAGGGATCCCCACAGTGTTTATCCCATGCCCCTTTGAAATCTTTCATCGTTTTTGTCTTCACCACCTCATCTGGGAGGGCATTCCAGGCATCCCCCATCCTCTCTGTGAAGAAATATTTCCTGACGTTGGTTCTGAGTCGTCCTCTCTGGCGTTTCATTTCGTCACCCCTACTTCTACTGATTTCTTTCCAACGGAGAGCCTTTGTTGATTGTGCATCATTAAAACCTTTCAGGTATCTGAAAATCTGTATCCTATCTCCCCTGCTCCTCCTCTCCTCCAGGGAAAACATATTTACTGTTCAAAATCAACATAAATCTAGACATTTCAAAGAAAAGTACCTTTGTAAATTTTTTCTCAGTATGATTTTTTTGTTTTGTTTTAAAAAGCTGAGCTATCTATAAAACTGGTATCTTACAGGGTGAAAGTCTGCCCCAGGAATTGGGCTAGAAATCACTAAATATAATCATACACCATTCCAATTATTGAATCTTCCTTGATTCCAATTAATACAGTCACTTATGTCAGAATATTCACCGCTATATTTTATTCAAGCAGACTTCCAACTTTTTATTTCCAACTTGTAATCCACAAGAGACTAAATTGAGCTAAGAAAGATAGGTCAGTGTGCTCTACCTTTTACTCACACAAAGACAAAAAAATAAACCGTTGAGCAGAAAGGACATTTTTGTTTGTGAGCGTTGCAGCATCTTTCCAAGATCTTTTAGTGGGGACAATGTAGTTTTCAAAGCATCAACCTTAGAAGTTGAATTTACACACCCCGTTTATCTGTGGGGCTTGTCTATATTATATGGTGCCCGTGTGATTTCATTTATATTGGAAAAACTACTTGAATGGTTACAACTCATATTCAGGAACATCTTAGTTACAGTGTAAAAGACAGGAGTCGAGTGGCACCTTAAAGATTAACCGATTCATTTAAGCATGTGCTTTCGGGGACAGAGTCCACGTCATCAGATGCAGCAGGAGATTGAAACAGAACGTTCTTCGTTTCCTACTGGATGGATGCAGGTCACATTCCGGAAGATTTGACCTGAACACAACTCGCACAATGGAGGTAGGGTGGAGATTTTTCAAAACGTCTCCTACAAAAAGAACATTCTTATATTTACAAATGGGATACGGTTTTTGCAAAAGGGCTTAACAAAGAGGTTCAATGATCAGTTTTTTATTAAATTGGCAGGGTTTCACCATTTATATGTACTAAGGTGAACATAACAGGGGATTAGTTGACATTTGTTTAAATAAAAATACTAGGGATGAAATTTTATGTCCACCATTTTTTGAACACTAAGGGGCAGATTTTCAAAGCCCTATGCGCACCGGGCCTATTTTCAAAAGCCCCGGCGGTGCGCGTAAAGCCCCAGGGCATGTGTAAGTCCCCGGGGCTTGAAAAAGGGGGGGGGGGGGGCGTGGGTGGAGTGGGTCGGAGCGGGGCCAGAGCCTCCAGGCCAGCGCGCGCATGTTATAAAATTGGGCGTACATTTGTGCGTGCCGGGTTGCGCGCACAAATTGTACGCCCGCGGGTAGGTATTAAAATCTGGGCCACAATGAGACAGCCGTCTTAATGACATCTTGGGCCTACTTTTTATATTTCACAAAAATAAATTTGTTTGAAAGGCCACTTTGTAGATAAATTTCGTTTTTTTTGTTTTTATATATTGAAGAACACATGCCCCTGAAGCAGGCATGACCATTCCAAAATGCTGCAGTGTCGGGCTGGGGCCATTAGTGGCACAGACACATGAAAAGATTTTGTGCTAACTGAGATACGGTCGTCACTTCTGTCCTGCACTAGGTCATCCATCAAGGTGCGTTAGGACATCGCACAATAAATGGGGTCTGACATGCACTAAACATGCAATGCTTACAGCAACTGCGCTAGTACTTAAATATGATCATGAATATGCAAAAATCAAGAAAATTATGCACTTGAAGGCTTCCTATCGCATTTCGCAGTATAATATCACATACTAATGCCGGATTTAACATGGGAAATAACACCTTTGCAGTAGGGGGGATTTGCAGTAGGGGGGACAGAAAAGGTTTTATTGCACCATAGCGGCTGATAGCGCGGGATAGAAGTGGTTATCGTGTATGGTAAAATAAGACCTTCTCTCTAACACATCTACACAACCCTGGTGAGCCACTAAAAACACCTTTTCTTACCTACCCTGTCTTCCTAAAGCTACAGTGTGAGGTGGAAGTATTGTAATTGTGAGATACTAGCTGCTTCAGGTTGCCCAACAACTACACACAGCACAACAGGGAAGAGGTTATAATGCATCCTGGGAAAGTACCCGTACCAGAGCCAGAGCTGCAAGCCCTGCTGGTGGAGCTTGCTAGCCCATGTAAGGGCTTGTCATGCAGGAGGGCATGCAGGTGGTACATCTTTCATCCCCGCACCACATTGCTGGGGATACCGGAGGACCACGTAGTTATGAGGGTAACCCCTGTGCTCTCAGGCTGTCATGGAATTATATCAAGAACTCAGAAGGGAGCTGGATCTGGTCAAAGAAAGGTCTCACCAAACTATTCTGTGCCCTGCATTTTATGGCATCTGGTTCATTCCTAATAACAGTCGGGTCATTGGGCAGTGTCCCAAATGTCTTTTTCCCACTGTCTGGGCCAGTTCTTAACAGCTGTACGTAGTCGCATTAATTGTCACATAAGATTCTGTCATGAAAGGCAAGACTTGCTGGACTTGAAGAGAGGTTTTAATGCCATAGCGAACTTTCCAAATTTTCTGGGAGCTATTGACTGCACTCATGTAGCCATCATCCCACCCTGTCGCAAAGAGGAGATCTACTGCAACAGAAAGCTCTTCCACTCCAACAATGTGCATGTGGTCTGTGATGCTCGACTACACATCCTCGATGTGGTCGCCAGGTGCCCGGGAGCTGCACATGGTTCCTTTATACTTAGGCAATCTTGTCTGTTTGAACAATTTGAAGACAGCCTTTATGGTGATGATTTGCTAATAGATAAAAGCAGTGCATCTTTCTATTATCCCTCTCCATCTGTGTGTTTAGAGCAAATGGCAGTGACACAGGGGGCTGTCAGGGATATGACTGTATCAGATGACAAGTAGCTTGCACATTTAGGTCAACAAGCCATAGTGCCAGGGCCCAGATTTCTCTCCCCATGCTGTAGAGGCCTGATAATGTTATATATCTACAT
This sequence comes from Rhinatrema bivittatum, assembly GCF_901001135.1. Taxonomy (NCBI): domain Eukaryota; kingdom Metazoa; phylum Chordata; class Amphibia; order Gymnophiona; family Rhinatrematidae; genus Rhinatrema; species Rhinatrema bivittatum. The sequence goes on along the minus strand of NC_042616.1, from coordinate 52,420,335 downwards.
CAAGCACTATCCACTAAGGTCTGTGGGTGACTGAGCACTAGGGGTGTGCATTCGTTTTGAACTTAAATGGAAAACACAACTTATTTTTTTTTTTTAACTTAAAAAAGTGATGAGGCGTAAACGATCGGATTTCCAACTTATTCAACATAGCTATGTTGAATACGTTGGAAATCGCGATTGTTGATCTAAATAAAAATTTAAACCCCTCACCCTCCTTAATCCCCCCCCCCCCCAAGACTTACCAAAACTCCCCAAGCTGGCCAAAAGTTCCGTGAGGGTCCGGGAGTGGACGCGTGGGGAATCACGTGACGTCCGCGTCACTCCGACGTGGCGCCGACGTCACGTGATTCCCCTCGGGTTCGCTCCCGGAACCCTCGTTGGGCCCAAAAGGAACTTTTGGCCAGCTTGGGGGGGCCTCCTGACCCCCCCAAGCTGGCCAAAAGTGCCTTTTGGGCCCCATGAGGGTTCCAGGAGCGGACCCGCGGGGAATCACGTGACGCCGCGTCACTCCGACGTGGCGCCGACGTCACGTGATTCCCCACGCGTCCGCTCCCGGACCCTCACGGAACTTTTGGCCAGCTTGGGGGGGCCTCCTGACCCCCCCCCCCAAGCTGGCCAAAAGTTCCTTTTGGGCCCAACGAGGGTTCCGGGAGCGAACCCGAGGGGAATCACGTGACGCCGCGTCACTCTGACGTGACGCCGACCTCACGTGCTCCTTGCAAAGGAGTTCAGAAATGGCGTCCTGACCCCGCTGGACCACCAGGGAGTTTTGGTAAGTCTGGGGGGGGGGGGATTAAGGCGGGTGAGGGGTTTAAATTTTTATTTGCACATATGGACATAGACTCAACTTATGGAATTCTCCATATGTCCATATTGACCGCAAATGACCCCCCCTTTCGACTTATGGACTTATGAACTTAAACTTTTGGTCTGCACATCCCTACTGAGCACTACAGACTTTCAACTTGGCAGCTTAAAACAATTCTTCTCTCTTGGAGCTGGTGAAATGTCGCTTGTCTACCCAAACCTTTTTGGATGCACAGTGCAGGGACTCCCAGGTCAGGTGTGTTCTGTTAGTGCTCTGTCAGTCCTCAGCTAAACAGTGCCCATATCGGTATCCTGTCTGCAATGCTTATGCTCTGACAGCCAGGATGTCAGCCACAGTTTGTCTTTACCATCACAGGGGTGCACAGGTTCAATGGAAGCCGTGGGATGTGCATTTTGGGCCAATCCTATTCACTGTGTCTTGTCTGACAAGTGTGTATGTCTGGAGGACATACTGCAGAACAGCTGGGGACATGAACAATCATACCACAAGGTTGACGTCTTTCAGCAATGACATATGCGAGCTGTGGTGTACAGCGCCAGTGTTATAACAGTCACAGAACCAGGTAGAGATTGCTTGCAAAACCTATGCCTCAAATTACCTCCTGTATGGCTGCCATCCAGGTCCTTTTCTGGTCCTGCAATGGTTGGGGCTGGTAACATACCAGATTAAACTATCTCCTACTCTGCGAAGACATGACATGTTTCATGTGTCTCTATTGCAATCACTGGTCCTTTGTTGGCCATCTCAGCAGCCATCCAAATGCATGGAAACTGCCTGAGGCTGACAGGAGATTTTCGACACTCTCAGATGATGGAATAAGAACATAAGAACATGCCATACTGGGTCAGACCAAAGGTCCATCAAGCCCAGCATCCTGTTTCCAACAGGAAACCTGGATGCCAGGTTCTTATGGCCAATCCAGGCCATAAGAACCTGGCAAGTACCCAAAAACTAAGCCTATTCCATGTTACTGTTGCTAGTAATAGCAGTGGCTATTTTCTAAGTCAACTTAATTAATAGCAGATAATGGACTTCTCTTCCAAGAACTTATCCAATCCTTTTTTAAACACAGCTATACTAACTGCACTAACCACATCTTCTGGCAACAAATTCCAGAGTTTAATTGTGCGTTGAGTGAAAAAGAACTTTCTCCGATTAGTTTTAAATGTGCCCCATGCTAACTTCATGGAGTGCCCCCTAGTCTTTCTATTATCCGAAAGAGTAAAAAAACGATTCACATCTACCCGTTCTAGACCTCTCATAATTTTAAACATCTCTATCATATCCCCCCTCAGCTGTCTCTTCTCCAAGCTGAATGAACTAGAGCACCTCATAGCTTGGAAGAATTATGGACTGGAGGAGAACTCTTGGGAGCCAGCAACCAAGCTTCAGGCCCCCTTGTTGGTAAAAAAAACTTCATTATCGCTTCCTGTGGAAGCCAAGACCCAGAACCTCAAGAAGGGGCTTAAAGGAGAGGGTACTGTTAGGTTTGATGGTTTGCCCCTCTTCATAGCACTCAGAACACCTCCGGCAGGGGAGGTTCTATAATGAGGCAGCAAGATTTTGAGGCGCAAAATTGCCCCTGAAACCTTCCTGCCATAGCCACCTCACCCTTCATTCAGGCAAACAACTCTGCAGGCAGGAAAACCTGCAGTGCTGTAGGCGTGGAGACAAAGAGAAGAGAGACTGCAGGCCACCTCCGGAGCCCAGGCTGGAAGCAGCCAAAGAAAGAGAGAGGATACCGCGGCCCGCTGCCGGATCTCAGACCGGTGGCAGTGGGGAAAAAAAAGAAGGCCGTGGGCTGCTTCCAGTACGCAGGTCGCCAGCAGCCAAGAAATTAAAAGAAGAGCAGAGGTGCAGCCAAAAAAAAAGAAAGCCTGCCACTGCATCCAGTGGCAGCCAACGAACAAGAAAGAGGCTGCGTGCTGCCACCACCGCCCAAGCTGGCAGTGGCAGAGAAAGGAAAAAGAAGCACCGGGGCGTCGATGATGGCCAAAAAGAAAAAAAAAGAGACCAAACTGGCAGTAGCCAAAAGAAGAGAAAGGAGGCTGCAGCACAGGCTGAAGGTGATGAAGAAATAAAAAAAAAAGAGGCTGCAGCCACCGGCAGTGGCGGAAGAACAAGAAAAGGCACAATTTGTGTGTGTGTGTGTGTGTGTGTGGCAGCTTGTGAATGTGTACAAGAGGCTGTGTGTAGGCATGAGAGGGTGTGTGGGGGTGAGTGTGTGTATGAGTGGTTTTGTGTATATATGAAAGGGAGCGTGCGTGTGGATGGATCTCTGTATGAGTGTGTGTGTACATGTGTATTTATATATGAGAGGGTGGGTGGGGGTGTGTGTATGTGTAGGTGGGTGTGTGTATATGAGAGGATGGAGGGGGTGGTGGGAGTGTGTATCATGTGTATGGAAGAAGGAGAAAAGTGAATAAGTGTATATTTGTGTGTGTATGCATGTATGGGTGTGTGGGGAAAAGGGAGGGGGGGGGGGGCATCATCTCATCCCTTGCCTCAGGCAGCAAAATTGCCTTGAGCTGCCCCTGACCGCATCCACCTCTCCCAAAGGTTCATACCTATTCTTAAAAGCCCCACTGTGGAAACCTCTCAGTCCTGCATCTGATGATGTCACGCAGTTGGGTATTTAAACCCCAGCTGAGCAACAAATGAGATCTCAGCAACAGGTTCTCCTACTGAGTGTAGTGCGTGTTGCTAGTTCCTGCCTCATCCAGCCCAGCCTTGCCTTGTTTCTCTAGCCTGCCCAGCCTTGTCTTATCCAGCTCCTCTTCCCTCCCTGCCCATCCTGCTGTTTCAGTCACTCCTGTCTCATCCTTGTTGCCTCTTCAGAGTGATCATAAGAACAAAAGAACCTAAGAAATTGCCATACTAGGTCATACCAAGGGTCCATCAAGCCCAGCATCCTGTTTCCAACAGAGGCCAATCCAGGCCACAAGAACCTGGCAATTATCCAAACACTAAGAAGATCCCATGCTACTGATGCAATTAATAGCAGTGGCTATTTTCTAAGTCAACTTGATTAATGGCTGGTACTGGACTTATCCTCCAAGAACTTATCCAAACCTTTTTTAAACCCAGCTACACTAACTGCACTAACCAAATCCCCTGGCAACAAATTCCAGCATGTAATTGTGCACTTAGTGAAAAAGAATTTTCTCTGATTAGTTTTAAATGTGTTACATGCTAACTTCATGGAGTGCCCCCGAGTCGTTCTATTGTCCAAAAGAGTAAATAACCGATTCACATTTATCCATTCTAGACCTCTCATGATTTTAAACACCTCTATCATAACCCCAAATTTGTCATCTCTTCTCCAAGCTGAACAGCCCTAACCTCTTTAGTCTTTCCTCATAGGGGAGCTGTTCCATCCCCTTTATCATTTTGGTCACCCTTCTCTGTAACTTCTCCATTGCAATTATATCTTTTTTGAGATGCGGCGACCAGAATTGTACACAGAATTGAAGGTGCGGTCTCAACATGGAGTGATACAGAGGCATTATGACATTTTTCCATTTTATTCACCATTCCCTTCCTAATAATTGTTAACATTGTTTGCTTTTTTGACAGCCGTAGCACACTGAGCTGACAATGTCAATGTGTTATCTCTTTCCTGGGTGGTAGCTCCTAATATGGAACCTAACATTGTGTAACTATAGCATGGGTTATTTTCCCTATATGCATATTGTCCATATTACATTTCATCTGCACTTGTCCATATTAAATTTCATCTGCCAATTAGATGCCCAATTGTCCAGTCTCACAAGGTCCTCCTGCAATTTATCACAATCCACTTGGATTTAACTACTCTGAACAATTTTGTATCATCTGCAAATTTGATTACCTCACTCGTCGTATTTCTTTCCAGATCATTTATAAATATATTGAAAAGTATGGGTCCCAATACAGATCCTTGAGGCACTCCACTGCCCACTCCCTTCCACTGAGAAAATTGGCCATTTAATCCTACTCTCTTTCCTGTCTTTTAAACAGTTTGTAATCCACGAAAGGACATCACCACCTATCCCATGACTTTTTACTTTTCTTAAAAGCCTCTCATGAGGAACTTTGTCAAATGCCTTCTGAAAATCCAAATACACTACATCTACCAGTTCACCTTTATCCACATGTTTATTAACCCCTTCAAAAAAGTGAAGCAGATTTGTGAAGCAAATTATTTATTTATCTATTTATTTATTTATTAAAGGTTTTTATATACCAGCATTCATGATACAATCACATCATGCTGGTTTACAGTTAAACAGGAAGGTGTATAATAAACTAAAACCTGGAATTTGTGTGATGAAAGAATGCAGTTACAATGAACAGGGATGATCAAACTAGGAGAAGAGAGAAATACAAAAGGAAAAATTAACATCAGAGAGAGTTATTTACAATAACCATGTCTTTCTATATGTTCTGTGATTTTGATCTTTAGAACACTTTCTACTATTTTTCCTGGTACTGATCAGGCTAACCGGTCTGTAGTTTCCCGGATCGCCCCTGGAGCCCTTTTTAAATATTGGGGTTACATTAGCTATCCTCCAGTCTTCAGGTACAATGGATGATTTTAATGATAGGTTACAAATTTTTACTAATAGATTTGAAATTTCATTTTGAGTTCCTTCAAAATCCTGTTGTGTATACCATCTGATCCAGGTGATTTACTACTCTTCAGTTTGTCAATCAGGCCTATCACATCTTCTAGGTTCACCATGATTTGGTTCAGCTCATCTGAACCATTACCCATGAAAACCTTCTCCGGAAAGTGTATCTCCCCAACATCCTCTTCAGTAAGTTCAGGAAAAAGATGCATTCTCCTCAAAAATAGACTTTGATTTCTCAGATATGGCAGGATTTAGCATTTAGAAGATAACAATTCCTATCTCTAACACCCTGGCCACTAAGCTCCAATTTACCCTAAGAAAGTTCTATACCATGGTTGTTTACAAACATGAATAAACCTTAGCCTGCTTAATATATTAATACTTATGGCTAACTTACTTACCCCTGGTCCCAACTTCAGGTGATATCCCTCTGTTCACCTCTGAAGCAGCTCTGGCTTAAGGTCTGGAGAATGTGGGCAGGGGAGAAAGTTGGCTCCTGGGTCTGGTACTGGCAGAGCTGGCAGGCGGTCCAGGAAAGAGGCTTGCTTCTGGATCTGGTACTTGCCAGGCTGTCTGTGGCTTGCTTTTGACCCCTCACCGTCTCAGACTCCATGTCATTCTCTGACCCTGAGCAGGGCATCTCCTCTCTCCAATCTCCTAGCCACACCTAGTCGTCTCCCTCTTCATAGCAGGGGGTACTGATCTGCTTTGGGCTCCCCTTTCACTCCTTCTTGGTTTGCTTTCTTCTTATTTTCCCCCATCTTATACTTTCCAGCTGATAAATATGCATAAGCTCATGCATAATCTTGAGGTGGGTGGAGGGTCTTTGCTACACTGCAGGTCTTTTCCCCCTTCCCATTTCTTCAGCGGATCTTGCCACATCTTGGACTGAGGCCAGTGGATCACTTGAACTCAGGGTCTCTGCCCCCCCCTCAAGCTGTATGCCAGCATCGTTTTCTCTTAGACTCCCCCCTTCTTCCAAGGGTGGGGGTCCCTATGACCTCTGTTCTTGCTTTGGCCAGTCCCTGACTTCATCTTATGTGCTGCATTGTTCCTCTGTCTTGGTCTTATTTATACAGGAGCTTAAAAACAGGCAGATCTTGATAGCACCCTACAGTTTAAAGTTCTCATCTAGGCAAAATTTATTTTCTTAGCTGTCACAGTGTTTTGGCCCGTCAGCACACTGGTCTGCATATTTCTAGGCTATTATGATTCATATTTGGTGCTTTCAGTGGTAAAATATGGGATATCTCCCTACAGCACCTCCTAAAGAGAAGGGCGACCAAAATGGTAAAGGGAATGGAACAGCTCTCCTATGAGGAAAGATTAAAGAGGTTAGGACATTTCAGCATGGAGAAGAGATGGCTGAGGGGGGATATGATAGAGGTGTTTAAAATCATGAGAGGTCTAGAACAGGTAGATGTGAATCGGTTATTTACTCTTTTGGATAATAGAAAGACTAGGGGGCACTCCATGAAGTTAGCATGTGGCACATTTAAAACTAATCGGAGAAAGTTCTTTTTCACTCAATGCACAATTAAACTCTGGAATTTGTTGCCAGAGGATGTGGTTAGTGCAGTTAGTATAATTGTGTTTAAAAAAGGATTGGATAAGTTCTTGGAGGAGAAGTCCATCAGTCTCAGATGGCTTCGACCTCTGTGCCTCACCTTTCTTCCTTCTCTCTCCTCAAGCCTCGGGAAGATGGCTGCTGCCACGTCTTCATGCCGCTCTCTCCGGCATCCCCGAAACGGCAACTGTGTTCGACACGTTTCTCCCACGTCTATCCAGCTCATGGTGGGAACCTTGGGGGTGTCCCCCTCGAGTGACGTCACGCCATCCGGGTATTTAGCCTGCCCTTCATTTGCTAACAGAGTTAGCAAGGATTGGATTGCCTCCAGTCTAAGCTACTCTGCTGCTTTCTTGCTGCCACTGGAAGCCCTCTCTGCCCTTCTGGGTCATTCATCTCTAACCTGGGCACCCGCTCCTCAGGGGCCCTTATGCTTCTTTCAGGTACCTATCTGGGATACCGGGTACTCGCTCCTCGAGGGTCTGCTCTCCCTGCCTTGGTGCCTACAAGTCAACTACTTCTGCCTGCCAGGATCTCCATCACTAAAGCTATCTACTTCAGTGAGTAATCTAACCTTGTCAGTCTGTCTCACCTACAGCTCAGCGCTGGGAGCCTGCATCCGGGACTTCCTCTTCTACCTCACTCTGCCTACCATCTATTAAGTGTGGGACTGGTCGCCTTTGCCGAGGACCTCTGGACTCCTACTGGGTTATCTCACTGCTGCCACTTCCTCGGCAGTATCATTAAGCTGTATAAAAAAAATCTTCTGTGTCTGCGTGTATAGAGTCTAGCCTAGTACTGCGGTTCCTCACGGGGCTCCTCCCCGTGGGAGTGGCCATTACCGCAGTACCCAAGAATCCACTCCAACACCTCAAACCATAACAGTCCATTACCTGCTGTTAATTAAGTTGACTTAGAAAATAGCCACTGCTATTACTAGCAACAGTAACATGGAATAGACTTTTTGGGTACTTGCCAGGTTCTTATGGCCTGGTTTGGAGGAAACAGGATGCTGGGCTTGATGGACCCTTGGTCTGAGCCAGTATGGCATGTTCTTATGTTTTTAATGCAGCGGTTCATTTGCCTACTGCATTCTGTGCCCGGGAGAGGTGGTTGGGCACGCATTAGGCAAGCAGGCGCACTGTTTGGATGCACAGTTTTAGCGCATCTCTATTGCATCGGCCTGTTAGTTAGTAATGCTGTTCTTTTGTTTTTTTCCCTTTACCACGGTCTGGTTTTCTGGCATCAAGCTTTTTATTGGTTAGAATAGGAGAATGACCCTTGTGATAACTTTATTTTCTACAATAGTTTCAGGGTTTCCCAAACCTGCCAGGGCTGTGGGTCCCCTGGGGGACCCACAGCCAATTAGATTTTCAGAATATCAGCAATGAATATGCATGAGATAAATTTGCATATCGTGGAGACTCAGTATATGCAAATTAATTTTATGCATAGTCATTGTGAATATCCTGAAAACCCGACTGGCTGTGGGGTCCCCAGGACAGGTTTGGGAACCCCTGGCTTATCTAGTACAATGATGTTGTAGTATAGTGCTTCTCAACCCAGTCAGGTTTTCAGGATATCCAAAATGAATAAGCATGAGATAGATTTGTATTCAATGGAAGTAGTGCATGCAAATCTATCTCATGCATATTCTTTATGGATATCCTGAAAACCTGACTGGCTGGGTGAGCCTTGAGGACTGGGTTGTGAAGCATTGTTATAGTGCAGTGGTAGAAAATTCTGATCCTTGACTGCCACAAATAGGTCTAGTTTTCAGGATATCCACAAAGAATATGCATGAGATAGACTTGCATATAATGCTTTCATAGAATGCAAATATATTCATTATGGATATCCTGAAAACCAGACTTGTTTGTGGCATTCAAGGACCAGAGCTGCCTACCCTAGTTATTGTGTTTACATACTTTCCAGGGCTTGAGCCAAGCTACCTTAGGGGTACATTTTCAAAAACAGCACACGCGCGAACAAAAGTACGCTGGATTTTATGAGATACGCGCGTAGCCGTGCGTATCTTATAAAATCCGGGGTCGGCGCGCGCAAGGGGATGCACATTTGTGCGCTGCCTGTTCCCTCCGCCTCCCCTCCCCTTCCCCTACCTAACCCACCCCCCCAGCCCTATCTAACCCCCCTACCTTTGTCGGCAGATTTACGCCTACCCGAGGGGGCTAGTCTGGAGGCCTCGCCAAGCCCCCGGGCCCGGCTCCTCCCGCCCCTTTTACAAAGCCCCGGGACTTACGTGCATCCCGGGACTATGCGTGCGCCGGCGGCCTATGCAAAATAGGTGCGCGGGCGTGCCCTGCGCACGTAAATCCGGCCCTTATTGTTCCCCTTATCTACCTCTGTTGATGAAAGGTAGCTTAGTATGATCCCTGCTATTGTCTTTCTGCACTAACTTCATTCACTTTTATTTTATATATTCTGCTTTTTGGCACTTCGAAGTGGATTACATTCAGGTACTCTAGATATTTCCCTATCCCCCACAGGGTTTACAATCTAAGGGGTAGATTTTAAAAGAAGCGCGATCAGCCTACTTTTGCTTGCGCATCAGACTCAAGCAAAAGTACGCTGGATTTTAGTAGATACGCGCGGAGCCGCGCGTATCCACTAAAATCCTGGATCGGCGCGCGCAAGGCTATCGATTTTGTATAGCCTGCGTGCGCCGAGCCACGCTGCCTCCCCCCGTTCCCTCCAAGGCCGCTCCGAAATCGGAGCGGCCTCGGAGGGAACTTTCCTTTGCCCTCCCCTCACCTTACCCTCCCTTCCCCTACCTAACCCACCCACCCGGCCCTGTCTACACCCCCCCCTTACCTTTGTCGGGGGATTTACGCCTCCCGGAGGGAGACGTAAATCCCCGCGCGCCAGCGGGCCTGCTGCGCGCCGGGCCGCGACCTGGGGGCGGGTACGGAGGGCGCGGCCACGCCCCCGGGCCGTAGCCACGCCCCCGTACCCGCCCCCAAAACGCTGCCGACACGCCCCCGGAACGCCGCGACGACCGGGCCCGCCCCCCGACACGCCCCCCTCCGAGAACCCCGGGACTTACGCGAGTCCCGGGGCTCTGCGCGCGCCGGGAGGCCTATGTAAAATAGGCTTCCCGGCGCGCAGGGCCCTGCTCGCGTAAATCCGCCCGGTTTTGGGCGGATTTACGCGAGCAGGGCTCTGAAAATCCGCCCCTAATTTTATACCTGAGGCAACAGAGGGTAAAGTGACTTGCCCAAGGTCACAAGGAGTGACAGTGGGATTTGAACCCTGGTTTCACTGGGTTGTAGCCTGCTGCTCTAACCACAAGCCTACTCCATTCATCCCTTTTATACCTTATTCAATGCTGCTAAAGCACATTGCAGGGATAAGTAACTCTCGTCCTTGAGCACCACAAGCAGGTCTGGTTTTAGGATATCCACAATGAATATAAGATATATTTGCATACAATGGAGGCAGTGCACGCTAATCTCTCTCATGCATATTCATTGTGGAGGTCCTGAAATCAGACCTGTTTGCAGCACTCAAGCAGCAGTGTCACCTATTTGTGGTATACAAGTATAGTCCTCAGCAACAAGATGTGAAACCATTTCATTCTCTGTAGTTTTGAATTTGCATTCAACTGTTTTGCTGTATTTTTTTCTATACAGGTAGTGAAATGTAGGCCACTGGCCTCTGCTGCAATTATCAAGTTCTCATCTTTAGGTTTAAGTTCACTTCTTTTTACCAGTCCTGGGTCATAGTTTGGTAGTTGTGCATTTGCTGCTTGTCTTTCTTTACTTGCTGGTCCAACTCTTTAGAGATTTTTCTCTCATTTTACAAATTCGGGTGGCTTTTTTCTCCATGTGTACTGGGGAATCCTCACTCATTACTTCTATTCTTTAGAACAGTGGCTCCCAATCCTGTCCTGGGGACCCTCCAGGGGCCAGTCGGGTTTTCAGGATATCCACAATGAATATGCATGAGAGAAAATTTGCATGTTATGGAGGCAGTGCATGCAAATTGTCTCTCATGCATATTCATTGTGGATATCCTGAAAACCTGACTGACTGGGGGGGTCCCCAGGACAGGGTTGGGAACCACTGCTTTAGAACAAGGGTAGGCAACTCTGATCCTGGAGTGCCACAGCCAGGTCTGCTTTTTAGGATATCCACAATGAATATACATAAGGTATATTTGCATGTACTGCCTCCATTGTATGCAAATATATCTCATCTATATTCACTATAGATGTCCTGAAAATCAGACCTGCTTGTGGCACTGCTAGACTGGAGTTGCCTACCCCTGCTTTACAACTCTCATCCAAGTCTGATGATAAGTTGTTTGCTTTCATTCTTCAGCAGCTTTTGAGTATGTTTGGAGGCCTGCGTTAATAGTTCTGGATGTATAACCTAGCCCTATAAGCCCGGTTATTTCCTTCAGCTGTTGGGAAGTACAATCTCCGCATACATTGATTCTTACAGACTAGCTAGTGGGCACAGATGTGTTTTCTAGTTCTTATATCCAAGTGGTTGAGGTCTATGATTCTAAAACAATAAGAAAGTGTAGGAACTGAAAGTTTATTAATGGTTTGTACCTCATTCAATGCTGTTAAAATACGTTTCAGCATCCATTTCAGTCTCTTTTCATACTCTTTGCTGATCCTTTTTTCTTAGTGGTTTGTGGGAATGTTGCACCTTCCTCTATTCCCAGACATTTATATATGCCGCCTGCTTCAGTTCTTGTATAATACGATCTTCAGTCAGAGAGCTACTATTATTTTTGCTTAGTGTTCCACCACTGAAAGTCACCTTAGCAAATTTATTGAAGACAACTGTCATTCCAATATCATCCAAGTAGCTCTTCTCTACTGAAAAGTTGTTCCACATAATGAAAATGACAGGAGCCATAAAGCTTCAAATCATCTTCAAAGAGTAGGGTGTAATGTTAAAGATTTTTTTGAATCTCTAAGGTAAAGGCTGAATCTATAGCCCAAGGAGTTAATGAATACTCAGTGGATTTAGTGCCAGAAATAACAAGTGTGTTGATGAAAAACGTCCCTGAAATATTCCTTGCTGGATCTTGACGATAGGAATAACAAATTGTCCATCTTTGTAATTCAGGGGTAGTGTAGCCTGCCACATTTTCAAGTTGATTTTGATGTATTCAATCACCACAGGGTCTATTTTGTATATTTCAAAGGAAGTTTATAACCTAAGTGTATGGGATGCTATAAACTGCTTTCTTAAAGGTGGATTTTAATAGCCCGATATGGGCATCAATGCGGGCAGTGGAGGACGCCCATCCTGAAAACCTGACTGGCTGGGGGTTACCAGGACAGGTTTGGGAACCTCTGAATTAGGAGATGCATGCACAAGTCAGGCTTACGGGTACCTACGCTATTTTCAAAACTCAGAGATTCACCCGCTTCTCAGGCTGGACACACATCTCACTGAGTTTCAAAAAAGGGCAGGGCACAGGCGTTCAGGGAGGGGACTAAGAGATGTACACATAAGTACTTATGCGTCTGGGTACGCGTCCAGGTCCAGTGCCGTGTAAGTTTACTTCTGCTATGGAGGAGGCGTAAGTTTAGAAATAAAATACAGCAGTTTGGGAGGGGTTTACAGGGTCTGGGGTAACTAGAGGAGTGCAGGCTATTTAACCAGGGAGGTTTGGATGACCTAGCTCATAACTGGGCAAACTGGTGAACGAACTGGTGAAACTGGCAATAGTGTGAATGCTCGCCCATTGGAAATGCAAATATTTTTAAATGAATATTTGTTAAATAATGTAAACCGATTTGATATGTTCTCATGAAACATCGGTATATAAAAATTATTAAATAAATAAATAAAATTGGGCATACATATGTAACAAGTGTATTTTATAACATGCACTCAAGTTATAAAATCGTAGCGCCCCTGGGCGCATGCTGGCATACACGCACCAATATGCGCCAATGCATCAATTTGAAAGTTACCCTCCCTTAGCAGATCTATGCTCTACTAGGGTTTATACTTTTCTTATGGCCGGCCCTTATTTATTAAAAATAGTATATTCCTCAAACTCCAAAGAAATATTCATCAGTGCGGATTACAAGGTAAAAAATATTAAACAGGCTAGGACATAGAACAGACACACAAAAATAATACAACAGCATAACATTGAAAAAACAATATCCAATCATAGTTATGGCTAAATTAAAATTGGAACTAGTTTTAAATTCTTGCATCCAATTCCAATATGGCCAAAAAAATCAGATTAAAAATCCAGATTTAAGTTCATTATGTAATAAAGTCTTTAGTTTATGGCTTTATTCAGCATTAACTGATCTTTGGTTCCATATGCTGCTCTTTCTGCCTTTCTATTGCATCTGTGACTCTTATTATTAAAAAATGTATGTGGTTCAAAGTGGCTTCTAGCCCACATTAAGCTACCTAGTTAAATATATCCCCCACTAAACAGCTAAATCTATCAACAAAATCACTGTGTGTACCCATTTAGCCAGTTGAAAAAGGTTCTGGTTATGGGTGGAATCTTCAAATTTAGCTGGTTAATGACAGATTCAGTTTTGTGTGATTAGATTTAACTAGATGTTCAGCTGCACACTTTACCAGTTAAGTGTGGCTGAATATCTGGGAAAAGTTAACCAATTAACTATGTCCACTCTGCCACCACGCAGTATTGACCTTATATGATCATCTATTGTCTGCGTCTATTCTGGCTCCTTTCAGGTACTTATCTAGAAGTAACACCTCATCATACAGTGCTTTGATTTTTCCATCAATAAGCTATTTCTAGGGAAGATATATCTTCCTTTATTTCAGCTTACAACCTTGGTGGTATAATGTTCTGGGTAATGACTGCTGCTGCACAATATGTGATTTACTTCTATAATATCAACAGACTTTCATTGTATAAATGTTAGAGCCTTGTTGATTTTACTTAGGATGTCAGATTTATCTTAGGAAGTCTCTTCCTCTCCTGGATTTCAATAAACATTTCAGTCTTTGCCCTGCCTCAGCGTTTCTGTCATCAGTTCCTCCATCTTCAACTTGCTTATTTACATCTTGACTCTTCTCTTTGGCCTGTCTTATATCACTCTCCAGCTCCTGTGTTGTACCTTTATCATGCTTCAGGGCTATTTCTGGTCCCAGCCTCCGTTTACATCTTCAGTCACTCTGGCATCTTTCCTCTACTGCTCCTTTTCAGGTCTCCTCTTCCTTCTCTTGACCTCTTTCTGTAGCATCCTTCAGTTGTTTTAGATTGTATGCATTTTTTAAATATATGTTTCCAATTAGAAAGACCCACATGACTGTATTCAGTCTTCATGTTTTTCATAGCTGCTGACTTTTTCTTTTTTTTTTTTTGGTGAGGTGAGTCCATGGCCAGGTTCACTATGATCTATTAACAGTATCAGAGATTTTATCTTCACTTGAATGCTCTGTACTATCGCTCCCACCCTCATTAGCCCTAATGCTGAGGCTCAGAGAGTGGACATATTTTTATCCTGGGCACTTACACAGTAATGGTGGTCACTTTGCTGAGATCTGGTCTAGATTTTGTCCAACATTGTCACTACATGTAGGTAACTCAGTGAGACTTGGCAAGAGAAATGTACTTTGGTCAGTTATTCCCTGCCCTCAGGTCAGCATCTCTAAATAGATTTAATTTTGCGCACAGCATGGCAGGAATGGCCCTCACTCTTAAACCAAAGTATGTTGGGTATGATCGCAGACTCTCAAATTTACTGCTTATGATTTTCTTAATACTTGCATTGCACCAAAGAAGGCTTCCTTGTGGAGTTCACAAGTCATAAAATATTCAGGCTACATATCAAGGTGAACTTGAAAGTTCTCCTTCAGCAGGTTGGTGGTGTTACACGATTGGGGATATTTCTATCATTTTTCCAATTAAAGATCTTATTTTTCCATCAGTTGCTTTTTGCAGCAGCTTTCTGCTTTTCTTTTGATATTTTTGCTCTTTATTCCAATTTTAAGTGCGTTCTTTGTGCACCCTCCAGACTTAGAAATAGGGCTTTTGGCATAAAAAGAGCAGTATATTATCTCATTTTAACTTCAGACGTCCACCTAAATGTAGTTTGTTCTCTTAGTGTTTTCATTAGCTTCTGTAGTATGTCTGCTACTGCAGTTTGACCATGAACAGGATCACCATGGCCTACAACTTCATCAGGGATGTAGTTGTCAACTGAGGTTTCTACATTATTATAACCACGATCATTACTCCAAATGAAATGTGGCCAATATGAATTTTTCTTTTTGCTTCCTTCCATACTTCAATAGTAAGGGGGTCACCTTCTGAGATGTGGTCTATATGTTATAAAATAAGGTCAGCTGTGAAGGTACTCGGCAAGACTTGAGAGACATTTACTCTACTCTGTTATTCTCTCCCATCAGACTCCTGTGACTAAGCAGAGTTTTTCTAGATGTCCTTTCTGACAGAAGCATTTATCACACTCCATCCAAGTAAACAGTTTGTCGCACATGAGTCCTCAGATGCAATCTTAGATGTGATTTTTGATAGGTTTTATTACAGTCAGCACAGTTAAATGATTTTTCTCTCTCGTGTGTATCCCCTGGTGTTTTATTAGATTTGATGTACAATTGAAGCTTTTACCACAATACACACAGGTATATGGTTTCTCTTTTGTGTGAATCCTGTCATGTATTTTTAGAACTGATTTCTGACTGAAGCTTTTACCACACTTAATACATGGAAAGGGTTTCTCTCCTGTGTGTACTCTTTGGTGTTTCATGAGATGTCCTTTCTGACTGAAGCATCTATCACACTCATTACAAATAAATGGCTTCTCTCCAGTATGGGTCCTCTGGTGCATTTTTAGATGAGACTTACGAATGAATTCTTTATCACATTCTGGACATTTAAATACTTTTTTAATCTCTCCCGTGTGTATGCCCTGATGATTTATTAAACTTGATATACGAATGAAGCCTTTATTACAGTCTGTACAGGTAAATGGTTTCTTTCCAGTATGGACCCACTCGTGTACACTTAGATCTGATTTTCGACTGAAGTTCTTATTGCACTTCACACATGTAAAGGGTTTCTCTTGCATGTGAATTCTCTGATGTTTTAGGAGATGTATTTTCTGACTGAAACATTTATCACACCCACTACATGTAAACGGCTTTTCTCCTGTATGGGTCCTCTGGTGCATTATTAGATGTGATTTCCTGTTGAAGTTTTTAGTACAGTCAGTACATGTAAATGGCTTCTCTCTCTCTCCTTTGTGTGTCTCTTGGTGGGTTGTTAGATTTGATTTACGAATGAAGCTTTTATGGCATTCTGTACATGTATATGGTTTTTCTCCCGTGTGGATCCTCTCATGTATCCTTAAATCTGATTTTTGATTGAAACTTTTATCACACTTAGCACACATAAAGGGCTTTTCTCCTGTATGTATCCTCTGGTGTTTTATTAAATGTCCTTTTTGACAGAAGCATTTATCGCACTCCATACAAGAAAATGGTCTCTCCCCTGTATGGATTCTCTGGTGCGTTTTTAAATATGATTTTCGATTGAATTTTTTATCACACATGGTACATTTAAATCGGTTGTCTCTCTGTATCCTCTGGTATTTTGATATATTTGAACATATGAAACTTATTCCTGGCTCAGTGAAGGGCTTCTCTTGAGAATTCATACAGCTAAATGTTTTTTGCTGGTAAATAGCATGACATAAATGAACCTCTTTGTTTAGCCAGGTTATGATCTCATCTTGTTGTGTTATACTTGGTTTATTAATTAAGCTCTTAGCACGTTCAGAATATTCAATTGGCTTTTCCTCCGTGCATCTTATCTGTTGCAATGAAACATGATCCTTCGTTGTGAAGTGCTCTCCACATCTGTTGGGTGGCAGTGAATGTTCTGCATGAACTTCCCAGTGATATTTTAATATTGATTTCTCACCAAGGCATTTCTCAGGAATAACATATGCTTGATTATTTATTTTTTGATTTGCCAGGAATACCTTTGGTCCTGTAGCATCTCCTCTGACTCTGTAAATAGTATATTTATTTTTTCTGGGCTCTGCAGGGTTGCTTGAGTTAGACTCAGTCCTCCAGTCTCTTTCCCCATCTGATTCCAGAATAAACGTTTCTTTCCTTTTCTCTGGGAGCAACTTGTGGGTTTCCTCTTTTTCAGTACATCCCTTATAATGCCTCTTATTTTCATGACTGATTGCATGACCTGCTGGATAAGAGAGAAAAGCCAGATATTATATCATATGTTGGAGGCATAGGAACAGTTCTTATCTCTATATTCAGACTCTTAGAGCTGAATGGGTGATGGAGACCTATGGGCACAGATGACGATGTCAGTTGAAAAATAAGATTTGGAGTGATTCTACCACATCTAATGCAGTCAATTCCGTGTAGTAAATGTGAACGACGGAAAGCCATTACTTAACTGAATTTGTTTGTTTATTTAAAAAATGTAAAACCTGCTGTTCCAAACATGTCAGTGAGGAGCAAAATAGCATACATAAATCCATAAATATAAGTAAAACATTCAATCAAAATATGCATAATGTTGCCAAAGCTGAATCTACCCAAATCCAATGCTAGGGGCTGTAGGCTCTATGGCGGTTAGTATTCATTCCGGAGGCCACTTTTGGGGTTTACGGGTGTGGGGATGTGTAGGGCCTAGCCAAGTTCACCCTTAAAGAAGCTGTGTGCATTAACTGAACCAAACAACATGGAGTTGAGCACCACAAGACAGATGCAGCAGATACTGTAAAAGAGCTGCTATTGTTCAATAATCAGGACGTTAGCAACAGTTGACATGAGCTGACATAGCAGGGCAGAAACTTGTTAAAGCTGTTATGGCCCTGAGAGACATTGTATCCACCTAAGCAGCATGTGCTGGTCACCAGGTTGTTTCTGCCAGCACGCGTCCATTGCCACATCAGCTACGTCATGAATATGCCCGTTAAGAAGACTGGACATACCATATTCCCATTGGTATAGCCAATCAAAGGGTCTTCGTTGGTTGCTGGGCATTCACATGAAGAAGATACAGGTAAGGACCCTTAAAAGATCTTAAGAAAGGACTAAGAAAAAGGACCGGCTCTCTGCGGGCTACTCCTTTGGGCTCCTGTTCGGGCCTGCTTGCCAAGTTCCCGTCTTCTACACCTGCACGCTTTCTCTGCTCCCTGCCTGCCTCAACTGCTCAGCAGCCCGTTCTCCAGTCTCAAGAGCTGTCTTTTATCCCTGACTAATAAGAAATTGTCTCTACACTACTCAGATGTCGTGCATCTGTCTTTTGCCTAAGTCACAGGAGTAGCTGCACTCCTTGTGTGTCAATGGCCCCCAAGACCAGACCGACTCCAAGGAGAGACTTCCAGATGCCTCCACATTCCTGCCAAGCACACATAAAACCTGGCTAGCTTTCTCTTTTATGTTGGGTATTTAGATGGCAATGTGTGTGAAAAGGGCAAGCTGAAACTAATTTGGCATATAGTTTTAAGGCACTGTTGAATCCAGAAGGATTATGGGTTTTGCATACAAGTCCAAGCAATGTCTAATGAAATCATAATTCATTGTGAACTACTACCCGCCACATTAAAAGCTTCGTACCAGAAACCAAAGAAAGTGTAAATGATCTAGTCACTACTGAATGTGGGTCATTTAATTCTGCAGTATGAGCTATCTCAGATATTATCTGTAAGCACACCTGTCCTAAAAAGATGGAGGCTGGGGATTTTGCCAACACCTTTCTAACAGGCCGATTCAGTAAAGTCCGCGGGAGAGCGGATGAACGCCCGCTCTCCCGGCACGCGCACCAGCCACTCGCTGGTGCGTGCGATTCAGTATTTAAATTAGGTGGTGCGGTAGAAACAGGCAAAAGGAGGCGCAAGGGACACTAGCGTATCCCTAGCGCCTCCTTTTAGCCCAGAGCGGCGGCTGTCAGCGGGTTTGACAGCCGACGCTTGATTTTGCCGGTGTCTGTTCTCGAGCCCGCTGACAGCCACGGGCTCGGATGCCGGCAAAATTGAGCGTCCGGTTTTCGGCACAACAGCCGCCGATCCATTTTAAATTTTTTTTTTTCTTTTTAACTTTTTTTACTCTTCGGGACCTCAGACTTAATATCGCCATGATATTAAGTTGGAGGGTGCACAGAAAAGCAGTTTTTACTGCTTTTCTGTGCACTTTCCCAGTGCCAGCAGAAACTAGCGCCTACCTTTGGGTAGGCGCTAATTTCTTAAAGTAAAATGTGCGGCTTGGCTGCACATTTTACTTTCTATATCGCGCGGGAATACCTAATAGGGCCATCAACATGCATTTGCATGTTGAGGGTGCTATTAGGTGCCGCGGGTTGGATGCGCGTTTTCCTCCCCTTACTGAATAAGGGGTAAGGGAAAACGCACGTCCAAGGGCCTGTAAGATAGGGGATCAGAGGAGAGGAAGATTAGCAGCTGCTGGGCATGCTAGGTTTGTTTTTTTTTTCCAGTTATCCTAAAGTTTCTGAGCAGAGTTAGCCGGATAACTTTATGTGGTTAGTACTAAATATCATCACTAGCTGGATACATTTTAGCCATGACCCTGAAACTCTTCCCCTCAGCCCCCCTGCACGTCCTCTTTTTATCTGGCTAAATTTTAGGCGGGTAATGACTTACCTTGCCTAAAATCATCTGGTGAAAGGCGGGAGGGGAAATATTAAATGCCAGATTCTGTCCTGCCAACTCCAAAGTTAGCTGAACAAACACTTGGAAAATTGACTTCTGTGGATTATTAGAAAACTTGGTAATAAGATATGGAAAGGGGACCTGGGTGTTGGATTTAGGGGTGGTCTTGTAAGAATTATAGAGGAAGCTCAGGCCTGAAATGGCCTACTGTGGAGATAGTGGAAACCAGTATGTTAACTGATTCTGGTCATGCTTGGGACTGATATGGAAGGCAGTGGGAGGAAAGGAGCTGAAAGTTCAGGTAAAAGAGCTAGTGTTGGGTTGAATATGGGAATTTATACTCTTACCTACCCCGTACATGAACGAACTGCAACTGGCCAGACCAGAATGGGCCAATCTGAATTCTTTCTGTAGTTTTCAGTCCCCTGCCACTCACCTGTGCAGGAGCTGCTCCATCTTCTTCCGTCTCTTGGGCCCTGCTGATCCCTGACCCACGGATCTTCCTCCTGCTCAATCCTTACTATCAAATCAGGTTTCTCAGTTGGCAAGCCTGTTCCTAGAAAAAGAGAATTTCAATACATTTCCCCTAAATTCATGAAATACTTTTCATAAAATGTTGAAAGAAAACTGTTATTCTCCCACAAACGTAATATTGTAAGTCCATATGCTAAATCAACGATGGTATCTCCCTAGTTCAATGTAACTGCCAAGGTTTATGAGGACCGTTAGAGGGATAGAAAGTCATTTCTAGATTGGAGGGGAGTGAGTTGCCAAGAGTTTTTCCTTGCAAACAACTGGGACAACGAGGAGATGCAGAAGCTTATTTCAGGGAAGAGATTGATTAACATAATTCAGCTCTCTTTTATTTCAGTTGTGGTACTGGTGGTGTCTCACCCGACAGTCTGTGGGTTGAGCCCAGTCATCGGGAGACAAATTCATGGCTATAGGAAAATTGGTTCTTACCTGATAATTTTTGTTCCTATAGTACCACAGCGTAAGTACAGGGAACAAAAGAATATTTAGGATAAAGATAATCGAGCATTGGAGCTGCCCTCACACTAATAAATTAGAAGAATGGATTGTAGACCTCTGCAGGTGTTTCCATCATGTTTCCTAGAATTTAAAGTGTTTGCTTCTGGACCAAACTCATACTGGTTGATGAGGCAGTGACCATAAGTATGGTTCCTGCTGATAGAACAGCAGAGAAAATACGTATTGGACATCATTCACCCCACTGGCTTGAATAGTGAGTTTGAGTGGAATACTTTGCTGTAACATTTCCACTTATATTGAGTGGATAAGTTTGGAAGTGCTCTGGAGCACTGGGGGGGCTAGGATTTTTTGCTGGGATCTGTGGTTCCCTTTCATCATCAGGTGGACATACTGCTTTCCTCTAATTATATTAAATGTCTATCCTCTCATTATAACTTAGTACCCACTCACTTGTCCAGGACTGTTTTAGCATTGTACTGGTGTCTTTCAATTGTTGTTCGGGTTGCCTTTTTTCTTCTCGATTAAATCATGACATCAATGTTGCATACTGCCACGAACAAACTTTAAGGTCTGACATATTAAAAGGTTTGTCCCAATTTGTCTCTGGGGAAAAATGCTTAACACAATGGGCCCCTTCATCATGCAGGACTGCAGAATATGTGGTCAGAATGGTTGACAAGAAAAGCCAGCCTGGCGAGTCAGTGGCAAGGACCACGTACTGCCACACAGTGGGACCTGCGTTTAAACCCCGAGTGAAGACTCCGCTTTTCAACGGGCCAAAGCAGGGGATGCCACAAAGGCATAAAGGACAGGACACATATGTTAATATATGGACTGCATTTTATAACACATGAATTTAAGGAGGCAAAGATGAACTACCACTGATGCCTTTCCGATAATCTTCTGTGGCTAAAACATACATACAAGCATGAATGAGCTTCCAGTTCATCCCAGTCTTTTAAAGGTTTCCAAATGATTCACCAACACTTATTCAAAGTCCTGACACTACCGGAGCACTGATGGATGGAATTATCACCTACCCGTCTCCTTCTGAACTTCCTCCTCCATCTCTCTCTTCTCCCCAACTTCTCCCTCTATGTCTGAACTTCTCTTCCCTCACTGTCTTATGTCTTTAATCCCCCCCCCCCACTGAACCCCCTTTCCTTATAAATGCATGTGTTTAATCCCTCAACTAATTCCCTTTTCCTGCATATCCACGTTTTTGTAACCCTCCCACTAACCCCTGTTCCCTTTCCAAACCATGAGGGCTGCTCGTATTAGGGATCTTGCAAATGGGATTCTGGAGGACTGACAGCAGAGCCTGATAAATGCAGGAGTGTGCCCACTAGGTGTCACCCTTGTGCAATGACAGAGACTCCCCCCTCCCCAGGGGCTGCAAACATTCTCTCCACTGCATCCCCAGGCCTGGCCAGCCTGAGAAGCAGAGGCCGGGCTCGGGAACTGAACCCATTTCGCCCACATGTCAGCATGTAGCATGCTGACTCAACTGGCTTCTGGCTTTGTTCCTTAAATTATTTTTTAGAATCACAAAAGGAGGTTCAAGTTTATTTTAAAATGCTGACATGGGTTGAAGGGAGTCACATTCAATCTGACCCATAGGGATATACTTTGCCAATCATAATAAGGCAAACTCCATTATCACTGAGGAAAAGCCACACAAGTTCTTAATAGTTTATAATGCCATTGTACCTTAGGTCACAAACAGTATTTTGTTATGGTTATTGCTGTCATTAGTCTGTTCATCTTTCTAGCAGACACTTCAGCATTATAATAAATATGGCTGACTTCTGGTGCACACTCCATTCCCTCAGCGGCAGGAAGGAAAACTCTTTAAAGGCAAGCTATCTTGTGCTCTGCTTTGGCCAAACCCGCTGTCCAGTTAGAGATGTACTTCATATAGACGTATAATAAGTGGACTTGGATTATGAGTTTCAGAGCTCCCCTATTTCTTAATTGCTCTTAGGACTGTTTTCTTGACCTCTGGATTAGTACAGGACAAACCTAAGGCCATTATCCACTGCCGAGAGGAACACGGACTGCTTATGATTTTCGTTCATGCCGCAAGAAGAGGATTCCTAGTGGATCAGAATGACAGACGATCTTCATTTATGAGTGGAGAAAAAGCTAATTCCGAATGCTGAATATTCTTAAGAACATGTGTGAATATGCAGGTGCATCATGCAGTACAAATCTTTTATTGTTTTATTTTCAAAAGTAATGCCCACTAGTGTAGCTTGCCTGTGTCTATACGTGCACCTGTGCTATAAACTCATGCAAGGGCAAGAACTGCCCACAGGCAGCGAGGAAGCACCAGGGCTGAAAGTGATGGTCAGTGCTCTCTCTCTCAGGCAGATACAGAACGGTGCACATGGCCGAGATCACCGTTTAGCCCCTGTTTCACCGCACGTTTTACACGCGCTATTATTACCCAGTATATAGTAAGGGGTAATAGCGCGAGGAAAACGCGCAGCCAACCCCCCGAAACTAACAGTGCTCATCACATGCAAATGCACGTTGCTGAGCCTATTAGTTATCCCCACGGGATACTGAAAGTAAAATGTGCGGCCAAGCCACACATTTTACTCTCAGAAATTAACGCCTGCCCAAAGGCAGAAGTTAATCATGGACAACACCGGGAAAGTGTACAGAAAAAAAACTGCTTTTCTGTACACCCTCTGACTTAATATCATAGCGATATTAAGTCGGAGGTCCCCCCCCCCCAAAAAAAAGCTGTCTGCCGGCCTACGGGTTGGAAAACGGGCGCTCAATTTAGCCGGCGTCCGTTTTCCAAACCCATGGCTGTCAGCGGGTTTGAAAATTGACACCGGTAAAATTAAGCGTCGATTGTCGGAATCCGCTGACAGCCGCCACTTCCGCTAATAAGGAGGCGCTAGGGACGCACTAGTGTCCCTAGCGCCTCCTTATTAGCATGGGCCCTAATTTAAATAGAGAATTGCGCGCCCAGGAGAGGTGCCTGGGCACGCGTCGGGAGAGCGGGCGCTCAACACGGAGCGCCCGCTCTCCCGCGGGTTTTTTTTTTTTTAATTGGCCTGTCTGTAAATTATCCCTTGTACTGAAGGGATCCAGAACATTTCCATGAACGTCCTTTAGTAAAGGAATTAAAAGTAAGCCTTACCCAGAGAGGTCAGAGTCTCATAATTCTCCTTCATGGTCTCCTTGTAAAGCTCCTTCTGCCATTCTTCTAACATCTCCCATTCCTCCTCCCAGAAATAGACAGCGACGTCCTCAAACGTCACAGGGACCTGCAACGTAAACCATTACCCATTCAGTACCAAAGAAGGCGATGTACTTCCATGTTCATGACCTGCTGCTTCAGGTGCGTCACAGTGCCCCGAAGTCTTAGTACTGAGAAGCAGGGCTCAGAATACGTAGATTTGCTTAAAAAGAAGCTACTGAACCAGCTGCATCCCTGGCATCAACCAGACTGGAGTTCACAGGTTGCACCTCCATAAACTGTCCCAGGGAAGCTCTGCGGGGTGGGATCACTTCTGTGATGCTTTGACACTGGATGAACTGTTATCTCTTTCTCTTCAGGAGACCCCCCCCCCACCTCCATCACCTTTAAACAAGCTCTGAACTCGTTCCCACCTTCTCCCTGTGCTCTCCATTTTTAGTGGATTTTAAGTCTAAATAAAGACAGCATGTTCACAGCACGTAAACTGCCTGAAAGAGGAACCTCGGCCACCCTGAATCTCGCATCTCTGCAAATCATTAGACAGGTTTGTTAACCAACTTTATTTCTGACAGACTATCCTAGTACTCTGTATTAGCTAAATATTCAGATTTTCCTCTCAAGGCCCTGTAGTCATCATTCCCTTATTCCCCAGTCTGAGTGTCGCTCCCTTATCTTCCAGTCTCTGTCATCTTTCCTGAGCCCTTCGGCCTGTCCTCTCTCTCTTCCCTCTCTCATAGCCCAAGGTTTTTTTCCCCTGAGAGCTTTCCCCTTCTCTCTCGGCCTGCGTCTCTCTTTCTGCCCCCCCTTCAGACTGGCTCTCCCCGATTCTTTTTCCTGGCGAGTTTTCTATCCCTTCATTTCCCTATTCTTCAGCCTTACCCTCTTCCTGTATCTGAGTGATCCAGCCCTCACTCACGGGCCGATACAGTACAGTGTGCTCCGACGGAGCGCACTGTTAGCTGCTATTGGACGCGCAGTTTCCCTTACCCCTTATTCAGTAAGGGGCGGAAAAAGCGAGTCCAACCAGCGGCACCTAATAGCGCCCTCAACATGCAAATGCATGTTGAGGGCCATATTAGGTATGCCCGCGCGATTCAGAAAGTAAAATGTGCAGCCAAGCCGCACATTTTACTTTCAGAAATCGGGCACCGGGAAAGTGCACAGAAAAGCAGTAAAAACTGCTTTTCTGTGCACCCTCCGACTTAATATCATGGCGATATTAAGTCAGAGGTCCCGAATGGTAAAAAAAGTAAAAAAAAAAAAAAAATTGAATTCAGCCAGCGGCTGTCAGGCCGAAAACCGGATGCTCAATTTTGCCGGTGTCCGGTTTCCGAGCCCGAGGCTGTCAGCGGGCTCAAGAACTGACACCGGCAAAATTGAGTGTCAGCTGTCAAACTCGCTGACAGCCGGTGCTCCTGTCAAAAAGGAGGCGCTAGGGACGTGCTAGTGTCCCTAGCGCCGGGCCTAATTTGAATACAAATCGCGTGCACAGGCGAGTGGCGGACTTTACTGAATCGGCCCGTCAGTTCCTTCCCCGCCTCTCTCCAATCCCACATTTTTTTCTCCTTCTGACTTTATCCCAATGTCTGCACTGCCTGCCCTCCTGCCTCTCTCCCTTTCCCCCCCAGTAGCTGACCTTTTCACCTATCTCCCCAAACCACTGCCCGCCATCCAATGTCTCTCCCCTTCCACTCTCTCTCTCTCTGACACAGCTCTCTTCTTTCCCCCAGCATTGCTCTTTCTTTCTCCCCTTGCCCAAGAATGGAGACCTAATTTCCTCCAAATTCTCCACTTCCAAGCCTATGTCTCTTTCTTTTCCACATTCCTCCAGTGCCGCTGCCTCTCTCTCACTTCTTCAGCGTGGCTGGCCCCTCCCCCTTCCCCAATTACCACCACAAGACTGTAATTCACATTTAGGAAACTTTATTTGCACGATAATTTGTACAAATGCTGCCAAAGTGACGCATAAAGAGGGCAGCTCCGTGTGGAGCCTTCGTCTGACTGCCTCTCTTTGCGATTCTCCAGTATTATTCATGTTTCCGGCGCATAAAAAGGGGGGGGGGGGGGGTTCTGTGGGAGGGGAACTAATGCCATATTGTTGGGTCAGTTGGCAGAGGGAGAGATATGAGTCCACTCTCTCTTGTATTGTTTATTTTTATTGAACTTGTAAAACCCAATAAAACTGTTTGAACATAAAGAGGGCAGCTCCTACGATTCCAAGCGCACATCTTGGAGCCCTGCAGTAGTCTTGCCTCTCATGCGGGTCTCCCCCACATGCCCCTCAGACATGACTGCCCCACACATTCTCTCACACACACACACATACACACACACACACATTCCCCTGAAGCATGGCTGGTTCTCTCATTCCATACGCCCCAAGCGTGGCTTCCTTTCTCTCACCCTCCTCCACATGCCCCAAAGTGCGGCTACCGCTTTCTCGCCCGGGTTTTGGGAAGAGCTGCTCCCCCCCTTTCTCATAAGGGGCCGATGCAATATCGAGCGCTCAGGTCAGCGTGCCATTAAACGCACGGTTGGACGCGCCAGACTGAAGCCCTATGCAATACTGGGATCAGTGCGTCCAAAGCGCGCGTCCAAACCAGCCCATAGCTAATAACGCTCATCACGTGTAAATTCCATGGAGATGAGGCTATTAGCTATCACCGCCCGATTCAAAACAATTCCTGCGCGGCCAGTGCGCCATTGTAACGTGGCAGATTTAACGCCAGCTCCCGGGAGCTGGCGTTAAAGCGCGCTGCGGTCGAGGGCTCTACCGAAAAAAACAAAAATCCTGCTTTCCGTGGTTCCTCCTATTAGTATTGTGGCGATCCAAAAAAGGAAGATCCACAGAAAGCAGCATCGTGCAAAAAAAATAAAATCTTGAAAAAAAAAAAAATTCCGGACGCCCAATATACCTGCACAGTATACACGGTCCAGGCCATGTACACTGTGCGTGCTTTTTGTGCCGGCAGCCGGAGAAAACGGACGCTCATATTGAGCGTCCGTTTTCCAAACCCGCACCGACAGCCACGTCTCCTGGGCACCCGATGCAGAGGAAGTGGGAGGGACGCACAATTTACCCTAGCGCCTCCTTTTTTTATGCGGGAGCTCATTACCCTATTGCATCACGGGTCGGTGGGTGGGCGCGCGTTAGGAAAGCGAGCCCTCAATCATGAGTGCCTGTTTTTCGTGTGCCAATATTGCATCAGCCCCTAGAGTTTCCCCATCATGCTGACACTCCCTAAACCAATGTCTCCCAAAACAGGATGCCATCAACCCTCATCAGGTGTGCCATGGAGAAGACACCACTGCCCGATGCTCACTCCAGACCAGTGCCCAGACTCTGCTCTCAGCCCCTCGCTGCAACAAGCGACACTAGCAGTGGCTCTCAAACATGCAGAAGGCTCCTTTCTGAGCACACGTGCAGTCGTGCATGTCTCTTCCTTCCTAGCAGCTGTGTGAGCCCCCAGACTGTGGGAATTAATGGGCAGCATGCAGGGCACAGAGAGCTGGATATACAGTGCACACCCTCTCCTGAACTCCTCCTTCGAGTCCTTCCATCATATTATGCAGTGAGCCCCAGACGCGACTCACTCCGAGCGTTGGGAGCGGCAGCAAACGCTGGAGCTCTGGCAGTCACATGTACCACCTCCTGCCAAGGTAACTAATCGAGTTGGGTGTCCACACCCTATAAAATTCTGCCTTCTCCTGCACTTGTATAGAGGAAGCTGGAGTCTGGGAGTGGGGAGCTTTGCTTGTGGTAAGGAACTGAGGGGACAGGACAGAGGAAGTAAGAGGCCAGGTGTGGTAAGGAGCAGAAATCCACAGTGGAGAGAGCAGGAGCATCTGCAGGGTGATGGAACCGATTAAAAGACGGCTAAGAGTGGCGACAGTAAAGCAGAGGGCAGCAGCAGGAGAGAGGCGGGGGCCTGAGATGAGACCCCTCTCTGCGCAATAGCAGGGACAAGGTGTGGCTGATGTCCATGAAGCGTGGGTAAAACCACAGGCGCAATGGGCCGGATTTTAAAAGGGTTACGTGCATAAGTTACGCGCGTAACCCTTTTAAATCCCCCCTGCGTGCGCCGAGCCTATTTTGCATAGGCTCGGCGGCGCGCGCAAGCCCCGGGACGCACGTAGGTCCTGGGGCTTGCAAAAAAGGGCGGTCATGGGCGTGGCCAGGGGGCTTGGTCTAGGATAGGGGGCGTGTGGGTGGTCCGGGGGCGTGGCCGAGTGCCCTGACAAAGCGGCCTGTGTCGGGGCCTGCTGCGCCGGCGCGCGTAAGTTATTACTACCCGGAGGCAGTAGTAACTTTTAAGATAAAGATAGGGAGGGGAAGGTGCGGGGGGGGGGGGGGGGTGTGTGTGAACGGAGAGTTCCCTCCGAGGCCGCTCCGATTTCAGAGTGGCCTCGGAGGGAATGGGCAGCGCGCGCAGGGCTCGGCGCGCGCAAGGTGCACAAATGTGCACCCCCTTGCGCGCGCCGACCCCGGATTTTATAAGATACGCGCGGCTACGCGCATATCTTATAGAAATCCAGCGTACTTTTGTTTGCGCCTGGTGCGCGAACAAAAGTACGCGCGTGCGTAGATTTGTAAAATCTACCCCAATGTGTACTTCAGTTTCCTATGCCGGAGGAGCCATGGAGATGGCGAGAGAAAATTCACAAGAAACAACTGGAGGAGCAAAACTAGCAGCAGGTGTGCGCGTGCGTGTTGGTCTGACTCTATGTGCATAAGTAATCATGCCAGCTTAAAGCTGGCAGTGTGGGGCAGCCACCTGTCCTGACACAGACATTTCATTCCATAATAAATTCCATTTATTATTATTTATTTATTTCGAATTTCTTCTATACCGATAACCGTTTGCACATCGTATCGGTTTACCTACAACTAAGAACTAATGGGCAAGGCCCTTACATAGAACAATAACAAAAAAGGAAACAAACTATATATAAGGTGAAAAAGGAGGAGCAATAAAACAGGTATGTTAGGAATAGATTATATCCTGTATAAAACATAATACAAGGTATAGAGAGGATGCGAGTGGGAGAAATAAGGGTAACAATAAGGGAGTATAGAAGACAGGAGGGGGAGAGAGAAGTTTCTGGTGATTAAGCAATAACTTACTGGTCGTCAGGTGTTATTTGTGGAGGGGGAAGAGAGTATTAGACCCTACTATTAGACCCTCTACTATTAGACTATTAATTTCTGCTTTTTTTTTTTTAGCCCTTGATTTGCGTCAAGACTTAACGCCAGCTCCGGGGCTGGCATTAATTCTTGCGTGTAAAAACATGCCCGTTGGGCGCGTGGTGATTTTTTTTCATTGGGGGCAATTGCTAATAGCCTCATCTATATGATATGTACATGTGACGAGCGCTACTAGCTACCAGCGTGCATGGACGCGTGTTTTGGACACACTAATCCCCTTTTGGCATCAGGTGTTTGCCTAGCGC
This sequence comes from Rhinatrema bivittatum, assembly GCF_901001135.1. Taxonomy (NCBI): domain Eukaryota; kingdom Metazoa; phylum Chordata; class Amphibia; order Gymnophiona; family Rhinatrematidae; genus Rhinatrema; species Rhinatrema bivittatum. Next base: position 52,391,019 of record NC_042616.1, on the reverse strand, counting down.
GTCCATTTACAGGCTAACCTGTGCACCAGCCTGCGCACACGATATTGCATCGGCCCGTGTCCATACTGCCAGCTCTGAAGAGACTGGTGTGCCAAATAACATTTTTGTTAATGTAGGTGTGCCTCAGGCTAAAAAACGATTTGGAAATACTTCCCTATACAGTGGCTGTCTCTATTCTCTTATCACCATCAGGCAGTTTGCACTGAAAACTGAAACCAACTAATATGAACAATTATAAAAAGAGACATATTTATTTAGACATTTTATATATCGATGTTCCATGTGAAATTCACTAGATCTCAACAGTTTACAAATTAACATTCAGAGTTGAGAGTCAGCAAACATATAAAATAACATTTGTTATCATGTGTGCAGTTAATAGGCATGAGATGAGTCCAAGTCAGCAGATTATTTCAGGATCATGTATTCTTTTCGTTGATTTATTGGCATACTTTACGCAGTTACTATCTGACCTGGGCCATTTATATATGGCCCAGAAATCCTGGAAATAAGTCAGAAGTAGGATTTATAAATGGTCCAGAAATCTGAGGGATAAGTCAGAAGTAGGATCTCCAATTCACAGCACTCAGGCCCTTATTCTGAACTCTGAAAAATATGTACATTTAAGTCTCATGGTCAAAGCTGTGTTACAGGAAATGTTCATTTAGCTACTGCATGGAATAATTTTCACCCCCCCCCCCCCCCCCCCCCCCCCGTAACCTGCTAGCACAATCTTCCCTCTGCTATGTATTTCCTTGTGATCCCCAGCCATGAAGTGAAATGTACTGTACCTGTGCAGGCGCTGCCTCCGCCATTCTCCTTCCTGCTTTATCTGGGGAAGGAGCTGCAGGAGGATCTGCTCTCTCAGCTGGAAGGTGGCAGATAAGGAGGAACGCGCTCCCTTATCTCTCTTTCTTTCCTGGGATGAAGGCTTCAGGCTCTGATTCTCTCTCAATGGCTGGTGCTTGCAGAGAAGAGGCTGGAAATGTTACCGGGTTAGGAAGGAAGAAAGAGGAAGAGGAGGAGGGATTTAGGCAGAGAAACAGAAAAACGGGAAGGGAAACCCCCCTGTATCAGGCTGGCAAGCAGGCGTCCATCTTTTGATTGGCAAAAAGCTGCTGAGACTCCGGTTATGAGTCCCATCTGCCAACCAGCTCCATGGCAGGATACAGCACTGGTTGGTGAATGTCCCGGCTCTAAGCAGCCCGGGATTCCTACCGTTTTAGGGAAAATGCTTAGCGAAAGAAGAGTTAACAAAAACCCAGGACAGGGCCAAACCGTGCCTCATGAAGTTATAGCAGTTTGGAGTCTGTCCAGGGTTTAACTTTAGGTTTGGGTTGACATTTTAAATCTTTATTGGCACAGTCAGACTGAGATGCCCTCTTGGCTGAAAACGAAACCACTAGAAGACAGGTTTTTTCTCTCATAAAGCCTTTTAAATTGGAGTGAGACGGCAGCAGAAATGAGCCTAGCATCCTGACTCTGCAAAAAGCTATGAGAAAGAAATAAAAATAGTGCAACCTTTTTATTGAACTAACTTGATACATCATTTGACTAGCTTTGAAGAGCTAAAACGCTGTTCTTCAGCTCAGAATAGAATGAACGACAGGATGAACTTACCAGGAAATATAAAGCAGCGAGGCTGGCCATAAGTGAATTATGAAGGGCATCATAAATGCCCTTTATGGCAGCCATCCTACTCTAGATTTAGGGTCCTTCATTTTTTTGTTTTTATTTTTTTAAATTTTCACAGCAATTTATCAGGGTTTATTATGACAAGAACAAAAAAAAAAGAAAATGAGTGGAAAAATGTGAGTCATTTTTCTGAGTAAATATTGGAGTTTATTTTGGTGGACAGAAGCAATATTAAGCAGATTTTCCCACACAGCAACATCCCTCTCTCTACTACCATCCCTCTGGCATGTCCTTTTCCCCACAACTCTGAGAATCTCCCTCTTCCCCCTCCCTACCATTGCAACATTGGTGGCTCCAAGCTTCTCTCTCCTACAGCAGCGTGCTAAGAAGGAAACTTTCAAACGAGCGCGCAAGCGCACATATACACGTGTGAACATGTGCCCAGATATGCAGCCATTTTATAACGTGCGCACACGTGTAAGCATGAAATAGCCTAGGCGCGTGTATATGTGTGCCTAATTTTAAACTTGTGCACGCCCAGCAGAGTAAGTTGGTTTACGGACTCGCAACTGCCTGTATTTTAAAACAGACGGACGTCCCGCTGAGGACCAGTTTCACCAGTTCGTCCACCACTTCACTCAATGTTCTGCTAGATCCTCCCAATCCCCTTTAGCCTTTACTCCTCCCCCCTCCCCAGTTGCCCCAGACCCTCAAACCTCTTACAGATGCCTGTATTTCTTTTTTTAACTTTCACTTCCTCCATAGCAGAAGTAATGTTACGTGGCACTGGACCTGGGCTCGTACCCAGGCACATAAGTGAAGGGGTCTGAACGCTTCAACCTGACAAAGGACTTCATGTACCAGAATTCCCTGCTTCATGACGGGTTTACTTACAGTCTGCAATACAGCTGTAATTAGGACATTGAGAAACTCTCTGTCAGCACATTGCACATTTTCATTTTTTGGCTTCGCTGTTCTTATTCTCTGATAAGCTTTCACTGCTGTAACCTAGAATAGAACAATGGATGTATTATGTGAAGGGCTGTATTACTGCAGACTCGCGAATTCCTTTCCAGAACTGCAAGTCCCAGCAGCCTCTCCTGCAGAACATGGGAGAAGTTTCACGAAAGTTCCAGGGTGTCTAGGGAGGGGGTCAGTAGCCCCTTCAGCCGGAATATGCTTGCTCAGCAATGCTTAGAACGCATGTGTAAAAGATAAGAACTGTAAAGTGCATAAGAGTCTGCTCCTGGAGGGGAGGGGCATGCAGTTGTACTGAGCCTTTGTCTTAGCTGCATCTTGCTGGCAATAAAAGTCTATCTTTACGGATCAGTTGTCTGGACCTCCTTACTGACTAAAAAAGAGACGGTTACATTTGGCGAGCCTCAGCCAGGAGGTACCGGGGACGCTATTTTAGCCCCCCAGTTGGTCCAGGGGATTTTGTGGCGGAGTGATCCCCCAGACTTGCCTGGTGAGTGGCCACCGCTGAGTTCAGTGATCAGGTATCTGAGGGGGTCATTCCACGGAGATCCTCTGAGACCTTTGGGCTGGTGATCTGGGAAGAAGGCTTTCGTGACGATCGGAAGAACCCTGCAGGCGAGTATTATGGGAATGATGGGAAAAGTGAAGAATAGCTAAAAGAGTAGCAAATAACCGGTCCATCCGTGAGGGGACCGAGGGGGCTTTGATCACACCCCAAGCGGTGGTTTGGTAGGAATTGCATTCCGAAAGCCACGCGCATAAAAAGAGGAAAAAGAAGTAACGCATACGATAGTGGGAATAGGTTTCTTGTTGTGTGAAAGTGACCCTTTTGTGTCTGACGGATACGGACCCCTTACCTATCCGTCTTCCCTTCCCTCCTTTGTCTGTGAATTCTATCCTGATGGGAGGGGGCGGTTCGACTCCATTAAAAGTCATGACGGAACACTATAGGGAAGTGTTCGATAGACATAAATGTACAAAGCCCGGAATGATTCAACAATGTACCCATAGGTGGCCCAGTTTGTGTGTAAACTGGCCTCCGGTAGGGACTTTCGATTTCCAAACGGCCACAAGGGTCCAGAATATAGTTATACGAGAAGGGAATCCGGGTTGCCCTGAGGATTAACCGTACATAACTGCTTGGATTGCAGTTATTGAAAATCCTCCGTCGTGGGCAAAGAAGCTAGTAGAGGGAGCCGCCCTCGTAATGGTAACTCAAGTACGCAAAATGGGGAACCGGAAGTCCCCAGTGTCTGTCTGTCTGTAAGGTACCTGTAAAAAAAAAAAAAAAAAAATATTCTACTGTGGTAGATCGGTTAGACAAATTTCTTTTTGTGATCAAATGCATTATTTCTTTTGATAACTGCTATCTGTGAATTGCAAGCACATGTACCAGGGATTTTTTTAATTGTTTTAAACCCTAATAAGAAGAGTTTTGGTTTACAGATGCTGCACAAGACTACTATACAACTAATTAATTTACAGTGTTAAGTTAAAATACTGATTTGATTGCTGAAGAATGCATTTACTGGTGTTGAAGTTTAGAACTTGATGGCAGTTAAGGGTTAACGGCAGAGATAATTACAGGAGAGAGGAGGGGATCGAGCCAGAGAGAGAAAAAAAAAAAAAAAAAAAAAGGGGACATTGGGCTAGCCTGGGTGAATGAAGACAAAGAGAAAGAAAAATTGTTTCGTTTGTTTTAACAGAACATTATTGAAAGTTAGTTCATGGTGTGCGTATGTGAATAAAGATAGAATTGTGGTATGTTAATTAAAAGAAATTGTAGCTCCGAGTTTCTGCTGATTAAATTTATTCTCCAAGGTCCTTGCTAAAACTGTCTGTAATCTGACAAAGGATTGCTACTTGCAAAGAAATACCAGAACCAAGGGTCCCTTACAAATCATTTAGTGCCTTATGATGCAGGCTATTTTTAAGACATTTTATAGCAGCAAATTAATTGTTACAGTACAAAGTGGAATGGTGGTGCGTCCCACTGCGCGTCAGTACGTAGTGCGTAGGCATTCAATATGGCTGTGCGTTTCATGCTGGCATTGCTAATCAGAAGTTTTAGTTTTCTCATATCTTCTATCCCAGTGTCCTCCCTATGCTTATCTTTCTATTCTCTAATACCATGTTAATTATTGTTCTTACTTGTCTCCTATATATTATCTGTTATTTAAAAGTTACATTGGAACGCATGATAAAGTATGAACTCTCTTTTGCTGACGCAGTTTATTTTGAAGCTGTCTCTGGGAAATTTAGAGAAATGATTAAAAAAAAAACCAGAGAAAACAAAGACTTAATATTAAAAATTTTGATTCAGTGGCAGGCGCAAGATAAGGATTATTGGAAGTTGTGGGCAAGAGAAGGGGCCACTATGCAAGATTAGGAACAAGAGCAAATATGAGTCGACCCAAATGATAAAGTGGTGGCCCCCCCCCCCCACATATATATATATATATTGCAATTATGTTCTTTTACCACTGGTGGGGGCTGGGCTCTGGCTATTACCATATGTTCTTAGTGTTTGCAATGTAATTGATACAAGGCTTCCAAGGGTTTGATCATCACTCCTGCACACCTAAAGCGCCCCCCTTGGATCCTTGCCTGCAGATCCAGGTTTACTTTATTGAATTAACCCAATGCCAAACTTACAAGTAAGAAGGAAGCAATGTTTTGCAGCTTCTCAGCCTCGTCAGAACTGATTTGCCTCCAGGCGCAGGTCACCTATTCAATTTCCAGATGGACAGTGATCTTTTCATCGTATTTTGAGATGTATGGGAACAGGGATCAGGAAGAGAAGAAAAGGGCCCGTCCCTGCAACCAGGAACTTAATAATAGAAACCCGACATCCGAAAGAAGCTGCAGAAGGCCGAAGGCTTTGAGGGCATGAGCCTCAGCCAGTTAAAAGCTATAGCAGACCAGGTATGTGGAAATAGAGAAGTGGAAGAGAAAAGAGAGAAGCAAGTAGAGACATGAAGGAGAAAGTGACTGTTAGCCGCCGCTCTCGAGGACACGCGGACGGGAAGGAGCCAAGACAATGGCAGACCGCGAAGAGGAGGGGGAACAAGACCCCCTTTGGGAAAGAATCAGTGTGCGTACTGCAAAATGAAGGCCATTGGAAGAGAGACTGTGAAGAATGGCAAAAGAAATACGGGAGCCCTGCAGTGAATACTAACGACAAAAATGGACCTGCACCGACACAAAGGGGCCGAGGAGGAAGGAGATCGGACAACCCCCACTGGCAGATGGCGGGGGAGGCGACAAGGAGCATACAGCCTGAAGAGACCGGGAGGGAAGAATCCCCACTGACCCTCTGGTGGAGATCCACGAGGTAACACAACAAAAATCAGGGGCCTGTTGGACTCAGAGGCCAACGATCTGTCATGACTGCACCAATCGGCCCCCCCGACGAAAGAGACTGTTTTTATAGTGGGCGCCTCAGGTCAGGTACTCACTGCCCCTCTGCAGAAAGAATGAACTATACAAGTAGGCGGGACCATGGTATCCCTTATCTGATGGAACCTGCTGTGTAAGCCTCAGACCACATTGAGATTTCAACCAACAGGGGAAGTTAAAGCCTCCTTCGGGGACCATCCAGTGATACTCATCTGTCCCCTCCAAGAAGAATGGAGACTACATCTTCCCATAGTCGAACGAACCATCGAACATCGATATGAAAACAACACCCCCCTCAACAAAAACGAAGACAACTGATGGATAGCGTGCCTAAAGTATGGTCCGAGCAGAACCCGGGAGGAATAGCTATCGACGCTACCCCCATATGGATAGAGATGAAACAGAATGCACAGGTGATTAATCAACCTCAATACCCCATTCCATATATGGCCAGACAAGGAATCCAGATACACCTGCAAAGACTGTATGATTTGGGCATTCTTCGGCGAATCCGATCTGCTTGGAACACCCCTTTGTTGCCAGTAAAGAAGCCTGGATCTAATGACTATCGACCAGTACAAGACTTAAGAAAAGTGAATAGTCAAGTAGAAGATCTAGTAGCCCTCGTGCCAAATCCATATTCAATCCTTGCCCAAGTCTCTCCTGCATCGAAGTGGTACAGTGTCATTGATCTCAAAGATGCCTTCTTCTCCGTCCCGGTGGCGGAGGAATGTCAAAAGATTGTTGCTTTCACATGGGAAAATGCAGATACTGGAGTAAAGCAGCAGTACACATGGACTCGGTTGCCTAAAGGGTTTAGGCACTCACCTACGCTGTTCGGTGAGCAACTGGCAAAAGACTTAAAGATGTATCAAGTAAAGTATGGGCCAGTCATACAATACGTGGATGACCTTCTGTTGTTTCGAGAGACGTACCTCGAATGTGCGGTATCCACTCTTCAGCTGCTAAAGATGTTGTACTCAAAAGGGTATCGTGCAAGTAAAAAGAAAGCTCAAATCTGTGAATTGGAAGTAGAGTATTTAGGCTTCCAAATACGTGGAGGAACCCGATGTCTGGGGATTTCTCGCACCAGTTCTATAAGAGATCAACCTGTACCCACTTGCAAGAAAGAGCTCCGGGCGTTCCTTGGAGCTGCAGGATACTGTAGGCTGTGGATTGCTAACTATGCTGTTATGGCCCAACCCCTATACGACAAGCTGCGGGGTAAAGAGGCAGAATCTCAACCCTTCCAATGGGAAGGAAACGAACTGGCAAGCTTACGTCAACTAAAAGAAGCCTTAATTGAACCACCTGCTTTAGGATTGCCAGATGTAATGAAACCATTCCATCTATTCGTCGATGAAAAGAAAGGAATGGCCATTGGGGTATTGACTCAAACTCTAGAATCATAGGAACGACCTGTTGCATATCTGTCAAAAGGAATGGACAATGTTGCAAAAGGATGGCCAGGTTGTCTTCGAAGCATTGCGGCTGCATGCTTACTAATTCCAGAAGCAGTCAAATTAACTTTTGGTCAAACTCTGAATGTAACAACTCCCCACACCATTCAAGGACTGCTAGAGACCCATGGACCAAAATGGATGACTAATTCACGTCTCGTCAAGTATTAAGCCTTACTATGTGAAACTCCTGAAATTCAAATACAAGACAGCAAAAACTTGAACCCGGCCACTCTTATGCCGGCACCTGAACCAGTTGCCCATGATTGTGAAGAAGTCATGGCTACAATACATTCCAGTAGACCAGACCTGAGGGATCAACCCTGGCAAGGAGCTTGGACTTTATTCACTGATGGGAGCAGCCAAATCATTCATGAGATACGTTCTGCTGGATATGCTGTTGTATCCGAAGATGAAATCGTTGAGGCTCAACCTCTTCCCCCAGGAACGTCTGCACAAAAAGCTGAACTAATTGCCCTTACTCGAGCTCTGCAGTTGGCAGAAGGACAAACTGTAAATATCTATACAGACTCTAAATATGCCTTCCTTACAATTCAAGTGCATGGAGCATTATAGAGGGAAAACAATTGAACAATGCATCAGAAGTACGTGAATTACTAGACGCAGTTTGGCTACCTCGCAAGGTGGCTGTAATGCATTACAAAGCACATACCAGGAAATCAAACCCTATTGTCAAGGAAATCAGAGAGCAGATGAAGCAGCAAAAAGGGGCAACTCGGGAACCCTTCCAAGCAGTATTAATTGCATCGAATCATCAGGCTTCAGGCAGTCCTGGAGCTCATCACCAACGACTGCTTTCGCTCTTAAAACTCTGGGCAAAACAAAATACCAAAATTATGACTGCAGTGTACCAGAATAGATTGGTTTTAGATTACCCTCTGGCCCAGGAAGGAGGGTTTGTGGAACATTTAACCTCTCCAATTGTTGTTTACAGGTAGATGACCAAAACAAGGTTATCCAAGACATCACTGATCGCATGGTCAAGATGGCACACGTCCCTGTCCAGCAATGGAATAGTGCTTGGGACTGGACCAATGGATTCCGTGGTTGGTTTCCATGATCGGTGGATTTAAGAGCTTGTTTGTTATCCCAGCCAGTTTAATTCTGTTTTGTTTTTTAGGACCCTGAATTATTCCTTTCTTGCTCAAACCGCCTTCGTCGGGTGATGAAGGACATTGCTGAACGCAAAACAGCCACGCAGCTTCTGTCACTGTACATTAACCATCCTCATGTTTTATCCTGGGCCATCTTCCCATACATGACAAGTTCGGGCTACAAAGGGGGGTGGAGCCATTAGGGCCCATCCGTCTCAAACCCGTGAAGAAACCATCGGACTGTTTGGGAAATTAGGGCCCCCTGAGAACTCAAATTGCTAATTTTTCTTGTTTCTGTTTCTTTCAGCTCCACAGTTGCGTTGTGATGGTGTGATACTTTTCATAAAGAATGATAAGTATCAAAGGGGGGAATGAAGGGGTCTGAACGCTTCAACCTGACAAAGGACTTCATGTACCAGAATTCCCTGCTTCATGACGGGTTTACTTACAGTCTGCAATACAGCTGTAATTAGGACATTGAGAAACTCTCTGTCAGCACATTGCACATTTTCATTTTTTGGCTTCGCTGTTCTTATTCTCTGATAAGCTTTCACTGCTGTAACCTAGAATAGAACAATGGATGTATTATGTGAAGGGCTGTATTACTGCAGACTCGCGAATTCCTTTCCAGAACTGCAAGTCCCAGCAGCCTCTCCTGCAGAACATGGGAGAAGTTTCACGAAAGTTCCAGGGTGTCTAGGGAGGGGGTCAGTAGCCCCTTCAGCCGGAATATGCTTGCTCAGCAATGCTTAGAACGCATGTGTAAAAGATAAGAACTGTAAAGTGCATAAGAGTCTGCTCCTGGAGGGGAGGGGCATGCAGTTGTACTGAGCCTTTGTCTTAGCTGCATCTTGCTGGCAATAAAAGTCTATCTTTACGGATCAGTTGTCTGGACCTCCTTACTGACTAAAAAAGAGACGGTTACATAAGTACTTCCACACCTATCTCTTGTCCCCCACCTCAGAATGCCCACATCCCATCCATACCATGCCCCTTTTTTGGCCCGATATGAGACGTGTGCGCTTGTGTGTGCAACTGGCCCCTTATAAAATTGGGTGGACACGTGTAAGTGCTAGATACCGGCACATCTTCCAGTTTCGCTGTGCATCCAGCTTTAAAAATTCACCCCCATCTGAGGCTCGCGTGCTCTGCAGCACTGCATGTCTGCTTTTCTGTGGGGCCAGGGAGCCTGCCGGGAAGGGCTTCTGGAGGGCATGGCCCGTTTTAAATGCTGTACTGCCGGCACCAAGCAGCAGGCGCTTTGGCTGTTTGGGGGGAGGGAGAGGCAGGCACTGGAGAGCGATTGCTTTTGCTGGCGGGGGTCAGAAGTTGAAATGTTGCAGGTGCTTTGGCCCGCATTGGCTTCCAGCTGGAGGTCTTGAGACACTGCGTCTGCAGCTCTGGAGATGTTCTTTAATCATCCTAAAATTAGGGTGAAAATCAGTTTAAACCGATTATAACTTTTGGAAAATATCCAGGAATTTATGGTGAAAATTGGTTTTAACTGAAAACGAAGGGCCTTATCTATATTACTGGTTAATGTCATCTTTGCTTATTCTATTCTGACCTGATGATAAGAGTATTAGCTCCAGAAATCTAGTCAAGAAATGTATTAAGTTAGCCCAATAAAAAGGTGTCACCACCTTATATATTTTTTGTTTTGATTTTACTTGTTACCTTTTATTTCTCTGCACTCAAGTGGACTAAAGTGGCAGCCATGCTACTTTCTAGAGAAAGACAGGCTTGCCAATTGCTACACATGCAGCAGAGGGCGCTCTAGTTGTATGGAATATTCAGGTTCTGTGCAAGACACTCTTATAGGAACCGATGTGATAAGGTGCACTAAGCAGAGCTTACAGTTTGAACTGCAGTTGTGTTCACCCAGTTTTTGTGGGCAAACTTTACTGCCAATACAGCAAGGAGTTTTGTGGGGAAAAAAAAAGTGCACACAACAATGTGCATACGGATAGCACCCTCTCATGCAAATCCCATGCTAATAATGGCATTAGCTATTACCCATTCCCCAATGCAGAGAGGAGTGCTGGCTTTCTTAGTGCTGGAAACATGACTTCTAGTCCGAGGTGGAGTGAAAATTTAGACTATGGGTGGAAGCTGGAGTTCCAGTGCCGGGACCTGTAATGTGGATTTTATGCACAGAAAGCCTTCTTTTGCAACCCCGACTTCCTTAGAGCTTGCAGGATTTCTGAAAGGGGGAGGTGTTGGTCTCAGCTGTTCTCCTCGTACCAACGTCATTCCGCTCCATGCTCTTACACTTAACACGACACATATTACTCACCAGGAAGAGGTAAATGATTTTATATTAATCCAATCCTGAACCGAAGGTGTACCATGAAGTAGTAAAATGAATTTGATGCATTTATCTATCCAACTCAAGCATTACTCTCACTGAGTTTATCGTCACCGGACTGGTGCAGAACCATGGTACTCACTTGCTGCTTCATTGCCATAGACTTTTTGTCACGTCAGTGCATTTTGTACTTGTTCTATGCTTTCTTGAACTGTTATTGTTTTTTCCCCATCATCTTCACTGGGAGGTTGCTCCATGCATCCACCACCTTTTCTGTGAAGAAATATTTTCTGATGTTACGCCGGAGTCTACCCTTTTAGAGCCCGATATCATGACCACTGGGTCACGAACATTTTTACTCCGAAAAAGGTTTGCATTTACCAGCCCAGGGGCCAAACTGCTGTTTTGTAAAATAGTTTAGGCCTCTGATGAAAATCTGGAATGAAATCTATGTAAGTGATGCAAAATAAATGTATCCAACACACACTAAATATAAAATAGCTACCAAAGTGCAGCCAATATTGCATTACTGGAGGGGAAGACTAAAGGCTAACCCTCCAGTTGAAGGTCTAAAATCAGGACATTTCTGAACTTCTTAGCCCTTCCTCTATTTTCTGTACTGTACTCCAATAATCTGTACAGTCCAGAAAAAAATCAGGACAATTGGCAACTCTAAATCCAGACTACAACTGTCCTCCATCACCCTCTCCAAGCTAAGGGCCATGCCCGCATTATAACATGTAGTGGTAGTGGATGATTCTTGTCTAAGCCCAGCACAGACCACGGATGCACACTTCAGATTTTTCTTTTGGGCCTGGCTGTAGCAAGAGTTGAATCTAGTGGGCTACAATGTTCAGCTGAGCTTGGATAGAGAGGAATACACAGGCCGATACAGTACAGTGCGCTCCTCCGGAGTAAAAACTGCTTTTCTGTGCACCCTCCGACTTAATATCATGGTGATATTAAGTCGGAGGTTCCGAAAATTAAAAAAAGTAAAAAAAATAGAAAAACTTTTTTTTTAAACAGGCCCGTGGCTCGCGGGTTGAAAACCGGACGCTCAGTTTTGCCGGCATCCTGTTTCCAAACCCGTGGCTGTCAGCAGGCTCGAGAACCGACGCCGGCAAAATTGAGTGTCGGCTGCCAAACCCGCTGACAGCCACCGCTCCTGTCCGAAAAGAGGCGCTAGGGACGCGCTAGTGTCCCTAGCGCCTCTTTTTACCACCGGTCCTAATTTTAATAAATTAAAATACTGTATCGCGTGCCTGCTCTCCCGTGATTTTACTGTATCGGCCCGACAGTAAGTTAGAGCCAGGCAGGCTAAGTTTTTCTTTTCTCTTTCTCTTTCTCTCCCCTCCCCTCCCAACTACAAAAAATCAAGAATAAAGGACAAATTTTTTCCTGCTATGTTCTGGAACAGGGCGGTGGTCCTCTGGGAGCAGAAAATTCCCATTTCACGTGAGCCCTTAATAAAACAACATGGAACATTTACTCCAGGCCCTCACAGAGGGGCAACAACAGCTGCAAACTGTCATACAGGCCCAGTGCACACAATAGCAAGCAATATAAGAGTGTTTTAACCAGCAACAAACATTGATTACAAAAACAGCACAAGCTGTGCAAGTGGCTACGACCCGGCCTAACTCTCTGATTCCTATAATACTTAAGATGGCTTCAGGAGAGGACCTGGAATGTTTTAGTCTAACCAATCAGACGCTTTGGGATAAAGAAGTGCACTGATTATTTTTGTGTCATTCTTGTTTCGGGTTGTTATCTGTTTGATTTCATTTTTAAAATGGTTCGGGAGGTGTTTATTTCAGGTTCCCCTAATTTCTTTTTTTTTTTTATTTTATTTTTATTGCATTTTAACTTATTACACAAATAAACCATTGTGATTGGAAAAATAGATGGTTTACATTACAATATCCAATCCAGGAAATTGAAACAAATGCAGATAATAATTATAATCTTTAAACCAATCTAGTATATTAAGAAATAAGTGGGGGGAGGGAGGGGTGGATAGTAAATCTTTGGAGTGAGCAACTTCAAAGTTAAACATGAAAAAAGAAAATTTAAGGCTGCCGATTTACTAAGCCTAATACATGCCCTCTGTATTTTCTAAGTCAAAGTTATTGGGTGTGAGTCTAGAAAGAAATGAAGTTGTGACGGTTAAAAAAAACCATATACAGAGTCTAAATACTTAACTACACATTTACATGGATAGCACAGGGTAAATTTGGTACAAACAGTCAGCGTTTCAATTCTCATTTGTATAAATCTTTTCCTTCTTTCCTGCGTTGACCTTGTGATATCTGGAAAAGCCATACTCTTTGGCCATAATATTCTACAGATGTTACGGAAAAATAATCTCAGAACATTATCTTTTCTGTTATAAAAGCAAACGTCACAAATAATACACCCCTCGTTAAGACAGTGTCCTCATGCGACATTTCCAATAATTCTGATACGTTTAATTGCAATTGTGGTTTCTCATGATCTTCTTCTCTTTTTTTTCTGTGGCAGATAATATGACTTGGAGATTAAAGGTAAAGCCTCCAAAGGAATTTTCAAAATTACACTCAAGTATTTTTTAAACAATTCTACCGGTGGGATTTGAGTAATGACCGGAAAATTAAGAACTCTTATGTTTGTACTGCATAGCATGTTCTCAATATTTTCCATCTTTTTATTTAACACTGTCTCATGTTGTACTACGCATTGCTGATAGCCTTCCATCATTTTGACTTTCTCTTCCATCTCTTGCATTTTCTTTTCTTGAACTTTAATTCTTTTCTCATTTTCATTACTTCGTTTGTTGGATTCCAAACATGATAAGGGGAATGGAACAGCTCCCCTATGAGGAAAGACTAAAGAGGTTAGGACTTTACAGCTTGGAGAAGAGACGGCTGAGGGGGGACCTGAAAGAGGTGTTTAAAATCATGAGAGGTCTAGAATGGGTAGATGTGAATTGGTTATTTACTCTTTCGGATAGTAGAAAGACTAGGGGGCACTCCATGAAGTTAGCATGTGGCACATTTAAAACTAATCGGAGAAAGTTCTTTTTCACAGAATACACAATTAAACTCTGGAATTTGTTGCCAGAGGATGTGGTTAGTGCAGTTAGTATAGCTGTGTTTAAAAAAGGATTGGATAAGTTCTTGGAGGAGAAGTCCATTACCTGCTATTAAGTTCACCTAGGGGCAGATTTTAAGAGCCCTGCTCGCGTAAATCCGGGCGGATTTACGCGAGCAGGGTCCTGCGCGCTGGTGCGCCTATGTTCAATAGGCGTACCGGCGCGCGCAGAGCCCCGGGACTCGCGTAAGTCCCGGGGTTTTCCGAGGGGGGCGTGACGGGGGCGGGGCCGAGCGGGGCGCCGTTTTGGGGCGGGCCCGGGGGCATGGTTTCGGCCCGGGGCGGTCCGGGGGCGTGGCCGTGCCCTCCGGAACCGCCCCTGGGTTGCGTCTAGGCGCGCGGGGATTTACTTCTCCCTCTGGGAGGCGTAAATCCCCCAACAAAGGTAGGGGGGGTTTAGACAGGGCTGGGGGTGGGTGGGTTAGGTAGAGGAAGGGAGGGGAAGGTGAGGGGAGAGCGTTAGCGAATTCCCTCCGAGGCCGCTCCGATTTCGGAGCGGCCTCGGAGGGAATGGAGGTAGGCTGCGCAGCTCGGCGCGCGCCGGCTACACGGAATCGGTAGCCTTGCGCGCGCCAATCCAGGATTTTAGCGGATACGCGCGGCTACGCACGTATCTGCTAAAATCCCGCGTACTTTTGTTGGCGCCTGGAGCGCCAACAAAAGTACGCCAACGCGCTGTTTTTGAAAATCTACCCTCTAGAGAATAGCCACTGCCATTAGCAACGATAACATGGAATAGACTTAGTTTTGGGGTACTTGCCAGGTTCTTATGGCCTGGATTGGCCACTGTTGGAAACAGGATGCTGGGCTTGATGGACCCTTGGTCTGACCCAGTATGGCATATTCTTATGTTCTTATGTTTTTAATAAATTAATAACCGCAGCTTCAATAGCAGCCAAAGCTTCCCATATTGAGTCCATCTTTATGACCACATGTTTATCAAGGAAAGAGGTTAAATGCCCAGGCTCACCACCTCATGTGGCTTCAGTAATAGTGTCCCGTTCAATTTCCAGCGTTGGGGTAGGTAAGTATGTTCCCAATTGAGATGTCCCTTCCGGATCGTCCTCTCTCCAGCCCCTAGGCCTCTCGAGGCTTTCCGGGGAACTTAGAGGCATCATCTCATGACTCTCTCCCTTTCGCTGGGGTGGGGACGGAGTCTCGGGCACGCCGGGACTCAGCAAGAGGGTTTCTCTAATTCTGAGTTAGCGTGCACTAACTAAAAATTTTACCAGTAAGTTAAAAAGTGTCAATTGGAGAGCAGTTCGTTAGCTAGAAGTATGGTTCTACATTCCCATTGGCTGTCTCCTTAGTTACTTCTTTGTGTTGCCAAGGTTGCAAGGTGGTATTTGTGGGGAGATGGCCAGTGCCTGGTAACAAATGTAAACAAACAAGTGATATAATAATACCAACAAGTTCTAGTCAGAATAAGCAAAGCATGTAATGCAAATGTATATTTTAAAATTTGCCAAACCTTTTGATTTTAGGAAAGGGACCATGGCATTTTAGGATATGCAAACTTTTTTTTTTAACTTTATTTTTCAATTTTAACAAAATACATAGGTCAACCATATCTAATATTACAAGCTTGTTTTTCCATTAACTCCCATATCTTTCATCCCCTCCTCCCCTCCCCATATTTCCAGAACCGTGACTTCTGTAACCAAAGGGAACAAAGATCTCTTCCAACCCAGTAAGTGTATTGTCCAAAATTATTAATGGAACTCTAAAATAGCACTGCGGGCTTTAGTCGACAAAAACATAAAGTAATCACTCCAAAGTGCCATATATTTAGCATATGCTTTAGCGGAGTCCTGTGTCCTTGATCTACAAACTGTCAGATGTTTATAAGTGGCTAACTTCTATAGTTTAATTCTCCAATAAGTAACTGTTGGTGTCTCTTCTTTCATCCAATAAGCCAATATTGATTGCTTCATTAATAAAAAAGTTTTTTGCGAACCACTACTGGATCTACCTTCCAAGCGTGTCATCTACTGTGTGGATTCTCGGCGTACCCCGCTCTGCGGACCACTACCAGACCTACACTACAACAAGCACTTGGACAGAGCAGGTTCCAGCGCACTCCGCTCTGTGGACCGCTTCCGGATACCATCGTTGAGTAGTTCTTACTCTGGACTGTGCCTTACTGCCTATTCTAGGGCTACCTTCTTCATTGCAGTATAATAAATACCTTCCTCTCTCTGTGTCCATTACTGCTGAGACCCAGCCTATCGTGGCGAGTCCCCACAGGGCTCCTCCCTGTGGGTGGAGTCAACTCTTGTCACTATCCAGGTTTCACCATCAAGCCAAATTTTAACACCAATTTCTGATGTCCTCTCATTTCCTATTTGTTAGCCCACCTTCCCAATAGATATAAAGAGGCATCTGTTGTGGTTGTGACATGGTTGTGGACCCCTGGTTGCTGTATTGATGACTCCTTCTATGGGGAGGGGCCCCGTGGGGAAACACAGCAATAGGCTGACTCTACAGTAAGCAACACACGAAGAATGGAAGCTTTTATTATACAGCAATAGAGCAATGCCCGTGGAGTGAGCAGCTCTCCTCAGCCACTGAGTAGTCTCCGATGATAGTGTTCAGTCCGGGCACTGGTGATAAGTGCAGAGTAGGTTTCACTCGATGCTGGGAAGTGAAGGGTCAGGTAGTGGTCCGTGGAGCGGGGTAGGCCGAGAACCCAGTCACAGGTGATGTAAACAGTGGTGACCGATCCGGTAGTGGTCCGCGGAGCGGAGTACACCGAGAATCTGGTCTGTAGTGAGACGAGGTAGAGAGCCTGAAGAATGAGGTACTCCCAAGGCTGGTAATGCTGCTGAGGATATAGCTTCCGCAGTAGTGAAGGTAGAGAGGCAGACCGGGACGCCGGTGCCATGGTCCTTGAGGAGCAGGAAACCCAGGAAGTAGTCAGGAACGGGCAAAGCCCTCGAGGAGCGAGTACCTAGGCGTCCTTCTATGCAGGGTAACCTGGAGAGGAGATAGAATGAAGCAAGGCCCTCGAGGAGCGGGTGCCTTGAGCGCTTTGCTGAGCGAGAAACCCCAGAGGGTAGGTAGGAGCTTCAGGGCCCCCGAGGAGCGGGTACCCAGAGCGTCCTAGAATCAGCGTAACCCCGGAGGGTCGTAGGAGAAGGTACTCTGAGCGAGCGTCTCAGAAGCAGTAGAAATTAACTGGACTGGAATCCTTGCTAATTCGTAGCAGTGTTGGAGATCGGAGGCTAAGTACCCAGAGGTAGCGACGTCATGCAGTGGGGACGCCCTCTCAGGTTCCCGCCATGACGTATACAAAAGCGAGGGTGGTGCGTGCGTGCACGCATGCCCTAGGAGGCCTCAGTGCAAACATGGCAAACACAATCGCCCATGCCGGTCTGGGGACGCCGGAAAGGTCAGCGAGGAGAGACAGAGGCAGCCATCTTGCCCAGAGGAGAGGAAAGAGAGAAAAAAGAGGTAAAACAGAGAAGGCGCTTAAAGATAGCAGAGGCACAATTAGTTACCATAACCCAAAATGTTTGTACTTCAATACACTCCCACCACCATGTGCAGATAGGATTCCTCTCTCCCACATCCTCTCCAGCACAGGGGGCTGATGGGGCTGAATCTAGCATAAAATGCCAGGGTATGGTATAAATGATGTAATAATTTAAACAACACCCTTTATTACAAATAGACATGTTCCTAGCAGCTTTCCAAATAACTTTCCAATCCCTGGTCTCCAGTTGAAGCCCCAGATCAGCCTTCCACTGTCGTAGGATCCGGTAAGCTGTAATGGTCTTTTCAAGCTCAGAGCGAATGGAAATATACAAAATTGAGATGAGACGCCGAGGCCGGACCTTGCAGCTAAGCAACCCTTCCACCCCTTCACAATCTCTCACTGCATCATAATCCAATGAGTGGTTTAATATATTTATTATTTATCTATTTATTTATTTATTGATGTTTTTTATATACCGGCATTCATGAAAACAATCACATCATGCTGGTTCACAGTAAAACAGGGGTGCACAATAAACTTCGAACTGGAACTATAGTGCGGAAAATGCAGTTATAAATAACAAGGATGAATGAACTTGACGAAGAGAAAAATAAAAGGAAGGAAAGGTTAAAGATTGCTAACGATAATTACAAAAAATGGTATTGAAAAGGCTGTGATATATATTTTGATGGTGGGAAATTAAATTAATTGGAGTCTGGGAATGCTTGTTTAAACAGCCAAGTCTTAAGTCTTTTCCTGAAAGTTGGGAGGCAAGGTTCCTGTCTAAGATCGGGGGGGATGGAGTTCCATAAAGGTGGACCGGCTGTAGAGAGGGCCCGATCTCTTAAGGTAATGTGTTTGGTGGTTTTGGTAGGAGGCACCTGGAGTGATCCTCTGTATGCGTCTCTCATAGGTCTTGAAGAGTTATGTAATCTGAGAGGGGTATGTAGATCGATTGGAGCCAGTTGATGTGTGGTTTTGTATATAATGGAAATGGACTTGTAGATGATTCTGAAGTGAATTGGCAGCCAATGTAGGTTATTTAGGATTGGGGTGATGTGGTCTCTTCTCCTGGTGTTTGTCAGAATTCGGGCTGCCACATTTTGTACCATCTGAAGCGGTTTGGTGAAGGAGGAAGGGAGACCCAGTAAGATGGAATTACAATAATCTAACTTTGAGAAAATAATTGCTTGAAGAATCGTTCTGAAATCATGAGCGTGGAATAGAGGTCTTATCCTTTTCAGCACTTGGAGTTTGTGGAAACAGTCTTTGGTGGTCCTGTTGATAGTAGCTTTCAAGTTCAGGCGATTGTCAATTATAACTCCTAAGTCTCTCACTTGTGTGGTTGGTGGAATGGCTGTATGCGTAGAGGTGATGGTACTATTCTCTGGAGAGATGAGCAGTTCAGTCTTGGAGGAATTTAATACTAGGTTTAGGCTGGTGAGGAGGCGTTTGATGTCTTGGAGGCAGTTTTCCCAATGATCAAGTGTTTTTGAGTAGGTATCTTTAATGGGGATCAAGATCTGGATATCATCCACGTAGAGGAAGTGTTTTAAATTGAGGTCGGTGAGAAGCTGGCTTAGCGGTAGGAGGTAGATGTTAAAGAGCGTAGGAGACAAGGAGGAACCCTGTGGGACTCCTACGGACGAGTCATAGCATGATGATTCTTTGTTCTGGATCTTGACCTTGTAGCCTCTATTGCTGAGAAAGGTTTTAAACCATGTGAGTGCGGTGCCTGAAATTCCTATGGATGCCAACTGGTTTATGAGGATGGAGTGGTTGACCGTGTCAAAGGCTGCCGAAAGGTCCAGTAGGATCAGTAAGAAAGATTGCCCTTTATGATGAGGTAGTCAGTCAGGGAGATGAGGAGGGATTCAGTGCTTAATGCTTTGCGGAACCTGTATTGGGATGGGAATACGAATTTGTTATCTTCAATGTAGTCCGAAAGTTGAGTGTTCACTAATTTTTCCATTATTTATTTATTTATTTATTTTTAACTTTTATATACCGATGTTCTTGTATAGCATACATATCACACCGGTTTACATAGAAACTGAACTGTCGCCTAAGGGCGAATACAAGGAACATGTAATACAATAAAATAGTAAAATATTAAAATAAGAAACAAAGCTATACATGATTTCACTTCCAATACATTTTGGGTGTGAACAATAATTGTCGGGAAACTGAAGTAACTGATGAATACCGGGTGAAAAGAGTTTACAATCTAGAGGGCAAGTTAAAGGAATGCATAAGAATACATTAAGAACATCTAGCTTACAAGTTCATTAACAAAAGGACTAAGAGACTTCTAGCTACGTGTGAAACATCTAGCTCACAGGTTAGTTAAAATGCTTAGGGAATAACTAATTTACAGGTTAAGTAAAAAGGGCTAAGGGTCAATAAGGGGTAGGTCTGCATGGAGGGAACTGGACATGCTAACCAGTAGTTGGACAAGATGGAACTGGAACCAATGAGGGTGAGGCGAAACCCTGGAGAGGCCCATTGGAGGAACAGTGGGGCCTTAGTGAGTTCTCTCCGAAAAGGCTTGGCTGAAAAGCCATGTTTTAAGTTTTTTTTTTAATACCAGAGTTATGTTGCTATTCCAGTTATCTTCTTACTTGTAATTCGTTGTTTTACCTGTAAAACAAAGTGAAGTCCTCTAGCTAAACTTCGGTATATAAGAGCATATAAATAAATAAAATAATTAGTGAATTCCGTGTTCACCCCTAGAAACCAGCATGTAAATAGCCCTGTGAAGGAGTGCCAGCCAGCCCCGTCTCTCCTCCCCTGCTCCCTCCCAGCCCCGTCTCTGCCTGACCTTTCACCCCCTCCCTCAGCCTGCGGGCTCTGTAGCAAACATCCAGTCATCGGTATAACATCCTGACACACCACATCTCTAAGCTATTTATAATCTTAGCTATGAAGGGAAGGTTGGCGATCCGGCGGAAGTTATTTGGGTCTTTAGGGTCCAAATTTGGTTTCTTAAGGAGTGGTTTGAGGGAAGCCAATTTGAGGTCGTCTGGGTAGGTTCCTTGGGATAGAGAGCAATTTATGATGTCTGCCAATGTTTTGGAGATGGAATCAGGAATTGTCAAGAGATGTTTGGTGGGGATATGATCCGAAGGATGAGAGGCAGGTTTCATTCTCCTTAGAACAGGCTCCTTAGAACAGGTCTATGAGGTGAAGTTGTGATGCCAAGAGGTTGCTAAGATCTTCAGAGGAACATGATTTTCTGTATGGAAAGGAGGGTGAGGGTACGTGTGGGGTGATGGTTTCTTTTAGCGAGAATGAGGTTGAAATGAGTGAGTGATCTGACCAAGGGACCTTTGTGCAACTCAGGTGGGATGCAGGCTTTATATATATCTTTAATATATCTCTTTGTAAATGAAAATAGAGGCCCCGGGGTGGAATCAGGAATTTGAAATCCCCTTGCCAAATCCATAAAGGATTTAAGTGACTGGTGATCTTCTTCAATTAACTGTTCCAGATGTGTATGTGTGTGTGTGTGTGTGGATTCTTATCTCTTGTTTGAAATTTTACTAAGCATCTTCTGAATAAATGGTTGATTATCTGAAAAAGAAGGACTCTTTAAATGTAAGCGCTACACTTCTTGGACGCATTAGACCCTCCTTTATGCCAAGGTGTAGGTTCAAGAAAAGCAACTATCAGTTCATGGAAGGAGGAGGGGTGCAGTCAGACCAATCACAGAGGGGAAAGAAGGGTGTTGTGGTGCTTTCCCCATTCGGCTGGAGAAACACTGCCTTTGCCTCTGTGCCAGGTCCCACTACTGCATCTGCTTGATCCATTTTTATTTATTTTTTTTTGCAAACTCAGCCAGGCATCAGACACCTCTCTCATTTTATCAGGGGCTTCCATAGATCTCCTTTATTCTCACACATTGGCACCGAATAGCAGGAAGTACAGGGCTCTTGTTCTCACACACACCCCCAAAAGTCCTAGGGAGGATTTAGCTTCTAAATATACTGGCAGAGGGCAGCCTTTAGGTGGGATGATGGTCGTGGGCAGAGCTCTGGGGAGAGGGCGCGTCTAGAGCTCCATCCTGGCAAGTATACTTAGATGAAAACAAATATAAAAGGAGCTAGCACATCACCTGACTCTCAGAGAGGGAGAGAAAAACTGGTGTGTTCTGGAGGCGGAGCAGAGCTACTGCGAGGAAGAAGGACTCAGACTGAGCGGGAACATTTGCAGCCTTTTCTAAGGACTCAGGAACTGCTGAACTTAGAGCCAAGGATTTGACTTTTGCCGTGAGTTACCCAGATAGTCTGAACTGCTTCTGTACTAAGGAACTGCTTAGCCTCTTGTGCGTGGGTCTAGCACCTGTGCCTGACGTGATAACAAGAAAGGGCCACTAAGTGGATGTCTATGTTTTTAGGCTTTCTTTTGTAATGCACTTCTTGGTAAAAAGCCGTATTTTTCCCCTTCCCACTGAGGGGGTGCTGCCACAAGCAGAAAATGCAGGTTTCCTTTATTCTTGCACAACCTGACACTGCAGGAAGTGCAGGTCTCTATTCTCTTTCACTCATGCAAGAATGTCAGCAACCTACATTCAAAAGCACCTGTACCATTCCTATAGGGTAACAGAATGGATTAGAAGCAGGGACACTATCCTGACTCCAAAATATTTATATAAAAGCAGCAGTGAGTTTATAGTGGATGCAGCAAACAACTATCGTCTCCTCAAAAAAACAGCTGCTCTTATATAAATGTTTTGGAGTCAGGATAGTGTCCCTGCACTGCTGCTAGAATTGCATCAAGAGCGGGTCAGCTTAGAGACCACCAGACTGCCAGAGATTTTGTGAATTAATGTTATGAGAGTACACTCATATACATTAAGACTAACTATATACAGCCCCTGAAGCAGCCCCTACATGGGGCGAAACTCGGCCTGAGTCAGGCACATATATAAAATTGCATCTCCATTCAAATAAAGCTCAAAATTGGACTACCTTTTGGCTTTAATCCATTCTGTTACTTTAACGGCTTTCTTAGATAGCCTACCCTCCTGTTTTGTCGGTCTGTTCCTAGCCTTGTCATCACCTACGCTATTCTGGTCCTCCTTGTTCCAACTGACCTCCAGTCTCGAACCTGACCGTGCTCCCCTTCTGTCTGTGGGCATGCCTGACTTCCATCCTTCCAGGAGACCCTGCGAGGCCCACCCAAGTCCAAGCGGCCCGGGTCCCTACAGGCTCCACCCGGGGGGACTGTGGGCTTCCAGTGGTGAAGCTCATCCTAGCCTCTGTCTCCTCCAGTGTTCTGCCCCCTGGGGGCAGGTGCTTCCTGGTCCCTACCAGGAGGTGGATCTCCACTGCCAAAGGACAAGGGTCCACCCCCGAGCTCAACAATGGCGAGGAGAGGCAGGGTCATAGCCCGCTGCTCTAACCACTAGGTTACTCCTCCAAATTTGCCACATAATTGGTACATAATTTTGAATTTGCTAACACTTGACACCTAATCTTTCAAAATGTGTAGCAAGAAACTGGGAAATCTGCTAGTAACAGGTTTGCAATCTCATGTTTGAGTTCTTTCAGGAGTCTGAGGTGGATGTTATCTTCTCCTGGTGATTTATCACTCTTTATTTTGTCTGATTTAAGCTGGCATTGGTTATTTTATTTATTTCCTTTGAAGCCAGGTTTGTTTATTCCTTTTTAATGTTTTTGTGTAGCCAGGAACCAGAATGGTTTGTTTCCATATGAATGCCTACCTGTGTCCAGAGTTAGATCTCAAGAAAGACAGATTGTATGATGATTGATAGTGGGGGCTGGAAAAATAGAAAGTCAAACTTCTGCCCCGCCAACATCCAGCAACCCTCCAGACGCCTCAGGATACTCCACAGCACCTCAAGTCAGAGATCTGGGAGTACTACTAGACAACAGACTCAGCCTCAACAAATTCATAAATAACACCACAAAAGAATGCTTCTTTAAATTACAAGTGCTGAAGAAACTAAAGCCCCTTCTACTCTATAGGGACTTCCGCACAGTACTCCAGGCCATCATTCTCACTAAATTAGATTACTGTAATTCACTCCTGCAAGGCCTTCCAGCATACACTACCAAACCACTCCAGATGGTACTGAATGCCACTGCAAGAATACTTACCAATGCCAAAAAAAGGGACCATATCACCCCGATCCTCCAACATCTCCACTGGCTTCCCATCAAATATAGGATTCAGTTCAAGACCTGCATGATGATTCACAAGGCACTTCACAACATCTCCCCACTCAACCTAACTTTCCAGCTTCAACTACACTCTTCTAACAAACCAACCAGAACAGCATACCAGAATAGAATGATCACACAACCTGCAAAATCTACCCTGAGAAAACGTGCTCTATCCACAGCGGGCCCGTCTCTCTGGAACTCACTACCACCAGACCTCCGTCTTGAACCATGCCACATTACTTTCAAGGCGAAACTCAAAACTTGGCTCTTCCATCAAGCTTTCCCAGAGAGCTAAAGCAATAAGAACAAACATCCAGCCTTGCCTTGCAGCAATAATGTAATGTTCATCTTGCTTCAGTTACATGTACCAAGTTATTTCCTAAGTTTATTTCAGTTGTTTCAAATTAGATTGTACTTTATTATAGTTTTATCTGTACACTTTATTCGATATGTTCCATGTTCCATGTATGTTCCATGTAAACCGCCTTCCCGGCGATAGTTTTCTCTGTTAATTGTGAACCGGAGTGATATGTATTGTATACAGGAACTCCCGGTATATAAAAACCTAAAAATAAATAAATAAATAAATAAATAAACTTGTACTTGAGCTGCTGCATTCATGTTAGGGTAGGTGTGTACAGTGAGTGTGAAATCTTCATTTATGACGGCAGTAGTTGGGTTCTTCATTGGAGCCTGATTGAAGGGGTAATAAGCCATTACCTAGGAACAGTCCAACCAGATGCTACTTTTGAAGTGTCTAGTTTTTTCTCCTAGACTGGGCAAGAGTACTTGGAGAAAGCTGGAGTAAAGATGGCAAGATTGTGAAACAGCAATTTTTTCCCTCTGTTTAATATTGGTATTATAGTAGTATCTAGAGAGCAGTCAAGTTAAACAGTTTACACTAGGGTTCTCTCTCTTTTCCTCTCATGCAGGCCAAGGAGGATCTGTAAAAGACCAGGACTCACTTTGCAACATGAAGAGGATGCATGCTAAGAGCCAAGAACTAGTCCTAAGGTTGGCAAAAGGTCAGTAAATTCAGAAGCAGGCTCTACATGAAAGACTGGATCAACAAAATAATGATTGGGCTATGGAGAGGAGAGCTATTGTTTAAAGTTCAGAGGGAAATGCGTCTAACCTTGCAAAAGCTACCACTTGCATTATCATTGGGAGAGATCTACTGAAATTGCTTGAATCCTGAGGAGCAGTTAGGCCCAGAGGTAACCTTGTCAGCCCTGTTAGAGCAATTTGTAAAAGGTCTGCTCTCCACCCCACAATTCTGGGTCATAGGCTTCACCACAGGGTGGCAAGTGCCACCTAAAAAAAAAAAAATGACTTATTACACCTTTGCCTCCCTGGCTTCATACCACATCAGGCAGGGATAAACCAAAACCAGTGGGAGCACTGAGAGGAGAGGATCACCTTGTTGGTGGCTTGGAGACATTTTTAAAACTTAAAAGTATTGGGGAAAACTAAACTATTTGGGGTACATTATTTAGTGTGTTCGTGTGTTTTGTTTTAAATAGGTAATCAGAAAGTCAGGCAACAAACAGAAGTTTGTGTGTTTTATTGTAAATAGGTAGTCAGAAAGTCAGGCAACAAACAGAAGTTTGTGTGTTTTATTGTAAATAGGTAGTCAGAAAGTCAGGCAACAAACAGACATTTGTGTGTTTTGTGGATTGCAGATTGGTTAAAAGACAGGAAACAGAGAGTAGGATTAAATGGTCTGTTTTCACAGTGGAAAAAGGTAAACAGTGGAATGCCTCAGGGATCTGTACTTGGACCGGTGCTTTTTAATATATTTATAAATGATCTGGAAAGGGGTACAATGAGTGAGGTGATCAAATTTGTGGAGTAGTTAAATCTCAAGCAGATTGTGATGAATTGCAGAGGACATTATGAGACTGGAAGATTGGGCTTCCAAATGGCAGATGAAATTTAAAGTGGACAAGTGCAAAGTGATGTACATAGGGAAAAATAACTCATGCTGTAGTTACACAGTGTTAGGTTCTATCTTAGGAGCTGCCACCCAGGAAAGAGGCGTCATAGTGGATAATATATTGAAATCGTTGGCTCAGTGTGCTGTGGCGATCAAAACAACAAACAGAATGTTAGGAATTATTAGGAAGGGAATGGAAAATAAAACGGAGGATGTCATAATGCCTCTGTATCGCTTCATGGTGAGACTGCATCTTGAATACTGTGTGCAGTTCTAGTTACCGCATCTCAAAAAGGATATAGTTGAACTGGAGAAAGTGCAGAGAAGGGCGACCAAAATGCTAAGAGGCACAAAACGGCTGCCCTATGAGGAAAGGCTAAAGACATTAGGGCTGTTCAGTTTGGAGAAGAGACGACTGAGGGGGGATATGATAGAAGTCTACAAAATCATGAAAGGTTTTAAACAAGTTAATGTAAATCAGATATTTACTCGCTCAGATAATAGAAGGACCAGGGGGCACTCCATGAAGTTAGCAAGTAGCTCATTTAAAACAAACCAAAGAAAATTCTTTTTCACTCAGCGCATAGTTAAACTCTGGAATTCATTGCCAGAGGATGTGGTTTCAGCAGTTAGTGTTACTGGGTTTAAAAAAGGTTTAGATAAGTTCCTAGATGTTAAATCCGTAAACTGCTATTAATTAATAAGCAATAGTAGCTTGAGATTTATTTAATGTTTAGGTACTTGCCAGGTACTTATGGCCTGGATTGGCCACTGTTGGAAACAGGATGCTGGGCTTGATGGACCCTTGGTCTGACCCAGTATGGCATTTCTTATGTTCTTATGTAATGCTGTCAAACTGCGGTGCAATCCTCCTTGATTCCACTGCTCCCCTCACCCCCAAACCAACAGCAGAGGTCACATTTAAGCGAATGTCGTCTGCCTCCATGGGGCCAATCTCACAGATCTTATCCCAAGACTGGCTTTGCGGCAACAAGAGATAACATGGCTTAAACATGACTCCTGCTGCTGGCCACAGTTTTTTTTTAAAGATTTGTGCTCATCCACCCATGCCGTGACCTGGCCTCTGAGGTGGAAGCAGTAACAGAGGAGACAAGGCACATCTTGGGAAGGAGGGAAGCAGAAAACTGCCCTCTCCACCCAGCAGCTTTTGGGCCAGAGACGACTGCTCATTCTCTTATCTCTTTCCTCTTTTTTTCCCCTTATAAGCATCTGTACTCTTTCCCCTTCACAGCTCCCTGGTTCCTCCCAGAATTCTCCAGTGCTCCAGCTTCCCTCCCCCGTCCCGCACCCTCTCCTTCCCGCTGCGCTTCTCAGCCTTCCCAGGTCCTCCTGCAGCTGCTGTTGATTGCTTCAGAGGCAAGCACCATCCCTGCTGCAATTCCTGAGCACCAGGTAAAACGGCTTTGGAGTTTTTTTTTCTTTGCACATTGGAGTGGGGAGCTTGCAGCTGAAGGAATCACAGCTAGCCTCTTCTTATGTCATTCCCGGAGCAGATAATACATCATTTTTCACTTACCCTCTTTCTTTAGTTATCTATTTATCCTAAAACGCAAGTTCTCACTGCTTGCCTGGGAAAGGTTTCTCTTCCCCCTCCTGCGTGTGTTTGCTGGTGTGAGTGTTTGCCCTACCCTGCTGGGTAAATTCCTCCTTTTGATTAAGTTATTTTTCCCCTCCTTTCTCACCTGGCCAAATAGGCATTTAACTTTTTCAGTTCTAACTCCTCCTTCCTTTTTTCCCCTCATCAAGACAGCCTAAAGGTTCGTAGGCACCTTTCCTTTTTTTTTGGATCCCCATCAAAACCGAAACATTCTAGGTAGGTTATTGTTCCTAATGAAAGCACTGCCTGTGTGCAGCTCAACACAGGCTTCCCTGGGCTCCCGACTGCAGTTAAGTCAAGGTTTACCTTTTTTTCTTTTACTCCCCTCCCCTCTCCAGCTCTCACACATTTTTCCAACTTACAGCCATTACTGGCCTTGCGGACACACACACACACTCCTTCCTTTTTCAAATATTTTTCAAGTTGTTCTTGCAAACTACAACTTCAGAGGCATGCCCAGAGCTAATAAGAAGAGCACACAAACCGAGCCAGATGTATCCACATTCTCACCGGTCAAATGAAGGCCTGTGGCTACACAGTGGATGAGAGACGCCAACCACACTGACCATCCAGTCAGCCTCAGGACCTATGCCACAACCCATCCAAATACAACTTGTTCCAGCATCCCCCAGCTTTAGGGATCTATTGCTATTTTTAAATCATGCAGCAATCCTATATGTTTAAATATTAAGCCACTGTTTATTGATTTCCAGTGGAGATATACAGTCATTATCGTGTAACAAATATAACAATGATTAAGAAAGATACATCACATTAGAAGGATACATCATCGATCCTTATACCTACATCCAGGCTGCACCTTAGCTGGGAAGCCCCGGGATAGCTTTTGCCGGAAGTTTCACAATCGGGAAAGTCCCTGTGCATCCACTCACAGGTGAGGCTTCTGTGGGTCCCGGGGAATCCCCGATCTTTATAGTGCGGCACAAACAAGTGTGAGTGCCAAGAGAAGGCCGATGTTAATCTAGGCAGGGGCAAGTCTCAGTCACGGGACGTTGGCCTGACCTCCAGTGGCATGGGTCATCCTCCCTTGCCTGGGGCAACGTTCCCACCTGTAGACACAACATGTGCTAATCAGCACGAACAACTCTGGGTGACTTTGCATTACGTTGAGGGTGACATTACTTTGGGACCTTGAAACATCATAGCACATTAATACTTTATCTTACATTCGACCCCCTTGATGTTTCGAGGTTCCAAAGTAATCTCTTGGTAACATATTTGTTTAATTTTCAAAGCATTATCTATGCAAGAATCATACAATCATTTTTCATGTGACAATACAAACTTAACATTCCAATAAAAATTAACTATGGGCTGTATCAGCTTCTGTTTTAGTTGCTAATTTTAATAGTGGCCCTTTTGTCACAATTGCCTGCATTTCATGTTCCAAAATAGATTTATTAAAGCAATATGATGTTGCAGCACAAAGGTATTATTCATTAAGTGAGACAGCATATCCAGAGGGAGGCTACAATGAGGAGTAAGTATCCACGATAGGTGATATTGCCAGGGGTCTTTCCAGAAATGTTCTTCAATAGGAGCCAACAAATACGTATCATTGTCCCACACAAATTTAGTGATATTAAATAGGCACCCGCTGAAGGGTAATGAAATACCTGGGATTCCAGTCTTGTTATTAGTAATCACTCATACTATCTGAGGCCCTGTAACTTCAAAATAGTGAATATCCCCGGGAATTGTAGTCCAAGGGCAAATATTTACCGAATACAGTTAGTAAACAATGCCCATATACAAAATTACGGTGGGTATTGGAGGTCCATTTTCTTGTTGTACCCATACTTTTGCTCCATTCCGTAA
This sequence comes from Rhinatrema bivittatum, assembly GCF_901001135.1. NCBI lineage: Eukaryota > Metazoa > Chordata > Amphibia > Gymnophiona > Rhinatrematidae > Rhinatrema > Rhinatrema bivittatum. Next base: position 52,361,936 of record NC_042616.1, on the reverse strand, counting down.
AGCAGTGGGACCCAAACCCACGGTCCTTAGGTCGTATATAAATATCTTTATCCCCTTGATAGTCAGCATCCATGACTCCTCCCATCACCTGTATCCCTTGGTTGGCTAGGCCTGACCTCTGTGCCACTCAACCAAAATACCCTTTCTTTCTTTCTTTCTTTCTTTCTTTCTTTATGTATGTGTTTTTTATATACTGAGGTTTGGAACATGCCTTCACCCCAGTTTACAGATATGACAACTTATTACAAAGAAATACAAGTTAGAATAATAATGATATAACGAAGATTTTCATAACAACTTGTTACTATGAAAGAGAAGTTAGATATAATAATGATTTTCATAACGAATACAGCAATGAAAATGGATATATTAACTGAATACAGCAACAAAAATAATTGGATAAATAAATAGACAACGCGACTTTATACAATGTGTATCACGACTGTTCTAATATGTCCGTTAACTAACATTTAAACATGTCCACTAGTTACCTCACGGTTAAACAAGTCTGTTAGATGAAGTCCAATCAGTTAGATGAAGTCCAATCAACTCATTCCAGCATTCAGCACTAGGAGAGAGCTGTTTGCATTAAATTCTCAATCTCCTGTCTCACTCTTAAATAAGTGTTTTTTTAAAGTCATGTTTCTACTTTGTACATGTGACCTTGCACTGTGGCCTGTATAGGTAGCAAGGTACCAAGCTACTTCTAGCAAAAGGAGAACTGGATCCTAAAATGTATTAGAAAAAAAAAAAAGATCATTGGATACAGGGCTACAAAAGTGCATTTCTCATTGCAAGCCTGGAAATAAGCAATAAGAAAGGAAATGTGCTAGTTCAGTCAAAAGGGAAAGCAACTTAAACTTATATCCCCTTCACAGGAAATTACTATCAGGCCGATACAGCATTTGGACGCATGTTTTCGACGCGCTAGCTTTACCCTTTATTCAGCCAAGCCGCACACTTTACTTTCAGAAATTAGCGCCTACCCAAAGGTAGGCGTTAATTTCTGCCGGCACCGGGAAACTGCTTTTCTGTACACCCTCTGACTTAATATCATGGCGATATTAAGTCGGAGGTCCCAAAGTAAAAAAAAATAATAATAATTTGAAATCGGTCTGCGGCTCGCGGGTTGAAAACCGGACGCTCAATTTTGCTGGCGTCTGGTTTCTGAACCCGTGGCTGTCAGCGGGTTTGAGAACCGACGCCGGCAAAATTGAGCATCGGCTGTCAAACTCGCTGACAGCCGCCGCTCCTGTCAAAAAAGAGGCGCTAGGGATGCGGTAGCCCTAATTTGCATATCTGTCCCCCCTGAATCGCGCGCACGGGAGAGAGATGCGTTTCTTACTGTATGGGCCTGCTAGTGTGCAATTAGCTATTAGAGCTAATGGTATAGGACATTCTATGATATACCAAGCATGAGATGGCGTAATTAAGAAATATTAAGAAAAGCCAATAATGTCCCAAGGATTCAAAAGCAATCAAAGGAAGCAATTTTGTACAGAAGGTTCATGAAGGTAGTCCAAGAAAATGGAGATGAAACAAGAATCTGCAGAATAGAAGGTCTTTTGCATTTTTGCTTGGTCAGGGCTTGTGAATGCATTCTGATTACAGACAGACAGATCTACCAATGTCTGTCTGCAATGTACAAAGTACCTTAACTAAAGAGGAAAAGCGCAGTCTATTAGTCTAAGGCTTTCTCTGTGTAATTGGACATATGACGTCATCAATCAAGTATTACCTAAACCCCATCTAAGTACACCTGGAGTTTCATTGACCTAGAAACTGGCCAATTTAAAATAGCAAAGCGTATCTTTAATCTGCCAGGAGTGTCCATGGTATCTTCTGTCATCCGTTGCAATCTCTAGGTCTGGGGGAATTCTGCGCTACTGTGGAGTGCAGAATTTGCGTAGGATTCCCCCCCATGCAGAATTGCCAAATTCTGTGTAGAAAATGGCAGAAGAGACCCCCTGGCATGCCGCGAACGGAGCGCACAAAGACGAAGCCCCTAGCTTGCCATTCGCGGCGAAGATGAAGGTCCCCGTGTGCTGTGGGACGTGCTCCGCTCGCAGGGACAATGAAGGCCCCGGCACACTGTTCGCAGCAAAGATGAAGGCCCTCAGGTGCCGCAAACGGAGTGTGCTCTGCTCGCAGCGAAGATGAAGGCCCCCGCGTGTGCTGCGACCAGAGTATGTTCCACTCACGGTGAAGATGAAGGCCCCAGTGAGAGTGAATGTGTGTGTGTGTGAGAGGAGAGGGACAGGGGTATGAGAAAGGGGAGGGGATGTGAGAGAGGATAGGGGAGGAGAGAGGAGAGGGGAGGGGGTGTGAGAAAGGAGAGGGGGTGTGGGAGAGGGAAGGGGTGTGAGAGAGGGGAAGGTGAGAACAGGGAGAAGGGAGGGTGAGAGAGACGGGAAGGTGAGAGAGGGGAGGGGAGGGTGAGAGAGCAAGGGGAGTGAGAGAGCAGGGGGATGAGCAGGAGAGTGTGAGAGAGAGCATGGGAGGTGAGAAAGCGGGGGGGGGGGGGGGGGAGGGGGGTATGCTTGAGTGTGGGTGCCAGAGAGAGGGAGCCTTTATGAGGAGATTGTGAAGGAGTGTGTATGTGTGTGAGAGATTGGGAGCTCGTGTGTATGAAAAAGGGATTGTGTGTATGTGAGGGTGCTAGCTTGTGTGAAGGGATTGTGTATGTGTGAGACAGAGCCTGTGTGAAGGGCTGCGTGAGAGAGACATAGGTAGCCTGTGTGAGGATGTATGTGTTAGAGAGAAAGGGAGCTTGTGTGGGTGTGTGGGAGAGAGGGAGAGAGGGAGCCTGTATGAGGGGATGTGTGTGTGTACTAGAGAGAGGGAGCATGTGTGTGTGAGAGAGGGAGGGACAGAGGGAGCCTGTGTGAGGGGCAGTATTGAGGGGACTGGCGATAGAGTGGAAGGGGTTGAGCCTAGAGCTGGAGGGGAGAGATACTGGCAGGTGGAGGAGTTGGGGCCTGAGAGGGCAAAGTGGCCAGGGGAGTAGGGAGAGCGAGTGGAAGGGACAACTCTTACAGTGAATTTCTAGGGAAATCCTACTCAAAATATTTAAAATTCTGCATCTCTAAGTAATAACTTTTTTCTGTATTAATTGTACATGTAATTACTTAAAGACTGTCCTGTAAATTGTGTTATTTTGACCAATATAAAGTTTGCAGAATTGTAGGTTTTTGTGCGCAGAATTTAACATTTTTTTCCGCAGAATTCCCCCAGGAGTGTAGTTAGCCTTTCCTGACGCTTGGGGGCCCCCTGCTTTCATTGTGTGTTCAATGCCAGGCTCTCTGCGCTCAGTGTAGCCTGAACGGGAAAGGCTCTTCAGGTGCTGCTATTTGGGTGTCCCTCCACCCTGCATTGAAGTACGGTCTCCGGTCTCCCACTGCCAGTATAGTATAGCCTGCTGATTTTTCTCTTTAGATTTCCAGAACATTTAAACTTAGGTGTGGCATATGTTCCCCCACCTGCCGCTGATACAGGAGGTTAGAAACAAAAAACAAACCTCTGTTTCAAAAATCTATCCTAATTCTTTCTTACAAAGAAAAAGTATTCTCTGAATGTTGGGCGCACGCAGACAGCTCATGCCAGGAACACAGAGAATAGCAACTTAAGGACCAATAAAACTGCGTCCGTTCAGTCTTTGCCGTGTATGTGAGCAACAAAATAGCGGCAGCTGCGAGTATGTATGTAACCAGGTATGAACTAAGTGATTCTCGACATGAGAATCAGTTATGACATTTCACATAGAGATTATATTGCTTTCATGAAACAAATAAAAACAGGAGAACAGAAGCTTTTGAATAAATCCTAAGCACTTCAGTCCAAAAAAAATGAAAGCTTGAAGGGGATCTTTCTTGTGGCAAAGAATGTGATGGTTTCCCCCGCCTCCCGGCCATAGTGTGTACAGTCCCTTCAAGGCAGTGTAAGCAACAATCAGATTCCTCTCTGGGAATAATCAGTAAGTGAAACATCTTAGAGGGTTTATTTCACGGGCTTGCAAGCACGGGGGTCGTAGGAGAGCGGGCAACACCTTTACATCATTCTGCAGTACATTATATACCTTTAACTCCTGTTTCGCTTCCCCTCCTTTAGTTCTCGGTTCTGAGCACTATGGCACGTCCCTTACTTCCTTCCCCTCTTTCAGTTCCTCTAATTTGCAGTTATGAAAAGCCCCCTTTGCCTTTTCCCCTCCCCCTTTCTGACCCCTTGTTCTTGCCATTCCTGGCAGGTGTTTCTACACGCTGTTTCTAAATTGCAAAAAATAAAAGTAAAAGAAACTGCATGATAAAAGGAAATCCCCCTTTATAATTTTTGAAGTAAAAAGCAATAAGATAAGGAGGAAGCTTATCTCATCTTTTATATCCGATCTCTGTATAAACAACTACAAACATCTGCTTTGTTCAAAGAGCAAGGCACTCGGAAACTAACTGCATGTTTTAACTCATTTTGCCATACAGGTTCTTTCCCTAACACTATCTATAATATTTCATCACATTACATATAAAAGGGCAACCAAAATGATAAAGGGGAATGGAACAGCTCCCCTATGAGGAAAGGCTGAAGAGGTTAGGGCTTTTCAGCTTGGAGAAGAGACGGCTGAGGGGGGATATGATAGAGGTCTTTAAGATCATGAGAGGTCTAGAATGGATAAATCTCAATCAGTTATTTACTCTTTTGGACAATAAGGGTGCACTCCATGAAGTTAGCATGTAGTACATTTAAAACCAATCAGAGAAAGTTCTTTTTCAATCAACGCACAATTAAGCTCTGGAATTTGTTGCCAGAGGACGTGGTTAGTGTAGCTGGGTTCAAAAAAAAGTTTGGATAAGTTCTTGGAGGAGAAGTCCATTACCTGCTATTAATTAAGTTGACTTAGAAAATATTCACTGCTATTATTAGCAATGGTAACATGGAATAGACTTAGTTTTTGGGTACTTGCCAGGTTCTTATGGCCTGGATTGGCCACTGTTGGAAACAGGATGCTGGGCTTGATGGACCTTTGGTTTGACCCAGTATGGCATGTTCTTATGTTCTTATGTAAAAAATAGAAACTTATGAACACATTTAGTCATGTGATAGGCATTCCTGTCTGCTGATTCAGGACCAGAAGAATTTTCTTTTAATCTTGTCTCCCCTTTCTTGTAGCAGGATCATCACTATCAGACATAAAGACTATATCGCACATCTGCCTGATGGAAAAGAAAGTTGAACCATAGAGCAATGCTGACCATTTCCATACACGTATTTACCATACCCAGCGCTTATAGAAACCAAACCTTTATAGATTTTGTACAAATTCAATGCTAGTCATGAAGAGAGGTTCACATTCCCTGTTCTGACAGTGTAAACAAAATTAAACATTCTTGCTAAATCAAGCACATTTTCTGCAAATATCTTTAATTCCCCATCAGTCTGTTTGCAACTTTTAAAATGAAAGATCAATTTATTTAAAGGAGTTTCCTCTGCTGTTTGTATTTGCCTTTGGGAAACATTTTCCTGCACCCCCCACTCGCCCTCCTTTCTCTCTATTGTTAACCCCTTAACTCCCTGTGTCTTTTCAAACTGTAAAACTTTAACACTAGGGATTGCTTCTACATCAACCAAATTGTCAATATCCCCAATAGAGGAGCCCCCCCCCCCCGGTGTTCCCCCATGACCCAATTCTGAATCGCTTCACAATTGTGCAAGTCTGCTCCAGGTGTAAATTGAGGCTGGGCTGTGATTCCTGGATTTGAAGCCATTCCCTGCCCCAGGAATTGGGCAGGCAGCAGTTCTTCACTGCAAGGGCAATCAGACAAAGGCACGAGACCTGATTCCAAACAGTTCCTGACATGTGCCACCTGGACAGCTGCCCTTTCAGCAAATGTCTGATATGTGTCTACTTTGTCAGTAAGTAATTTATTCTGATTCCATAGGTCACAGATTTGCTGTTCCAATTCAGCTATTTTCTGATGTTGACGATCCCTATCCTGATGTATTTTTCGATAGGCAGATAATAAAATCCACCCTCGGTGTCCTACACTTAATGACTCTTTTTTTTCCATTTTCCACTACCACTCTTTGCATGCACCTCACCATGTCCACTGGCTCTGAATCCTTTAAACAGGATTGCCAGTTTTCACATAATCCTGGACATTTCGACCACTCAGTGGCCATAACATTATAAGGTACTACATCCCAGCCTGGGATTTCTATTTGTACATCTTTAACATCTCCCTCACTTTCTGATTGTTTTGAACTTTTCCTCTTCTTAAACAGTGACATATTTAAAGATATACCCTGCTCGCAGCGCCAAATGTATTGCTATTTTTAAATCCTGCAGCAGTCCTATATGTTTAAATATTAAATCACTGTTTATTGATTTCCAGAGGAGATATATACAGTCATTATCGTGTAACAAATATAACATTGATTAAGAAAGATACGTCACTTAAGAAGGATACATCATCGATCCTTATACCTACATCCAGGCTGCACCTTAGCTGGGAAGCCCCGGGATAGCTTTTGCCAGAAGTTTCACAATCGGGAAAGTCCCTGTGCATCCACCCATAGGTGAGGCTTCTGTGGGTCCCGGGGAATCCCCGATCTTTATAGAGCTGCACAAACAAGTGTGCGTGCCAAGAGAAGGCCGATGTTAATCTAGGCAGGGGCAAGTCTCAGTCACGGGACGTTGGCCTGACCTCCAGTGGCATGGGTCATCCTCCGTTCCAACCTGTATACACAACATGTGCTATTCAGCACGAACAACTCTGGGTGACTTTGCATTACGTTGAGGGTGACATTACTTTGGGGGATTTTCATTTATGAAAATACAATTCCAGCCAACAATCAAGTTATGATCACCACTAAGCTGCAACTCCCATCCTCGGAAGGCAAGCATATTCAGTATACTTTAGTGCCAGGGGTGGTTCTATAATGAGGCAGGGTGAGGCGGCTGCTTCAGGTGGCAAAGTTTTGAGGCATCAAAAATTGCCCTTTAAAACTCTCCATCCATGGCTGCCTCACCTTGCCTTCAGGCTCATCAATGCACAGTTCTGCCAGCAAGCCCACAGAGTCCTCAGTCCCTGCGGGAAGCAAGAAAGAAAGAGCTGCCAGGCGGGAGGATTATGGGGTTTGTGTTGGTCATTGCGGACCGGTGCAGGTGGAGTTGCTACAACCAACACCAGGCACCGCACAATCTTTAGTCCCCCTGTGCAGATTTTCCAGGAGACCCTGGCGTGCCGCGAATGGAGTAGCACACCGGGGCCTTCCTCTTCGCCGCAAGCCTGACTCGCTTGGCTCGTGGCATTCTGGGCCTTCCTGTTTGTGGCGAGAGTGACATGCTCCGCTTGCGGCACTCCAGGCCTTCCTCTTTGCCATAAGCATGATGCGCTTTGCTCGCAGCACTCTGGGTCTTCCTCTTCACCGCAAGCATGACGTGCTCCACTCGCGGTGAAGAGGAAGGACCCGTGAGAGGGGGTGTGAGAGAGAGCAGGGGGCGGGTTTGAGAGAGAGGAGGGGAGGGAGGTGTGAGAAAGTAGGGGAGGGGATGAGAGAGCAGGAGAGGGGGGTATGAGAGATAGCAGAGGAGAGGGGTGAGAGAGAGCAGGAGAGAGGGGTGTGAGAGAGAGTGGGGGGGTGCTTAAGTGTGGGTGCCTATGTGAGGAGACTGTGAAGGAGTGTGTATGTTGGTGAGAAATTGGGAGTTGGTGGGTATGAAAAAGCAATTGTCTGTATGTGAGGGTGCTTGTTTGTGAGAGAGCAAGCCTGTGAGACGGGATTGTATATGTGTGAGAGAGCACCTGTGTGAGGGGTTTGTGAGAGAGAGACATAGGTCTCCTGTGTGAGGGTGTATGCGTGAGAGTGAAAGGGAGCCTGTGTGGGTATGTATGTGTAACATACCTCTAGGAACTAGGGCAGAGAAATGTTGAATCATCATTGTGACATGAAAAGACTGACAATAGAGTGCTGTCTCTTTAAGAGCTGGGGGGGGAAAGGAGATTCAAAATTGGATTGTCTGAGCATGTGCAAACAGATCACTGCTCAGCTTGAACAGAGTTCCTGCCCTGCTCTGAATTAATAAATATTATCTGTACTGATTAAGGTGAGCAGCCCTCTATAATTGTATTCATGTGTAATGTATTTATGTTAGTTAACATTGTTTTGAGATGTATTGAAGTTGTTTTTACTTTACCTAAAGAGATTTATAAAAATTGGATTGTCTGAGCATGTGCAAACAGATCACTGCTCAGCTTGAACAGAGTTCCTGCCCTGCTCTGAATTAATAAATATTATCTGTACTGATTAAGGTTCTCTTTTCTGGAACCCTGCTGTGGACGACTTGGGAGTAGTTGAACTGTGCCCTGTCAGGATTTGAAGCTCTTCTTTCGGATAGAGGCTGCTGTATTGTGGATTTGGCAGTTGGAGCAGCAGTACTGACGCCCTCTTCAGTTCTATATTCAAATGGACACACAGTAGGATACAATCTGGGACTTTGCTTGTTCAGAGACTGCTTAAGGTCGGGTGCTATATCACATGCTGATTCTGGTTGAAATACTTAACATGAGTTTATGACAAAGTTGAGTTTTCTCTTGTACTATATACATGTGTTTATATGACAAATGCAGATGCTTAGGAAGTGAACAGATTTATTTCAGTCATTCATTCCAGTAAAGATAAAACTGTTACTCACTAAAGAGCGTGTGGATTCATTTCTGATACTGGGTTGGGAATCAAAGTGCAGGTTTCAGACACAAGAAGTCATAAAGAAAATTGAACTTCAAGGGTTACAACAAATTCTGGCGCATCAACGTGGGGCAGTGTTTTTTTTTTTCTCTTCTCTCTGTCTGACCTGCTACTGAGCGACCCAGCATCAATAGTGAAGTGAGCACAGTATTCTCTTTGTTTCTTTCTCATACAAAATGGAGTATTGCAAGTACTATGATTGTATTCCTGATAGATCTGTTATTCTGAGTTCTGTAAATCCTGAAATATCTTTAGCAAGTGTAGAAGATGCATTAAGCCCAGCAGGTGTAGTTACAAAATTGAAACGTTTAAGAGCTGAGTCATCTGATCAAGTTTTGTGTGAGTTTGAAGAACCGCTTTCTATAATTATTTTAGAAAGAATGAGCTTAAAAGGGGAACTGGACAGTCAGTGGATAATTTTACCTGTCTTAGATGAGACAGTATCAGAACAGGATGTTGAGTCAATGTCCCCTGAAGCATGCACTGACCCACTAGTGAGTGACATACTTTTAGATATGACAGATCGACTTCAAGAAGAATTAGCATATATAGCTGACAGTCATAAAATCAATATTCAAGATCTGAGAAAAAGAACATCTGCTCTCATGATTGAGAGTTTGGGGTCACAAGAAAAAGAAACACGAGATATAGATCAATCACCCCAGAGTATATTGCAGACTCCAGTTAAAAGCCGAAAAAGAGTCCCCAAGTGCTTGGATGCTATGCTAACCCAACATCCTGTGGCAGTCAATTCTTCTCAATATTCCATTCCACCAATTTCTATTCCTCCGGATGTTTCAAAGGTTATAGTGGAGCATGTGATCAAAACTCCTAAGGAAAAGGGCGCAGAGTTGAATCATACGTACTACAAAATTAAAGTTTTCTCTGGAAATGTCCCTAAACCTAGTAATGAAGGAGACTATGAAACTTGGCATATTCAAATTAAGCAATTACTGCAGGATCCAGATCTCACCGCAGGTGCAAAAAAAAGGAAATTAATTGAAAGTCTCCTTCCTCCAGCTTTAAATATTGTCTCTTACATAGATAAAAGCGCCACAGCAGAGCAGTGTTTAGAGGAACTGGAGAAGGCATATGGCAGTGTAACTAATGGAGAGGAATTATTTTTTCAATTTATTGAAACTTTCCAGAATGGCAAAGAAAAATCTTCAGACTATTTGAGAAGGCTTCAGGTCCTGTTACAGAAAGTCGTGGAGCGGGGAATTTTCTTTGGGCTCGCCCCAGACAGGAAGTTACTACAACAGTTTGTACGTGGGTGCTGGGAGGAGACCCTGATTACCCGACTGCAATTGAGGGACTTATTAGAGAGCCAGTCGAAGAAACTGCCACAGTACTCGGAGCTGCTATTTAAAATCAGAACGATTGAGGAAGAAAGAAACATGAAAGAATCTAGGAGGATACGTCAATTGGGAGTTACCCAGATTAAACCTGTAAGCAGGACTTACCTAGCAAATGACATAAGCATTGCTCAACATATGACACCAGAGGCAAGTGAGTTTAAGGTGGGATCTGAGTTGGGAACATTTTCAGGAGAAGATAATGTTTTGCTCGCCCCATTGATCACTCATTGTAGAGCTGCCAATTCAGAAATAGTAAATAGCCCTGTTGCAAACAGCATGATGCGAAGAAACTCTTGGGTAGAGAAGATGCCTCAAAAAGGGAGGCATCATCCCAAGATACTTTCATTTTGCTATAACTGTGGAGAGAATGGACACATGATGGGAGAATGCATCAATCCTGTAAATGCTGCTCTAGTCCAACAGAAATTGCGGGAAAAATTTGAAAAAAAAAAATACCCAGCATTAGGCAGGTTTCAAATACTCCTTTAAACTAAAAAGGTGCTTTTGCGAGGGGCAGACAAAGGCACCAAATGCAATTCAGATAAGTCCCAAAAGAAAAATATCCAGTGATCATATCCCACCATGTCCTCTACCAGATGATGTTTTGAAACGCCTCGTGGGAAAGGTTTGTTCTGCAACCGCTTATTTGGATGGTGTGCAGTGCCCTTGCTTAGTGGACACTGGCTCTCAAGTGACGTGCATAACACAAACCTTCTATGAAGACTATTTATCACATCGGAAGCTATACCCGCTAGAAGACTTACTTTGTGTTACGGGTGCAGGAGGTCAACCTGTTCCTTATCTGGGGTATATTGAAGTTGAAGTACAGTTTCCCAAGGAGGCCTGTGGAAGTGGGAACAAATATTCTGTCCTTGCTCTAGTCTGTCCCGATCAAAAGAACAAACCCCTGCCTTTAATAGTGGGAACAAATATTCTCAGACATCTAATACATGACTGTAAAGAACTGGCTGGCCCAAATTACCTTAAGGAGTTAGCCATGGACAAAAATTGGGTAACTACATATCAGACCTATGTTTCTCATCAAAGTTCCAATCAAAGAGTTACTAGGCCAATGATGGCTAGATTGACCAGCACCAGACCAATAGTGTTCGAAAGGGATGAAGCGAAGGAAGTGGAATGCATTCTGAGAATGCCCAGACATGGTCAGAGTTTGTCCATATTGCTTGAGGCTTCAGAAAATTATCCTCTACCCGGAGGCTTACTAGTACAACCTCAACTCATCCGAACTGGCAGTAAGTCGCACATAAAGGCTAGGGTGCTATTGAAGAATATATCGGATTGTAGCATCAGTTTGCCTCCTAGAAGGACATTGGGTGTAGGTGAGCCAGTCGATATAGTGAGGACCATGAACGTTACAGGCTCGACCTATAAGGATGGTGCTAAACTAGAATCTATTGGAGAGGGTAACATGGAGTCTGAGAAGGTGTCGCTAGACTTCGGAGATTCTCCAATATCTGAAGAGTTTAAACAGCATATAGAAAAGAGAATTAATCAAGAGGCAAAAGGAGCATTTTCCTGTCATGACCTTGATATTGGATGTATTCCAGGAATAATGCATAAAATCACCCTGTTGGATCCAACTCCATTTAAAGAGCGCACACGTCATGTATCCCCAGCTGACTTTGAGGATCTCAGGCAGCACCTGAAGGAGCTATTAGCCACAGGAGTGATTGAGGAGTCTGATAGCCCTTATGCTTCACCTGTGGTATTGGTTAGAAAGAAGAATGGTACCTTGAGGATGGTTGTTGATTATCGTAAATTGAACAACATAACCAGAAAAGACTCCTATCCGTTGCCTCGAATTGAGGAGACATTCACTCTCCTATCAGGTAGCAAGTGGTTCTCAGTACTAGATCTCAAGAGTGGGTACTATCAGATTGAGGTAGAAGAAATGGATAGGCCTAAAACTGCATTTACCACGCCCTTTGGAAACTGGCAGTTTAAGAGAATGGCTCAAGGACTGACAAATGCTCCAGCAAGTTTTCAAAGAATGATAGAGAAAGTAATGACTGATATTAATCTACATGAAGTTGTGGCCTTCTTGGATGATCTTATAATATTCTCGGACACACTGGAAGAGCATGAGGACCGATTGATGAGGGTGTTACAACGACTGTTGAAATGTGGATTGAAGCTCTCTCCATCTAAATGTAAATTCTTTCAGAAGTCAGTGAAATATTTGGGTCATCATATCTCAGAGAAGGGGGTGCTCCCCGATGAAGAGAAAATTTCAGCCATTACTAAGTGGCCACAACCTAAAAACATTAGAGAGCTGCGATCTTTTCTAGGATTTGCGGGCTATTACCGAAGATTCGTGAATCAATACTCACGCTTGGTGAAGCCGCTCAGTAATCTGTTGGTGGGACTAACAAACAGTCGAAAGGATAGGAAAGAAGCCCGGATTCAAAGTCAGCAGCTATTGGGTACGCGGTGGACCTCAGAATGTCAGAAAGCATTCGAAATTATAAAGGAAAAACTCACGGTTGCCCCTGTGTTGGCTTTTGCAAATTGGAAGCGACCTTATGTATTACACACTGATGCCAGCACTACAGGGCTAGGCGCTGCACTTTACCAAATTCAAGAAGGAAAACTGCGAGTGATTTCATATGCCAGTCGTGGGCTCACTAAAAGTGAACGGAATTACCCTATCCACAAATTGGAATTTTTAGCCCTTAAATGGGCAGTTTGTGAAAAATTTCATGATTATCTATATGGTGCAGAGTTTAAAGTAGTGACAGATAATAACCCTCTGACGTACGTCCTGACGACTGCTAAACTGGATGCCACAGGTCATCGATGGTTAGCATCCCTCTCCCTGTACAACTTTGACATCGGATACAAATCTGGTAAAGCCAATATAGATGCTGACGGGTTGTCTAGGAGACCACATGATCCTGAAGAAGATGATGAAGAATTTTTGAAATATGAGGAGAGGGTTGCCAAGATGCTATCTCGTGTGAAGACAGATCAAGAAGGAATGGACACTCTATCTAAGGTAATATGTAAGGCGGCATTCCAGAAGCATGATGTCTCTATTTTGACACATATTTCTGAAGATTCGGGAGACTACGACACTCCCATTACACCTCATTCTACTTCCAAGTTTGAGTGCAGCCCTGGTGCCTTGGTGGAAATCTTACCTGCAGGAGGAGATGCTGTTCCAGATGATTTTGATGACCCGGACCTGTGGCCTGGACAACCCACCCTACCTGGGTTTACCTTGGGTGACTGGAGAGTGTTCCAGAGGGAAGACCCATGTTTATCCCAAGTCATAATGATGCTGGAGAGAGGTGAGAAATTTGAAGATCGAGACAGGAATCGGGAGCATCCAGAATTGCGATTATTCTTCAGAGAATGGCAAAAACTATGTCTTCAAGAGGGAGTACTTTTCAGAAAAGTGATGAGGAGTGGAGGACCACACCAACAACTTGTGATTCCAAGAAAATATCGTCATAGAGCTCTGGAGGGGGTACATGATGAAACTGGCCATCTGGGTTGTGAATGGACCTTGGACTTAGCACGTGCACGTTTTTATTGGCCGAGAATGGCACATGGGGTAGAGCAATGGGTGAAGACATGCGAAAGATGTGTGCGGAGAAAAGCTAGAGCAGAAAAAGCAGCCCCCTTGGTAAATATAAAAGCTTACCCCCCCATGGAGCTAGTTTGCATTGACTTCCTTACCTTAGAGCCTGACGACAAGGATACACGAAATGTTTTGGTAGTCACGGATCACTTTACTAAGTATGCTCAGGCATATCCCACTAGAGATCAGACTGCAAGAACTGTTGCTGTTACCCTGTGGGAGAATTTCATCTGCCACTATGGATTTCCAAAACGAATCCATAGTGACCAAGGAGCCAATTTTGAATCTGAACTCATTTCAGAGCTATGTAGAATAGCAGGCACTAAATCCAGAACCACTCCATATCACCCTCGAGGAAATCCAGTAGAACGCTTCAATAGAACCTTAATAGAAATGTTGGGTACATTAGAGGATAAGCGTAAGGTACATTGGAGAAAATATGTTCGGCCACTAGTACATGCCTATAATTGTACTCGGAATGACAGTACTGGAATTTCTCCGTTTTTTTCTCATGTTTGGAAGAGAACCTCGACTTCCAATAGACTTATGCTTCGGCATCAGTCCAGTGGGTCATAACGCTAAAACTCATCACCAATATGTACGAGAGTTACGTCAGAGGTTGAAGTATGCATACGAGCTGGCTACTCAGGAAGCTGAGAAACATCAACTAGCCAACAAACGCAGATGGGATGCGAAAGTAATGCCATCCTCAGTGGAAGAGGGTGATAGAGTATTGGTCAAGAATGTGAAGTTGAGGGGCAAGCACAAATTGGCTGATCGGTGGGAGTCTTCAGTGTATATTGTGGTAAAACAAATTGAAGGTATACCAGTCTATGTGGTGAAGCCAGAAACAGGGGATGGACCCGAAAGGACGTTACACAGGGATCTACTGCACCCCTGTGGATTTATTTCTGGAAGAGAAGAGGCTGATATTCACTGTGAACCATTCAATAGTACCAAGCAATTGATGAAAAAGCAGAAGGAGGACGCTGAGGATAGTATGGATGGCTCTATCATGGAGAGCGGAAGTTCAGATCCAGCTGAACTGGAAGAGAGTCCAATTACTGGTGAAATTCAGTCAAATGGAACATTAAATCCTAATGCGGAGGAGTTTCATCCAGAGTCATGGGAAGAGGATCCTGTGGAAGTTAGTATACCAGTAAATCATAACAATTCATGCGATTTGAACAGCTCAGTCAATGAAGAACAGAGTGCATCCTCCTCGGGGAAGAGGAAAACTCTTGATGAATCAATGACCAAAATAGGACTTCTACCGTTACCTCAAAGATCGCAGAGACCAAGGAGACTGCCTAGTAGATTCGATGACTTTGAAGTGCAATTGCCCAAGGGGTTGCACAGCCACAACATATTGAGACAGTCATATTCAAGGAATCCATTGGAGACGTGTATATCCATGCAGCAACTAAATAGTATGATGCAAGAGATATTGAGCAAACAAACAGAGTTAATATATAAGCTGTGGACATAAATACCTGCCGGGGACGTCAGGTTTTAGGAGGGGACCATGTAACATACCTCTAGGAACTAGGGCAGAGAAATGTTGAATCATCATTGTGACATGAAAAGACTGACAATAGAGTGCTGTCTCTTTAAGAGCTGGGGGGGGAAAGGAGATTCAAAATTGGATTGTCTGAGCATGTGCAAACAGATCACTGCTCAGCTTGAACAGAGTTCCTGCCCTGCTCTGAATTAATAAATATTATCTGTACTGATTAAGGTGAGCAGCCCTCTATAATTGTATTCATGGGTAATGTATTTATGTTAGTTAACATTGTTTTGAGATGTATTGAAGTTGTTTTTACTTTACCTAAAGAGATTTATAAAAATTGGATTGTCTGAGCATGTGCAAACAGATCACTGCTCAGCTTGAACAGAGTTCCTGCCCTGCTCTGAATTAATAAATATTATCTGTACTGATTAAGGTTCTCTTTTCTGGAACCCTGCTGTGGACGACTTGGGAGTAGTTGAACTGTGCCCTGTCAGGATTTGAAGCTCTTCTTTCGGATAGAGGCTGCTGTATTGTGGATTTGGCAGTTGGAGCAGCAGTACTGACGCCCTCTTCAGTTCTATATTCAAATGGACACACAGTAGGATACAATCTGGGACTTTGCTTGTTCAGAGACTGCTTAAGGTCGGGTGCTATATCACATGCTGATTCTGGTTGAAATACTTAACATGAGTTTATGACAAAGTTGAGTTTTCTCTTGTACTATATACATGTGTTTATATGACAAATGCAGATGCTTAGGAAGTGAACAGATTTATTTCAGTCATTCATTCCAGTAAAGATAAAACTGTTACTCACTAAAGAGCGTGTGGATTCATTTCTGATACTGGGTTGGGAATCAAAGTGCAGGTTTCAGACACAAGAAGTCATAAAGAAAATTGAACTTCAAGGGTTACATATGCAAGAGAGAGGGGGACCCTATATAAGGGATATGTGTGTGTGAGAGAAAGAGAGGGACCCTGTATGAGGGGATATGTATGTGCGAGAGAGTGAGGGAGCCTGTATGAGGGTGTGTGTGTGTGTGAGAGAGAGTGAGGGAGCCTGTATGAGGGGGGTATGTACATGTACTAGAGAAAGGGAGCCTGTGTGTGACAGAGAGAGAGAGAGGGACAGAGGGAGGCTGTGTGAGGGGCAGTACTGAGAGCGGGATCAAAGTTTGGGAGTGGAGATAAGAGTGGAAGGGGTTGAGCCTAGATGTGGAGGGGGGAGATACTGGCAGGTGGAGGAGTTGGGGCCTGAGAGGGCAAAGTGGCCAGAGGAGTAGGGAGAGCGAGTGGAAGGGACACTCTCTTACAGTTAATTTCTAAGGAAATTCTGCTCAAAATATTTAAAATTCTGTATCTTTAAGTAATAACTTTTTTCCCTATTAAATTTAAAATGTAATTACTTAAAGACTGTCATGTATATTGTGCTATTTTGACCAATATAAAGTATGCAGAATTTTGCAAATTTTTAAGTTTTTGTGCGCAGAATTTTACTTTTTTTTTCTGCAGAATTCCCCCAGGAGTAATCTTTTATTACAGAGCAGGAGGATCCCGGGAGACTCTGCACTCACTCTGCTTTTTTTTTTTTACTGGTACAGCAGAGGTGGCAGCAGTAACAGCAGTGGTGGGCTTCATGCACCTGTTGCTGCTGCTCTGCCCAGGCACCTCTTTTCCACCATTGCTGCACTCCTGGCTCCTTCCCTCACGTGGCTTCTGCTGGCAGCCGACGGGAGGCAGTGAGCAGGCCAACCCTGCTCTCAGCCGCTGGGCCATAAAAGTAGTTGAAAAACAAACATTTTCATTGGGATCTTCCAAGCCACCCCTTCCCAAACCAATTGGGGGAATGAAGCAGCAACAGGCAGCCCGTCCAAATCCTAATCTTGGGGCCCTGCCTGGGTCCCCCTGACCACCAATGTAAATATAAACTAATTTTTTTTTTATTTATTCAGAGGAGAAAAGAGAGAGAGAATGCACCCGAGTTAATGAATGTGTGTTTTTGACTGAGAGTAAGTGTGTGTGTGTGTCAGTGAGTGCTGTGAGAATGCATGAGTCAATGGGCATGTGCAAATGTGAGCATGACAGTATGTGAGTGTCAGTGAACAAGTGAGTGTGTGTGTGAGGATGAGAGAGAGCATGAGTCAGTATGTGAGTATGAGAGAGAGAGAGCATATGTGAAAGTCGGTGAGCATGTATGTGTATGGGCGTGAGAGCATATGTGCGAGCAGTGAGTGTATGTGTGTGAAAAAGTCAGTGAGTCAGCATGTGTGAGTGTCAGGGACCTTTTGTGAGTGAGCATATGAGAGAGTGTGTATAAGAATGAACATGTGTGTTACAGAGTATCTGAATACGAAATAGTGAAGAAAGTTTGTGCAGGTCACCACCTCTGACTAATCACAACAATCTCAGGGTGACTGGAATCAACAGTTCCTAGGTATGGAGAGCAGGATCATTTTTTAAAATCTTTTATTCTTTTTAATTATTGCATGATATTTCATGTGTCTGCTTTTAAAAAATATTTTATAGGTATTAGGAAAAATTTTAAAACTTTTTCAATTTTTATTAGTATGGTTTTAGTATTATAATTTATATTTTGTGTTTTTATTGTTCTATGTTTTATAAAGAATGGTGATGTTTTTCTTTTTCCATTGTTGTATTGCTTGTTTGGCTTTGATGTGGTTTCCAGTTCAGTTTTGTCTGCATGTTTCTATTTATAGTTTATGACCTCCATATTCTGTATTTGGAGAGGATCTGTCTATGTTCTGTATGAGTAACTGAGGTGAAGTATTCTGCTAGCATATACTTTCTGGGGTAGATTTAAAAAAAAAGGCGTGATCGCGTACTTTTGTTTGCGCAGCAGGTACAAACAAAAGTACGCTGGATTTTATAAGATACGCGCATAGCCGCGTGTATCCTCTAAAATCCTGGATCGGCGCGTGCAAGGCTGCCAATTTTGGGCAGCCGGTGCGCACCGAGCCGCGCAGCCTGCCTCCGTTCCCTCCGAGGCCGCTCCGAAATCGGAGCGGCCTCGGAGGGAACACTCTTTCGCCCTCCCCTCACCATCCCCTCCCTTCCCCTACCTAACCCACCCCCCCCCGGCCCTATCTAAACCCCCCCCTACCTTTATCCATGGATTTACGCCTCCCGGAGGGAGACGTAAATCCACGCGCGCCAGCGGGCTGCTGGTGCGCCGAGACCCGACCCGGGGGCGGTTCCGGAGGGCGCGGCTATGCCCCCGGAACGCCCCGGCCCGAAACCACGCCCCCGGCCCCGCCCCCAAAACGCCGCATCCTGCCCCCAAAACGCCGCGTCGTTCGGCCCCGCCCCCAACACGCCCCCGACACCCCCCTTCCAAAAACCCCGGGACCTACGCGCGTCCCGGGGCTCTGCACGCGCCGGCGGCCTATGGAAAATAGGTGCGCCGGCGCACAAGTCTCTGCTCGTGTAAATCCGGGCGGATTTACGCGAGCAGGGCTTTTAAAATCCGCCCCTCTGTGTAGAAAGGGGAACGATGAGTGAAATGATCAAATTTGCAGATGGCACAAAATTATTCAGGGTAGTTAAATCACAAGCGGATTGTTATAAATTGCAGGAGTTACTTGTGAGACTGCGTGACTGGGCATCCAAATGGCAGATAAATTTAATGTGGACATGTGCAAGGTAATGCATATAGGGAAAAATAACTCATGGTGTAATTACACAATTTTGGGTTTCATGTTAGGAGTTACTACTCAGGAAACAGATGTAGGTGCTGTAGTGATCAAAAAAGCAAACAGAATGTTAGGAATTATTAGGAAGGGAATGGTAAATAAAACAGAGAATGTCATAATGCCTCTATATCGCACCACTGTGAGACCGCACCTTGAGTACTGTGTTCAGTTCTGGTTGCTGCATCTCAAAGAAGATATAATTGCACTGGAGAAAGTACAGAGAAGGACAACCAAAATGATAAGGAGGATGGAACAGTTCCCCTATCAGGAAATGCTAAAGAGGTTAGGGTTGTTCAGTTTGAAGATGAGATGGCTAAGGGGGGAAGTAATGGAGGTCTACAAAATCATGAGAGGACTAGAACGGGTAAATATGAATCGGGTGTTTACTCTGTCAGAGGACTAGGGGGGCATTCTGTGAAGTTAGCAAGTAGCATAATTAAAACAAATTGTAGAAAATTCTTTTTCACTCAGCACACAATTAAGCTCTGGAATTCATTGCCAGAGGATGTGGGTATGGCAGTTGTCTAAGTTTAAAAATGGTTTGGACATGTTCTGGAGGAGAAGTCCATAAACTGCTATTAGTCAAGTTGACTTAGGGAATAGCCACTGCTTATTACCAGCATGGGATCTATTTAATGATTGGCTACTTAACAGGTACTTGTATCCTGGATTGGCCACTGCTGAACTTCTTGGACGCTTGGTCTGATCCAATATGGCAACTTCTTATGTTCTTTTTTTTTTGTAATTTATATTTTTATTGATTTTTCAAATTAGACAAGTAAATACGTATATAATTACACCATAGTTATTAACATTTCAAAATCAAAATTTCAATCTTTCAATAACAATTATTGGTCTAATTATGATATAATCAAAAGAAATCATTTCACTCAACATCTAAAATTACCAGAGACATAGCAAATTAAGGGAGAGACAAACAGAAATCAGTTTTATCTAAATTCAAGCATTGTAATCCTGCATTTATTTATATTTCACTGGTCTGTGATGGTAACACAGCTAATCTTTTTTGTTCAACAAATGTTTTTAGGTGGTCAGGTGGAATATATAAATATCCTGTTGTTTCTTATTAACACATTTACAGGGATATCGCAGGGTAAATGTAAATCCCATTGATAACATGTCCTGTCTATAAACCAGAAACTCTCTTCTTCTAACTTGTGTAGTAATGGATAAATATGGAAATTTTTTTTACCAAACTTTCATGAAAAGTGATAGGGTTTTTACCAAAATATTGTTTCATAACTTTGTTAAGATCAAGTAAATTTGAAAAAGAAACCACTAGTAAACCCCTATCAATTATCTGATTGTTAGTACTTTCGAGGAAATTTGTGAGGTTGCCTTGAAAAGGCATCTCTTCTGTATTCAAATTTGGATTTCTCTTTGGGAGAAAATAGCAATAGCTAATTATCGGTAAATCGTTTTCAGAAAAACTCAATACTTCCACCAGAAATTTCTTTAGCGTTTCCATTAGTACCTGCTGGTACTAGGGAAGTTGAGCAGGTGCAGATTCAAACGCTTATTGTTATTTTCAAATATTTCAAGTCGTCTGGACAAAGAGTCTGTCTTTTGCTACTATTGAATGAAATTCTAAATTCTTTTTTTCCTTATCCTCTAAAATCTTTATTCTTACTTCAGAGTTTTTAACATAATCTCGAATTTCTATTATATCCTGCTGACTTTTCCCTGTCACAATGTCCACCTTTTTCTCTAACCCTTTTATATCCAAGGACATTTTAGCCATCATATCCCATAACAGTTCCAATGTAACCACCGCAGGGCGCTTTAGAGTTTCTATGTGGTCGCCCCCTGAGGCTTGTTCTCCTTCCTCAGCCATTTTTCCATCTCCACCTCTGATGATTCTAATCGGGGTTCTTGACTCAATTAAATTGAGTTCCTCTGGTGAACCTCCCAAGAAGCCTTCAGCCGCCCTGTATATTGGTGGTATATCTAGATTGGGGCTCAGCGATGCCTCCTCTAGAGACTCAGACCGTTCTCCCAAAGGGCCTGAATCAGCAGTATCCTTGGCTGCTGGGATTGATGCAGGCGCAGTCAAAAAACGAAAAATTTCTTGTTGAATAGGAGACGGAGGGGGCATTGAGGGGAACATCCTTATTTTCCCCTTCCGTTTTGATGGCATCTTATCAGAAATATAATTAATAATTAATTCAGCAAGCAGTTTGTTCCCGCTAACAATGCAGTGTTACTTGCCTCTGTGGCGGCGACTTCTGCAGCAGAGTTTCCCCTCGAACCTCACTAACCGAGCTAAGCCGAGCAAAGCTGCGTGCCCCTTAGGCGTGCGCGGCTTTGGTGGCTTGCCAGTGGCGGTGGCGCACCTAGAGCACGCTGCTCTTATGGCGTCTCCTCAGCCCCTCCCGATGAAGTCGGGGCTAGCAGGCAAAAAGTTCAAAGGAAATGTCGGAGCTCACCGGGTGCTCCCTCTCAGCCACATGCAGTCACAGCAAATAGGTACCTCCCTGACGCCACTCTTATGGCGTCTCCTCGGCCCCTCCCGATGATGTCGGGGCTAGCAGGCAAAAAGTTCAAAGGAAATGTCGGAGCTCACCGGGTGCTCCCTCTCAGCCACATGCAGTCACAGCCAACTTCTTATGTTCTTATATTCCTGGATTGTTCTGTATTCATGTTTTAGGGCCTGATGTAATATTTTCAGTGTTGCTTTTCATGGGTAGAGTTGATTCTATTTGAGCTCTCGCAGTTAGTGCTATTTTTGTATGGGAGGTTTACTGTATTGTAATTTGTAATTCAGTTTATTCATAGCTTTCTGAGGGCCAAGCTCACACCTAACACACTTTACAATAGGCCTAATACCAAATGGGTTGCAAGTATCTTTTTTATGGGATTTTTGCTGGAATTTCCCTGTACATACCCAGATCAGTCCAGACTCCTGGGTTTTGCCTCCCTTCCAGCAGATGGAGACAGAGAAAAACTTTGAGAGCACCCCTTCTTAGTCTGGTGTGTCACCTGCTTCTCTTCAGTATTTCTCTGTCTCCAGAAGATAGAGGTGGTGCAAAACCTGCGATTCTGTACCCAGCTTTAAAAAAAAATAAAATAAATAAAAGGCAAAGAGAAGATTCTTAGGTCTAGCCTCCCAGGGGGTTGTTTAGGTCCTGCTGGGACCATCCCCCCTGGTTGTAAGTGTAGAGCGAGCAGGGATTGGGGACCCCAAAAGTTGCTCCTTTGGTGCTGGGGGTGATAGCTGGGGGACCGGCTCCCTCCCCTTCAGCCTGCAGCTGCTGCCTTGATATTAGGGAAGTATTCCTTTCTTTAGAACCTTTTGTGTTTAAAAAAAAAAACTTTGCAGTTTTGCAGCGGGCAGCAAGGGATGAACTGTGGGGTGGGGGGAGGCCCGGCCCTCATGAAGGTTCGCACGCGCAGCAAGGAGAAATTTTGTGGGTGGTCGCTGTCTCCTTTCTCTCTCCCCCCCCCCCCCCCCTGGATTTCAGCGCGGGACGGCCATGCCGCGTTCAAGTCGCTGCTCTCTGTGCGGCACGCGTCTCCTGATCTGCACGTCTTCCGATCCCTGCCCTCGTTGCCTCCCCGGTGGGGAGGGAGCCTCCAAGAGCGTGGCAGCGGCTTCTGTTCTGCTGCGGTCAGCCGTGCAGGCACAGGGTACTGCAGATTCTCGGGCCAATCCGTTCCCTCTCAGCACAGGAATGGTGGCCATTTTGGATGCCTTCCAAAATGGCCATTAAATGGAAGTGGCTGAGGAGAGAGCAGCAGGGGGAGGGGGATCTCCCTCCTCAGTTGTTTCCCGAGGACATGAGACCTGATGACCCGATGATGCCCGGGGGGGGGGGCCTCGGGTACACTGAATGAGGAGGATTTTGAGACTGATGAAGGGGAAGGAGGGGGTCCTGCCGGGGAACTCCCAGAGGCCCACCTAAGTCCAGGCCCCGCGGAGCCCCCGGATCGTTACTGGTGAAACTCCAGCTGGCCTCTGTCCCCTTGTGTGCTCCGCCTCCTGGCTGCAGGCGCCCTCTGGGACCCCCCAGAGGGCCACACCATTCCTGCCCCAGGCCAGGGGGTCCACCTCTGGCGCAACAAGAAACACCCGACACAGCAATACTCTGAATTTATTTATTTTAACATTTTTATATACCGATAGCCGTTTGCACATCGTACCGGTTTACATGAAACAAAAAATGCAGACCACTAACAATGAATTGTGCCTAAAGTACTGCTGCAGGAAATGCTGCCGGTGCTCACTCCTTAAAAATAAAAATTCCTGACTCACTTTGTGGAAAGAGAATTTGCTGATGGACCGGCTCAAAGCAAACTACATTGTATCCTGACAAGCTTCCTCGTCCTTGAGATTTCATATACTGCTGTGCTAGTTTCTGCAGCATTAAGCCACTTTTGAAACTCTGTACTGAAATGATATTAATCTCTCACCCCTCGTGGTCCCTCTTTGTTGGTAGCTTCCTTCATAACGCTGCCTACAACCTGTGATGGGCAGGGAAATGCTCTTTATCTTGACTTGATGTGAATTCTCGCCATCCCGCTGACGCAGTCTTGGTGCGAAACACGGCCGAGTTGGGGTTTTTCTACCTTTTCAGAATAAGGGGTAGATTTTCAAACCGCGCGAATTGGCGTACTTTTTCTGGCGCATCAGGCGCAAGCAAAAGTTCGCGGGATTTTAGTAGATACGCGCGTAGCCGCTAAAATCCTGGATCGGCGCGCGCAAGGCTATCGATTCTGTACAGCTGGCGCACGCCGAGCCGCGCAGCCTACCCCCATTCCCTCCGAGGCCGCTCCGAAATCGGAGCGGCCTCGGAGGGAACTTTCTTTTGCCCTCCCCTCACCTTCCCCTCCCTTCCCCTCCCTAACCCACCCGCCTGGCCCTGTCTAAACCCCCCCTTACCTTTGTCGGGGGATTTACGCCTCCCGGAGGGAGACGTAAATCCCCGCGCCGGGACGCGACCTGGGGGCGGGTACGGAGGGCGCAGCCACGCCCCCGGACCGCCCCAAGCCGTAACCACGCCCCCAGGCCCGCCCCCAAAACGCTGCCGACATGCCCCCAAAACGCCGCGCCGACCGGGCCCACCCCCGACACGCCCCCCTCGCCAAACCCCGGGACTTACGCGAGTCCCGGGGTCTGCGCGCGCCGGTAGGCCTATTGAACATAGGCACACCGGCGCGCAGGGCCCTGCTTGCCTAAATCCGCCCAGATTTAGGCGGATTTAGGCGAGCAGGGCTCTGAAAATCCGCCCCAAAGAGTATATTGTTCAAACAAGTGTTCTTTCCTGTTGGCCTTCAAACAAATAAAGCAATCAATATATGTATTGAACAGTTTATTTTGTAATGCCACACATTATTTTGGGATTCATATTTATGTGTATGTGTGTGCTATTTACTCTGCATTTCTGGTGTGTTATAAACTTATACCATCTTTCTAGAACAAAGTTCAGCCCAAGGCAGTTTACATCAAGCAAATATAACAATCAAAATACAACATATAAATAAAACAGTACTAAAATATAATTTATAATACAGCATAAACATACATCATTAATCTAGAATGTGCTTTCTTGAATTTTGTTACTATTTTTTCCTGTACTGATTCTACTTAGAGGTGTATCTATAGACCCTTTCTGTGAAGAAATGGTAAAGAAGCAAGCAGTGACTGCTGGGAAAGAAGTTCTAGAACAAGGGTTCAAGATACAGGACTCAGAAGTAGTGCAACAAATTAATTCGTGGTGGAACACATGGAATCCAGTTTTCTTGAGGATCAATATGGCTTCTAGTACCGCATTGTATTGTATAAGGATGGAGAACTTAAAGATATGCTGAGTAGGCTGGAGGTGCAGACCACAAATAGATACATGAAATAGTGTCCTGTACCTTACGATGACCTTAATTTATAATGTTTTTTTCTCATTAGTTCCAAGAAATGAAGACCAATGTCCTGGAAAATCAGAGCTGAGAATAATCCTGGTGGGTAAGGCTGGAACTGGGAAAAGTGCAACTGGGAACACCATCCTTGGTGAGAAGAAATTTGAATCCAGCATCACAGAAGAATCAGTGACTAAAGTGTGCAGTAAACAGAAGGTGATGAGGAATGGGAGAGACATTGTACTTATTGATACCCCAGGCCTTTCTGACATCCATCCAATGCCAGAAACGGTAGCCAAAGAAATTGGTCAGTGTGTAACAGTCTCCTCCCCAGGTCCCCATGCAATTCTCATGGTGCTATGCCTAGGCAGGTACACTGAGGAAGACAGGAAAACAGTGGAGATACTAGTAGACATTTTTGGAAAGCAAGTGATGAAGTATGTGATTGTCTTATTCACTCACAGGGATGATTTGGAATATGAAGAGATAAGACTAGAAAATTATGTAACAAATGTAATAGACAGGCATCTGCGGGAGGTGATAGAAATGTGTGGAAGCCGATACTATGCTTTCAATAACAGGGCATCCAAAGAGGATAAGGAGGATCAGGTCTCTGAGCTGACTGCAATGATCGACAGAATGGTGGAAGAGAATGATGGCACCTGTTGTACCAGCGAAATATTCATCCAAGCCAAGGAGATGTTTAAAAAGAAAGAGGCAGAGCTACTAATAAAATATAATGAGAAGCATGAACGAGAGAAGCTAAAACTGCAACAACAGTTTGATGAAGAAATGAAAGCCGAAAGAGAGAAATTTAGGAAAGAGCTGGAGAAATATGAACAAGACAAGGCAAAGGATGAACGTCATCAAAGACAAACTGAAGAAAAGATGACAGAACTAAACTCCACAGTAAATCAGTACCAGAAGACAATGGAAGCAGTCCTTCAACAGCAAAGAGAGTCAGAGAAGCAGAACGAGAAAGTCTGCAAAATTCTGTAAAACAATGGAAAGCATATGAGGCTAAAAGTGAACAAATCAGGGGAGATACAGAGATTATTACTAAAGGAGCCTTATGGAAAATCATGAAATGGTTCACAGCCAAAATTAGGAAGTGGATAGGTTCTTGAGGTTCTTCCTTTTCCTGCTGTGATATGACTCTGGTTATTAGTGTAACACCGGGGCTACTGGCTCCCTATGGAGCCCCAGGGTCACCTTTATTTTCAAAGGCTTAAAACATCCAACTATTCCATATAGTTCTTAAGTCCCTCTCTGACTTCCAAGATTCCCTGTTGGGTGGCAAAGATTTCTCTTCTAAGTCCTGAGCATTGTAAAGACAGTCTTTGCATACAGTAGTAATAATCACACTGGAAACTGTAAGTGGTTTCCAGCTTAACTTTTTTACTGATAATTGTAGATGAAATAGGGAAAATGACTATTTACAACTCCTTGTGGCATCCAATCCATTTACATATTTGACTTTTCAATAAATCTATCACTTTGTATCTCTTAAGGCATCTTTCTTCCATTGTGCATCTTTTCTTTTATTTCCACATTCCTTTCCAATTGCAAGGATAGTTTTGGAGCAGCCTCCCAGATTTGGTGAAATAGGATTATTTTACTTCATTGTGCCTCTTTTAATTCATTTCTGATCCTTGCTAATGGAAAGGGTAGTTTAGAAGCTTCCTCCCACATTTTAGAATTCAGGTTTCTCTAATCCAATTCAAATGGTGCATGGGGGTAACCTGAATGGAGCGCAGTTACTACCCTTAATCAGAATGCCTGGGGATTACTACCATTAGTTACTACCCTTAATCAGAAGGCCTGGGGATTACTACCTTTAGTTACTACCCTTAATCAGAAGGCCTGGGAATTACTACCTTTAGTTACTACCCTTAGTCAGAAGGCCTGGGGATTACTACCATTAGTTGCTACCCTTAATCAGAAGGCCTGGGGATTACTACCGATAGTTGCTACCCTTAATCAGAAGGCCTGGGTATTACTACCATTAGTTACTACCCTTAATCAGAAGGCCTGGGGATTACTACCATTAGTTGCTATCCTTAATCAGAAGGCCTGGGGATTACTACCATTAGTTACTTCCCTTAATCAGAAGGCCTGGGGATTACAACCATTAGTTACTAGCCTTAATAAGAAGGCCTGGGGATTACTACCATTAGTTACTACCCTTAATCAGAAGGCTGGGATTACTACCATTAGTTGCTACCCTTAATCAGAAGGCCTGGGGATTACTACCATTAGTTACTACCCTTAATCAGAAGGCCTGGGGATTACAACCATTAGTTACTAGCCTTAATAAGAAGGCCTGGGGATTACTACCATTAGTTACTACCCTTAATCAGAAGGCCTGGGGATTAATACCATAACTTACTACCCTTAATCAGAAGGCCTGGGGATTACTACCATTAACTGATTAGCCTTGATATTTTTAGTGCAATTGTGACTTCACCCTCCCCTTCAATGATGGGGGAAAAGGGAATAGGTTTCAGATGACTGCCAATGCTGGGCCAATGCCTGGACTTTTATGATCTGGGGTACTGAAATGCAGACATCAAGGAAAAAGCACAGAACTGCTTCTACAGCCAAGACCAAAAGCAAAGCATGTTCAAGCAGCATGTCTGATTGCAAATATTACTATCTTTAACATAAGGCTTGGGAGTAACCAGCACGGAGTGGCAATTACTACCATATGAAATTTGCTGGGCAGGCTGGATGAACCATTTGGTCTTTTTCTGCCATTGTTGCTATATTACTATGTAAATAACAAAATTTAATATTGCAGAAAGCATACCTTTGTCCAGATCAATAGACGTTACTCCTTACTTCTTAGTCCAAACTCATCAAAGTCCTTACTGATACAGAAGGGTATCTCTCCACTCCTCTCTTCACTATCCAGATGATAGCATAGTGAGTAACACTGGACGGGTGCCACTGGTCTTCTCTGAAGTCCAACTTCCCCTCCTCCCAGGAATGATTGAAGATTAATTCCTTTAGTGACCTTCATAGGTCAATGGGTCTCTCAATATGAGAGTTTCCTACTTCATCTAGATGGTAGCATTGAGTCCTGGGGCCCCTGGAAAGTCCGGCAGATGGTAAAAATAACCCAGTTCCAAAAAGTAACCCAAAATGAGGGAAGGATGGTAGAATCTCTTCCTCCAAACACAAGGGTTAAAAATGGATTCTTCAAAATGGGAAGCAAGACACCTTTACTTCTATGCCATACCCAAGTTTCTGTCTCAAACACAAAAGAAAAGGGAGAAGTAAGCATGTTAGCATGCTACCTCTAGAAAAGGCAACTCAAAATCCACACTTACAAAATAGTACCTTGGTTATTTATGGGCAAGTACTTAATGAGCAAGTACTTCAAGGGGGAGCTATAACCTAACCAAATCTAATTCCTTCCT
Source organism: Rhinatrema bivittatum (assembly GCF_901001135.1). Lineage (NCBI taxonomy): Eukaryota > Metazoa > Chordata > Amphibia > Gymnophiona > Rhinatrematidae > Rhinatrema > Rhinatrema bivittatum. The sequence goes on along the minus strand of NC_042616.1, from coordinate 52,333,723 downwards.
CTACCCACTTAATTAAATGGTATGCGCCTTTAGTAGAGCCTCACTAGAGCTCTCTACAGGAATAGTTACGATGTAAGGACAGCTGTCCCTTATGAGCACACCCCTCATCCACTCTGGTAAGAAAAACCCCTAGCCCTCCCAGAGTACCCCCAACAGAGTAAATGTATACCTCTGAAATCACATACCCCATTTCCCATCCCAAATGCTCCTGCCTTGCCAGTGCCAAAATTTAAAATGGTGCGGTGGGGTAGGAGTGATCGGGCATCACCCATGCCCCTTAAGACTTCAGACTGAACTGGAATAAAAAGAGTCTATGGAAGGGGTTTGGGAAGGCCTGGAGGCAGATATTTTACAAGTTGAGGTGGGGGGGGGGGGGGGGGCAGGCTTTGTAATGGGGTGGAGCTACCAACTTACATTGCTGGTGGGCACAGGTAGCTGGTTTTCAACTTGAATGTAGGCAACAGGGGATGAACTCAGAGATACATGTCCCTTTATGCTTTTCAGAGGGCCCCAAGAATACTGGCAGATGCATTAATCTGTGAGTTCTTTCAGGAGGAAAGTTAACTACACTGTTAACTTGTGACCAATGCTGGGCAATTTTAATATTCATGAGCTACTTTGCATATATTTACATGTTATATAATTCATCAATGCATTTGTGAGTTGGGCCATTGGCAAATACACAAGTGTTGCCAATAACATGCATTAACACAGACTTAGTGCTTGTTAAATGTCAAATCTTGCATTTGACACAAACTTATTAATAAGCTAATTAATAGGTTATTAATACAATTCTAAATAATCTAGATATATATCTGCAAAATTCAGACTCTCAAAAGGTATTAGAGGTAATTACAGCAGTGCTGGCTGAAGGGTTTGCCCCTCTGAGCTGTTGGGTGTTGTTCCCTTAACTTCTGCAAATTCCAGTCACCACATCTTATCTGCAGTTCACCCACCTCCCAGTAATAAGATATTACAGTTCCTTAGATTAACACTATCAGAATCTTTAAACAACACCAAAATGGCCGCCATATAGTGAGCACACGAACGTCTGAGCATCCATGGCGTTTTGCTTTGAATTTGTCTTATTTCTTGATACTTTCAACGTTCTCAAGCGCCGCATCGCTGCAGAAGATGCCACACACAAAGCGAAAGGCAAAAATAAAAGATGTTACCTCGACGCCGCTTCTAGAAGCAAGGCAGCCACGGATTGAAGAAATGTTCGTTGGGCTCATGCAACCGTTGCTGGAGGGAGGAGCCGCTGGTGGTTTCAGCGGAGAGCAGACGCTGAGCCCCTTGGCCGATGAGACATCACTCAGCCCCGGCGCGCCAATAACCCCTGAGCCACCGCTTGGAAACCTTGAGGAGTCCGAGAAGCTAACAGCTGCTCTGCTGGAGAGACAAACGGCTTCGTTGGAGATAGGCACCCAGAGAAGAGTCGGTGAAATATCGCCGCCTTCGGAGAGCCCAGGATTATGGGGCTCCAGGGGCCTAAACATGAAGGCACAGCATCGAGCTGGCGAAAGAGGCGAACCCGTGGAGGTAGGAAAGGGAGACTGTGATGTACAAATAGTATGTAATCTGCCATTGTTAAAGCCGCCAAAAATCACATTAGAAGAAATATGGAAAGTCTTATCTTCTATTGAAAAATCAATTAGTTCATTGACAATCTTGGTGAAGGAAAGTATGTATAAAACTCAAAATCTGGAAAATAAAATAGGGAATATGGAACATCAATGAAAGGTCTTGATCAGAAAATAGTGGAGGTGGAGAAGATACAATGCAATCTAGTTAAATCTGAGAATGTCCAGTTGAATAAAATGGAGAACATGGAAGCTCGGACGGACCCAGTGTCCAGCCGAGCAAGGTAATGTGGGCCCCGGGCCCACCGCGAGCCAGGGAAGGGAGGGGGGGGGGGGGAGCCGGGGCGTGTAGGCGAGGGGGTCAGCGCGCGGTGAAGGAGTGGGGGAGGAGGAAGGACGCCGGAGGGGGCCGAGGGATTGGCTGCCTAGGGCGCGTTGCGATAGCAACGAGAGGCCCGGGGCGGCGCGTAAGGGGGGGGGTCACGTGGGGCAGGCAGGGCGCGAAGCACGGGCGAGGGATTCGCGCGTCGGCGGAGCGGTGGGAGGAAGGGTTTTCCTCGTTGATCCCTAGTGCTCTCGGTTGGGGTCGGCTGCGGCGGCGGAGCGGGTGGTGCGGCGGTTCGTGGGTCCAGTGGTGTCGGCGGTGGCGGGGGGGCGCAAATGGCGGACCGGGGGCGTGAGGCGGAGGACCCGAGTGGCGCGGAGGTCCGAGGAGGCGGCGTGGTTGCCGGGCCTGGAGGCTGAAGATAGCGCGGAATCGGAGGTGGACAGGAGCGGCCTGGCGGTCTATCGACGGGACTGGCGATGATGGCCGGGGTGAGTTGGGAGGCTGCGTCGGCGGGGGTCTCGGGGTCTCAGGCGGGCTCGGGGGGAGTCTGGGGGAGCATGGGGGCAGCGGGGGCGGCAGGCCGGGAAGGGCCTAGAGTTGCGGTCTGTGGAGGAGCCCGGGCGGCTGGGGCGAGGACGAGGGTCGAAGTCCCAGCGAGGGCGGGGGCGGGGAAAGGGGGGCGGGGCGGATGGGGATCCCTGGCGTCGCCGGTGGCGGTGCGGGCCCTAGAGTGTGGCAGCAGGGTGGGTGAAAGTGCGGCGTGAGGGGGTGAGCAGGCCGCGGGTGGCAGTGGGGTTTGAGGTGGGGGGGGCTGTGGGGCAACGGCGTGCCGCGGAGTCGGGGACCGAGTCAGGGGGGCCTGAAAGGGTGGATGGGTCCGGGCTACCTGCTAGCCGGGGGCGGCCGGCGGGGGGGAGCCGCCAGTGGGCAGGGGGCGGGGGGTTGGTCGGGGGAGGGGGTCCCGGGGCAAGCCGGGGTGGTGAGGGGCGGGGCGGCCGGACCCCGGGATTCCAGCTTTGTTAGCCGTTGGCCGGGGGCGGGGGGGCAGGCGGTAGGCCGGCAGGGGGGCCCAGTGGGCGGCGGTGGAGGGGGGAGTGGTCCGAGTAGGAGGGGGGTTGGCGACGGGGACTTGGGGGGGCTTGGGGTGGCCGGAGGTACATGGGGAGGCAGCCTGGGGGGCTTGGGGGGATCCAGTGGGGGTTGGGCCTCTCGGCTGCGTGACGGGGGAGAGCCGGGGGGGGTGCCGGCGGCGGTCGGGTGCTGAAGGGGCGGGCTGGGTGCCTTCTCCGTCGCTTGCTGTGATGTCGTTGCAGGAGGCGGCGACGGCGGAGGATCTTGAGGAGGCGGGCTCGTCCAGGCAAGAGGCGTGGCGGAACGTGGAGCCGGGGACTGGTCGGTCGGAGGCCGGACGGCCTGGGACGCCGAGGCGGCCTGAGGCGGTGCGGGGTGATCTGATGGCGGCAGGTGGAGTTGCTCGTCTTCCCGCGACCGGTAGCGGGGGTGTCGGCTGGGGCGGCGGGGCCTGGGCCCGGGGTGGTAGGGGGTTGGCGGGGAGTCGGAGTCCGCCCGGGGTGCCGCGGGGTGCGGGAGGCAGACGCGACGGCGTGGGGGGGGGGGGGCCAAAGAAAAGCGAGGCGGGAGGAGGAGAAGCCGGAGGCGGCGGAAACGGGACAGGGGGAGTTCATCGGACTCCTTGTCGTCTACGTTCCTCCTCGTCCTCTTCATCTATCCTCTTCCGAATCGGCGGGGGTGGCGCCGGCGGCGCCGGTTAAGGGGTCGGCGGCTCAGGGGGTCCCCGGCGCTGGTGGCCCTGACGGAAACTTTGGGAGGTGGTGCCGCGGTAGTGCGGCGGCGGGATCGGCGCCGCCAGTTTTATTGACATCTTCCAGCTGCTCGAGGGGCGCAGGGGGCGGCGAAAGGGGAAGAAGCGGCGCAAGAAAGCGAGGGGGGTGGGGGGCGCCCACAGAAGGTGGCGCGCACGATCCATAATTGATGCGTGCGTTCCTGCGTCTGGCTAGCGTAGTGGGGCACAGGGACCCGTCACAGTATGGGCCTTTATTGGCTTACGCGGACGCGATATTGGCGGCAAAGTAGGACGTACGAGGGTTGGTCGTGGTTAAACTACGACGAGCGTTTCCGCGACCGCATGGAGGAAAACCGGTTCATGTCCTGGGGTTCCCACGGATGTGGGGCTATGGTTAACTCAAATGGCTGCCAAGGTGTCGACGGGGGCGGCCGGACTGGGGGCGCCGGGCTTGGGGGCGACAGGGGGGGGGGGGCGCGGCCCTTTTCGAGGCGGGACACCCGCGGGGAGGAGCAGTTAAGGCGGGGGCGGGGCGCAGTGACGTCTGTTGGCGGGTATAATCGCAACACCTGCATTTTCCCCGATTGCAAGTTTCGCCATGCCTGCTCCATCTGTAGCGCGAATCCACCCCGCTGTGCGATGTGGGAAGCGGCAGGCGGAGGGGCGCGGGAGCTGCCCCGGTGGCCAAAGCCCCCGGCAAAGTAGTGGTGCCCGAGCCTAGCCGCTACGCCGGTACGAAGTTATCGACCATGCGGCCCTGGCTGCAGGGGTATCCGGAGGGGGCAGATGGCGGAGCTGTTGTTGGGGGGGGTTTACGGAGGGTGTTCCGAATACACGTGTCGGACGGGGGGGTGTCGTGGGGGGGGGGGGGGGATAATTGCCCCTCGGTGCGGCGCCTAGTAACGGTGGTGCGGGACAAATTGCGGGGGGAGGTTTGCGTTGGGCCGGATTGCGGGCCCGTTCGCGGTTCCCCCGTTTCCGAATTTAGTGCTTTCCCCGCTGGCGGTGATCCTGAAGAAGGAGGCGGGGAAATTTCGTCTTATTCACAATCTGTCGTATCCGGAGGGGCAGTCGGTGAATGACGGGATCCCCCGGGACTTGTGCGCGGTGAGGTACGCGTCGTTCGACTCAGCGGTGCAGGTGGTGCGGCGATGTGGCCGTGGGGCGTTGATGGCCAAGGCGGACGTGGAGGCAGCATTTCGGCTGTTGCCGGTGCATCCGGACAGCTTTCCGCTGTTAGGTTTCCGTTTCGAGGAGGAGTTCTATTACGATAAGTGTATGCCCATGGGCTGCTCGATCGCGTGCACGTATTTTGAAGCGTTCAGCACCTTCCTGCACTGGGTGGTGGCGCAGCGGTCTGGATCGGCGGATATTGTGCACTATCTGGACGATTTCCTTTTCGTGGGCCGAGCGTCGTCCGGAGCGTGCCAGCAGAGTCTGGGTTGTTTTCAGGAGGTGGCGGCGGAGTTCGGGGTTCCATTGTCCGCTGAGAAGACGGAGGGGCCGCGTACCCAACTGGTCTTCCTGGGGATAGAGCTGGATTCGGTGGATATGATGTCGCGGTTGCCCCGGGACAAGGTGGAGAGGCTGCGCAGTGCGGTGGCGGCAGCGCGTTTGCGGCCCAAGTTGACCCTGGTGGAATTACAATCCTTAGTCGGGAGCCTCAACTTTGCGTGCCGGGTGGTCCCGATGGGACGAGCGTTCCTACGCCGCTTGTCCCACGCGATGGCGGGGGTTCGTAGACGGCACCATTGGATACGGATCACTGCGCCGATGCATGCAGATTTGCGGCTCTGGGACATGTTTCTGCAGGACTTCAACGGGGAAGCCCTATGGCAATCGAGCCCCCTGGCCAATCATGACTTAGAGTTGTGGACGGACGCGGCGGGGTCGGTGGGTTTCGGGGCGTATTTGCAGGGGGCCTGGTGGGCTGCGCGGTGGCCGGAGGACTGGGTGACGGCGGGGGTCACCAGTAATATCACGTTCTTGGAACTGTTTCCGATCGTGGTGGCTCTGCATGTCTGGGGGGAGCGGTTGAGGGGCACGCGGGTGGTGTTCTGGTGCGATAATCAGGGAGTCGTGGAGGTCATTAACAAAAGGGCGGCTCGGTGCTTGCTGGTCTCGGAATTGTTGCGGGAACTCATCTTACGTTGTATGCTGATGAATGTAACTATTTGGGCCCGGCACGTGCCGGGGGTTGACAATAGTGTGGGCTGACTCCCTTTCTCGTTTCAAGTGGGAGTTGTTTTCGAGAACTGGTGCCGGAGGTGGAACCTGTGTGGAGCCCTGTACCGCCTTCCCTATGGAAGTTCGGTGCCCTGAAGCATGGAACTTGCTGCGGGCCTCGCTAGCCCCATCTACTTGGTCAGGTTACATTGGGGGCGCCAGGACAGTGGCGGCGTTTTTTGCCGAACGAGGGTGGTTGGGGGGCCCAGTATCGGACGCGGCTTTGGCGTCGTACGTGGTGTGGGCTAAGGGTGAGGGCTGCTCTAGGGCGGCGGTGGGGAGGCAGTTGGCGGGCTTCTCATTTTTTATGCGGGCCCACGGGTGGGGTTTCTCCTCGGGCCATTTCGTGGTGCGGCGTATGCTTGCAGGATGGCTGCGCATGGCGGGGCGGCCTAGGGACCGACGATTACCGATCACGCATGACGTTTTGTTGCGACTGTGGGATGTGTTGGCGGAGTTGTGTTCGTCGGCGTATGAAACATCGCTGTTCCGAGTGGCGTTCGTGTTTGCTTTTTTCGGCGCCTTTTGGGTTGGCGAATTGGTGGCGCGTTCGGTTAGGAGTGCGGACAGTCCGGGGTTGCTGGCGTGTCACGTGTGGTCACCGGTAGGTCCGTGATGATTTGGATCCCGCGGTCGAAGACGGATCAGTTGGGCAGGGGGTTGGTAGTGGCACTTACAGCGGTCCCCAGGGTTGCGGTCTTTGCCCGGTGGCCACGCGGTCCGGTACTGCCTGGAGCGACCGTGTTCCCCATCAGCGTTCCTGGTTCACAGGGATCAGCGGGCCGCTTACCTCGCTAACCAATTCGGGATGATCTTGCGACGGGCTTTGGTGGCGGTGGGATTGGATGCGAGGGATTTTGGGACTCATTCCTTCCGGATCGGGGCGGCGACTGCGGCAGCGGATGCCGGGCTGGCGGCGGGGGTCATTCAGAGGATCGGGAGGTGGGGGTCGCAGGCGTTCCGGGGGTATATTCGCCCGGGGCCTGGGGGTTCCTGGTGAAAGACTAACGCTTGTTTCCTTGCAGGTGCGGCGGCCGAAGGGAAGTCCGTATGGATCGTGGGGGCATTCATATGTGCACTGGGGCCTACAGACACGCCTGGCGGACGACCTTACGGGCCAAACCTGGACTTGACTTGCAGGGGGGTGCGAGTGTACTGGTTGGGGGGCGGCGGGGGCATGGGCTGGGACGAATTGATCCCATGCGTCCGCAGGGACCGTGAGCGGTTGGGGCCGCCACGGGCCCTAGTGGTCCACTTGGGGGGCAATGATTGGGGTACAATGCCGGGAAAGCATTTCATTAGTATAGTCCGTAAGGACTTCATGACTGTATCTATCCTATTGCAGACCACGGTGTTGTGTTGGTCGGACATCATTGTCCGGCCGGCGGAGGGCGAGTGGGTCATCTGGCGCAGGAGCCGGTCGAAGGCCAACCAACAGATTGGGGGATGGTTGGCCCGATTCGGTGGCCGGCATATCAAGCACGACTGGTCTTGGGGGCAGACCACGGGATTGTTCGGGAAGGATGGGGTTCACCTCTCCTTTTGGGGATGGACCTATTCCTGAATTCAATTCAGGAGGTCCTGGAGGAACTATTCCCGCATTAGCGGGGGCCGCATCTTTGGGGGGGGGCACGGGCATAGGTTGCCCGTGTCTATGGCGGTTGGCCCGAGCCATAATGTTGTGTTATACTTAGACCAATGGGGGTTTCAGCTGGCAATGGACGGAGGTTGACAGCGGGGGGCTGCTGTCAGCGATGGGGGCTCCTTGCTGGCAAGGCGGCCGGGAGACTTTGGGGCCCGGCTCCTTGCAAGTTGGCGGCGGGAGCCCACCCGGGTTCGGCTCCTTGCAGGCAGGTGGCGGGAGTCAGACACTAGGGTGTGAGGCCGGATCTTCGAGCCGGACGGCTGGTACGGACTATCCTGCCGGACGGCGGCGGATGGTAAAGGGGGCTGGATGCTGAAACCGTGTTATATTGTATTGTATCAAATGATGGCTCGGGCCTCTATGTTAATAAAAGCTGCGGCCTATTTTCATCCAAATAATGTCTGCGGGTCTTTATTGAGGGGTGAAGGAGGGGGGGCGAGTGGGTAGTCACGGGTGCCCATATTACTGAAAATCAGCTAAGAAGATCTAATTTGAGGGTATTGACTTTCCCAGGATTAGACTGGTATCACATTAAGAGTTGTTTAAAAGTTATATGATAAATATACTTAAAATTCCTGAGTCGGCAATTCCTGCTACTGCAAAAATGTATTACTTACCCCAATATAGGGGAGAAAAAAAATCATGATCATGATCAAAAATCAGATTCATCGGTAAACCTAACTTCAGTTCTTGAGAAGTCTCATGAAATGTTTGTTGAAGATAGAGCCACATTATTGGTACAATTTGCTTTTGCATCGGAAAGAGACTTGGTATCAAGAACTTTCTTTCGTAATCAAACTCAAACTTTCTTTGGACATCAGATTAGAATATTTCCTGATATAACAAAAAGTACACAGATTAAGAGGAAACAATTTATTTCTGTGAGAGAAGAGGTTATGTTGAGAGGTGCCAGATTTACACTCCGCTTTTCATGTAAATGTATTATTGTGTTTCAGAATTCTAAGTATATTTTTAGAGAACCTGAACAACTGAGGGTATAGCTTGACTACCACACCTAAATAGAGGGGATTGGCATTAGTATAAATATGCATGGGTCAACTATATTGTTAATGTTAATATAGTTTATTGACTTCTTATTGTGACTGCTTTATAAACATTTTAGTCTCTCAATTTCATATAATGATAGACATAATTGCCTAAGAGGGTGGTAACCCTAAAGTTTCTCTTTATTTATTCTGTTAATTACGATGTTTGATAATTCTGAGAACTATTGTACTATGTATTTGTATAAAATTTCAATAAAAAATAAATAAAAAAAAAGAATCTTTAAAGAAAGAGGGAGTCAATTGGACAATTAGAAGATCAAGGGATAAAGGGGGCATTTAGGGAAGACAAGGCCATAGCTTAGAGACTAGATGAATTCTTGCTTCAATCTTAACTGAGGAAGATATAACCGTTGCGATGGTATATAACTTAGCGACGGTATAGAAAAGTTTTTAAATAAATAAATAAATAAATAAATAAACATAAGGAAGATACCCATGCTAGAAATATTTAAAGATGATGATTGAGAGGAACTGAAACAATCTCAGTAAACCAGAAAGATGTACTAGGGCAAACTGACAAACTAAAGAGTACCAAATCATCTGGACCAGATGGTGTACATCCCAGAGTGTTGAAAGAACTGAAAAACGAAATTGCAGACATACTATTAGTAATTTGTAAACTATCTTTAGAATCCCCTATGATACCTGGAGATTGGAGGGTTGCCAAAGTAATACCAATTTTTAAAAAGGTTTCCAGGGGTGATCCAGGAAACTGCAGACCAGTGAGTCTGATGTCAGTGCCAGGTACACTAAAATAGTGCAATGCCTCCGTCTATATCGAAGATAAAGTATACAATCAGAGGTCCTATACGCAATACTATATTCTACAAATAAATCTTTTTTATTAAACACATTCAATATAAATCATCCTCCTCTAATACATAGGAACTCCTAGCTAGACAATAATTATTTAAAAACCACTCACTCATTCATTACCCCCAATCATACGTTTGAGCATAGCGTGTCGATACGGAAGAAGACAGCATGTTGGTTGAAAGAACTATGAAAAAGGAGAAGAAGGGAAGACACATGTAAAGAAGATTGGCAGCACCACGAACGCTAACCGCTTTAAAAGAACATAAGGAAATAGAAGTGAAAGGAGTTTACATGGTTACATCGCTATTAGATGTGGAGTTCCTGCTAGACGTGGGAAGGCACTTTAAGGAGTAGGGTTATAAGAAGAATTTGGGTGATTATTATAAGCATTGTGATCGGGAGGTGCAATAACCAACTTCAACGTGATCAATTTATGAGTTTATGAATACATCCCTGAGGAAGTCTGCTACGGCGGACGAAACGAGATCTTCGTCGGGTGATTGAATACACAAATAGACACATAATATTCATCTGTTATATACTGAGAGGGAGTGTGATGTATATTATGTGAAATGCTCATAAGATATTTGCTGATACATTAATCATGTTGGGGTATTATTTTATAAGTTAGAGAATGGTGTGTGTTTGGAAAGTATGATTGGGGGTAATGAATGAGTGAGTGGTTTTTAAATAATTATTGTCTAGCTAGGAGTTCCTATGTATTAGAGGAGGATGATTTATATTGAATGTGTTTAATAAAAAAGATTTATTTGTAGAATATAGTATTGCGTATAGGACCTCTGATGTCAGTGCCAGGCATAACGGTAGAAACTATCATAAAGAAAAAAATTACTGAACATATAGTCATAATTTAATGGTACAAAGCCTACATAGGTTTAGCCAAGGAAAGTCTTGCCTACCAATCTGCTATATTTTTGAAGGTGTAAATAAATATGTGGACATAAAGGTAAGTCAGCTGATATGGTGTATCTAGATTTCCAGAAAGTGTTTGACAAAGTCCCTCATGACAGACGTCTGAGGAAATTAATAAGTTATGTGACTGGAGGCAGTGTCCTATTGTGGATTAGGAACTAATTAAAAGATAGAAAAGAGAGAGTAGGGTTAAATGTTCAATGTTCTCAATGGAAAAAGGTGAAGAGAGGGGTACCCCAGGGATCTGTTATGGGATCACTGCTTTTTAACATATTTATAAATGACCTGGAAATGGGAACGAGTCAGGTGATCAAAGTTTCTGATGACACAAAATTATTCAAAGTTAAATCACAAGAGGACTGTGAGAAATTGCAGAAGTACCTTGCAAGAATGAGAAACAGGGTATGCCAATGGCAGATGACATTTAATGTGAACAAGTGCAAAGTTACGCACTTGAGGCCTGATTTTCAAAAACATTTACACGTTTAAAAATGGATTTTACATGTGTAAATGCGCTTTACCCGAGTAAGTGGGCTTTTGAAAATTGCTATACCGTATGCCATTGAATTGTCAATAGGATTTACCCAAGTAAGTGCACTTTACATGGATAAATAGCTTTTGAAAATTGCTACAATAGTAGTTACATTTACACATGTAAATCCTTTTGAAAATTACCCCCTTAGGGCCTGATTTTAAAATGCATTTACATGCGTAAAACTGGGATTTGCTCGAGTAAGTTGGCCTTTGAAAGTTGCTACAATATATGCCATTGAACTGTCCATAGAATTTACTCACTTAAGTGCTCTTTGCTCGAGGAAATGGCTTTTGAAAATTGCTATGATAGTATGTTATATTTACACAGATAATGCCTTTGAAAATTACCTCCTTAGGGAAGAACAGTCTAAATTATAGCTACGCAATGCAAGAATCCTTTTTAGCAATCACCACTCAGGAAAAGGATAGAGGCATTGTCATGGATAATAAGTTGAGATCCTCTGCTCAGTGTGTAGCAGCAGTCCCGAAAGCAAATAGAATCCTGGGAATTATTAGGAAAAGAATGGAGAATAAAACAGAGAATATTATAATGCCTCTGTATCGCTCCATGGTTTGACCATATTTTAAGTATTGTGTGCAGTTCTGGTCACAGTATCTCAAAAAAGATAAAGCAGAATTAGTAAAGGTCGGAGAATGATGACCAATGTGATAAAAAGGATGGAATTATTACCCTATGAGGAAAGGCTAAAGAGATTAGGGCTCTTCAGCTTGGAGAAAAAATGACTGAGGGGAAATATGATAGAGGTCTATAAAATAATGAGCAAAATGGAATGGGTAAACGCAAATCTGTTGTCTATTCTTTCAAATAGTACAAAGATTAGGAAAATATGAAATGAAGTCAAGTGGTACATTTAAAACAAATAAGAGAAAATACTCAACACATAATTAAGCTCTGGAATTTTTTTGCCAGAGGATGTGGTGAAAGCAGTTAGCGTAGTTACGTTTCAAAAATGTTTGGACAAGTTCCTAGAAGCAAAGTCCATAAACCATTATTATGGTGGACTTGGGATAATCCACTGCTTATCGCTGGGATAATCAGTATGGAATTTGTTTAGCTTTTGGGATCTTGCCACGTGTTATGTTTGGCTGGCCATGGAGTAGGCCCATGACAGCCGCTCTCTTGAACTCACTCCAGCACTGGTGACAACCTCCCAACGTGACAAGAATGTCACTGTGATCTCATAAGACCCAGCATCCAGAACAACACCAATGTTGCCTGCATGCTGACATCATCCTGCTTCTCCCTTCAGGTTCCATAGGCATGCATGCACCACTTAAAGGGCCAGTGATGGTAAAAGCCCCATGGCACCCAGTGATGACATCAGCAGGACTTCTCTATATAAGCACGGCCCGCACTCCCTGTCACTAGCTCGGCAATGGGCTTCCTGCCTAGAAGCAGTGCATGTTGCTCTTGCATTCCAGTTTGACCTGCATTTCTCTTCTGTGTTTCTGATCGTTCCTGTGACCAGCCTTGCCTTGTCTGTCCTGCCTCATCCAGCCTAGCCCAGCCTGTCTTGTCCGTTAACTCACTTGGACTTGACCGTGATTGCCTGCTGCTTGGACCAGACCTCTTGCCTTGCCCCAGACTACACTTACCTGCTGCCTGCTCCAAAGCTTGGTCTGTCCCGGTACTTTCAGCTTGCTGCCTTTCCTGACTCCAGCATGCCCATGTACTCTTGCTCTCTTCATCTCCCTAGGGACCTGCCTAAATCCTGCTGGCCACCAGAACCCAAGGGCTCAACCTGCAGGGGAATTGGCTAATATAGGTGAAGCTCCAATTTGTACTTCTACAGAGTGTGTAGGTTCATCTAAGAGGCTGGTCAACTACACCATAGCCTAAAGGGCTCACTCCCACATCACTCATCATACCAGGTTCTTGTGACCGAGATTGGCCATTGTTGTAAACAATGTAAAGTCTTGATGGACTTTTGGTCTGACCCAACATGACAAATCTTATGTTCTTAGGTAGATCTCTATGGTTGTACTTAATGATCTTCTTTGGGGCTTGAATAGGCCCAGCCTAGGTGCTGGCTGGAAAACTGAAATCTTCAATGCCTGGAAAAGTAGCTAATTTGATGAGCTGGTTACTCCTTCCCTGGCTCTTGCAGAACTGCCTCACAGATCTCTGAAGGAGAGACCTTTAGTGGTCTTACCACACATACTTAAGAGGTTTCTTAAGCAGGTCAGCAAGTTCTCAATGAGCAGGCTTTCACTAAAGTCATGAAGTCCTGGATGTTATGAGTTTGTAATTAAAGAGCAAGTGAACTTCCACTAATTTGTACACAGTGATGTTCTCCTAAACGTTGTCAGGATCCTCCTTGAGAAAGCCATCTGGTGAAACATGGCCCATGTTGGAGGCGCTAGCATCAACGCACAGACAATCAAGTGAATGTGTTTTGTGCATATGCACATAATAACTATTTGACAACAAACTGTTAAATATTGGTTCGTTAATGAGATTCTTCAGATATATTGCATTTTTGTTTCACATTATGATTTTAAGTGAAATCCTGCACATTGAGAGCTTTAACATATGCAGTTTTTGTTTAGTAAAACTGTTTTTTGGTGTATTATGATTATGATTATGATTGGTCTCCTTCATACACCCAAGGTGCTTTAAAAGGGTAGCTGGAGATTATATGAATGCACATTTTTCATTTGGTCTGAATCTTTTGATGATTTTTTTCTCATTTAACAAGGGTTATGGGTTAACATACACATGATTTAAACTATATATATGTAACCCCACCCAGGTGTACCGGTCTAGCACAGGTGAGGCCATGAACCCTCACTAGCTCTTACACTTCCTCTACTTCCCAAGGTGTTGGTTCTCTGATTCAGCAAACAATATGCCAACCACAAATGTTTGTACTTTAAAACCTCAGAACAATGAAGTCACTAATAAAAACCAACTTACCGGAATTACTATTAAATTTTACTTAGGAGAACAATTGCAGCTTCAGTTTTGACTCTGCAATGCAGTCCATGGGAAGAAAGAAACTGGTAAAGCCTGTTCCCAGAAGGTCACTCATATTTGCTTAAGGCATCCACCCTTTCGACCAGCACTGTTATAAACTATTCATGACATGCACCATCCCCTCCAAGCCAACTCAGTGTTTACAGATGTGTTAAGTACAGTACAGGACTGGGCTGGGCTTCCATTCAACAAACTAGGCTGTTGCCTTGAGTGCCAAAAATTTGGAGGTGGTAAAATCCATCCAGCATGACGCCAAGAGGGGTGCTATGCCATAGCGAATACTGCCAAAGAAGGGAGTAGGTAGGGGACAAGAATGCATGATCAAAGGTTCACCTAGGGCACCAAATACTCTTGCACTGGCACTGGTTAAGCAGCATACACAGTAATCAAAAGTAACAGAAGAGATGACAGTAAATAAAGACCAGTTGGCCCATTCAGTCTACCCAGTTATTCCAGTCCACACTGTCAGGGGTACATCCTACTTGCCAGCTGTACAAGCTTGACTGCTTGTAGGATATCACCTTTGATCTAAGTCTGTGTTGTTTTCCTCCTCTTTGGTTCACTACCATCCTAGTAGATAAATATACAGGGTCCTACACTCCATGTCTTACACCAAGTTTTGTAATAATCTAAACAATTACCAAAATGGGTGAGGCTGTTGCCAGAACATCTGCCTGCATGCGTCTGTGAAGGGCTTTAAACTAGGACGTCATGGATGGATGAAAGAAGCCCTCGGGTAAGTAAAATATTAAACACTTGTATAGAAATGGGGGAAAAGGGAAATATCTGGAAAGCTATGTACACTAATGTTAACAGTATGGGAAATAAAGTCCTGGATCTAGAGGCAGTCAAGGAATAAGCCGTCACAGAGATGTGGTATATGGAAAATCATAAATGGGATATAGTTTTCCAGGCTATAATCTATTCAGGAAGGAGAGGGTAGGAAGGAAGGGAGGAGGAGAGGCACTAGTATATATATATATATATATATAAAAGAGGTTACAGAACTGCAGGACTAATGAGAAAAGGAGGAAGCTCTGTGGGGTTTTAGTTATTTTATTTATTTTTATATTTTGCTTTTTGGCATTTCAAAGTGGATTACATTCAAATGCTGTAGGGTTAATCTGGAAAGGGGGAATGAAACATCCAACTATATTGGTATGATATGGAGACCTTCTTTGCAGGCAGAAGAAATGGATAGAGATTTAATGGAGGATATTCACTAGGTTGTTATGAAAGGGAAGGTGTTATTGCTAGGGGATTTCAATCTGCTGGATGCTGATTGGGACATCCAGGCTGCAGTGTCTTCTAGAAGCACAGAGACCCTGGATTCCCTGCAGGGAGAATTTGTTGTGGTTCCGTTGCAGCAGGAGCATGGTGGACACTAACTGGCCTGATGGTGGAGCTCGGGCTTGGGCAGGCCGGTGAGGCTGGAGCAAGGAACGAAGGGCAGGCAGAGCTAGAACTCAGGAACTATGTGCAGGCTGGGCTGGGGCTCAGGGATTGAGAGCAGACTGGGCTGGAGTTCTGGGACAGAGTATAAGCTGGGCTGGAGCTGCGTGGAAGTTAGAGTGAACTGGAACACTGGAACAGACTGGAGCTGCGTGGAAGTAAGAGTGAACTGGAACACTGGAACAGACTGGAGCTGCGTGGAGGTAACAGTGAACTGGAACACTGGAACAAACTGGAGCTGCATGGAAGAAAGAGTGAACTGGAACACTGGAACAGACTGGAGCTGCATGGAAGTAAGAGTGAACTGGAACACTGGAACAGACTGGAGCTGTGTGGAGGTAAGAGTGAACTGAAACACTGGAACAGACTGGAGCTGCGTGGAAGTAAGAGTGAACTGGAACACTGGAACAGACTGGAGCTGCGTGGAAGTAAGAGTGAACTGGAACACTGGAACAGACTGGAGCTGCGTGGAGGTAACAGTGAACTGGAACACTGGAACAAACTGGAGCTGCATGGAAGAAAGAGTGAACTGAAACACTGGAACAGACTGGAGCTGCGTGGAGGTAAGAGTGAACTGGAACACTGGAACAGACAGGAGCTGCATGGAAGAAAGAGTGAACTGAAACACTGGAACAGACTGGAGCTGCATGGAAGTAAGAGTGAACTGGAACACTGGAACAGACTGGAGCTGTGTGGAGGTAAGAGTGAACTGGAACACTGGAACAGACTGGAGCTGCGTGGAGGTAAGAGTGAACTGAAACACTGGAACAGACTGGAGCTGCGTGGAAGTAAGAGTGAACTGGAACACTGGAACAGACTGGAGCTGAATGGAGGTAAGAGTGAACTGGAACAGACTGGAGCTGCGTGGAGGTAAGAGTGAACTGAAACACTGGGACAGACTGGAGCTGCGTGGAGGTAAGAGTAAACTGGAATACTGGAACAGACTGGAGCTGCGTGGAGGTAAGAGTGAACTGAAACACTGGGACAGACTGGAGCTGCGTGGAGGTAAGAGTGAACTGGAACACTGGAACAGACTGGAGCTGCGTGGAGGTAAGAGTGAACTGGAACACTGGAATAGACTGGAGTTGCGTGGAGGTAAGAGTGAACTGGAACACTGGAACAGACTGGAGCTGCGTGGAAGTAAGAGTGAACTGGAACACTAGAACAGACTGGAGCTGCGTGGAGGTAAGAGTGAACTGGAACACTGGAACAGACTGGAGCTGCGTGGAGGTAACAGTGAACTGGAACACTGGAACAAACTGGAGCTGCATGGAAGAAAGAGTGAACTGGAACACTGGAACAGACTGGAGCTGCATGGAAGTAAGAGTGAACTGGAACACTGGAACAGACTGGAGCTGTGTGGAGGTAAGAGTGAACTGGAACACTGGAACAGACTGGAGCTGCGTGGAGGTAAGAGTGAACTGAAACACTGGAACAGACTGGAGCTGCGTGGAGGTAAGAGTGAACTGGAACACTGGAACAGACTGGAGCTGCATGGAAGAAAGAGTGAACTGAAACACTGGAACAGACTGGAGCTGTGTGGAAGTAAGAGTGAACTGGAACACTGGAACAGACTGGAGCTGTGTGGAGGTAAGAGTGAACTGGAACACTGGAACAGACTGGAGCTGCGTGGAGGTAAGAGTGAACTGGAACACTGGGACAGACTGGAGCTGCGTGGAGGTAAGAGTGAACTGGAATACTGGAACAGACTGGAGCTGCGTGGAGGTAAGAGTGAACTGAAACACTGGGACAGACTGGAGCTGAGTGGAGGTAAGAGTGAACTGAAACACTGGAACAGAATGGAGCTGCGTGGAGGTAAGAGTGAACTGGAACACTGGAACAGACTGGAGCTGCGTGGAGGTAAGAGTGAACTGGAACACTGGAATAGACTGGAGCTGCATGGAAGTAAGAGTGAACTGGAACACTGGAACAGACTGGAGCTGTGTGGAGGTAAGAGTGAACTGGAACACTGGAACAGACTGGAGCTGCGTGGAGGTAAGAGTGAACTGGAACACTGGAACAGACTGGAGCTGCGTGGAGGTAAGAGTGAACTGGAACACTGGAATAGACTGGAGCTGCATGGAAGTAAGAGTGAACTGGAACACTGGAACAGACTGGAGCTGTGTGGAGGTAAGAGTGAACTGGAACACTGGAACAGACTGGAGCTGCGTGGAGGTAAGAGTGAACTGGAACAATGGAACAGACTGGAGCTGCATGGAAGAAAGAGTGAACTGAAACACTGGAACAGACTGGAGCTGCATGGAAGTAAGAGTGAACTGGAACACTGGAACAGACTGGAGCTGTGTGGAGGTAAGAGTGAACTGGAACACTGGAACAGACTGGAGCTGTGTGGAAGTAAGAGTGAACTGGAACACTGGAACAGACTGGAGCTGAATGGAGGTAAGAGTGAACTGGAACAGACTGGAGCTGCGTGGAGGTAAGAGTGAACTGGAACACTGGGACAGACTGGAGCTGCGTGGAGGTAAGAGTGAACTGGAATACTGGAACAGACTGGAGCTGCGTGGAGGTAAGAGTGAACTGAAACACTGGGACAGACTGGAGCTGCGTGGAGGTAAGAGTGAACTGAAACACTGGAACAGAATGGAGCTGCGTGGAGGTAAGAGTGAACTGGAACACTGGAATAGACTGGAGCTGCGTGGAGGTAAGAGTGAACTGGAACACTGGAACAGACTGGAGCTGCGTGGAAGTAAGAGTGAACTGGAACACTGGAACAGACTGGAGCTGCGTGGAGGTAAGAGTGAACTGAAACACTGGAATAGACTGGAGCTGCGTGGAGGTAAGAGTGAACTGGAACACTGGAACAGACTGGAGTTGCGTGGAAGTAAGAGTGAACTGGAACACTGGAACAGACTGGAGCTGCATGGAAGTAAGAGTGAACTAGAACAGACTGGAGCTGCGTGGAGGTAAGAGTGAACTGGAACACTGGAACAGACGAGCTGCGTGGAGGTAAGAGTGAACTGAAACACTGGAACAGACTGGAACTGCGTGGAGGTAAGAGTGGAACTCAGGAACACTGGAATAGACTGGAACTGCGTGGAGGTAAGAGTGAACTGAAACACTGGAACAGACTGGAGCTGCGTGGAGGTAAGAGTGGAACTCAGGAACACTGGAATAGAGTGCAGGTGAGCATGGAAAAGGAACAACTAGAGCAGAGTGCAGGTAAGCGTGGAACTCAGAAACATTGGATCAAAGGCTCAATTCGAAAGAACCAACCCCAAGAGAATTTACCCCATGAACATTAAAGATTTCAAAATCAACAGTACGATGAGACTTTTAACATTTACTCTCCTACACTTATTACCTGTAACACATACATCAACTGTTTTTCAAGATGTTTTTCCCTTTGTCTAGTGGCTTATAACTGTGAATGTTTATGCTGTAAACCACTGTGATCTAGTGATTCTCACCTGGAATGACGGTATATAAAACCACTCAATAAATAAATAAATAGAGTGCAGGTAAGCGTGGAACTGGAACACTGGAACAGAGTGCACGTAAGCGTGGAATGCAGGAACATAGGAACAGAATGCAGGTAAGCATGGAATACAGGAACATAGGAACAGAGTGCAGTAAGAGTGGAACTGGAACACTGGAACAGAATACAAGTAAGCATGGAAGTTAGGAGCACTGGAACAGAGACTAGGGCATGGACAGACTAAGACAGGACAGGACAAGGACAACACAGAACATGGAACACAAAGCCCAAAGGCAACAATACAGAAAGTCCTTGAGAGGCAAGACAGAGAGAGGCCTAGAGTCAGGAAGAGACCTAGGGAGATCTTAAGGACAGGCTTGACAGAGCTGAGGGCCAGAAGGCCGCAAGACAGGGACAAAGATCAGAAGGCCTAGAGGCCACACGGACAGAGAAGGCAAGGCTGTAATCAGAAGGCCCAAAGGCCACAAGACAAATGACGGAAAGGCTTGGAAAGGCCACAAGGCAGATGTGGCTAGAACAAGGAGCAGAATAGCACTTGATGCTAAAACATTGAGGCAGGGGCGAGGCAGGATTAAATAATGCTGGAGATTGGGCATGGTGCAGGCAGGAGTGATAATGCTGGAGATTGGGCATGGTGCAGGCAGCTGTAGGCCTGGCTGAGGCAAGAAACCAGGGATGTGCTGGAGAGTTCTGTTCAGAGCCGGGCTCACCGGAATCCTCTGCTGAAGGGGAGGCTGCACAGTGGATGGAAATGCAACAGAATTGTTCTGTCAATTAGTAATGGAACCCACACTGGAGGGACTGATGCTGGACCTGGCACTACCAATATGGACAGTATTTCTGATGTTGTAGTGAATGATCATCTGGGATCCAGTGATCAATGCATGATGGTGTTGTTCAGTTATCAGAGTGCAGATGGGGATAGTTCATTTAAAGGCAAGAGTCCTAGACTTCAGGAAAACTAACTTTGTTAACATAGGGGTGTGGTGAAACGGGTTTTGCATGCTTTGTAGTTTATTGATCTGCCTCAGAGAGCTCATTCCCTGTGTGCTGGCCTGCAGATGATGTTTGACCTCTACATTGTAGTTCAAGCAGAGGCTTTGGATGCTGCCTTGACTCATAAGGTGGCTTGATCAGCATACACATCTCAGCAGCCCTGAGAAAATGTAAAACTAAAACACCCTGCAGTGCAATGCCCAGAAGAGTGTTAGTACTGTGTGCACTGATTGGCCCTGCAGATGGAGAATTAGCTCTGAAAGTGCTAGAACTCTCCAGTCTCAGCTGGGAGTACAGAGGGAGCAAATCTCTGTGCTGAGGCCCTGTTCAGCTCCTGTGGACAGCCTTTTTCCTGACCATCCCAGGCACTATTAAGTAGTGTAAAGTATTTACAGGCTGATTCCTTAAGAATCGTGGGAGAGCGGGTGCTCCGTGTTGAGCAAGCAATTCAGTGCTCCTCTCTTGGGCATGCAATTCAGTATTTAAATGATGGGTTGCACTAATAAGGAGGCGCTAGGGACAATAGCTCGTACCTAGCACCTTCTTATTAGTATAGAGGTGGCTGTCAGTGGGTTCTGACAACCGACACTCTATTGTACTGGCGTCGGTTTCCAAACCCTCTGACAGCCATGGGTTAGGAAAATGGACGCCGATAAAATTGAGAGCCCAGCTTTCTAACCTGCTGATTGGCGAGCAGATTTTTTTTTTTAATTTTTGGTTCCTCTGACTTAATATTGCTAGGGTGTATTTTCCGGGTTGCTCAGAATTTAATACTTTCAGTATCCCGGGCAACTAACTAATAGCCTCATCAACATGCATTTACATGTGATGAGGGCCATTAGTTTTCAGGGGGGTTTTCGATGCACTAAACCCCTTACAGTATAAAGGATAATAGACGCGCGTCGAAAACGTGTGGCCAATCACATGCTAAATGATGTGCTTGGCCGAGTGCACCGTACTGTATCAGCCTATTAGTTATTGTCTACTCTTTAATCCTTGTTCTTTTACCTGTTCCTACATAAGAACATAAGAACATGCCATACTGGGTCAGACCAAGGGTCCATCAAGCCCAGCATCCTGTTTCCAACAGTGGCCAAGCCAGGCTATAAGAACCTGGCAAGTAGCCAAAAGCTAAGTCTTTTCCATGTTACCATTGCTAATGACAGTGGCTATTCTCTAAGTCTTTTTTAAGTCCTTTTTTTGTTGCGCCCCTTTGTGCAGCCCCCTTTGTGCGACCCCCACCCTTCCCCCGCCACACTAGGCTCAGTTCTCTAGACTAGCCCTCTGCTCCCTCCCTTTCTCTTCCTCTCACCCACAATTCTGAGTTCCACAAACCCCCTTGCCTTGCTCCCTCCAGACTACCTTATCCCCCCACCCCCCCTTTTTATCTAACCAAACTCTTCCATCAAATCTCTCTCGAACTCCAAGACTCCTGATATCCCACCTCACAACATTGCTATCACACCAACTCAGTCATGCTCACCTTTCCTATTCTCACCATCAAGCACTCCTCACAGTTCCTCAAAAGACCCATAACATCCATACTTCCTTCCAGATCACTAATACCTATCATGATATCCCCACTTACCCAATTTCTTGGCCTCACCACCCTTACTCTCTTACTCATCAACTCCCAATCCCTAACAAAAAAGACCCTTATCGTCAACGACCTCCTACTCGATTCCCAACCTGATATATTTGCTATAACAGAAACATGGTTCAAACCCACTGACATTGTCCTCCTGAACCAACTTCCTACACAAACCTACAACATTATCTCAATACCTAGACACATTAAAAGAGGTGGTGGATTACTTCTAGACTCCAAAAAGAAACTCGGACTAATCTCTCAGGCCATCACACCCCCCTAAATTAAAAATCGGACTCTTTAAATCTACCTCCGTGCAAGTTTCCCAATCTATACCCCATCCGGCCTTCTGGAAAATAATCCCTCACTTCTCATTGAATTCTTAGCTGAGAATTTGGACCTGGACATCCCAACCATCATCCTAGGCGATTTCAACCTCCACGTTGACGCTACCCCCCAATCCCCTAATTGTGAAGCCTTTCTCTCTTCTGTCAATGCCCTGGGCTTTGACCAAATTATTACCTCACCCACTCACAAGGCCAGTCACACGCTGGATTTAATTTTAACGAACATACCCCTCCTTACAGCTGACACACCCTCCTGCACCCCGGTCCCCTGGTCAGACCACACTCTCATAAAAACCAACCTCACTATAAAAAAACATACCAATCCGCCCACCACTCACAAAAACACTATACTCTTTCGAAAACCTTGCAATAAGGAAGATCTAATTTTCGCCCTCAAGGAGGCCATTGATAATCTAGACCTCTCCAGCCTGGATTCAGCCCTCTCATCTTGGAATAATATAACCAACAACATTGCAAATAACATCTGCCCATTAAAGTCCCTTGTGCTAAACCGCTCTCGGAATACAAAAAAACCTTGGTTTACCATAGAACTAAAAAAACTCAAACAGGAATTAAGATCAAAGGAAAAGAAATGGCGCAAAAACCCATCTGTCCCCCTGTTAGCTGCATACAAATCAGCCCTCCACACCTACAGAACATCTATACAAAAACCAAAAAGAGACTTCTATGCTCATAAAATCCATAATTTTCAATACAACACAAAAGTCCTCTTCGCATTAGTTTCTGACCTCACAAAAACAGCCCCCCTCCCATCTCCGATAAAGAAGCCAAAAGCAAATGCAAAGAATTAGCTCTCTTCTTCCACGACAAAATCACTAAGCTCCTCCTTAGATTCACCCCACTATCCCCTCACTCCAACACCACCACCACCACCACTAACCTCATAACCTGTCCCGAATAGTCTCTCGAATCCTTCGAAACCACACCCCCTCTGAAATTGAATCCCTTCTTAAGAAAAGGAAGCCCTCCTCCCACCCTTCTGATACCATCCCCACAAAATCTCTACTAACCATCCCTAACATTATCTCCCATCCTCTAGCAAATATCATCAATTGCTCGCTCACCCGAGGACACGTTCCTGATGCTCTGAAACAAGCCACCCTCAAACCCATCCTGAAGAAACCCAACCTCGACCCCTCAAACCCAGCTAATTTCAGGCCAATCTCCAACCTCCCTTTTGTAGCAAAACTCATGGAAAGAGTAGTGAACCTCCAACTCACGGATCATCTTGAAAAAACAACCTCCTCTTCCCTTCCCATCGGCTTCCTTAATTTTTTCAATACTGAAACACTACTTATTTCACTCACTGATACCCTCCTCAAAGGATTAGACAAGGGCCAATCTTTCATCCTTGCTCTACTTGACATCTCATCAGCATATGACACTATCAACCACAATATCTTACTAAATAGACTCTCAGAAATCGGCATCAAGGGATCTACCCTGAGCTGGTTTGAATTCTACCTCCACAATAGAATCTATAAGGTCAAAATTGGTAACAAAGAATCTAACCCCATAAAACTTACATGAGGAGTCCCCCAAGGCTTCTCCCTCTCCCCCACGCTATTCAATATTTACCTCCTCCCCCTTTGCAAACTCTTCACTGACCTAGGCTTTACTCATTATATCTATGCTGACAATGTCCAAATCGTCATCCCCGTTACAGAATCTATCCCCAAATCCCTCAAGATCTGGGACAACTGCCTCTCCTCAATTAACCACCTCCTCACTAACTTCAACCTTGCCCTCAACACTACAAAAACAGAACTCCTCTTCCTCTCATCAGACCACCACAACTGTCCTCAACCCGATTCACCTGTAACTAAGGTCCAATTTGTCAGAAACCTAGGAGTCACTCTTGACAATCATCTGAACCTAAAAAAAATTCATTAACTCCACCATGAAAGACTGTTTCCACAAACTCCACATACTAAAAAAATGAAGACCCCCTTCTCCACCCCTATGACTTTCACATGGTCCTCCAAGCCTTACTTTTCAACAAAATTGACTACTGCAACTCCCTCCTCCTAGGCCTTCCTGCTACCTCAATCAAACTGCTCCAAATGCTCCAAAACACGGCGGCTAGAATCTTCACCAATACCTGCAGAATAGATCACATTACCCCCATACTCATGGCCCTACACTGGCTCCCAATACGCTCTAGAATCCTTCACAAGAGTCTTACCATTATCCACAAAATCTTTCATAACCACAACATCCAATGGCTGGTGTTGCAACCGTCACTGCCCGATGTCTCCACTCCACCCTCCTTACCTCTTTGGTGACTCCCTCTTTGGTTGATGGAAGTTTGGCTGCCGCGGCATCATCTTGCCTACTTCCTCCGGCGTCCCTGGACCGGCTAGACGCTGCCTTCCACCATGTTCTCCTGAGGCCTAAGGGTGTGCACGCGGCATGGCCCCGACTCAAGTACCAGCAGTGGCGCGAACTTCAGGGGCGTCCCCTGAGATGATGTCATCATCTCCGGATATTTAAGGTCTCTTGTTTTGCTAGCTAATCGAGTTAGCAAAGGGTTTCCTAGCTTCCTCCAGGTATCGCTGCGGATAGGATTCGCTCTCCGTATACCTTGCTACTCTGCCTCCTCGGACTTTACCAGGGGTACCCACTCCTCGGGGACCTTGCTCTCTCTCTCTTCTTTTCAGGTCACAGTCTGGAACCGATACTCGCTCCTCCAGGGCCCATGTTCCTGGACCTGCTACCGAATACTACTTCTGCCAGGAAGTCACTGCTGCCTACGACACCAGTGAGTTACCATCTCTCTCTCAGAGCTTTCCCTGGAACCAGGTACTCGCTCCTCGAGGGCCTACTTCATTCCAGCCTCTGGGCTGCCTCAAGAGACTATTGTGAGTGTTACCATCAAGGTTCTGTTCCTGAACTCTGCATACTCTGCCTACTCACTATATTTCAGTTTCTCTACAGCTCAGCCATCCTGAGATCACTGTTCCAGTACCTGAGGGACTAAAGCCCAGCTGGGATCTTCCAGCTCACTATTGCCACCTCTAGTGGTTCACTATACAGTCTAATAAAAGATTCAGTGTGTGTCTGTCTCCCAACTCTGAGCCCGACCGGTGGCCCCTCTCGGGATCTTCCCCCGGGGGCGTGGTTATCTGCCACTGGCCCAAGGATCCACCCACAAATATCACAAATAATAACAGATTGCTAACTCCATGGATCCGGCACAGCTCAATGCCTTGCAGGCCATACCGGGCCTGGCCCTGCGCATTTCGGAGCAGCAAGACCCCTTGGAGAAACTTACTTCAGCGTTCCATCAGCTACACACACAGAAGGTTCAAGGCACAGCTTCCAGCAATGAAGGTCAGTTACAGGAGGTAACTTTAAAGACTGCTGTACCACTGGCGGCTCCAACTCGTTTCTCCGGAGAAATCTAGAAGACCCGGGTTTTTTTAAACCATTGCATGCACTTTGCGAACTTTTATTTCCTACGGCTCTCTCCAAGACTACCTACATCCTTTCATACCTGGATGGTAGGGCCTTGTCTTTGGCATCTACCATGTGGGAACGCAAGGACCCCATTTTGCAGGACATAGAAGGATTTATGGACTTATTTAAATCCGTTTTCGATGACCTTGCTCGAACATCTGTTGCCAGTTCTGCTTTGATTGAATTGAAGCAAGGCCACAGATCATTGGCTGAATTTGCCATAGAGTTTAAAACTCTTGCGGCGGAACTCTGTTGGGACCCCAAATGTCTCATGACTCTCTTTTTCAGAGGCCTGGATAACCGTTTAAAGGACGAGCTGTCTGCTCGTGAGACACCTGACTCATTGGACGAATTAATAGCCTTGGCCACTCGGATTGATCACCAGCTTCGGGACAAGGTGAAGGAACTCCGGCCTAAGGTGTTACCTGGGTTGAAACAGGCTAGTGCTATTCCTGCACCTCGGATGGTTCCAGTAATCCCTGCTGCTGATAAAGAAGAACCGATGCAACTTGGGCATGGACGTTTGACTTCCAAAGAGAGAAGACTTCGGAAGAGGCGCGGCCTTTGCATGTACTGTGGTTAGCCCGGCCACGAGGTCTCTACATGCTCCATTTGTCCGGAAAACAGACGGGCCTAAGTCCTTCAGGAGGACTGTTCTTAGGCCTCACTACCCTCTCTCCTCGACTCTCTCTCCCAGTCTCCTTGACCTACGGACCAGTCTCGGTTCAGACTCCTGCCCTGGTGGATACAGGGGCAGGAGGCAACTTCATTCTCAGATGTCTAGTGGAATACTTGAGGATTCCTCTCATCAAGTTGAAAGATCTACTACTGTTATCCTCCATTCATGGGGAGCCCTTACCGGGCGACGTGACTTGCCAAACCGTACCAGTTACTCTCCGCACCGGAGTTCTCCATACGAATCGCTGTCCTTTGTACTGGAAAGGGCTATGCACCCTATTGTCCTGGGGTTACCCTGGTTGCAAGTGCACCAACCACAGGTTGACTGGGCATCCTTGGATCTCTCCCGCTGGGGCCCAGAATGTCAGGGGAGGTGCCTTAAGGAAATCTTGCCTATCATTTGCATGCCTATGACTCCAGTGATGCCAGGACTGCCGCCCCAATATGTATCCTTCGGGGATGTATTTTCCAAAGAAGCGGCTCATATTCTTCCTCCACATAGGCCCTATGACTGTGCCATAAGACTGAAGCCCAATGCTGAGCCACCGAAAGGACGGGTGTACCCTCTCTCAGCCATCAAGAATAAAGCAATGTTAGAATACATTGAAGAAAATCTCCAGAAGGGCTTTATCTGACCATCAAAGTCGCCAGTCGGCGCAGGCTTTTTCTTTGTGGGGAAGAAGGACGGTACCCTACGTCCATGTATCGATTACCAAGGTGTAAATGAAATCACGATCAAAGACCATTACCCCTTGCCGTTAATCTCGGAGCTGTTTGACCGGCTGCAAGGGGCCAAGATATTTTCAAAGCTCGACCTGAAGGGGGCCTACAACCTCATTCGCATTTGGAGCGGCGATGAATGGAAAACGGCCTTCAACATGCGAGACGGCCACTTCGAGTATCTAGTAATGCCGTTCGGGTTGTGCAATGTACCTGCCATTTTCCAAAATATGATGAACGACATCTTGCAGGATCTGCTGTACAAGAATGTTGTGGTCTATCTGGTTGACATATTAATCTTCTCCCAAGATTTGGATACCCACATTGCAGATGTCAAGCAAGTACTCCACCGTCTTCGCGAACACCGGCTATATGCCAAACTCTCTAAGTGTGAATTTCACAAAGACTCAGTGGCTTTTCTAGGCTACATAGTGTCGAAAGAAGGCTTCCAAATGGACTCGCACAAGCTTGAAAGTATCAAGAACTGGTCTCAACCTACCAGCCTGAAGGCTCTAAGGAGATTCCTGGGGTTCACCAACTATTATCGAAGCTTTATAAAGAATTATTCTTCTTTAAACCGTACCCTTGACTGCGATGACCCGCAAGGGTGCCAACGCTTCAAAACGGTCAGCAGAGGCCATTTCTGCTTTCGAGAAATTGAAGACTGCCTTCTACACAGAACCATGCTTACGGCATCCAGACCCCAATAAGCCCTTTATCGTTGAAGTTGATGCTTCAGATGTGGGTGTAGGGGCTGTGTTGAGCCAAACAGGAGACTCGAAAGCCTTACGTCCCTGTTCCTTCTTCTCACGAAGATTTTCTCCAGCCGAGAAAAACTATGGGATCGGTGATAAAGAGCTCTTGGCAATAAAGCTTGCATTTGAGGAATGGCGGCCTTGGCTCGAAGGCGCTCAACATCAAATAACCGTATTCATGGATCATAAAAATCTAGAGTATCTCCGCCACGCATAATGTCTGAATTACAGACAGGCCAGCTGGTCCTTGTTTTTTAATCATTTTAATTTTGTGTTGAAGTTTCGCCCTGGTGATAGAAACACCAAAGCAGATGCTCTGTCACGCTCTTTTCATTCGGAGTATGTGCCTGATGAGTCACAGCACATAATTGACCCGAAGAAGATCCTCTTGGCATCCACTCAGTCTGTACCCACTGGTAAAACAATCATTCCAAAAAGACTCAGGAAGAATGTGTTCTTTTGGGCACACGATTCCAAGCTGGCTGGCCATCGTCTTACCCTGCTCAAGATACAGAAGATGTATTGGTGACCTACCTTCAAAAAGGATACCTATTCCTTCTGTGGCATCCTGCACCAATTGCGCCAAGAACAAACCTGCTTCGGAACAACCATGGGGTCAGATGCAACCACTGCCAGTTCCGGAACGGCCCTGGTCACACATCGCTACTGACTTTGTAGTCGATTTACCTACTTCCGGAGGAATGAACACCATCTGGGTGACAGTGGATCGATTTAGCAAGATGGCACACTTCGTGGCGCTCCCTGGCATATCTTCAGCCTTGGAGCTTGTAAAGCTCTTCATAACGCACATATTCTGCCTCCATGGACTACCTTCTCACATCGTATCCGACCGTGGGTCCCAATTCACGGCACGATTCTGGAGGGCCTTGTGCAAATTGTTTGACATCTCTCTAGACTAAACCTCAGCCTATCATCCGCAGTTGAATGTCCAGATGGAACGGATGAATCTAACAATGAAGCAGTTTATTCGAGCTTATGTCACATCCCAACAGAATAACTGGGCCGAATTGCTTCCATGGGCTGAATTCACCATCCCTTGTGTGTCAGGGAAGACTATAGTGATAGGAGTATACTACCATCCACCTGATCAAGATGGTGAGACTGACAGTGAAATGCTAAGAGAAATTAGGGAAGCTAACCAAATGGGTAGTGCGGTAATAATGGGAGACTTCAATTACCCCAATATTGACTGGGTAAGTTCCTGAATGGAATAAATGATAGCTTTATGGAGCAATTGGTTCAGGAACCGACGAGAGAGGGAGCAATTTTAGATCTAATTCTCAGTGGAGAACAGGATTTGGTGAGAGAGGTAACGGTGGTGGATCTGCTTGACAATAGTGATCATAATATGATCAAATTTGATTTAATGACTGGAAGGGGCACAGTAAGCAAATCCATGGCTCTCGTGCTAAACTTTCAAAAGGGAAACTTTGATAAAATGAGAAAAATAGTTAGAAAAAAACTGAAAGGAGCAGCTACAAAAGTAAAAAGTGTGCAAGAGGCGTGGTCATTGTTAAAAAAATACCATCCTAGAAGCACAATCCAGATGTATTCCACACATTAAGAAAGGTGGAAAGAAGGCAAAATGATTACCGGCATGGTTAAAAGGGGAGGTGAAAGAAGCTATTTTAGCCAAAAGATCTTCATTCAAAAATTGGAAAAAGGATCCAACAGAAGAAAATAGGATTACACATAAACGTTGGCAAGTTAAATGTAAGACATCGATAAGACAGGCTAATAGAGAATTTGAAAAGAAGTTGGCCGTAGAGGCAAAAACTCACAGTAAAAACTTTTAAAAATATATCCGAAGCAGAAAGCCTGTGAGGGAGTCAGTTGGACCGTCAGATGATCGAGTGGTTAAAGGGGCACTTAGAGAAGATAAGGCCATCGCGGAAAGATTAAATGATTTCTTTGCTTCGGTGTTTACTGAAGAGGATGTTGGGGAGGTACCCGTACTGGAGAAGGTTTTCATGGGTAATGATTCAGATGGACTGAACCAAATCACGGTGAACCTAGAAGATGTGGTAGACCTGATTGACAAACTGAAGAGTAGTAAATCACCTGGACCAGATGGTATACACCCCAGAGTTCTGAAAGAACTAAAAAATGAAATTTCAGACCTATTAGTAAAAATTTGTAACCTATCATTAAAACCATTCATTGTACCCGAAGACTGGAAGATAGCCAATGTAACCCCAATATTTAAAAAGGGCTCCAGGGGCGATCTGGGAAACTACAGACCGGTTAGCCTGACTTCAGTGCCAGGAAAAATAGTGGAAAGTATTCTAATCATCAAACATATAGAAAGACATGCATATGGGGAGTGGAAATCCAAATGAACTGTATTCGATGGGGGGAGAAAGGCTGATGTGCACGGAGCAGGAGAGAGACCTTGGGGTGATGGTGTCTAATGATCTGAAGTCGGCGAAACAATGGGGGGAGAAAGGCTGATGTGCACGGAGCAGGAGAGAGACCTTGGGGTGATGGTGTCTAATGATCTGAAGTCGGCGAAACAATGTGACAAGGCGATAGCTAAAGCCAGAAGAATGCTGGGCTGCATAGAGAGAGGAATATCGAGTAAGAAAAGGGAAGTGATTATCCCCTTGTACAGGTCCTTGGTGAGACCTCACCTGGAGTATTGTGTTCAGTTCTGGAGACCGTATCTCCGAAGAGACAGAGACAAGATGGAGGCGGTCCAGAGAAGGGTGACCAAAAAGGTGGAAGGTCTTCATCAAATGACTTATGAGGAGAGATTGAAGAATCTAAATATGTACACCCTGGAGGAAAGGAGGAGCAGAGGTGATATGATACAGACTTTCAGATACTTGAAAGGTTTTAATGATCCAATGACAACGACAAACCTTTTCCATAGGAAAAAAATCAGCAGAACCAGGGGTCACGATTTGAAGCTCCAGGGAGGAAGATTCAGAACCAATGTCAGGAAGTATTTCTTCACGGAGAGGGTGGTGGATGCCTGGAATGCCCTTCCAAAGGAAGTGGTGAAGACCAGAACTGTGAAGGACTTCAAAGGGGCGTGGGATAAACACTGTGGATCCATAAAATCAAGAGGCCGTCAATAAAGAGTGGGTGGCTCGCCAGAATGACGGCTACTGCCTGGAGATAATACCCTTATTCAATAAACATACACATGGTTACTGTGACTCCAACATCACTCTAAGCTACAACAGCAAGAGGAAATGTGGAAAAAAGGATTCGCACTCACAAAGTGGGGAGTAGCTGGCTTGTTACGGCGGTTACTACCCCAAACCAAATAAGCCTGATACTTCACTTTCAATGCATATCCAGCATAGCTCTCTGCTTCAACGGTAGGGGAGAAGAAAAACTGATACTTCACGCATAGCTCTCTGCTTCAACGGCAGGGGAGAAGAAAAACTGATATTTCACGCATATCCAGCATAGCTCTCTGCTTCAACGGCAGGGGAGAAGAAAAACTGATACTTCACGCATATCCAGCATAGCTCTCTGCTTCAACGGCAGGGGAGAAGAAAAAAGGATTCGCACTCACAAAGCGGGGAGTAGCTGGCTTGTTACGGCGGTTACTACCCCAAACCAAATAAGCCTGATACTTCACTTTCAATGCATATCCTGCTTCAACCGCAGGGGAGAAGAAAAACTGATACTTCACGCATATCCAGCATAGCTCTCTGCTTCAACGGCAGGGGAGAAGAAAAACTGATACTACACGCATATCCAGCATAGCTCCCTGCTTCAACGGCAGGGGAGAAGAAAAACAACCAATAAGGGCTGAATAACACAGTCTGGGTAAAACAAATAAACATGGGTGTAGCTTGCTTATTGCGGCGGTTACTACCCCTACTACCCCTAACTAATCAAGCTTGATATTTCACTTGGTTGCAGCTCCATCACTGCTCTCTACATTAATGGTGGGGGTGGAAGAGAAATAGAACCAAAGAGCTAAGAGAAACAGATAAGTATGAGAAAAAAATGTGAAGCTTGCTGGGCAGACTGGATGGGCCGTTTGGTCTTCTTCTGCCGTCATTTCTATGTTTCTATGTTTCTATAATGGAACAAAGTCAGCATGGCTTTACCCAAGGCAAGTCTTGCCTCACAAATCTGCTTCACTTTTTTTGAAGGAGTTAAACATGTGGATAAAGGTGAACCTGTAGATGTAGTGTACTTGGATTTTCAGAAGGCATTTGACAAAGTTCCTCATGAGAGGCTTCTAGGAAATATAAAAAGTCATGGGATAGGTGGTGATGTCCTTTCATGGATTACAAACTGGCTAAAAGACAGGAAACAGAGAGTAGGATTAAATGGACAATTTTCTCAGTGGAAGGGTGTGGGCAATGGAGTGCCTCATGGATCTGTAGTGGGACCCTTACTTTTCAATATATTTATAAATGATCTGGAAAGAAATACAACAAGTGAGGTAATCAAATTTGCAGATGATACAAAATTGTTCAGAGTAGTTAAATCACAAGCAGATTGTGATAAATTGCAGGAAGACCTTGTGAGGCTGGAAAATTGGGCATCTAAATGGCAGATGAAATTTAATGTGGACAAGTGCAAGGTGATGCATATAGGGAAAAATAACCCATGCTATAATTACACAATGTTGGGTTCCATATTAGGTGCTACAACCCAAGAAAGAGATCTAGGTGTCATAGTGGATAACACATTGAAATCGTCGGTACAGTGTGCTGCGGCAGTCAAAAAAGCAAACAGAATGTTGGGAATTATTAGAAAGGGAATGGTGAATAAAACAGAAAATGTCATAATGCCTCTGTATCACTCCATGGTGAGACCGCACCTTGAATACTGTGTACAATTCTGGTCGCTGCATCTCAAAAAAGATATAATTGCGATGGAGAAGGTACAGAGAAGGGCGACCAAAATGATAAAGGGAATGGAACAGCTCCCCTATGAGGAAAGACTAAAGAGGTTAGGACTTTTCAGCTTGGAGAAGAGATGGCTGAGGGGGGATATGATAGACGTGTTTAAAATCATGAGAGGTCTAGAACCGATGTGAATCGGTTTTTTACTCTTTCGGATAATAGAAAGACTAGGGGGCACTCCATGAAGTTAGGATGTGGCACATTTAAAACTAATCGGAGAAAGTTCTTTTTCATTCAACGCACAATTAAACTCTGGAATTTGTTGCCAGAAGATGTGGTTAGTGCAGTTAGTGTAGCTGTGTTTAAAAAAGGATTGGATAAGTTCTTGGAGGAGAAGTCCATTACCTGCTATTAATTAAGTTGACTTAGATAATAACCACCGCTATTACTAGCAACAGTAACATGGAATAATCTTAGTTTTTGGGTACTTGCCAGGTTCTTATGGCCTGGATTGGCCACTGTTGGAAACAGGATGCTGGGCTTGATGGACCCTTGGTCTGACCCAGTATGGCATGTTCTTATGTTCTTATGTTCTTATAGCTTTCCTGACTACAGTACAATTAGGGAACTGAGGCCTGGATTTATCAAAATGCACTAAATATCACCTGCGATAGAAAAAGGGGTGTATTTTATGGTAATAGGCACTTTATACTAATACCTATGCGAAGAGATTAGTTACCACAAATTGCGATAACTTTTTTCACACTTTCAGATAAGTGCCAGAATGTGGTATTTCCTACATACAACCACGAGAGAGAGGGAGAGAGAGAGAGGGCTTATCGCATGTGAAAACGCCTTAGCACATTTTTATAAATGAGGGAGTGAGGTGTGTGTTGAGATGTTAGGCAGGAAGTGAGTATGCAGTGAATGTGATTGGAAATATTTGAGACACTTAGAGAAAAATCAGGCTTGTGACCAGTTCGCTGATTTTGTAACATATACACTCTCACACTGTTACTTCCCAGTTATAACTGTTCCTTTAATTTTTATTGTTTCAGAAGTTAAATTCATTGTTTCTCTCTATCAACTTCTATCTCCATAGAGATAAATTCTCAGTTGTCAGGAAGAGTTGTATTCTTATGAACAAAGGATTCTCTATAGGTTCAGACAAGGTATTTGACTATCATATAAGAATGGATATGTGAAATAAAGTGAAGCCTGTTCACCCTTTAAAGATTCAATAAGGAGAATTACAATTTTCAAAGTCCAAGCTGAGAGATTTAATTATGATTAGAGTTCAAATGAATACAGTCCCCCGACACGGCCATGTTTCGCCAGTGGTGCTGCTTCGGGAGGGACCCACAATTGTATCTCAGCTGAAGAAGGTTTAAAGGAACAAAAATGCTGATGGCCGACCAGCGCAGCTCTGAGCGACAGGAGAGCAGCTTAACTAAAGACAGAGGGGCAGATTTTAAAACCTGAGGGCGGGCGCAGATTTGTTCGCAGAACCCGCGCATGTTATAAAATCCAGGGTCGGTGCGCACAAGAGGTTGCACAATTGTGCAACTTGCACGCGCGGAGCCGCGCAGCCTGCCTCCGTTCCCTCCGAGCCCACTCCGAAATCAGAGCGGCCTGGAAGGGAACTTTCCTTCCGCCCCCCTGCACCTTCCCGTCCCTTCCCCTACCTAACCCACCCCCCAGCCCTACCTAGAAACCCCCCTTACCTTTGTTGAAGAAGTTACACTTGCCTCCCGTGCATCGTACGCGCGTGACCCTTTGAAAATCTTCCCCAGCGGTTTTAAACAGGCGAGCTGCCGAGAATCGGCCAGCGAAGTGCAGAACAGCAAGGAGAAACGGCTTTTGTTGACAATTGTATAAACTTAAAGAAGGAAGCATCTTTGGGCAGAACATACACTTCCTCTTACTAAAATGCATTATGCGGTATAAATATCTTTTTCTTTTAAACCCCCTTCAGTCTTCAGCTGAGACACTGTTGTGGGTCCCTCCCGACTCAGCCCCACCGGTGAAACACGGCCGTGTCGGGGGACTGTATTGATTTGAACTCTCATCATAATTAAATTTCTCAGCTTGGACTTTGAATGTTGTAATTCTCCTTATTGAATCTTTAAGGGATAAACAGAGTACACTTTATTTCACACATCCATTCTTATATCTTTTCACTTTATGTGTGATTCTTTTACTCCACCAATATCCGTAGTATTTGATTAGCACCACTTTTCAATTTATTGCCATGAAAACAGACAGAAACAGCACTTAGCTTTCTCAGGTCTCCCCAGAATATATTCAAATGGCATTACTTGATATCTTTTCTCTTTTGGGGAAACACCAACCTTTATCTACAGGTAGCATGTGCTAAATGATTATCTAGCTTTCATGAACACAGAAGGATCTTTAATTCGGGTATGATAAAATATTTTTGGATGTCCACACCAAGTTAGATCACCAAGGTCTGTTTAATCACATTCTTTTTTCATTCAGCTAACTAATTAAGCTGATGAAAATCCCATGTATCAGCTATGTTTCACTTTAAGATGACTAAATATTGTTATGGTTTTGAGGTGTTTGGGTGGATTCTTGGGTACTACAGTGATGGCCACTCCCATGGGGAGGAGCCCCGTGAGGAACTGTAGTACCAGGCTAGACTCTGAATGCACAAACACAGAAATAATCTTTATTATGCAGCTTGTAGTGGTTGCCAGAGGTGGCGGTAGTAAGTAGGTTTTTACAGCAGTAGTCTGAGGTCCTTGGCTGAGGAGGCCCGTTCCACAAAGATGGTATAGGGCTCCGATGCAGGTTTCAATGAGGAGCTGTAGGTAAGACAGACTGATATAGTTTAGATTACTCACAACTCTTATAGCTGCAATGACAGAGTTCCTAGCAGATAGAAAGAGATGATTAGCAGGCACCAAGGTAGATGACACAGGCCCTCGAGGAGCGACTAACTGGATATTGGATAGGCACCTGGTGATAAGCATAGGACCCCGAGGAGCGGTTCCCTATGCAGAGCTGTAGGTGACGCAGATTGATAGATGTAGATTACTCACTATTCTTGTAGCTGCAATCGTTGAGTTTCCAGTGGATAGAAGTGAGTGATCAGGCACCAAGGTAGACGACACAGGCCCTCAAGGAGCGAGTACCTGGATACTGGATAGGCACCTGTAAAGAAGTATAGGGCCCCCGAGGAGTGGGTACCCAAAATTAGCAGAACCCCAGAGGTTAGAGAGCTTCCAGTAGCAAAGAAGCGGAGTCAGCAATGTGGGCAGGCTAAATACCCGGATGGTGTGACGTCCGACGAGGGGGACGCCCCTGAGGTTCGCGCCAATGAAGGAATAAAGACATGGGTAGTGCGCACGCACCCTATCATCATGGTGGAGCACCGCCCCAGAGCCATTCCGGGGACACTGGAGGGTGCGACTGGGAGACGCGGTGGTCGCCATCTTCCTGAGGCTGGTGGAGAAGGCGGATAAAGAGGTGAGACAAGTGGGACGAAGAGGTCTGAGTCCGACGGTCGCAACAAATATTTTCCCCTTAACATTTTTCAGGTTCTAATTTGTGACACCGCTTTCCTCAGTCAACTCTCACCACAGCTCTCCTTTTCATTATAAACTGTCACAGTCTGTTTTTTTGTGAGTGAGGTCATCACTGTGATGATGTCATGGAGAAATGGTTCCTGCAAAGTAAATTCTCTATTTAACACCCCAGCTATAACCCCTCTGGTATAGGATGAGATAAACCAAGGAAATTTAGGTAACATTAAAACCCTTTCCTAATTTAGTTAATTAATAAAACAGTTCTGTGCTTCAACATGAAATGTAAAACTCCACCAGCCTGTTAGCAAGGTAATTTCAGATAAGCATCCCATTGCTATGGCATCTCCTAGGAAACAGCTTCAGAAACTTTGTTTTTCCCTAACGTCTGAGCTGTCAGACCCTCTTTTTTACTAAATCAGCACCAGTAAATGCAAATTAAAAATGGAAAAAATCCATCCAATTGAAACCCCCAAATCAGCCAAAAATCCCAAGTCAATTTCCAAAACTGATCCAAAACCAATCCATTACCACACACGATTGCCATCAGGTTTCCAGTACTCAAACACCTCTAAAACCAGCCATTAATAACCCGAACCCATTCAAACTCAAAATTCAAAAATTTAATTATTTTTTACTCAAACTAATGGCAAACCAGTGTCCCCATAGTCTCTTCAGGAGTCCATCACCATCAAATTAATTTTTCTGAAGTGTTTTCATCATTTTTTAAACCCAAGGACCCTTCTGTAAAACTGGTCAAATAAGCTCTTTAAAAATCCTTTCTAACCCCAAACTCTGGATCTATCCAGGTTATTGGCCTCCTGTAACCTTACCACACCATCAAAATAAACAATTTTGTGATTTTTAAGATGTTTTTAATATTTATGACACCAGCTACACCCAGGTGTTTCCTGGGTGTCAATACTCAGTGGGGAGCATCTCTATAGGTTTCCATCCTAAAACTTACTGTCATGGATTTGCCTGCTATGCAGCCTCTCCATGCCCTGGCCTTGCCTGCCATGATGCCTCCATGCCTGCAAATAGTCTCGTGGCCACTCACTAACATCATTGGTGACATCAGTGGGACATGGAATTCACTGCATTATCATGCTGGGGGTTTGCTTAAAGTCCCTGATACCTTGACATGCACTCCCAATACAGAATCAGTTTTCCCAAGGCTGCCATTGCTCTGCTCTACCTTCCCATGGTGGCACACACTAAGTTTAAACATTGCTGTCATGGCCCTGCCTGCCATTGGAGACTCAGCAATCGTGACAATTAAAACAGCTGTTTGGACCCAAGATGGCAGCGTGAGGCAGTTGCGTTCTATCTGTGCTCCGATCTTCCTGGTTTCCTTTTAAGGTTGTGGGTCTAATTCCCATACTTTTTTGATTATCCGCACAAGAGGAAGGGTAAAGTGAGGATTTTTCCCTCTGATTCCTCTCTTCCTTTGGATCAACTTGTCATCACCGAATTCGTTACCTCTACCTCCAAAAGTACGTGGGTAAGCCTCGTTAGTGATGCGAAGGGAGGAGTTCTGCTCTCACCTGGGGTAGTTTCACTAATGCCGCCAGATCATAAGAAGTCGCTGCATATTGCTTTCCCCCGTTATCGGAGTTCTAGACAGTTCTGTGGTCTGTCCCATTCAAAGGGAGATGATGACTCTCAGTGGGTTGAAGGGACTGTTGGAGATCTACCACGGGTGGATTTGCCTGCAGCTGTTGGTGTAGCCAATGAAGCTCTACCTTTGGCCGCCTTAGAGCGAAGAAAGTCTGAATCTGGCCCTGTTTCAACAGGTGAGTGGACTACACCTAGACCCTCCATAGCATTTACTAAGCCAGCGGTGATGACCTTAGAATTGCTCTGGGACTTGTTTCCTTGAAGTTAGATTTCATCGCCCGAGATCACCAACATATATTGCAAGAACACTCTTCATCAATTCAATCTATGGGAAGAGACATTCAAAAACTTCAGTCGGTAAATGTTTCAGTGATTCGTGAATGATTTTCTACATTGAAGAGGCTGGAATCTTTAGAAAATTATTCTAGGCATTTGAATTTGAGATTAACTAATTTCCCAAAAATTTTTGGTGAACTCTTAATTACTACCTTGAGGAAGTATTTCTTAGAGATATTACAGAGTCCATCTGATAAAATTCCTGCTCTTGTAAAACTCGTGTTTCTTCCTTATAAGCAGAAACCTGATCAATGTCACAATCCTCCTAATGTTTCTGATTAGGTAAATTTAACTGCTTTTTTGGAGAATTCATCTGATGAAATGATTGACAGGGCTACGCTACTGATTTCCTTTCATTGTCAACAAGATTTGAGTTTGGTTATGAAACATTATTTTCAGCATTTAAATGTTTTCTTTTATGGGGTCCAGTTCGGATTTTTCCGGACTTGGCTAAACATAAACAAGAGCTGCGTAAAGCTTTCTTGAGTATGCGCCAATGTTTTGGCTCTCGGCGCTAGTTTCCTTCTTTATTACCCATGCAAATGAATTGTAAAGTTCAATGCCAATACTTTTATTTTCTCTAGCCCAGGCCAGCTGCGGGACTTTCTGGAGGTTAAGAAGAATGCCAGGTCTGATATCTCAGAGACTTCTTAGGCTCGATCCTAATAATAGTCGGGATTTGTTTTCTCGCCGCCTTATCTGAGTGATTATTTGCACTTATTTCTCCTCCTTTGTTTCTTGTCCTCCCCCTCTTTAAATGTCATTTCCATAAATGAGGAAATGTAGTAATTCTGAATTATTCTCCTTTGTTATTTTTTACATATTATTTCATATTGTATTTTCTCTATGCTGCCGAACAAAGTTTATTTGCTTTGTAAAATCTTGAAAATTATCAATAAAAAGTTAAAAACAAAAAATAAAACAGCTGTTTGCTCCGAATCCTAATTTCAGCCACACACAATCCCTCTCCCCAGGTTCCTGCAGCAATTTCAAAGATCATGGCTGACAGCCGCAACTAGCCCAGCGCTGCCCAGCTCCCAGACTACTCCATAAAATTTTTAAAAACTGCAATGGCTTTATCTCCAGGCCTTTTAAGCCCCAAGCCTAAATTAAAACTGGGTCCACTAAAACCAGCCCCACAGTGCCAGGCCCATAACAGCCAACACTCCAGCCAGACGCCAGGACTCCAGGATCAGAGCACAAGGGCCGGGCAGTTCATTATTTATTATGTTTGTTTTACTCTATTTACACTATCAACTATTTACACTATTTACACTATCAACTAGAATATAATATTTTTTACTGCTAGAGAGGAGTAGCAGCTGCCAGGAGCATTTTTCTCTGCCTCCTGCAATTTTGGAGAGGGAGGGGGCAGAGCAGAGCAAGTTGTGTCGCTGCACGGCTCTTCTCAGCCGTGGCAGATGAAGGAGGCTCCTGCTCTTACTCTTCACCAGCATGGGGAAAGTGGAGGAAGGGGCTAGTAGCCTTGGGGAGCTCCTGCCACTGGTAGACTGAGGCGTCCGGGCTCAATGGTGACATCATCACTATGTGACACAGAAGAGGACCAGGTCGTGGTGCCACTGCAGTGAAAAAGGGGAAAAAAAAGAAAGAAAAAATAAAATAAAAACATAGGGGACATGATAAGTAGCAGGGAGTCCTAGGCAAGCCCACACCACGTGAATCATGACACCCCCCCCTTCCTGGAAGTGTCAGTAAGAATAAAAGGAACATGTCCAGTAGCAAGGGGCCATGGCAAAGCCCCTGCTGCGATGTTGGGAAGTCTGAGAAAAGTTGGAAGTGGGTTACCTGTGTTGACTTGGGGAACTTTAATTAAAATAAAGGATTGGAGCAGGTATAGTGATGGGGTGCCCTGTTCTTATGTACAAGCCCCCATCGCATATACAAAAAATGCTGAGGCACATTTCCTTGGCCTGGAAAAGCCCATATTCCCGGGCTCCAGTGTGTGCAGGGGTTTCCATTCCAGGTTTTTCCACCTGCACATCGCTAAAAGGAAGGTTGCCATGGCAAGTACAATAGCAGGAGAAATAGCCTCCTGGCTGAGAGGAGTAAAATTACAGGGATTACAGCGGATTACAGGGACCAGTCCTCCTAGGACTTTTGGGGTCAGGACAGCTACTTTTTAAAAATGTAAAAATGAATTTAAAATGGCTGTTGTCTCTTCTAGGGTATTGAGAAGGCTAGAAAATGCTGAGATAAGGAATATGAAGACTGTTAAAAGTGTACTATTTTGTTGGTGATCTCAACAGAGCAAGCGTATGCTCTAGAGAAAAAAAAAAGTGTAAAACTTTGGGCAGGGACGGTTGGTGTTGCTGGAGCCAACATGAAACTTGGAGGAACCAACCAACACTTAAGAGAAACAGTTACGGGGATTGGTAATTATTGAGTGTGCAAGTGTGGTGAAGGATAGAAAGAGGCAAAGGTGATTTTGTCCTAAAGTTGCTCCTGAATCCCTGCACCTAAGTAAGGGGATGGGTAAGTAACTGCAAAGATATTGAACAGGACCATGGGATTTGTCTGCACCTGTTCTTAATAGAGAGAAACGTGGAAGATTGTGAGGAGAAAGAGTAGGTGGAAGGACCTTGCGACTGGTTATACCTTGGGTCACAAGAGTCACTTCTAGTAACAGAGAATTGTCGGCATAGAATAGGGGTGACCAACCTTCCACACATCAAGAGCAACAAAACCAGAATTCACATTCCAAGAGTGGAGTAGAGGGGGAGGTTGTGAAGCTGAACCTCCTCCCCTCTGACAGAAGAGACCAACTCTTCCCAGACACAATCACAACCACGTTCTCTCTCTTCTAAGAACAGATACACAAAACCTTTCCCTCTTTCTCCCCCAAACGCAGACACACACACTAGAGAGAGAGAGAGAGAGACACACACACACACACACACACACACACACACTCTCTGTCTTTCCTTCTCAGGCTCAGACACACTCCTCCCTCCCTCTCTGTCTTCCAGTCACACACAGACACACCCTCTCTGCCTTCCAAACACTCCCCCTCTGTCCTTCTCTCGCTCTCCCAGACACAGACAACCATCCCTCCCTCCCTCTCTCTCTCTCCCTCCCAGACACACACATATACAAACAGACCCTCTCTCCCTCTCAGACACAGACACTCCCCTCCCTCTCTCTCTCCCAGACAAAAAGACACATGCACATCCTCTCTTTCCCCCAGACATAAAGATGAACACACACCCTCCCCACACTCCCAAACACAAAGAGAGAGACACATTTTATATCTGTCTCCAAGATAAAGTCATACACATACACACTCTGTCCCATTCACACACAAATATTCTGCTGTTTTGCTGTTGCTCATGTGCTCACTCAGTGAATGTCCCCCAACCCAGTGCTGCCATGTCATTATACAGCTTTTGCTTGCTGTCAGCCCATCTGCAGCTTACAGCAGTCTCCTTCATGTCCTATTCCCACCTTTTCTTGCCACCCCAATCTCCAGGAGACTCTGGTTCTACAGGCAGCTGCCTCTCAGAGTCCAGTCCAGCCACTTCATACAGAAGCCCTCAAAAAGCCATGAGAAAACTGAATTACAATTACACTATAACCTCTCATACCAAAACAGTTCCAACTAGCAGCACTCAAGCAGTAACAACCTTACCTTTTCAAAGGCAATACTACATATAATACACCAGGCCCTAAAACACAAATACATCTTCTATTAGGAAAATAGAACAAACCAAGCTGCTATAGATCCCTGTACAGAAAGTACATGCTAGCAGAATACATCACCGCCATCACATACACAGAACACAGACTCTCACCAAATACATAATAAAGAGACCATAAGTATAAATAGAAATATACAGACAAAAACTGAACAGGAGACTACAACAAGACAGACTGTATTATGCAGTACAACAACTGAAAAACAGAAAAATCATGATTTCTCATAGATCAGAATAGAACATCCAATAATAAAACACA
This sequence comes from Rhinatrema bivittatum, assembly GCF_901001135.1. Taxonomy (NCBI): domain Eukaryota; kingdom Metazoa; phylum Chordata; class Amphibia; order Gymnophiona; family Rhinatrematidae; genus Rhinatrema; species Rhinatrema bivittatum. The sequence goes on along the minus strand of NC_042616.1, from coordinate 52,292,002 downwards.
GCCCCCTGGACTACTGTTAGTAACTTGCAATGAAATATCACTTTAAATCTAAAGATAGCAAAATTCTAAATTACAGAATTATAACTGGAAAAGTCCTACACTGTAGAATTAATTACAGAACTATAACTGGAAAAGTCCTACACTGGAGAATTCTGAATGAGAGTGATTTCTGAGAGAAATGTACTGAGAAAACAGTCCTAGGAAGCAAACTGATTCTCACCCTGACTAACAAGGGGAGTCAGACCCTTGGGTACTCAATTCTCAGACAACAACAAAAAAAATGAAGGCAGGATAGAAGGGTGTGCATTTACGGGTAGATTTTAAATAGGCTGCGCACATAAAATCCTGCCCTTACAATCGTGGCCGGGTCTTGCACGTGCTAAGCTTATTTTCTAAAAGGCCCGGCTACACGCATAAAGGCCGGCAAGCGCATAAGTGCAGTCTTCCTGCAAGAGGAGGACTGGGAGGCATGTTCTGGGCAGGGACTGCTGGGGTGGGGGGGGGGGGGGGGGGGCGGGCCGGGACAGCACCATTGATCACTGGCCTGGAGCCTTGCATGCTGGCAATTTACTTCAGGTCAGGCCCTGAAGTAAGTTGGAAAACAAACAAAAAAAAAAGGACAAAGGTTGGACCTAGGGGTTGGGGAGGAAAGGGGAAGGGAGGTTAGGGTGGGTGGGAGGGAAGTTCCCTCCCAGTCCGCTCCTTAATTGGAGCGGATTGGGAGGAAACTGGGGAAGGCCGGGATGTGTCACCGTGTGAGGTTTGCATGTATCACCCCCCCCCTCCCCTTGCAAGTGCCACCCACACATATGCACATAGATTATAAAATCCAGTGCATATTTACGCACAGCATGCTCCGGCGTGCACACGTTATAAAATCATTGCGTCCAAGTGTGTGCGCCGGGAAGCATGTGCACATGGACGTGTGCGTGCTTCTTTTAAAATCTGTCCCTTAATCTCTTCCCATGGTCCTGCCTGGGTCTTGGCCTTTTGGCTGAGAGAAGGTGACTCATCCAGGCTGAGTAACAGTGAATAGCTGGCCATGAGCTTAGTGGAGCTAAAATTACTGAAAGCTGAGACTGTGGAGGGCCTGAAACACTGAATGCTAATCAAGCCATGTGCCCAGTGCAGCTATAAACCCAAAACCAGGAAAAACTCTCCTACCAAGGGAGGTGACACCGGGTCCTCCTTGAGCAAAGGGACCCCAGTAGCAGATTGAGTGGTCCCCAAGGAGAGCGTGGACCCCAGTGGCAGATTGAGAGGCTCCTTCAGAAGGGTGTGGACCTCAGTAGCAGATTGGGAGGTGACCCTGAGTCCCCCTTGAGCAAGGGGACCCTAGCAGCAGAGTGGGTGGTCCCCAAGGAGGGTGTAGACCCCAGTGACAGACTGAGCAGTCCCCTAGTAAGGCATGGACCCCAGCAGCAGATCGAGCTGTCCCTCAGGAAGAAGACGGCAGGTCCAGAGGCATGGTTGGGTTCCCCATGAGGGGGTGGGCCCCAGCAATAGACCAGAAGGTGGAGTCAGGTCCCCAGGAGAGCATGGACCCCAGCATGGTCACAGACCTTTCACTGGAGATAGCAGCAGTTAAGATACAATGGACCCCCCCCCCCCCCCAGGCCAACACTGCCCACCAGCCCAGTTGCATCTTTTCACATGGGTGAGACATGGGATAAAAGGGGGAGCATAATAATAATACTTGAATAAGCGGGAATGCAAGAGATCTCTTCTATTCTATATGGGGGCCAAAAACCCAAATTGCCAAATATTAAATATCCTTGCTATCTTTAGAAATGTATATAGTTATGTCACCTGAGACTACTAACTATGAGTAATTAAGTGAGCTGTTTGACATCCTATTAGTAAAGTACATAGTCATGTGGAAATGTATATACTTATATAGTCTAATAAACCTGTATATATTTGTACTTACTGCCAGCCTTATTCACAGTCCCATTTGTTTTCCTGGTGTGAAGGGAGGGAAATCCCACCCACTATCATCTTCTTCCCCAGGTGGAGACACCAGGTGCCAAGAAAGTGAGGACCAACGGAGCCTGCCCTAGGGGTTGCTTCTGCCAGGTCGGTCCCGGACCCAGGAATGCCCTGCGAGGTACATAAAGTCTATGTAAATGATTTTTTTTTTGTTATATGGCGAGAAGTGGAGGAGGATTAAATAATTTTGTGAAAGCAAGAAGTGCCCTCACTAAGTGCAAAAGAATTAGTATATGCCAGTGGAGTAGAGGAGTAGCTTAGTGATTAGACCAGTAGGCTATGAACCATTGAAGCCAGGATTCAGCTCCTGCTGATACTCCCTGTGATCTTGGGCAAGTTACTTCATCCTCTGTTGCCTCAGGTACAAACGTAAGAGTGAATTTTCAAAGGAGTTATGCGCATGTAGGGATCCTTTTAGTCTCCTATTAGAATTTAGTTAGAAGAATATACCATTAGTGTCGGGGAGAGACATAATAGTAATCTTGTAAATGTATAGCTCCCCATGTGCAAGCTGATAAATGGTAAGCTCCTCTGGTACTTAGAGCATTTCCATCATCTTATTGTGTGGATTCTCTATTTTCTTTTGTAGAGCCAGCATGTCTTACCTGTCCTCTGAATTTTCTGCTAATTGTGTTGGTGCCTCCATGGAGCATTTTAGTTGGATGGAAGCTTCTTTTCACTCTCTCAATCCATTTTGTATTCTTAATTTGATTAATTTAAGTTTGGTGTACCCATTAACTAGGGACTCAAGTTATTGTTTTGCTCTACCGTCAAATGGGAGAGGTTTCCTTCATGTAAGAAGAACCTGAGATCATCAAGATCCAAGGGGAAGGATGAATTTCAGCCATTCTGGTGAGAAGAAGGAGAGAGGGGAGAACTGGAATTGGAATTGACCCACAGAAGGGCCCAGGAACATCTACTGAAGATTTGGAGAAGAGCAGAAAAGGTATACCCTGATACTGGAAAAGGAGATGAGGAGAAGGACTTGTACCATTCAGGTAATGTGAGGACACTAAGGAGTGTGAGTAAACAACATGGAGGAAGTAGGAGATAAATGACTGTGTAACATGAATTCCATCTTTTATACTTCACCTACATTGGGAGGGAGGCAATCAACTTGCCCTGTATCCATGGGAGGAAAGACTTCTTCAACATAAAGATTATATCAATTGACTTTACCATCTTGAACTTAAGCAAGAATTTAAAGATGTCACAAATTTATTTGAAAAGTACTTGCACCATCTAAAATTGAATCTGTCAGCTTAAAGAACTTTATTCATCATCTTACAATCTATCAGTAAAAGCATTGTTGGAAACCACCACAGCCTTCAGCATGTTTTCTTGTTTAATGAATTTAGTGTTTATCTGTGCTGTTATCATTCCTGCGGCATATAAGACATTGAATTGGGAATTAAGAGTAGCAATGTGAAAGACTTTGAAAGAGATCTTTAATCCTGCTCAGTGAACCCTGCAATAATGTCTTTAACCGGTTTTGAGATGACATGTTAGGTTTCTGTTATGCTTTGTTATGACCCGATCCATTGTTAATTGTCTCCCCTGTTCATTGTATCGCCCATGAGCGAATTTTGCGTTACATTGTAAACCGATGTGATTTGTAACTGTTACAGGAACGTCGGTATAGAAAAGTTAAAAATAAATAAATAAACAAACAAGCCATCTGAGAGTGAACTGCTTGAAACTGTGATTTCAGATATGGCCTCTGAAAAAATTATCTGGTTTCAATCATCACATATACATGCATAAGTAGCTTGTACTTGCATACATGGTAATTTATAAATATTATAAGTACATGTGCAATTTCAGTTTTGCACGCACAAAAAAAAGAGGCGGTTTAGGGATGTTCCAGGGTGGAGCCAGGAGGAACATGCAGAAGTTGCTGTTTTAAAAGAGATTTACATGAATACATTAGGCAACTTATCTGTGAAATTTTACACCTGCTAATTGTTGCGATGGCTGGCTGTGGAGGCACGCAACCAGCCTCACTCATCCCCTGCTGAGCCGGCTGTGTTCCGGTCTTGTTCACGGCATTGGGGAGCAGCTGCCGCCACTTCTTCCTGGCGCAGTGGGGAGCCGACGCTGACGCCAAGGTACAGCCAGCCATTGCTATCCTTAGGCGCGTGTGCATGGCTTCCTCTCAGATTTAAAGGGGCCGTGGTGGGAAAATTCCCTTCGGCCCCAGATGCTGATGTCAACTCCTGGGACTATTTAAGGACAGTCCCTGCTGCTAAACCTTTGCCTCAGCAACAGGTCGAACTCTCTCGAGTGACGAGTTGCTTCTCCACATTCCTGCTTCTGGTTCCGTGTTCCTGTTTCTGTTCCTGTTCCTGGCTCAGTGTTCCTGCTCCTGGCTCCGTGTTCCTGTTCCTCGCTCCACACTCCTGTTCCTTGGACTGACTCAGTGGCTTGATCTTGGTACGTTCTCTTGATTTCTGCTTGTCTGTTGCCTGCCCCAACCATTTGCTGCCTCTTGGACTCCGCTCTCTTCGCCACCTGCCCTGACCTCTGGCCTCCTCTTGGATTCGTCTGCTTGCTGCCCCCTGATATGCCCATCTCCTGGACTCCGCCTCGCCTATCATCATCATTGGATTCATTACCCGGAGACCTGCACCTAAGTCCAGCTGGCCCCAGTACTCAAGGGCTCAACCTGCGGGAAATGAGGGCTGGTATTGGTGAAGGTCCAGTTGGGTCTCTGCATCACCTAATACCATCTGCCGATGATGAGGACCTGCAGGAGGCCCTTCTTGTGCAAGTAGGGTCAACCTCATCTCGGTCCAATGGTCCACCTCTCAACAGCTTGCTGAGGCCATGGACCTGTCCGATCTCTCTCCAGGATATACCAGGCCTGGTCTTGATGATTCAGCAACAGCAGCAGTTTTTGGAGATGTTGGCTACATCCATGGATTGTCTGAACACTCACCTCGATGCCTCCGCAGCCACCTCTGACACTCCTCCAGCTCTGACGGTGCATGCAGCATCCGTCCTAGACTACCGGCTCCTCCCTGGTATGGTGGTGACCCCAAGCAATGCCAGGGATTTCTCAACCAGTGTTTCATGCACTTCACTCTACAGCCTGCGCAGTTCTCCTCAGATGTCACTGAGATTACCTTTATCCTCTCCCTCCTTGACGTAAAGGCATTGGCCTGGGCATCCCCTCTGTGGGAACAAGGGAATCCACTTCTCCAGGATCTGCAATGGCTCATCCAGGTTTTTAAACAAATCTTTGACAAGCCTGACCCTTTGGCTGCTATTGGGTCAGACATCCTGCACCTCCACCAGGGAGCACAACCATTGGTAGATTATGCCATAGAATAAGAACATAAGAACATAAGAAATTGCCATGCTGGGTCAGACCAAGGGTCCATCAAGCCCAGCATCCTGTTTCCAACAGAGGCCAAACCAGGCTACAAGAACCTGGCAATTACCCAAACACTAGGAAGATCCCATGCCACTGATGCAATTAATAGCAATGGCTATTCCCTAAGTAAATTTGATTAATAGCTGTTAATGGACTTCTCCTCCAAGAACGTATCCAAACCTTTTTTGAACCCAGCTACACTAACTGCACTAACCACATCCTCTGGCAACAAATTCCAGAGCTTTATTGTGCGTTGAGTGAAAAAGAATTTTCTCCGATTAGTCTTAAATGTGCCACCTGCTAACTTTCGCACTATGGCCACTGAATTAAACTGGAAGGAGGATAGCTTAAGAAGCATCTTTTTGTAAGGTCTATCCCTGAGCATAAAGGATGAACTGGCAGCCCAGGAACTCCTGGAATTCTTAGATGCTCTGATAGACCTAACCGGGAGAGTGGACCGCTGTCTCCAGCAACGAGCCCGGGAACTGCGGTCACTGCGCAGGCCTTTTCATTGGCTCCGTTCTTTTCTCAACCACTTATCACTATGACTCCTGCATCTGATACAGCCTCCACGCCATTAACCTCCTTCTCACAAGTCTCTGCCTCGTTCTCAATACGTCCAAGACCGAACTGCTAATCATTTCCCCTAATGATAACAACATACTAGCCATCAATAATAACACACCTCTAGTAAATCAAGTGAGAGACCTTGGAGCCTTCCTAGACTCCAGAATGAACTTTAAAAAATTCATCAACAACACCACCAAAGAAGGCTTTTACAAACTACAGGTATTAAAACAACTAAGACCTCTCCTTCACTTTCATGACTACCGTTCGGTCCTTCAAGCCATACTATTCTCAAAGATAGACTACTGTAATGTGCTGTTACTTGGTCTCCCGGCCTCTTCTACCGAACCTCTTCAGATGCTGCAAAACGCCGCAGCCAGGATCCTCACAAACTCCCGCCGCATGGACCACATCACCCCGATTCTAAAAATACTTCACTGGCTACCCATTCGCTACAGAATTCTCTTCAAGACACTCACTATTATCCACAAAACCTTATTTCAAGAATCCTCGCTCCAACTTACCATACCCCTCAAACCACACTCCTCTGCAAGACCCACCAGATCTGCATATAGAGATTCCCTCCAGGTTCCCCCCCAAAAATCCGTATTCCACAACTCTATTGAAAAACGGGCACTATCAACTGCTGGTCCGCATCACTGGAACTCCCTCCCGCCAGATCTCCGCCAGGAACATTGCCACATCACGTTCAGGAAAAAATTAAAAACCTGGCTGTTCACCCAAGCTTATCCCTGAAAAGCCTCAGGGTCACCCACACAGTCCTACCCCATGGATGCATCCATTTCCGCAACGCAAAGGAACTATTGTTGTTGTCCGAATAATTGCACTATTTTATAACTTGCTTAATTCATATACACTATGTAAATTTGTACATAATTCTTATCCTGTAAGCACCCTCTCCTGCTTTTGCCCTTCTCTCCAGTTAGAATTTGTTTAAACTATCTTTTCTCTAACAGCCTAGTTCCACATTCCCTGTTATAATGTAACTTTTGTTTTTGTTTGCTCTGTTAATTGGTTCCCCCTAGTTTTATGTAAACCGGTACGATAGGACCTGGTCTTGAGCATCGGTATATTAAAAGAATTTAAATAAATTAAATAAAAACAAATAAATAAATAAGAAGCACCCATGCAGCTTGCGCGAAGCCCATTGATACCAGAAGAGAGGCAGCATTGCGGAGCCTTGGGCCTGTGCCTATACTGTGCAGGGAAGGGGCACTTCCTAGTCCAATGTCCCGAGAAGCTGGGAAACTCCCAGGCCTAGGACCAACCAGGGAGGTGGTTCTAGGCTTTACTGATCCCGCTCCCCAACTCGTGATTCCAGTGGCCCTCCTCATGGACCACCGAGAATTCTCCTCCCTAGCCCTCATAGATTGGGGCGCAGGAGGGAATTTTATCATAAAGAGCCTGATAAATCAGTTAAAGTTGCCTACAGTATTGCAAAACACTCCACTCGTGATCTCTTTGATCTCCGGGGATCCTCTCCCAGGTCAAATCATCAAGATCACTCTCCCCGTGTGTCTTTGGACCAACATAATGCACCTCGAGGAAATAACATTCCACGTCATTGAGAAGGTGGTCCGCCCTATTGTCCATGGGTTACCATGGTTACAATGGCACTCCCCTATTATTGACTGGGAGGCTCTCCAATTAGCAAGATGGGGCCCCTGTTGCCATCAGGAATGTCTTCTCTCTGTCAGGCGCCCTCCCTCGATGCTCCTTGCTGCAGCCTCCCTGGATTTACCTCTGCAATAAGCCGAATACTTTGACGTCTTCTCCAAGGAGAAAGCAGAAATCCTGCTGGAGCATCGCCCTTATGATTGCGCCATCAACTTAATTCCCGGTACCATTTCTCCTCGGGGTAGGGTGTACCCTCTGTCCCTTCCTGAGACCGTGTCTATGGCCAAGTATATTCAAGAAAATCTGGAAAGCTGATTCATTCGGCCCTCAACATCAACTGCAGAGGCCGGATTCTTATTTGTGGCCACTCTCTGACCCTGCATTGATTACCGGGGGTTCAATTCCCTAATGAAGAAAGATCAGTACCCCTTGACTCTCATCTCTGAATTGTTAGACCACTTATGGGGAGTCCAGATGTTTACTAAACTAGACCTCCGGGGGGGGGGGGGGGGAATATCTGGTTTGAATCAAACCTGGTGATGAATGGAAAACCGCTTTTAATACATGGGACAGCCACTACGAGTACCTGGTGATGCTATTCGGGTTGTGTAATGCCCCTGCGGTATTTCAACACATGATGAACAAGTTCTTCAGGGATCTACTGTATACCAGCATAGTGTTTGATCTTGACAACATCCTTGTTTTGTCAAAGGCTCTCCAGGCTCACCACCATTACATTCGACAAGTCCTCCAATGCCTGCAAGCCCATAAAATCTATGCAAAACTGGTTAAGTGCTTGTTTGAGAGAGAGTCCATTTCCTTCCTGGGATACATTATCTCCAGCATGGGATTCAAGATGGATATGGAGAAGGTAGCCTGCATCCGGGACTGGCTCCAGCCCACCAGGCTTCGATCTTTGCAAAGATTTCTGGGCTTCTCTAATTTCTACAGGCACTTCATTCCTCATTTCTCACAACTGGTCACTCCATTTACGGTGCTCACAAAGAAAGGAGCCAATCCAAGGGAATGACCCGAAGAGGTAACCACCACCTTCGCCAACCTGAAACAGGCCTTCCTCCAAGAGCCCTGTCTTCACCACCCAGACCCTACTCCCCCTTTGTTCTGGAGGTCGACACCTCCTCCATCACAGTCGGGGCAGTTCTGGGCCAACTCACCGCCAAGGCGACCTTCCACCCATGCTCTTAATACTCCCAAAAGTTTTCTCCAGCAGAGAGGAATTATAGCATCAGGGATAAGGAGCTTCTGGCCATAAAACTGGCCTTCGAGGAGTGGTGCCAGTGGTTGGAGGGGGCCGCAGCATATCATCACTGTTTACACCGACCACAAAAATTTGGAGCATCTTCACCATGCTCCGTGACTGAATGCCCGCCAAGCTCACTGGTCCCTGTGTTTTAGCTGCTTTGACTTTGTGTTGAAGTATAGACCGGCCACCAAAAACATCAGAGCTGATGCCCTTTGAGCCCAAAGATAACCCGGAGCCTCCCGGCTACATCATTGATCCAGCATGTATTCTTCTAGCTGCTTTGAAGACGGTTCCTCCGGGAAAAACAGTGGTCCTGTCCCGACTCTACCAATGGGTACTGTAATGGTCTCAAGACTCTCAGATTGCAGGCCACCTAGGTTGTGCTCGGATCCTCTCTCTGCTCAAACAGTACTATTGGTGGCCTCTGATAGACAAGGACATGAAGGCTTATGCGAATTTGTGTCCCACCTGTGCTCGACAAAAGTCTTTGGTGGGACGACCTTGGGTGCTGTTACTGCTGCTGCCAGCTCCCAAGGAACCCTGGATCAACTTATTTACCGATTTTGCAGTAGATCTCCCCAATTCTAGCAGCAACCACATAATATGGGTCGTCATCAACCACTTTTCCAAGATGGCTCACTTCATTGCCCTTCCAGCTCTTACATCCGCACCTAAGTTGGCCAAGCTGTTCACTTCTCATATCTTTCGCCTCCATGGGCTACCTCGCCACATTGTCTTCAACCATGGAGTCCAGTTCACTGCCAAGTAGTGGAAATTACTTTGCTGTAAGTTTAACATCAAACTGGACTTCACCACGGCCAATGGGTAGGCAGAACGAACAAATTGTACACTTCAGACCTTCCTGTGAGCTTTTGTAAATGAGCGACAGGACAACTGGGCCACCCTCCTTCCGTGGGCGGATTTCTCCCACAACTCACACATCAATGTGGCTACTGGATCGTCCCCCTTTTTCATTGTATATGGGAGACAACCAGTTTCCCCACTTCCTGTACCCTTGTCTATCCCTTCTCCGGTGGCCCAATTAACCAACAAGAACTCCAGGAACTGTGGTCCCCAGAGAGCAAAGATGATGGCAGACAAATGTCAGCGTTCTGCCCCACAGTTCAAACCTGGGGATAAAGTTTGGTTGAGTACTCGCAACATTCGACTTTGAGTACCCTCCATGAGGCTGGCACCTTGTTATATTGGCCCTTTCTCCATCCTCTGACAGATTGGCCTGGTCGGGGGGCGCTGTTGGCAGTGAATGGAGGCAATCGCATGATCGCAGAGCTCCGTTCCCCACAGCAAATAAACCCTCCTAAAACAGCCGTTTCAGCCTCTCAACTAAGATAATTTGCAGTAGGGTTTTTCTGTTAACTCTCCGACGCATCATTATGACTGCGAAACGCAGGACAACAGATTTAAAGCAGTTTTCTTACGAGAAACTTTCACCAGAGCTGGGCCTAGCAGGCCACGAGGAGGCCGAGCTAAATTTAGACCCGGAAGCCCTTACTGATGATATGCCCGGCGACAGTGCTTCATTGGATTCGCGCTCGGACCCTGAACTACTTATTAAAGCGGACGCTCACAACTGGTTCATTGCCTTAAGGTCAGACATGAAGCAATTTAGAGCCTATATGATGGCAGCCGTGGCAGAATTAAAAGATGACATTGCATCCATGGGGTCCTGAGTTGACGACATTGATATACGGGTGGAGGGACATGGAGAGGCCCTTAACCACCTGACTTCTCAGCATACAAACACCGTCTCAGAACTTGCTTCCATAGCAGAGAAACTGGAGGACTTAGAAAATCGGAGCCGCTGCTGCAACCTCCGAATAAGCGGGGTCCCGGATACGGCAGAGTACGCGGATACGGCCCAGGTAGCTCAACAAATTTGCTCTCATATTCTTACTACTGCTAATGCCGTGCCAGAGGACACCATAGCTACACCAGCGAAGATTCACCTGGAACGTGCGCATTGCACACTAGGGCCTCGTCAGGAACAGCGCCCCAGGGACATAGTGCTTTGCTTTTACAGCTTTCAACAGAAGACATAGGTGTACGAGGCGGCGAGGCAAAGTAAAGAGGTGCGCTGGCACAGTCACGAATTAGCTATCTATCAGGACCTGGCCCCAATCACTTTAAAGAAGCGCTAATAGTTCCGCGAGGTCACGTCCAACCTGCATGCCTGCTCAATCTGCTACCGATGGACCTAGCCATTTGGTCTTCAATTTCAACATCAGGGGGTGACCCATCGAGTGAAGACGCTCGCGGACGCCGTCGAGACCTTCAAGCAAGCTCAACTCCTTGCTAACTTTCAAGCCCCCAAGATGGCGGCAGCATCCGTGAAATTTGACAGCGCTCCAAGATGGCGATGTGCTGCTAAAGGTGGTAGGCATCTATGGCGCCAGCCGGATACTCTGTCAAACTGGAAATATAATACGGGAATAACTAGTATACAATAATTATAAACCAATCACTAGTTATATGTTTGTTGCCGAGAATAAACTAAATTATCACATTTAAAAACTTGTAATTTTATTATAACAAAATTTCTATATTTTTTTATATTTTTTTGTTTTTTAATTTATTAATTTATTGTTTTTTAAGTGGAGAGAAGACCTCAGTATTGGCGGGATATCCGAAACCGGAAACCTCTTAGGAGCCAATTGTTTCAGTCACTGGTCTTATATTCTCTCATTTTTATTTTAATAAAATTATTTCTGAAAAAACTGTGGTGATTGCTTTTAATTAATGTGTTGTCATCGTGATTTAATGGTAATTGGTTGTTGTATTATATTGAAATACACTTCTTATTGTAATTCTCACCAAGTGTTTTCAAAAAATTTTTGAGAAACTGTCCTTCTTCTAATCGTCTTTGTTATCAACCATCGGATGTTAATACTTGCAGTAATCACGTGACATTACTCAATAGTTTTCTCCACAACATCAAATTTAAAACGTAGTCTGGTGGCCCTACTTGAAAAACTTTATCTTCGTCTCAATGGTATTTTGTATAATTCAAACTTTCACAGATGAATAGCGCTTGCAGGGTGTGATACCCTGCAAGTGCTATTCATCTGTGGAGAAAACTATTGAGTAATGTCACGTGATTACTGCAAGTATTAACATCCGATGGTTGATAACAAAGACGATTAGAAGAAGGACAGTTTCTCAAAATGTTTTTTGAAAACACTTGGTGAGAATTACAATAAGAAGTGTATTTCAAAATAAAACAACAACCCATTACAATTAAATAACGATGACAACACATTAATTAAAGCAAACACCACAGTTTTTTCAGAAATAATTTTATTAAAATAAAAATGAGAGAATATAAGACCAGTGACTGAAATAATTGGCTCCTAAGAGGTTTCTGGTTTCGGATATCCCGCCAATACTGAGGCCAGCCGGATACTCTTCCGCTGCCCGTGACAGACTAAGGATGAGAGACTGCTGCATGCCCTAGCTGGGTTCTGGTGTTGCTCATAGTACTGGTTTGCTGTACCTCTTGGTTCTAATTTCTATTTTTGAAAGTTTATCTTAACTGGCGTTTTTTTGCCAAACTTTCTCCACACGGTTGATTTTCTGGTTTATACTTAGATATCTGTGTCCATGATTACTCAGTTGAGTTTATTTTCATCTCCTACATTACATATGCTCTAGGGGGAGGGGGGTGGCATCTGCACCCTTGCCGGCTGCTCCGGTTCGGATGTGTGAGTCCCTTAGGAACAGGGTTTTCCGCAGGAAATTGGCAGAATATAATTGGATTACTGGGAAGAGCAAGGAGACATTTTTTATTTTGCTGCATATATGCTGTACTTATACTGTTGGGTGATGGTGCTGGGTATATGGGTGGTACTAGGCCATGTGTATTGACCTCACTTTGCTAGCCTTGAGATGGCTTCACGTATTATTTCCCTTAATGTTAAGGGGATGAATACTCCACGCAAATGCCAGCTCCTTAAAAAGGAACTGCACTCACAACACGTGCGATTGCTTTCATACAAGAGACGCATGTACGCAAACACCATGAACGCCTTTTGGTGTATCCTTCTTACACGAGCGTTCACAGGGTGGCGAGTACCAAAACATCCTGTTATATGGGTGTGGGCCTACTCCTCTCTAATACATTTGTTCATGACTTAATCTTTTGCCTCTCTGACCCCTTAGGTCGCTATATTCTTCTCAAATTGAAAGTGGGAGCCCGATTCTTCACTCTGTTGAATGTATACTTCCCTAACACCAATCAAATCCCGTTTTTAGAAGATATTGACAGGTTACTAACCTCCCATGGCTAGGGGGAGCTTATTGTTGGTGGGGATTTTAACGCCACAAGAGAGCCCACCCTGGACAGCTCATCGCAAGAGGCTCCTGCCCCAGGTATGCGAAAGGCCTGGCAACAATTTCTCAACAGATGGTGTATAGTGGACATTTGGCGGCACAGATTCCCGCACTCCCATTCTTACACCTTTTATTCTGCCCACATAGCACATACTCTCATATAGATTACCTATTTGTGTCTGCCCATCTCCAAAACGCTGTCACATGAGCAGATATAGACCCCATGACGTGGTCTGATCACGCTTCCATATGGCTTGACGTGCATCTTGGAGATTCGGATATGGGATATCGCCCGTGGAGGCTTAATGACAGCCTGTTGAAAGTCAAGGCATTCACGGCTAGTATCAACACACAATTCTAGGAGTACTTCCAACATAACCAGACTGATGATGTTCTGCCCTCGACAGTTTGGGAATGCTCCAAAGTGGTAATTAGGGGGCTGTTTATAGACAGGGCGGCATACTGTAATAAAGAGAGAGACCGGGAACGATCTTCGCTCTTAGCTGACATAGCACTACTCACTAAGCAACATATGGCCAATTGTTCCCCTACTACTTACCAGAAACTACTGAAAGCAAAGGACAGGTTGCAAGCACTTGATGGTACCACTATAAGTCATAGCCTGATTATGTTGAAGCAACAGTTTTTTGAGGGCGATAACAAGGCAGGGCGATATCTTGTCCATAAATTAAGGGCGGCGAGATCCCAGACGCTGGTTCCTAAAGTACATAATTCCAAGGGGAATTTGGTGACAGCCTCTGAGGACATACGCCAAGCTTTTATGGATTTCTATGCTCAGCTCTATGAGGGCGCCTCTCACATACAAGAAGCTGACATCCAGGCCTACTTAGAGTCAGTGATTCTGCCCACTTTGACACAAGACCAGCAGACATTTCTAGATAAGCCTATAACACACATTGAGGTACTAGCGGCCAACAAAGCGCTAAAACCTGGTAAGGCACCCGGGCTTGATGGCTTTACTGGAGCTTATTATCGCAGCTTTGCTTCTACTTTAGTAGGTCCACTCCCTGATCTGTTTAACTCCTTATGGGAGGGTGACCAGATAGCCTTGCATGCTAATACGGCAGGGATCTCAGTTATAGCCAAGATTGGCTGTGATCCTACCCAGTGCGGGTCTTATAGACATATATCGCTTATTAATATTGACTTGAAGATCTTAGCCTGTGTCTTGCCGCCCGCCTTAATGGGGTACTGACCTTGCTAGTTCATTCTGATCAGGTGGGCTTTGTGCCAGGGAGGTTATATGCCAATAACGTCCGGCGTATAGTTGATATCATTGATTTTGTCCAACATACTAGCACACCTGCGGTACTACTCTCCCTCGACGCTGAGAAAGCATTCGATCTAGTCCACTGGCCCTTTTTATTTCATACACTAGCACATATATCCTTTGGCCCTCAATTTCTCAATTAGATTACTAAGCTGTATCACTTGCCATAAGCCCGCGTTAAGACCAATGGCAGTTATGGGGTACCCTTTTCAATTGGTAGGGGTACGCGGCAGGGGTGCCCGTTGTTGCTTTTGTTATTCGCTTTGTTCTTGGAGCCTTTCGCAACTCGTGTGTGGGAGACAGATGGGATCATAGGCATCCGTAGCGGTGGTCATCATTTTAAAATATCCCTATTTGCCGATGATGTCATGTTCACTTTGTCAGATCCCTTTACCTCCTTGCAGGGGGTAATGCAAGAGTTACAATCCTTCACCGCAGTGTCGGGTCTTAAAGTTAACTATGACAAGTCGGAACTTCTCAACCTCACTCTCACTGTGCAGTCAAATGCTGTGCAGTCAAGCACTGTGCAGTCAAATGCTGTGCAGTCAAATTAGGGATGTGCATTCGTTTCATCCGTTTCATACGTTTCCTATACAAGCATGTAATATGAAACGTATGAAACATATGAAACAAATGCACATCTAATTGACATGTAATGGGAAACGTATGAAATGAATTAAAAGAATGAAATGAATGCTATCTTTTGAGATGCGGCGACCAGAATTGTACACAGTATTCAAGGTGCGGTATGCAAATGTATCTCATGCATACTCACTGTGGACATCCCGAAAACCCGACTGGCTGTGGGGTCCCCAGGACAGGCCTGGGAAGCCCTGTCATAAATTGATCGGCCGTTTTCCTAACCTGACTGCCGTCAAGACTTTTTTTCCCCCCATTTTGCTGCTTTCTGTGGTTCCTCCGACTTAATATTTACTCCTGGAGGAATTCTGCGCTACTGCGGAATGCAGAATTTGCGCAGAATTCCTCCCTCGCTGCCCTTCCTTCCGCCCCGGAAGAGGAAAAAAAAATGGAAGCATGTCGCGCACGGACTGTTGCCAATCCGGGACAGCAAAGTCAGGTGGTGTACAGAGTGGGGGCATCATATCGCAGCACAGCACCGGCGGCTCGAGGTTAGCAAGCTGTACCGTGCTTAAAACTAAAAACCAATCGAAAATAGAGAGAGAGGGGGAGGGGGAAAAAAGAAAGGAGGAGAAAGGGGAAAGAAAGAAGGGATAAAAAGGAGAAGAGGGAGAGGAACAGAGGGAAGGGGCAAAGAGAAACAGAGAAAGAAGGGGGAGGGGCTAAAGAAGAGACCCAGGCCCTGAGACTGTATGTTTGAGCCCGTGGGTAGGTGTCTACCTGGGAGTGTCTGTGTGTGTGAGAGAGAGAGAGAGAGAGAGAGAGAGAGAGTTGTATGTGGGGAGACAGAACATGTGTGTGACAGATGGCATGTGAGAGAAAGCATATGTCTGATATCATGTAAGAGAGACAGTGAGCATATTGGGGATTCATCCCAAGTCTCCCATACGGCAGTGGCATGATGCAACCATTAGAGAAGCCACTTCCACGCAACAGAGGTGGAGGTGCAGTTGCATCAGAGCCCATGCAGTGAAGTGAGAAAAATGTGAAGGCTCTTTGTTTTCTGTATTATTTAAAATGATAATACTGGATTGCTGCATGGAACAGCTCATGCAGCTCATGCAGCAGTCATTACAACCACAATACCCCTTTAAGTGGGCGGCTAAAGCTTTAAAATACCTAGGGGTCCGAATAGGAGGTCACTCCCAGCAATTATCCCGACAAATGTCGGGATAATTGCTGGGAGTGACCGACAATTATCCCAGCAAATGTCCCGACAAAAACCGCGCCTCCTCTCCGCCTCCTCCGTCGCCGGAACCAATCGCCAGCTCAGCCGCACAGCCAATCGGGGGACAGCCCCTTTGGCTTAAATCGACGAGCGGCAGGCTGAAAAAATCCTTTTCGTGGCAGAAGGAGCTCCGGGGATCGCTGAGGGCCTGCGCATTCGGCGCCGAGACCTGCCGGGGTAAGGCCTTTAAAAATTCTCAGCTTACCCACGGCAGACCCAGCGCCGACCACGAGGCTGTCCCGACAAAAACCGCGCCTCCTCTCCGCCTCCTCCGTCGCCGGAACCAATCGCCAGCTCAGCCGCACAGCCAATCGGGGGACAGCCCCTTTGGCTTAAATCGACGAACGGCAGCTAGGCGTCGCGCGCCGGGCGTCGCGCGCATGAAGGAGCGCAACAAAGGGGCCTGCCCCTTTGTGCGCCCCTTCGTGCGGCCCCTAAGAGCGGAGTAGACCTCCACAGCGCTAAGCAAAAGTACTCCAGCCCGTCCTCTAGCTCCCTCCAGCGAGTTTCAACGTTCAACCTCAAATTGGCACACACAGTACAGCCACCCCAAACATTAATCATATACATGCAGCTAAATCGTCTTCCAGCAAACACTCACCTACCTTCTCACAGCAATTCCACTCTTCCAATCCTCATCCAGCAGCCTCTCATCCAATCGTCATCCAGCAGCCACTCATCCAATCGTCATCCAGCAGCCACTCTTCCAATCCTCATCCAGCAATCACTCCTCCATTCTTCATCCAGCAGACCACAATGTACATGGGCCTCCCAATTCCAATACTCCAGCACAGAACCTTTCTCACAGCAAAACACTCTTTGATCTCACGACCTCCCACCTACAAATCCCTTATCCCCATCATGATTTCCCCGTTTACCCAAACTTTAGGCCTAGCTCTCTTTTCTTTGATACTATTCAACGCACAATCACTCTCCAAGAAAACACTAATTCTCAACGACATTCTCTTGGACAAAAATCCTGACCTCTGCGCCATAACTGAAACATGGCTTAAACAAACGGATACCGCACTACTAAACCAACTTCCAACTCAAATCTATGATATCTTCTCTATCCCCAGAAAGAAAAAAAGGGGTGGAGGTATCCTCCTAGCAGCCAAAAAAGAGCTAAAAATCACTCAATTCCCAATCAACTCCCCATCAAAAATAGAAACAGGACTATTCAAATCTGACAGTCTACAAATCCTTCTAATCTATGCTCCTCCAGGCCTTCTGGAATCCGATGCTTCACCCATCCTAGAATTAACAACAACCTACCTAAATCTGGAGCATCCCGCTATAATATTGGGAGATTTCAACTTACACGTCGACGACCCCATCCCCTCAACCAATTGCGAATCCTTCCTAACCGCCATGTCGGCCATAGGGTTCAAGCAGATCATAAATAAACCCACCCACAGAGCAGGTCACACCCTGGACCTTATATTCGTAAACTCTAGCATCTCTCACTCAACTCCACCCAAATGCCAACCTGTTCCCTGGTCTGACCATACTTTAATATCTTCCGCCTTCTTGCTAGAACAAATAAGCAAAAAACCTGTCCCACAACCTGAATTCATTTACAGGAAATCTTGCACATCCGAGGAATTACACAATCATCTTGGCCCAGAACTCCCTCTCATAGACATCTCATCACCCAACTCAGCCCTCCACTCTTGGTCCATGATAACAGAAACTGCAGCCAACAATCTCTGTCCTCTGGCAACAAAAAAACTCGTACACAACTCCTCCAAAAGACAACCTTGGTTTAAAGAAGAACTTCAAAAACTGAAACACTACCTCCGACAGAAGGAAAGCAAATGGCGAAAAACACCAACACAGACATCCCTCTCTGCTTACAAACTCGCACTCCACCAATACAAAAGCGCTACATTAAAAACAAAAAGGGACTTCTTTGCACAGAAGATCCACCATATTATCTTTGATTCCAAAGCCCTCTTTGCCTATGTATCTAATTTAACGCAAACCATGACTCCAGACATCCCTGCCAACCTAGCACAAGAAAAAGCAGAGGAGTTGGCCTTCTTCTTTAGCAACAAGATCTCCAACCTAATAACACAGCTGAGAACCAACACTTCAACACCACCCAACACATACTTCCACCACAACAAAGACATTACTCTACAATCCTTCGAACCCATCACTAATTCTGAAATACTGTCTACACTGAAGAAAATGAAACCTTCATCTCACCCTTTAGACCACATCCCATCCAAACTTCTCCTGCTAATACCAGACACAATCTCCAAGGCTCTGACAGACATTACTAACTGTTCTCTAGCACAAGGAATCTACCCGGACAACCTGAAAATTGCATCCATCAAACCGCTCTTAAAAAAACCCAACTTAAATCCTAATGATCCTACCAATTTCCATCCTATATCCAATCTCCCTTTCATAGCTAAGGTAATGGAAAAATTAGTTAACTCCAGACTCTCCGACTACCTCGAAGAACATAAAATTCTGTTCCCATCTCAATATGGCTTCAGAAAAGCTTTAAGCACCGAATCACTACTAATTTCACTGACCGACTACCTCATCATGGGCCTGGACAAAGGTCACACTTATCTACTGATCCTCCTGGACCTCTCAGCCGCCTTTGACACGGTTAACCACTCCACCCTACTAATCCAATTAGCAAACATCGGAATAACAGGAACAGCACTATCATGGTTCAAATCGTTCTTAGGGAACAGAAAATACAAAGTCAAAATTCACAACAAAGAATCTCAACACTACTCTTCATCTACGGGAGTTCCACAGGGCTCCTCCCTTTCACCAACGCTCTTCAATATCTACCTGCTCCCTCTTTGCCAACTGCTAACCAACTTAAACCTTAAACACTTTCTGTATGCAGATGACGTCCAGATAGTCATCCCCGTCAAGGAATCATACACCAAAACTCTAGAATTCTGGGAAACCTGTCTTCAAAAAATTGATGGACTCCTCTCAAACCTTAATCTAATACTAAACTCTTCAAAAAGCGAACTCCTCCTAATTTCATCTGAAAACAGTAACATTGACACAAACCCTCCACCCAATTTACAAACTCCACAAGTAAGAAACTTGGGAGCTATCATGGATAACAGGTTAAACCTAAAAGCATTCATAAATCAAACTACTAAGGACTGCTTCTATAAAATCCAAGTCTTAAAAAGAATAAGACCACTCTTCCATTTTCATGACTACAGAACTATTCTACAATCAATAATTTTTTCGAAACTAGATTACTGCAACTCTTTGCTATTAGGTCTTCCATCATCTCACACCAAACCCCTTCAGATGGTCCAAAACACGGCTGCTAGAATATTAACTAACACACGGAGAAGAGACCACATATCACCAATCCTCAAAGATCTGCACTGGCTGCCAATTCATTACAGAATCATATATAAGTCCATAACCATTATTTACAAAGCTATACATCTACACTCTCAGCTCACCCTTCAAATTCCTCTCAAAAAATTCACGTCCAAAAGACCAATCAGAGAATCCTATAGAGAAACCCTACAAGTACCACCCTCCAAATCTATGAGGCACATAACCGCCAGAGACAGGGCTTTCTCCACTGCAGGACCAACATTGTGGAACTCCATCCCACCAGATTTGCGACAGGAACCCTGCCTTCCTACATTTAGGAAAAGACTTAAACGTGGCTATTCACGAAAGCCTTTCCGGAACTAAACTAAACCTATTCCATTATTACCTATTCGCTCAGACTTTGCCTTAATCATAATAATTAATATCCCTACCTCATAAGGGCAATTCTTCAACGCTATAAGCACATTGACTGACATATATGTTATATATATTTAAACCCCTGCTTCTTTTCTCTGATCCAAGTTATATTACTCCCTTGTTTTATTGTAACTGCATTCCTTAGCCTTCTCTTGTTTAACGTTTTTTACTACTATTACTATTATTTTATTATTATTATTACTTAGATCAATGTTATTTATTGCCTCTTGTTCCCTATCTACTTGTTAATTGTAAACCGACATGATGCGATTTTTATCGCGAATGCCGGTATAGAAAAACTTAAATAAATAAATAAATAAAATTATTCCATTTGAACTATGTCCCACTTATACAATCTATTAGAGATAATTTAGATACTTGGGCTCACAATACACCCTCCTGGCTGGGTCGCATAGCGATCATTAAAATTAATGTTTTGCCTCGTTTGTTATATTTTTTCACTACCATTCCAATCTACATTTCCAACTCCATATTAAAACAGTGGCAGCAAATAAGTTTTGGGTTCATCTGGTGCAAACGGCCACCCAGGGTGGCCAGATCTGTTTTGTACCTCCCAAAAATACGGGGGGGGAGGGGCGGTCTTAGTGTCCCCAACTTGTGCTGATATATCTGCGCAGCGCAACTTCGGGCGCTGGTGGTTTTGCATAGGTCGTGTGCGCCACCACAATGGGTTCTGTTGGAGCAAGCCTTAATTGGACCTCTGCCCCTATCAGCCTTACCATGGCAGCCTCGCTCCACTTGGGGACTGTTTCCATACTTCCCACCCAAATTACATGCCACCCTGAAGGTTTGGACTCAATGGAAATCCTGTTTGGTCGGGGAGGGCGCCTATACACTATTAACCCACCTTTTCACCAACTCCATCCTACCCCCTGCTTTGTTGACCACGGCCTCCCATATATGGTTTAACACTGGCATATTTCGCTTAGAGTATGTTTTATCTCAAGGGGTACTGATGACTACGGAAGCCCTTCATTATCACCTACCAGCGGTGGACTTTTTACTTTACGCTAAAATTCTCCATTTCCTGAGCCGGGCAACCAGAGCTGGCACTATACGCCTCACAGGCTCATTTGAAAATTATTGCATTGCAATAAAAAAAAGTGTATATCAGGCGCTCCCTGATATACACTTCTGAGACTCATGACGATGTGTTAACATAGGTCTGTCCCTCCCGATGCAGCCTCGGCGAAACACGTGTCCGTGGCAGGGGACCATTCGTGTGAAATTTATCCATGATAAACAGTGGAGTTGTTGTGAACCCTTTGCCCGCGGGCTTTCCCTGTGAGCAGGCTTCACTCACCTCATGGACGCTGCTACCCGACGCCCCGTCGGGCCTGCCACGCGGCCGAAGCCACGGACTGTGTTCTTCCTTGCGACCCGGAGGCCGCCTTGACACGCTCTCTTCTCCGCGGCTGGACCCGCGGTCTCTCAGCGTCCTCCCATGCGACTGGAGCCGCCGCCGTTGTCGGTGCCTGCTCCTCAGGCCCAGCCCTGCACTTCTCACGCTGCCCGTCCGTGCAGGCCGCTGTCCGCGGTCCTGCACAGCTTCCTGCTTGCTTCTTAGGTGCCGGCGCTCGTCTCTCTGCGGATTTAAAGGGCCAGTCACAGGAAGTGTGGCTGACCCCACCTATGGACTGATTTCCTGCCTAGCCCTATTTAAGGGCTGTCTTCACAGTACGTCTTTGCCTTGCATCGGAGTGACATCTCTCTGGAGGCTCCTGCCTGCCAGAGCCTTGTAAGGTCTCCTGTTCTTCTTGGAGCTCCTCGTCTCGTCTGCCTTTGTACCACGTCTTCAAGTCTTGATGTCCTGCCTGAGGTCCCTGTCCATGTCCTGATGTTCCATCATGATCTTCCATGTCCTGATGTCCCGTCATGATCTTCCACGTCCTCATGTGCCTGCCTGTCCGGATGTTTTTCCCTGCGTCTTCGTCTGGTGCTCCTGAGCCTTCTGATCCTGTAGGGCTGTGGTTCTCGGATGATGTCGTGCCCAAGAATGGAGTGGCCTGCAGGAGGGATTTGTCCCTGTGTTCCTGAGCTTCTGTTCCCGCCAGCCATAGATGGAGCTTCGGATGACATCAGTTCCATCATTGGAGTACTTCCTCACCTGGATCTTCCCTGCGCTTATCCCGCTCTCCTCGTGGTCCGTGACCAGCCTACTAGAGCTGTGTAGGCCGCGTGGGACAGGATGGTCCACGACTCAGTCCCGTGGGTGGGCTGAGTAGGGCGCCCTGAGAGACAGTGCATATGCCCTTCCTCCCAGCTGTTATCAAGCTCCTAGTGTTGTCTGTGATGCTGTTGCATCAACCTAAGTGTCGTCTGTGATGCCGTTGCATCAACCCAACTGTCTTCGTCTGTGATCCCATTGCATCAACCCAAGTCTCGTCTCTGATGCCGTTGCATCAACCCAAGTCTCGTCCGTGATGCTGTCGCATCAATCATAGTCCTGCCTACGTGTCAAGGTCGCCATCTGCCCTCACCTCAGGCCAGGCCTGCTGCTCCATGCTGTTCCACGCAGCAGTTCCGAAAGGGCTCGGAATGGTCGGAGGACCATTCAACTTCCAACATCCTCTGTTGTTGGCCATGGGAGCTTGCAGGCCTGGTGGAGGGTTAGACTGTTAGCCATGCTGGAACACGCCGTCAACCCTCGAGTCGGTCCTGGACGCGTCTGGGGTCGGGCTGAGGCCCATGGGCACACTAAACATCCCAAGCGGGGCTCGCCGTAGCGTCCCGCTCACAACAGGAGTTGCCATGTGTGAACAATAATAAATTTATCTGTTAAATACTGGAAATTGGACTATGTGAATTTTCTGCACCTATCGTGCTGCAATAGTGCTTTTTCTTGAGACACCTGTCATGGCTTATTATGTACTCCATGTTATTGCTTACCATCAGTCACAACAGCAAACATTACCCTAACTAACTAACCCATTCCAGCTTGGTACCTTTATGTTTTGAAGTCTAGGATATATTACCCTTATCTCTTAACCCCTGCATTTTCGTTGCTCGGGGAGGTGGGGGTGAGAGGGGATTATTCTGTATTCTGCATTTTGCTTATTTTGTATTTTGTAAATTGATGACTGGACAGTTACTTAATGATGTTACTCTCTTACTTTTTATATATCAATTACGAGTTCTGTTTCTCTGGTTAATCTGTAACTCTAAGGCTGAGTCAATAAAAATTTTTAACACAGATTGGCCCGGTCACATATCAGCTCCGACTCTCTGCGTCATTAAGAATTCACAATGTCTACCATGTCTCCCTTCTTAAACCAGTAGTTTTGTCATGGCCAACCCGGAGACTCCCCGATCCACAAAAGGTCTTCTCTGAAGACCTACCAAGTAAAAGAAATATTAGATGTCTGCTGCCGAAACAGAAGATGGGAGTTCCTAATATCCTAGGAGGGGTATGGCCCAGAGAAGAATTCATGGGAACCCACAGCCAATATTCTGGACAAAGCACTCCTTAAGAAGTTCTGTGCCTCTCGCCGAAAGAAGCCCAAGCCCTTGGGAAGGGGGCTTAGAGAAGGGGGTACTGTTGAAACAGCTGGCCATGGAGGAACGCGTCCAGCCTCACTCACCCCCTGCTCAGCCGGCCGCGTTCCGGCCTTGTTCATGGCATTGGGGAGCCACCGACACCGTTTCTTCCCAGCGCGGTAGGGAGCCGACGCCACTGCCCAGCCAGCCATCGCTGTCCTTAGGCGCATGCGCATGGCTTCTTCTCATGTTTAAAGGGGCCGCAGCAGGAAAACTCCCCGCGGCACCGGATGATGATGTCAACCCCTGGGACTATTTAAGAACAGTCTTTGCTGCTAAAACTTTGCTCAGCAACAGGTCGAACTCTCTCAAGTGACGAGTTGCTTCTCCATGTTCCTGCTTCTGGTTTCGTGTTCCTATTCCTGGCTCTGCACTCCTGTTCCTTGGACTGACTCGCTGACTTGACCTCATTACATTCTCTTGACTTCTGCTTGTCTGCTGCCTACCCCAACCATCTGCCTGCCTCTTGGACTCTGTTCTCTTCCCCGCCTGCTCTGACCTATGACCTCCTCTTAGATTTGTCTGCTTGCTGCCTGCCCCAGTCTTCTGCCCATCTCCTGGACTCTGCCTCGCCTATCATCATCAAGGAATTCATCGCCCAGAGACCTGCGCCTAAGTCCAGACAGCCCCGGTACCAAGAGCTCAACCTGTGGGGAACGAGGGCTGGTAATGGAGAAAGTCCAGTTGGGTCTCCACATCACCCAGTACTGCTTGCCGATGACAAGGACCTGCAGGAGGCTATCCTTCTGCAGGTAGCGTCAACCTCATCTCAGTCCAAGGATCCACCTCTCAACACAAATTATCTAACACAATTGATATCAGACTTGTTTGTTGTCTGCTATTAGGTGGGAGGTCTACATGAATCGGGGGAAGTTCAGGGTGAAGAACTAGAAGGGTCTTGATGATCTTGAGAAGGACTGGGTGAATTGGTGGAGGTATCGGCAAACTGGTGATTTCAGTTACGTGCAGATATTTTAAAATACACCAACTTTTGCATATATATCAGAGTTTTATGCAATCAAGTTATTTTTTTGTGCATATGTTTATAAAATAGGTAGGAAAAGTATGTGCTTTTAATGCATTGTAGGAATTCATGTATCACCAGAAGAAAAGTAGTCCATGTGCCTATATGTAAAGAATTACCTGAGATAAAAGATTCCAAATTATCCTGTCAACTGAAAAGCAGGTTAATACAAACAAAAAACACAGTTTGAAATGTCTGTATGCTAATGCCAGAAGTCTAAGAAGTAAGATGGGAGAGTTAGCGTGTATAGCAGTGAATGATGAGATAGACTTAATTGGCATCTCAGAGACCTGGTGGAAGGAGGATAACCAATCAAATAGTGCTATACCACGGAACAAATTATATCACAATGATAGGGAGGAGAAATTTGGGGTGTGTGTGTGTGTGTGTGTGTGTGGGGGGTTGCTTTATGTCCAGGATGGCATGGAGTCCAACAGAATAAAGATCCTGCAAGAGACTAAATGCACAATAGAATCTTTATGGGTAGAAAGCTCATGTGTGTTGGGAAAGAGTATAGCAATAGAAGTATACTTCCGTCCGCCTGGCCAAAATGATAAGACGGATGATGAAATGTTAAGAGAAATTAGGGAAGCTAACCAAATCGATAGTGCAGTAATAATGGGAGATTTCAATTACCCAGTTCAATCGGTGCAAGAAAGTATATATTCCCATTGAAGATTCAAAAGATATTTATTCGATTTCAGAAGATCACAGTTCATTTATGAAAATCAGGCAACTCCATTTAAATACAATCGGGAAAGATTTAAAGAGTCGGCTCTTTCCCGATTGTATTTAAATGGAGTTGCCTGATTTTCATAAATGAACTGTGATCTTCTGAAATCGAATAAATAACTTTTGAATCTTCAATGGGAATATATACTTTCTTGCACCGATTGAACTGAGTACTTGCTTATGTGCAAGGTTAGCTTCTATGTAATACTAGATTTCAATTACCCCAATATTGACTGGGTAAATGTAATATCAGGACATACTAGACAGATAAAGATCCTGGATGAAATAAAAGACAGCTTTATGGAGCAATTGGTTTAGAAACTGACAAGAGAGGGAGCTATTTTAGATCTAATTCTTAATGGAGTGTAGTATTTAGTGAGAGAGGTAACGGTAGTGGGGCAGTTTGACAATACTGTGATCATAACATGATCAAATTTGAATTAATGACTGGAAGGGGCACAATAAATAAATCCACAGTTCTAGCACTAAACTTTCAAAAGGGAAACTTTAATTAAATGAGAAAAATAGAAAAAACTGAAAGGTGCACTACAAAGGTTACGAGTGTACAACAGGCATGGAAATTGTTAAAAAATACCATCTTAGAAGTGCAGTCCAGATGTATTCTACGCATTAAGAAAGGTGGAAGGAAGGCCAAACAGTTGCCAGTATGGTAAAAGGTGAGGTGAAAGAGGTTATTTTAGCCAAAAGATCTTCCTTAAAAAACTGGAAGGATCCATCTGAAGAAAATAGGATAAAGCATAAGCATTGGCAAATTAATTATAAAATATTGATAAGACAGGGTAAGAGATAATTTGAAAAGAAGTTGACCATAGAAGCAAAAACTCATAATAAAAGCTTTTTAAAATATATCCGAAGCAGGAAGTCTGTGTCGGAGTCAGTTGGACTGTTAGATGATAAAGGGGTTAAAGTGGCATTTAAGGAATATAAGGCCATCATGGAAAGACTAAATTAATTATTTGCTTTGGTCTTTACTGATGAGATGTTGGGGATATACCTGTTCCAGAGACAGTTTTCAAGGCTAATGTTTCAGATGAACTGAACCAAATCACGGTGATCTTGAAAGATGTAGACAAGATTGACAAACAGAAGCGAAGCAAATCACCTGGACCAAATGGTATCTACTCCAGGGTTCTTAAAGAATTCAAAAAATGAAATTTCAGAACTATTATGAGTAATTTATCACCTATTTTTAAAATCATCCATTGTACCTGATGACTGGAAAGTGGCCAATATAACCCCGATATTTAAAAAGTCTCCAGAAATGATCTGGCAAACTATAGACCAGGGAGTCTGACTTTAGTGCTGGAAAATATCATGGAAACAAATTTAAGGAATAAAATCACAGAACATATAGATAGACATGGTTTCATGGGATGCTGTAAGGCTGACTAGAAGAGTGGACCCTTTGTGCTGTGGTGCAATTGGCACTGCTTAGTGGGTGAGCCCACCAGGCTCACACCAATAGCTGGCGGAGAAGCCCTTAGGTGGGACCAGCTTTAGCTTCGCCTATACCAGCCACCTCCCCCACAGGTTAAGCCCTTAGGTTCTGGTGGCTGACAGGTCTTAGGTGGGTCCCTTGGGTGATCCAGGAGATCAGAGAATCAGAGTCCAAGGAAAGGGTTGGGGCAGGCAGCAGACAGAGGCGAGAGGCAGACCAGTGGATGGGCAGGCAGTACACAGCAGAGATGAGAGGCAGGCCAGTGGTCAGGGCAGGCAGTACGCAGCAGAGATGAGAGGCAGGCCAGTGGATGGGCAGGCAGTACACAGCAGAGATGAGAGGCAGGCCAGTGGTCAGGGCAGGCAGTACACAGCAGAGATGAGAGGCAGGCCAGTGGATGGGCAGGCAGTACACTCAACGCACATGGATGGGCAGGCAGTACACTCAACGCACAATAAATCTCTGGAATTTGTTGCCAGAGGATGTGGTTAGTGCAGTTAGTGTAGCTGGGTTCAAAAAAGGTTTGGATAAGTTCTTGGAAGAGAAGTCCATTAACTGCTATTAATCAAGTTTACTTAGGGAATAGTCACTGCTATTAATTGCATCAGTAGCATGGGATCTTCTAGGTGTTTGGGTAATTGCCAGGTTCTTGTGGCCTGGTTTGGCCTCTGTTGGAAACAGGATGCTGGGCTTGATGGACCCTTGGTCTGACCCAGCATGGCAATTTCTTATGTTCTTATGTTCTTATGTTCTTACACAGCAGAGATGGGAGGCAGGCCAGTACACAGCAGAGATGAGAGGCAGGCCAGTGGTCAGGGCAGGCAGTACACAGCAGAGATGAGAGGCAGACCAGTGGATGGGCAGGCAGTACACAGCAGAGATGAGAGGCAGGCCAGTGGTCAGGGCAGGCAGTACACAGCAGAGATGAGAGGCAGGCCAGTGGATGGGCAGGCAGTACACAGCAGAGATGAGAGGCAGGCCAGTGGTCAGGGCAGGCAGCAGATAAAGCAATGTCAGAATCCAAGCCAGGATCAGAACCAGAAATTCAAGCCAGGGGAAGAGGGAACAAAGAACAAGACAGACAAGACAAGGCATAAACAAGGCAAAACATGGGCAAGGCATGTAAAAGGCAAAGACGAAGAAAGGTCAAAGCAGAGATAAGGCAAAAACAAGAAAACTAATTAGCAACATGCCCTGAGACACAAGACACATTAGAGGACCTGTTGCTGAGATACTGGCTGGTTGCAAAGGATTTTCTTATACACTCATGGAGGATGCGATGTCATCAGCCAATGCCACAGGAAGTCTCGGCTAGGGGGACTTAAAAAGGATGTCAGGAGTTACAGGAAGTTCTATTCCGGGTCCTTGGAACAGCATGCTGCCGGAGTCGCTTTGGATCAGAGGTGAGAGGTGTAACAGACACAGCCGCATGGATTTACCCAAATCACAAATCTGCTACATTTTTTGAAGGGATGAATAAACATGTGGATAAAAGTGAACCGGTAGATGTGGTGTTGTTTAGATTTTCAGAAGGTGTTAGACAAAGCCCCCTTCTAAGAAAACTAAAAATCATGGGATAGGAGGAGATGTCCTTTTCTGGATTGCAATCTGGTTAAAAGACAGGAAACTGAGAGTAGGATTAAATGACTGTTTTCACAGTGGAATAAGGTAAACAGGGGAGTGCCTCAGGGATCTCTACTTGGATTGATGCTTTTTATTATATTTATAAATGATCTGGAAAGGAGTATGAGTGAGGTGATCAAATTTGCAGTTGACACAAAATTATTCAGAGTAGTTAAATCACAAGCAGATTGTGATAAATTGCAGGAGGACCTTGCAAAACTAGAAGATTGAGCAGTCCATATGACAGATGAGATATGATGTGGACAAGTGCAAGATGATGCATATAGAGAAAAATAACCTATGCTGTATTTACATGATGTTAGGTTCCATATTATGTGTCATAGTTGATATTATATAGAAATTGTCAATTCAGTGTGCTGTGGCGGTCAAAAAAGCAAACAGAATATTAGGAATTATTAGGAAGAGAATGGCAAATAGAATTCAAAATGTCATAATGCCTCTGTATCACTCCATGACTGCACCATGAATACTGTGTGCAATTCTGGTCACCGCATCTCAAAAAAGATATAGTTGCACTGGAGAAAATACAGAGAAGGGCGACCAAAATGATAAAGGGCATGGAACGGCTCCCCTATGAGGAAAGGCTAACGAGGTTAGGCTGTTCCGCTTGGAGAAGAGACAGCTGAGGGAGCATATGATAAAGGTCTACAAAATCATGAAAGGACTTGACTGGGTAAATATGCATTGGTTATTTACTCTTTTGGATAAAGAAAGGACTTGGAGGCAATCCATAAAGTTAGCAAGTAGCACATTTAAAACAAATCAAAGAATTTTATTTTCACTCAACGCACAATTAAGCTCTGGAATTTCTTGCTAGAGGATGTGTTTAAGGCATCTAGTTTAGCTGGATTTAAAAATGATTTGGATAAGTTCCTAGAGAGGAAATCTATAAACTGCTATTAATCAGTAGGGAATAGCCACTGCTTGTTGCCGGCATTAGTAACATGGGATCTGTTTAATGTTTGAGTTCTTGCCAGGTGCTTGTGACTTGGATTGGTCATTGTTGGAAACAGGATACTGGGCTTAATGGACCTTTGTTCTGACCCAGTATGACATATCTTATGTTCTTATATATGTTTTATAATCTGCGTGTACCTGATACATGCGTATATGGGGCCATGTGGAGTTTTTTTAAAGTTATCTTCCCTGATTATAAGTCCTCTGGGAACAGGGAAAATACCTACTGTGCCTGAATGCAATCCACTTTGAAATGCCATGAAGGCAAAATATAAATCAGAAATGAATTCAGAATATCAGAGCAAGGTGATAGATTACAGGCAGGGTCAACATTTTGGCCTAAGTAATAAATTATCAGAATCACTTAGCAGAAAATATTCTGCTAAGTGACTATCCTCAAGGGCCACAAATGGTCTGGTTTTCAGGATATCCCTAATTATAGACATGAGCGGTATTTGCTTACCATGGAGGGAGTATATGAAAATATCTCATGCCTATTCATTAGGGATATCCTGAATACCAGATGGGTAGGTGGCCCTCCAGGACTGCAGTTTGTGTTAACCCAATAGGTCACTGCCATCTCCAAGACAAGGCGTATATGTGCGTTGCTGACTCAAAAAGATATTTACTAATCATATTCGTTTCTGGTTCTAAGTGAGCCAAAATGCTTTATTAATCAAAGAGGCAAGGCCACTGGAGGAGCAGAAGAGATCAGTTTATCATTGTTATTGCTTTGCATGTTTATGTGGACACCATACCTGCCATCTTGAAAGGTATCTAGGAAAAGATTTTCCAGCAGCGCTTTAAGAATGCCATGCATGGGTTTTGCTCTTCAGCCCTTTCCGTGCCTCCATGTCGGCCTGCGCTTGTCGGATGTTTTCCTTCTGACCCATGGCATGATAGTAAAGTGCGATGACTCTGCATTTGCTTGTTTATCACATTTGTGCCTTCTGTTTTCTTGTGTGCTGCAAGTTCTTTCCGCATCCTCTTTCTCTCTTCCCTGAGCTTTATTTCAGCCTTGATGTACATCTTGTTGGTGTAGCAGCTGCCTTTGTTCTTGACCACCAGGCCATCAACCATGTTGATCAGCTTGGAGACTTGCTTCTCCCTCTCCTCCTTGGGTGCCTTGTTGTTAAAAGCAATGAACCGTCCTTCGCAAACTTCAGTCAGCTTCTGAACATCTCTGCTCTTATTTGAGCGTAAGTAACTCTCTAAGGATCGACCTTGCAGATCATCTAGCCGGGTGAATAAAGTAATCATGTACCTTTTTGCTTCCTCTCCAAAGATATCTTGCAGTAGCTGTAGCGCTGTCCTTTCTTCATCGGTGAAGCGATTAGCCAGTGAAAACACTTGCACTATTGCATGGGGGCCTGGGAAGGAGATAATAATGCATCGGCCAATTTCCTTGGAGGATTCATCAAGTGTATGCTCGGGGGCGAAAAGGCCAGGGGTGTCAACTACTATCAGTTTTCTCTCATTCCAGGTTCGGCTCTTTTTGTTGCAAACCAAGGTTACTGAATTGAGAGATGGCTGAGAGAGGAACTCTTCTTTACCAAGGATGCTGTTCCCTGTCGCACTTTTGCCTGTGCCAGCTTTACCAACCAGAACTATTCTTATTTCTTGGCTTTTTAAGTCTGAGACTTCACCAAAACCTATTAGGAACAATTTGTACAGGTTAGAACTATTACTAATGCAGGAGCTAAAAGACAAGGAAGGTAGATAAGATGGCCTATAGCGTCTACATCCATGCTTATGATTATATTTATGAATGTACAGAATGCAAATCTACCAACAGGAGGAAGGTGAGACATTATTATCAGAGCCACATTTTATATAGCTACCTAAATTGGAATTAAAGCTGAACCTGGTCGAAGGGGAGGGAATTGGCTATCTGGAGTGACACGCTACAAATTGAGTTGACTCATATAAATCCAAGTCATGTGGGGTTCCAATAGATTCTTTCAAATTTATCCATTCTAGATGTTCCTGAGCTAGTTTGGTTAAGCTATCTTGCAGAAACTCGTCAATTTCATTAAATCAGGATATTTTGAGGGGGGAAAAACAGATTTGAACCAGATAAAAGCTGACTCTGATGGTCTTAGTAAAATCATATCAGACTTGATTGGAGAATGTTCACCAATGCCTCCATGCTATAGTAAAATCCTTTAAAAATCAAATACTGACACCATTTAATTTTTAAATATAGCAGCAGGAGAGAGAACACACATATACATAACCAGGTGGAAGACAGAAGGAACAGAATCAAGTAAGCCTTCAAGGATTTGGAAAACCTATTACCATCAATAGCCAAGGCTGAAGGCTTGACTATTGGCGCTACTGCTCACAAGTTTCAAATTTTGTGCTAATTCAACCCCTCTTGTTTTGTCTGTTAACATGTGCTCAATATCAGATGAATTTTCAAAAGAGTTACACATGTAAATGTAACATACTATCATAGCAATTTTCAAAAGTCATTTATGTGCATTAAATGCACTTACTCGAGTAAATCCTATGGACAATTCAATGCCATATATTGTGGCAATTTTTGAAAGCCCATTTACATGGGCAAAGTGCATTTATACATGTAAAACCCATTTTTAAGCGCGTAAATTTTTTTTCAAAATCAGGCCTTATAAGTGCATGTATCTCTCTATGTAATTACAGTTAGGTAGATTTTCCAAATGTATCATGTATACTCTTTTCACAGACTAAAAGAAATGTATGGCTGAAATCGTCATCTGGCTGTGAGTATACCAGGAGTACATTTAATTGGACAGTCTAAAAACCTAAAAAACTTTTAAATGTGCATAGTAAGATGATGCGAATCATGGGAGGATCAATGGTAATGTACGATTCATGCTAAACGTTTTGTGTTTTTAGCACCTCAATCTTCAGAAAAGTATCTTAGCTATCTGCTCCCTCCCTCCCTGGATAATCACATCCATCTACAAAACTGCCCACCCATTGATATTTAAATTCCCAACGTAACTTCTTAAGAGTTTACAGCCTGCATGCTGACAGCCATTTTAGATCTAAGCAGAAGGTTAAGTAAGCTCTCTACTTTAGAATTTTTAAAGATGTTTGAAATTTGAATGCATATGAAAGACATGTGAATCGACAGTAGCCAGGGTTGAAAAACCTTGACAGTTTTGCTACTGCTCACAAGTTTCACACTTATACTACTAATTCACCCTCTTTTTGCATCCAGGAAATGAGATGTCAGGAAACCTTGGTGCTCTTTATAGGGAGTATAAAGAACATTTTCAAAAAAAGAGGGAACAGTCCATGGATCTATGATTTAGAGGTGCTTTGCAAGCAGGAGGTATACATCAATCCATTTATGTTTTGGTTAATTCAACTTGCATAGGTCTTTTATAAGATTTGGGGAAATGCTCTAAAGAGATTCCTTTTTTTATTTCTTTGCATTTAATATCTAGTTTGTCTAGTGACCAATATATTTGGTATTGAGTCTGAGATCTATATGTTTTTTTCCTAAACTTGCAGTAGAGCATAGGGATCAAAAGTCATATGTTAAGCACTAGAGAAGGGGCAAGGGGATCCCAGGTCATTTTATGAATTGTGACCTCTCCCTTCAGCCCTTCCCCGTCCTCCCATTCCTCTCACCCCCAAGAAAAGGAAAATTAGTTTTCTTACCTGATAATATTCGTTCCTGTAGTACCACGGATCAGTCCAGACACCTGGGTTGTGCCTCCGCACCAGCAGATGGAGACAGAGCAAGACCTGTCGGGCTCAGCCACATATAGCAGGGTGCCACCCACAGCCCCTCAGTCTTACGTAATGTCAAAGCAGAGTGGAACAAAGAACCAGACTACCTAACTAAACCGCACGCAAAAACAAGAGCAACTGAAACAGAACTCCCAGAACCAGAGGAGAGAACAATACAAGCAAATCAAACAAATAAATCCATCGAGCGGCTCTTCGTTACTTCAGAGTAGAAAACACAGACACGGGCGGGTCCCTGGACTGATCCGTGGTACTACAGGAACGAAAATTATCAGGTAAGAAAACTAATTTTCCTTTCCCTGAACGTACCCGGATCAGTCCAGACACCTGGGATATACCAGAGCCAACTTATCGAGGGTGGGAACCAGAGAGTCCCGCTCAGAGTACTCCCTCACCAAAGCCCCCCCGCAGCTGCGGCCTGGACATCCAGTCGATAATGTCTAGCAAAGGTATGCAACGACTTCCAAGTAGCCGCCCTACAAATTTCCTGAGGTGACACCTGTGAGGACTCCACCTAAGAAGCAGCATGCGACCGTGTAGAGTGAGCCCGAAGGCCCACGGCAACATGTTTCCCCTGCAGTATGTATGCCGAACCAATAGCCTCCTACAGCCAATGAGCGATCGTGGCTTTGGAAGCCGCACCACCTCTCTTCGGACCAGTACACAAAACAAAGAGATGATCCGAGACACGGAAAGGGTTCGTAACCTCAAGATAGCGAAGGAGAACCCTGTGAACATCTAATTTCCGTAAATCTCTCACCCCAGGATCCGTCCACTCCCCTTCAGGAAAAGCGGGAAGCTCAATCGACTGATTCAGATGAAATGCTGACACCACCTTCGGGAGAAAAGAAGGAACCATCCTCAAGGATACTCCGGGATCCGAGATCCATAAGAACGGCTCCCTGCATGACAGAGCCTGCAACTCCAAAACTCGTCTCGCCGAAGTGATCGCGACGAGAAACACCACTTTTAGCGTAAGATCCTTTAGCGTCGCCTGCTTGATAGGCTCAAAAGGCGACGAACACAAGGCGGAAAGTACCCAATTAAGGTTCCAGGACGGACAAGGATGACGCAACGGAGGACGTAAATGTTTAGGCCCCTGAAGAAAACGAGCTACATCTGGGTGTAGTGCCAGAGTCACCCCGTGTACCTTACCTCTAAGACAACCAAGTGCCGCCACCTGGACCCGAACGGTACTACAAGAGAGACCTTTAGAAAGACCAGCCTGAAGAAAAGCTAGGACATCGGATACTGAAGCTCTATTAGAATCCACACTGCGATCCCTACACCAGTCCTCAAACACCACCCAGACCTGAACATAGGCTAAGGACGTAGACTGTTTCCTAGACCTCAACAAGGTGGCTACTACCGCATCCGAATACCCTTTATTCTTCAAGCGTTGCCTCTCAAAAGCCATGCCGCGAGACAGATGTGATCTGCTGCCTCCAAACAAACAGGGCCTTGATGAAGGAGAGCCATGGACACCCGAAGACGAAGGGGAGGCTCTACTGACAAGTGGAGTAGATCCGCGAACCACGGCCGCCGCGGCCATTCCGGCACCACCAGAATCACATCCGATGGATGCAGTTCTATGCGCCGAAGTACCTTGCCTGTCAGGGGCCAGGGAGGGAACCCATACAGTAACACGTCTTCTGGCCAGGGAAGCACTAGCGCATCGACGCCCTCGGCCCCTCTCTCTCTCCGCCGGCTGTAAAATCGCGGAGCCTTTGCCTTCTGAAAAGTGGCCATCAGGTCCATGTGTGGCGTGCCCCACTTTTCGCAGATGAGGTGAAACGCTTCCTCCGCCAGCTCCCATTCTCCTGGATCCAGATGATGCCGACTGAGGAAGTCCGCTTGAACATTGTCGACTCCGGCGATGTGAGACGCCACAATGTTGCTGAGATTCCGTTCCGCCCAGCACATCAAACGTTGCGCCTCTTCCGCCACTAGCTGACTCCTTGTCCCGCCCTGGCGATGTACACCATGGTAGTTGCATTGTCCGACAACACTCTGACCGCCTTCCCCTGAATCAGCGGGAGGAAGGATTGCAGTGCCAGAGCTACCGCCCTGGTCTCCAAGCGATTGATGGTCCACTGCAATTGAGCCCTTGACCACTGTCCCTGCACCGATTGCCCAAGACAGACCGCTCCCCAACCGGAGAGACTGGCGTCCGTGTTGACCACCGTCCAGTCGGGCATGACCAGGGAAACTCCACATGTCAGATGATCTGACACAAGCCACCAGTGGAGACTGGGCCTCGCCTGGTCCGTGAGCGGGAGATGGAATTGTTCTGACACCGGCTTCCAGCGGGAGAGCAATGCTGATTGCAAAGGACGTAGATGAGCGAAAGCCCAGGGAACCAAAGCTAGCGTGGATGCCATGGAGCCTAAGACCTTCAGATAATCCCACACCTGAGGAATCTGTAGGGACAATAAGCGTCTCACTTGACTCTAAAGCTTGACCATTCGCTCCTTGGAGAGAAACACCTTGCCATGCTTCATGTCGAATAGCACTCCCAGAAACTCCAAGGACTGAGTGGGGTTCAAACGACTCTTGCCAAGATTGACCACCCATCCGAGAGAGCACAAGAGCTGGAGAACCCTGGCGACCGCCTGCTGACACTGCATCTTGGACTTCGCCCGAATCAACCAATCGTCCAAGTAGGGATGCACCAGAAACCCCTCCCTCCTGAGCTGAGCCGCCACCACCACCATCACTTTGGTAAACGTGCGAGGAGCGGTAGCGAGGCTGAAAGGGAGAGCTCTGAATTGATAGTGCCTGCCCAGAATGCAGAACCTGAGAAACCTCTGATAAAACAGCTGAATGCCTATATGGAGGTACGCGTCCGTGAGATCCAGAGAAGCCAGAAATTCGTCCGGATGAACTGAGGCGACAACCAACCGAATTGTCTCCATTTTGAAGCGTGGGATGCGAAGACACCTGTTGACCCTCTTCAAGTCCAATATTGGTCTGAACATGCCCTCCTTTTTTAGCACTATGAAGTAAATGGAGTAACGGCCCTTGTGTTGTTGCCCGGGAGGCACGGGGGGTTATCGCTCCCAAGTCCTCCAGGTGCTGAAGAGTGTCCCTCACCACTACTCGCTTCTCTCGGCACTTGCAAGGTGAGACGAGAAACTTGTCTGCAGGAATCCGTACAAAATCTAAAGCATAACCTTGACTTATCATGCTGAGGACCCACTGGTCCGACGTTATTTTGGTCCATTCCTCGACAAAAAGAGCCAACCTGGCTCCCACATTTGGCACTGCTGACGGAACCTGCTGAGCGGAATGGACCACATGAGTTTCATTGGGAAGCCTTAGACCCCGTTCCTGATGAAGTACCACCTTGCTTCCCAAACCTTCGGCCACGAAAGGACTGAGGCCAAGATGACTGCCTTGAAGAGCCGGGACGGTAAGACGATCCTGAAGACCTCTGTGGTCGTGACTTTCTGTTTCCCCGAAACCGGGTCCTATTGGAGAAGGAGCTCCAAGACCTAGGCCTATCCTCAGGCAGCTTGAATGCCTTGTTTTCTCCGAGCGATTGCATCAGGTCATCCAACTGCTTAACAAACAACAACTTCCCTTTGAACGGCAGTGAGCCAAGGTGAGCCTTAGAGGAACCGTCAGCTGCCCAGTTCCGGAGCCAAAGGAGACGGCGCTCAGAGACTGCCGAGACCATTGATCTGGCCAACGTGCGCATCAGGTCATACAGAGCATCCGCGCTGTAAGCGATCACCGCCTCCAAACGATTCACCTGAACAGTTTCATCTTCCGAGAGACCGGCATTGGCCTGGAGCATCTGGGCCCAGCGCAGGCCCGCTCTCAGGGCAAAATTACTACATATGGCTGCATGGACTCCCAGAGCAGAGACCTCAAAAACTTTCTTAAGTTGGAGCTCCAGCTTCCTATCCTGTATGTCCTTAAGCGCTGTGGCCCCTGTGACCGGAATCGTTGACCTCTTCGTCACGGCCGAAACCGCTGCGTCCATTCTAGGTTGACGGAGAAGCTCCAAAGCGTCTTCTGGAAGCGGATAGAGTTTATCCATGGCCTTACTCATTTTCAGGCCCAACTCCGGAGTGTCCCATTCTTGGAACAGTATGTCCAACGCTGAAAAGTGGAATGGAAAAGCCACCGCCGGACCACCAAGGCCCAACAACACCGGATCCATTTTAGCTCCTGGCCGGGACTCCACTGGTGGAGCTTCCACGCCGAGCTCTTGAAGAATGGCCGGAATGAGCGGGGCCGAAATAGCCGTACCACCTTCGGGTCATCACCATCCACTACCAGAGTGCCTTTGCTGGTACCAAGCTGGGCTGGCACCTCCCCTTCCGGCTCGCCGGCCCCCCCCCAGGGGCCCCATGAGCAGGTCCGCCTCATCCTGCGACGTGGACTCGGTGTCCGTGTCCTGAGGGACACACCATAATGGACGCTTCTCCTTGGGCGGGTCCGAGCCCCTCCAGGACCTATCCCTGGATCTGCTCTTCCGGGACCTTGACTGCCTCTCCAGTCCCCCAGGGGCTAACTTCTTGCCTGCCTTCCGTTTAAAAATCTTGTGCTTCAGCACCTTGTGCAAGAGAAGCGCAAAATCAGAAGAAAATGATGAGTCCGATAACAAGGATGCCTCCTCCAGGCTATTCTCTAGCACAGGAGACGCAGCCCCCCCCTGGGGCGCCCCCCCCCCCGGACGGCCTCTGCTGCGGAGAAAGCGCGGGAGGCATGGCGCCATCTCCTGCAGCCGTCCGCGTGGCCTCCCGAAGAGAATCCAAAATGGCCGCCGTTCCCGCACTGAGCGAGAACGGCTCTGCACTGCCCTCCGAATGCGGCAAGACATGCGGCGGCGATCTCGGAGGCCAGGACCCCCCCCCCCCCCCCGACCGGCATCGGACGGCCCCTCATCGCCCTGAACACAATTAGAGCAAATGCTGTTGCGCGATAAGCGCACGGCAGGAAGACCCCCGCGGCATCTGCCCTCAACGCCAGAGACCAACGAAAAACAAAGACAGCTCCCCAAGCGAAAGAAACGGAGAGTCGGCGCTCAGGGAAAATAAAATACAGTTCTCTTCTATTTTTTTTTTTTTACTTGCCTCTGATGTCCCAGGTCCTGAAACTCCTGTTCCAGCGGGGGTGAGTGAACCGGGCTCCCCGTTGTCACCCCCGACGCTGCTAACCAGAAGGACCGGGTCCTCGACCCTTAGCAGTGGCCTCAACCAGGGGGGATGGTCCCCTCAGAACCTTCCACCACCCTGGGAGGCTCCCACAACGAGGGACGTCTTCTATTTCTTCTTTTCCTTTTTTTTTTTTTTAGCACATTATTCTTTACTGAGGAATCCCCGAAAGAAACCTGACTAACTAATACCAAAAACAACTTTCAACACCCCAGGGATCCCAGAGGCTGTGAGCACCTGCCCCATCTGCTGGAGACAGAGTAAGACTGAGGGGCTGTGGGTGGCACCCTGCTATATGTGGCTGAGCCCGACAGGTCTTGATCTGTCTCCATCTGCTGGTGTGGAGGCACAACCCAGGTGTCTGGACTGATCCGGGTACGTACAGGGAAAATAAAATTTCATGGGTCATAAAGTTCAAGCAGAGAAATTCCATTGGTAGCTGGCTGTAGGGGATTTTCTCCTCGGAAAGAGGAGAAAACATGTCCCGGGCAAACCCTCTCTGTTCCCCAACACGTCTAGTAAAACAGGCCTTTGTACAGGGCCTGGGGGATCCAAGATTAAGCAGAGTTCTTTCCTGCCTGGAGTAAGGAGCGTTTACTAAATCTAGGGAATATGATCCAATGCGCCACAGGAATTTGTGCTATCCATGTCCTGCAGTCATCATCTGGGCTAGTTATAACATAGGACCACTTTGTTAAATTACTGTATGCAATCTTTGTTTAACATCAACAATGCAAATAGATAATTTATGCTTTAGTAAATTATGCTATTCTCGCAGATTACAGATTTGAAAGAAAGTTGTACCTTTGGGCAGCTGAACTGGAATACTCCATTTTCTTTCAGTATTTGAGAATTCCTCCATCTTGTTAATCTTCCTCTGAAGTTAAATAGACTTGGCCAGGCTGTCCAACTATCAATAGAACAATTCTCCTGCTATGCTAAAATTCACTGCTAGTCCATCTCATTGTAGCAGCTTTGAATTGCTTGCTTCATCAAAGGCGGCGCTGTGAATAGAGCTGCGCAGAATAAGATCCATCACACCATGCACAGGCAACTTTCTCTGAAACCTCTCTAATGCGAGAAAGTCAACCGCACATGCTGCACGAAGGAATCGTCGAGGGTTCAAACCCACGAAAGTTGGGATATGCCAAGTTCTAGCCTGCCATGGAAACCAATGGATCCACCGGCCTTCTTCATTGTCACAACATTGCAAGATCACATCATGGATTTCAATTAGGTGGCGTAGAATAAGGAAAAGTTTAATACATCAAAACGTGTTTTAGAAAGCCAGGGATCAACTCTCACCCTAAGGCATAGCAAGAGTAAGAAAACTGGGCAGACTAGACGTGCCTTATCTCTTTCCACCTCTGGGAATTCCCAGAACCCTTTGCGCCTCTTCCAAACCCTCCCCATACCCTTGGTGATCTCTCCCTTTGCTCTCGCCCTGCACTTTCTCCCATTCCTTACCTGTGGCCCAGTCTTCAGGCTGTGGAGCGCCGAGAAGGACGCAGAACCACCTGTCTCCCACACCATCAATTTCATTTAATTGGAGGAAACATAACGTGCAGGGGAAAGGCTTTATCGGCCAGCTGCACTTTCCAGAACAGAAACAGGAAAGTGACAGAAGGCAGTGGAACAGGCTAGGGCTCACACACCCTTCTCCATAGGAGCACAGGGGCTTTTAAAGTGACAAGGAATTAACTGCCACAAGTTATTTCTTTTCCCCAAACACATGCCGAAATGATGATTTTTAAGACATGGCACATTTTACTGAAGATTATGTAACCCATCATCCTGGACCATTATCACATAAGTTAAAAGTGATGAAATAATGCTATGGGTAACCAGCCTTTGCAGGAATAAAATAGTTTTCACAACACCATAAAATGTTTATTTCACCTAATTACAGGAAGTCTGATTTGGCAAGGGTCTTATTTTCTCAGCCTATGAAGATGAGCATATTACTCTGGTGTTGTGCAATCTTCATTGGTTGCCAATATGATTGCGAGTGCAATACAGAGTTATCAGTATAATCCACAAGGGTGCAATCATGGAGTTCCACCCTTCTAAAAATCTATATCCCAACCAGGTCACTGCGATCATCACTGCATCATCCTTAAAAGCTGCTTGTCTCTCTGAGACGGGAAAACATGTCTTCTCAATTGCCAGAGCAAGCTTGTGGGACTCTTTGCCAGCAACACTCAGAAACATTCACTTGCTCAAAAACATTTAAGAAGCTGGCGTTCAATCTTAGAAACTACACTAGGTTCCTGTTGACTCTGATTACTCTCCCCTGATTAGTCTAGGTTCCTGTCAATCCCTACTCTATTTTTAGAGTCTGTTAAGATAATTTAGGATGTTGATGTTATGATTTGAATTACTATTATTATTTATTTTAAATTTTACTTATCTGTCCAGTTTGATATAGAATTTCTATGTTTTATGCTATGCTTTTTTTTTTTTTTTTATTGGAAACCGCTTTGAAATGTTTTGTCTAGGCAGTCTAGAAATATTTTAAATAAATAAATGAAAGTAGGTGGGAGCACTGGATGGCTTAGAGGGCTGGCACAGCCTGGTTTACAGAGTCTTCCACCAATAGGTTACTGGTTGGAAACCAGCTCAGATCACTTGTGTGATCATTACCATCTGGAAACCATTTGGTAGTTACTGCAAAATCTTCTAGTGATGTCAGTCTAGTGCTCGGAGACGGTGTTCAGGTCATAAAACCGTCTTCACAACCTAGCATTAATTGGTAGCCTTGTTGGCAGTTTCAGAAAAGACCAGAGTTTGCACAAGTATGGAAAGTGAATTGCCCCATCAGCCCTAAAGGTGGTCCCTCAAGAGCAAGGTCGAGGCACACTGGCAGGCCAGTGAGGGGGAAGCTCGCACTGGGACTGCCCGGGCAAAGTTAGGGGTGTGCAACTGTTGCGGGTGCATAGGGTGCTGTTGCTGAAATGGGAGCTGTTCAGGGGGTACTGCATGCGCTGATCTCAGGGACTGGGTGGCAAGAGGTTGTCTGGGGAGGGATGGGCACCTGACGCCGTCTTTCCGATTGTTAGAAGGGAACCTCCTCTTTCTTCTGATGCCGGTGGGGGAAAGGCACAGAGTGCTATCCCATCCCAAGGCACAGGGCATGAACACCCCTAAGGCCGATGTGTTTGGGGGTGGGCGTGTGGGATGCTTGCACTCTCCCCACCAGTGCTGTATCTGCTCTGAGGATGAAGTCTCAAGTGGATCTTTAAAGAGTAGGATCCCTCATGAACAAATGCAATAAAATAATAAGAAAGAACAATCCAGCCCCACTGCTTCACTGAGCTATGTATGCTGCCTCCTCACTTAAAGGATAACTTTCAAACCCCTGCTGCGCCTGGCAGCACATATGCATGTATGCGGCCGTACGTACATTTACATAGCAATTTATAACACACGTGTATGATAAATGCGCATTTTATGAAATACGCAGCTTTATCCCGCAACAAACACTTATGTAGGCTTACACACGAATGCATTAAAAACCAGGTATGTCAATGCATTGAATGTGTGAACTTTACCCATCTATTTTAAAAATAATCCTGCATATAGGTTACACGTGAAAGGAAAGTAGGATTTAACCGCAGAAGTCACGATTTACGGGTGCAAGTTAATGTATTTTATAACATGTGC
Organism: Rhinatrema bivittatum; assembly: GCF_901001135.1. Classification (NCBI taxonomy): domain Eukaryota; kingdom Metazoa; phylum Chordata; class Amphibia; order Gymnophiona; family Rhinatrematidae; genus Rhinatrema; species Rhinatrema bivittatum. Next base: position 52,249,961 of record NC_042616.1, on the reverse strand, counting down.
ATAATCCATGAAATTACCATCTTTACCAGTTAGTCCACCAGATTGCCCATTCCTTCTCCAAGTTCATCAAGATCTCCCTGGTTCTTCAGCCTGAACTCCCCCCCAGTTCAACCAGACTTCCCACTCAACCAACAGTACACAGTAAACATATTTAATATCACTCATACCAGATAATTAGCAGGTGTAAAAATACACAAGTTGGAAAATGTACGTGTGCCTTTGAAAATTGCAACTTACTTGCCATAACTGTGGGCCCCACCTGGGAATGCTCCTAGACCGCTCCTTTTTTACATGCTTATTTGTGCGTGCGAAAGTGAAAATACGAGCAAATCTAGGACTTTTATAAAATACGGACTATGCGAGCAGAGGCTACCTATGCAAGTATAGGCTCATTTTTACATGCTTAGCATTCTGAAAATTCACCTTTTAAGGCACATCTCTCTCTGTAACATAAGAAAATCCTTGCTGTCCTGAGCTTGAACATGAAATAAGTGTGTAAAACAGTCTAAAGTTTCTGCCTTTTCCTCATCTTTCCAGGCTCCTCCGTGCCCACCCCACCAAGCAGCACTCTCCCCTGGATCCACTCCATCTCACACTTTCCTCCGGTGTTTCTCATTTCCACCTGCCCCTCCCCCCCTGCATTCCATCACATCCTCCTTCATTGTGTGAATTGTGACGTCGCCGATGATGTCTCCCCTGTGCCATGCAGTGGTGCCACATTGACATAGCTTGGAACTTTCCTGACGTTTGTGCGTTTTAGATGTAGAGCTCCCCACTGGGATTGCCACTACAGATCTGGCCTAGTGTGTGTACTGCAAACCAGAGGACTTTAGAGCCAGGGATTCTCATCCCGGTCCTTACAAAATTCCTAGCCAGTCAGGCTTTCAGCCTATCCACGGTGAATAGGCACAAGATAGATTTACATATAATAATAGACACAGTGCATACAAATGTATCTCATGCACAGTCATTATGGATGTCCTGAAAACCAGACCTTTTAAAATTCTCTCTTTGGAATATAATTTCTGCAAAGCTCTTTGCAGCATCCCTAGAACACTGTAACACAGTAGATGATGGAACCTAGTATGTGTGCACCCCGATACCAAGACCGCCATCCTTTTCCCTTTCTGGCAAAGAGCGTGCAAGCTTTACTAAAGGTTAGGTTTTCTGCTGCTCCTGACCTAAAGTTGCTGTGTTTGGGTATTTGGTCTTTCTATTGAGGCTAAGCACCATCCTCTGCCTATACTGTGTCCTAATGAAGGTGAGAGCTTTGAAAATGGAAACTGTTTATGGAAAAAAAAAATGGCAGTTGCTGCCTAGTGTCACATCTACATTTGTAGACATGGACAGAGAGCCCTCAGCCTTGACACGTCACTCCCAGCTTGGCTCATTTGATCACTGAGAAGCAGAGTCGGTTTTTTTTTTTTGGCACATTTGTGAGCCTCTTTGTTACTGAATTAAGCCAAAATATAACCAAACTATCCAGCCTCAAATATGAAGATAGCCCCATCAGAAAAAACCTCTTAAGACAGGGAATAATGGAAAACCTTCATATGTGGGGTTGAATACTCTAAACACACTACAAAATATGCCACTCTGCTGCCTCACCTAAACCATTAGGAGAAACCTTATTGTGCATAAATATCCAATACTGCTCAGATCTGCTTAAGATGCTATTCCCTATCACCTCCCTGGCTGTTGTGTTAAAACATACCAAGAGATCAGTGATAGTCTCTTTAATTTATATACATTGGCATGTATTGGCATTACATAAAGTATCTGAGGAATTCCTGTTGGTAGCCTTGACCTGAGGTGGTGCGAGCGATACCATACAATGATTCGGAAAATGGGTGCAGAGACCCCATTGGCCACATGAGTCGTGAAGAACGTGACCTGTGTCTGCAAGCTATGTGACAGGATCTAGCTGCAGTGATCCAACACCACAATAAACTGTAAGATATAAACATCAGACCAGTTCTCGTTCCAGCTATGTGAGATATGTTTTGCAATGTCCCTGTCCACTGGTACATATTGGCTGCACTAAGTGGACGATATGCGCCAAGCTTACTGAACATTGCAGCTGTTTGCAAACAAAGAAGACACAAGCTCCTATAGTGAAGCACTGTTTGGAATGTCAAACATTTATTTCATCAGTTACAGTGGGACAGTAATTGAACAAGTGCCTGTATCTTGGAAGGGAGGTGATAGAGAATAGCGGCTTAACAGACATGGATATTGACACGCAATACAGTTTCTCCAAATGGTTTGAATGAGGCAGTAGAGTGGCATGCTTTGGTATTGATAAAGTTTTTTTTCTTGTCACATGTTTGGTCCACATCTGATTGATTATTGTACCTTTAAAATGGTTGGGTCATTTTGGAGTAACAGCTCAGTATAAAACAGCATTTGTTCCAGTTTCCCACAGACACCATGATGCCAGCAGTATATGAAGCAACCCCCTGAATCAGATTTCTTTTTAAAAGCACGGGCCTGTTGGGTTGTTTTTCTACGCTATTTACTCTTAAGGACAAGATAAGTACTGCTTGGCAAATGTTTTATTGTATTTAAAAAATAAGGACATTTATTTGAAGACTGGTGACTGTAACGATGGGCAGAACTCGCAAAGACGATGTATAGAGTGTTCATCTCCAAGTATGAAAGTCTTCTCTTATTCCTTGCCTTTCTGATTGTGCTATCTCCATATTTTGAGGCTGGGTAGTAGTTTGAGACTTTTTAAAATTTCATTTGTATACCTAGCTGAAACAAAAAAAATGTACTTCTCACAGGCTGTATGAAAACAGGAAGGTACAAGAGGTGGAGAACGCTTAAGACTTGAGGTAACAATATTTAATTTGTACCTTGCCTCTAGGAGATGCAAGTCATTTATATAGATAACATCAGAGCTCCAATTTAAGGATATAGCTTTATTCTGAGGTAAAATATAACATTTTTGCTCCCGCCCTATGCTGTGATACCAAAATTGGGTTTTACGTTATAAGTCAGTTGCTGTGAGACAATAATCAACCCCCAATGGCTTGGCATTCGTACAAACAGCTGGACAGCACTGGAAGGGGAGATGTGGCTTGGCAGAAGACTCGCAGGAAACCCTTTGCCTGTGTACAGAAACTAGAGAAAATATCAGAGGAACTGCTCAATGGTCTATTGACACATCCTCTCTCCTTCAACTGCCCAAGGCACCCAAGACAGAGAAATTCAGTGATCATGTGACCGATAAGAATAACCAATATTTGGCTATTATTTTCCATCAACAGATAATCAACATACATAAGTCGCTTAGGTGAAATCTGGAAAGTACTGAGACAGGACCTCATACGATAAGAGAGAGAGAGAGAAGTCTGGTAGGGAGAATCACATTTAAAAACATAACACATTTTCAGTGGTGGATATTTGTGTATATATGCCATTGACTAAAGAAGGGAAAGGCAGACGCACACTCCAGTCCACAGAAATCAACAGCCTCCAGAGCATGCGTTCAGCTAGCTTTATTACAAACTTCACTCTGTACAGGAGCAAACTTTGGCAGGCATGATTTTCAAAGCAGTGGAAAAAAATGCAAGAAAAAAAAAAAAAAGCCCATTGGTAGAAGAATACTAACAAATATTTATGGGCTCTGTCCAGAAGGAGGGCAAATGGTGGCCAGACCATGGCGCCGTTCGCAAACCACCCTCAACTCCTGCTCCGTGCTCGGTCTGTCATCAACGCTTTGAAAAGTCTCCCCCTAGAAAACAGAAAGAGAAAGATCTCAGAGAAACAGAATGGAGGCTCCAAGCAGGGTCATGAATTATTACTCCGGGCCTGGCTTTGGCGGTCTGCATTGAAACGAGAGGCGCTTTGTTAGTTTGCCATTCAGCAGATGAGATCGGAGGACAAGGACAAATATTCTGTCAGGGCTCCCAAGGCACTGTTTAACTACTGTTCTCTTTAGTGTGTAGGATTAAGTACCAGCCTTCTAGTTCCCTTTCATAATTCCATCTTTGAGTGATTTCATCAACAATCTCTGCTGTCATGTCCCCAGATCCTAGCTATTCCAGGCCCTGGAACATCGTTATCCTAGCATACATCCATGTCCCTCTGTTACTATCAATCAATCCCTCGACTGCTTGTTCATCACGGTTCACGTCAGCGTCTCCTGCTGCGTCTGATATTTTTTACTGGGTGGTCTATGAGCAGTCACAAAAGACGGAGAGGCACAAACACCACCAACAGGGGGAGGGGAGGCAGAGAGGTGAGGATGGTGGGTCAGTCACTTGTCTATCTCAGGCAGGTTTTTCTGTTTGGCCAACCCTATAGAGCAGTACCTTATCCTGCTAGGATGGGAAGGACACTGCCGAGGAGCTCAAAGGAATACAACTTTTGGGGTCAGTCCAGTGGCTCCCTGGCAGCGCTGTGCACTGGCACACCAAGAAATGTAGGTCCGGTTTGCAGCTCAGGTCTTTTGCTCCCATGGTCAGCCAGGGCCGCGGCTGCAGCAGAAGCCTGGTGGTGGGGGAGGGGGGGAGCCTCAGTCATCACACAACAGAGACCCCCACTCGCTTGCCAGAGTTAGGGCCCAGGATTGGGGGGGGTTCAGGAAGACAGAGGGCTGACCCTGCAATGACAGGTCGTCTTGTGCTGGGAAGCATATAAAACAGAGGAAACATTCCCAAGTGACTGCGAATAAAGGCTCTCACTGCGCCAGATCTTCTCAGCCCCAGTACTGACTGAGCTGCAAGCCCAAAGGAGCATGGGGAACCCGCCAGGTCAACCTCCTCCTCCATCCTGGCTTCCACATTCACACAGCAAGGTGCGGAATCAGCCGACAAGTGCAAGTCCCCCGAGACAAGGGTGAGGCGATGGCTGATTTCCTTCTGCTGGAACAAGACTAGATCTTATTTCTATTTATTGTATTTATATATTACTCGCCCGTCCAAATAAAGTTCAGGGCGAGGTAGAATAAAACATACATCGTTAAATTAAAGCAACATGCAAGCTCTTGCTGTACACACAGTAACACCAGTGAAGGGGAGGAGAGCAGCTAGTGCTTAGCAAACTCTCTGAAAGGCTACCCCCCGCCCATGGGTGCTGTCTCAGGACTCACCCTGACAGCTACTACATTCGCAGCTGTGAATCACGGGCAAGACCACCGGCTCCACCTCTCCATTAGCGCACTGCAGGCTGAGGATCCGCACGGGGCTGACCGGGTCCAGACGGTAACTGCAGCAGTCACACATGGTCTGCAGGTACGGCTCCTGCAGAAAAGAGGCAAGGGCTGGGTCAGGCAGGCAGCAGGAGCTGAAGAGAGGCAACAAGGGGGTAGCGAGAGGCAGGCAGAGCTGGGGAGAGGCGACGGTGCGGTCAGAGATAGGGAGAGACAGCAAGGGGCAGTGAGAGGCAGACAGAGCTGGGGAAAGGTGGCATGGGGCAGTGAGAGATAGGGAGAGACAGCAAGGGCAGTGAGAGGCAGGCAGAGCTGGGGAGAGGTGAAGGGGCGGTGAGAGATAGGGAGAGACAGCAAGGGGCAGTGAGAGGCAGACAGAGCCAGGGAGAGGTGGCATGGGGCGGTGAGAGATAGGGAGAGACAGCAAGGGGCAGTGATTATTGCTCCTCCCCCTCCCAATCCATCATAGGGTAAAAGTGTGCATGCTGTTCGCAATGTGCATACATCGTGGCGGTACAAAGAGAAGAGTTCCTGGTGTACTTGGATCTGATGAAGGTATATCTGCATATCAGGATCCATCTGGGCCATCAGTGATTTCTCCAGTTCATGATCCTAGGAGAGCATTTTCAATTTTGCGTCCTTGCGTTCAGTTTATCGACAGCTCCGCGGATCTTCACCAAGATGATGATAGTGGTGGCGACAGCCCTCAGGGAGGAGGGCTTTTTGGTACACCTGTATCTGGACAATTGACTGATTCGGGCAGTCACAAGACTTATGCAGGCAAGCTGTGGAGGCTCAATATGCAAGAGCTAACTTCTCCCCTCGCAAGTCTTGAGTTTTCTGGGGGTGCGTTTCGATACCCGAGTGGGGAAGGTTTTTCTCACAGAGGAGCGTATGCTCAAGTTGCAGTCTCAGATTTGGAGCCTCTTGCAGGCCCATCTCCCTAAGATCTGGGATTACTTGCAGGTCCTCGGCTCCATAGTATCTATCTTGGAAATTGTTCTCAGTTCCTGTCCCTCAGGGCCTTCGGATCGAAATCCATGGGTGTCCATGTTCTTCCTTGCCGGTCCAGGTCCTCTGTGGTCTTCATGTGTCTAAGATGGTTCTTCATTCCATATCTTAATGTTCCTGGTTGCGTTCCTCATCGGAGCTCCTTCGTTGCCTTGTTTTTGTTCCAGATGTCCTGATGTTCCAGATGTCCTTGGTCCTGATGTTCCACAGGTTTCGTTCCGTTTCCTGAAGTCCTGATGTTCCTGAATTCCTCATGTTCCAAGTCCTGTTCCGAGTCTTCCAAGTTCCAAGTCTTCCAGCTCTTCAAGTCCTCCAGATGGCCATCCCAAGGGTAAATCCGTATAGATCCAGTTCCTGTTTCCAGTCATAGGAGCCTCGTTTGGTTGGATACCCTTCTGGCGCTTGTCTTGCTCCCGTGTGGTCTAGCCTTCCCAGGTTGTGTAGGGCATGCAAGCATTCAGGGTGGTCCATGACCAGCCCATGGGGGATTGTGTAGGGCACCCTGAGGGACAGTGCCCACCTGTACCTTCCAAGTTCCAAGTCCTCGTCTGAGTCCTTCCAAGTTCCAAGTCCTCAGCCTCCGTCTGGCCTCATGCACTCATCTTTCCCAAGCGGCGAGTCCGGAAGGGCTTCCGAGTGGCCGGAGGGCTACTCCTGAGACCAGCATTGCGTTGCTGGGCCTCATTTGGTGCGTGTAGGTCCAGCGTTACTGTTCAAAGTTCCTTGCCTTAGTTCCAGTCCTGCTTTGTTCCTGCGCCACCCGTGTTTGCATGTTCTCACCTCCCACGGGTGCCTTGAGGCTCCTCCCTGAGTCGTGCCATGGTTCAGGGGCTCATGCTCTCCCATGAGCTAGCGACTGCACCTCCGTGCAATTATCACTGGCTGTGGGCCATGCCCACAACAGGATCCAAAGGTCGTGGTCACAACACATGCTTAGAACCCTCCAGTCTGACATGATCTTGGCCCACTCCTCGAAAAATGAGTGAGACGGACTTCTATCACTGGGATGGAGGAGTGGGTCTGCCTCGCTTCATTGTGAAGGCTTAGCCAGCCTGAACTCTGGCTGGTGACCTCCCTGCCCGCTCTATGAGCGTGAAAGGACTAGTTCCATGACTGTGACCTCCTTGAGGCCTGCCTCTGCCCAGTAGTTGGGGCTCTGCCAAAAACACCTCTGGCCACAATGCCGAGAGCATACTGGAAGAGACCTCTTGGGCCCCTTGGGCTTGTCTTTCGGCAATTTGTGAACTTTACTCTCACCCAAAAGTTTTATCAGCTGCTCCAGGTCCTCGCCAAAGAGAAGCTTGCCCTTGAATAGCAATGCTTCAAGCACAGACTTCAAGGAGACATCCGCCAACCAATTCTGCAATCAAAGAAGTCTCCTGGCACAGACTGCGGATATCATCATTCTGGAAGAAGTGCAAATGAGGTCATATGAGGCATCCGCGCTATAAGCGACTGAGGCTTCCAGGTGCTCCACCCACTGAGACTCCGAGGGTGACATACTTCTGTTTTTCTGTAACTGCTGCACCCACTGCAGTGATGCTCGAAGCATAAAACTACTGCAGACAGCCTCCTGGATGACACCTCAAATATCTTCTTAAGATGCACTTCCAGCTTCTTGTCTTGCACATCCTTCACAGCCGCGACCCCCACCACTGGAATGGTCGTTCTCTTCCACCTTCAGAACCCGCAGGCAACGAGGATACAACTTATCCTCGTTGCCCGAGGATAAGTTGTATCCTCGGGCAACGGATACAACTTATCCATAGCCTGGCTCACGTTAAGGCCAGTCTCCAGAGTATCCCACTACCTGACCACCGTTTCAACAACTTATGAAATGGAAAAGTCTTGGCAGGACCCCACAAGCCTGTCATGACCTGATCCACTTCCTCCTGGTCCGATTCCTCATGAGGAGTCGCTATACCTAACTTCACCAGGACATACAGTATCAGGGGACCCATCTCCTCCTTCTGAAAAGACAAAGCACCTTGGGATCATCTCTGTCCATCGTTGGAACCTTTCCTGGCTCCTTGGCTAGATGCTGCAAACCCCGATCAGGATCAGTGTCTGCAGCACCATCCCCCTGTGATAATCCTCGATCAGAATCTTCTGAGGAAGCCTCCTCAGTGGCCCTCAATGCCAGATGACCATGGTCCTGCCGAATCCTCATGGCCCCTGAGGTCCCAGAAAACTTGGACCTGTTTCTGGATGGAGGTCCAGCTGCCCTGTGCTTGCGTGAGGGCTGCCCTGTGGCCTGGTGGGCTAAAAAAGCCTTATGCATCAATACCACAAATTCAGGCAAAAAAAAAGGAGAGAAACTCTCAGAATCCTCCTCCGGAGGGTCTAAGTCCTCCTCCGACTGCCACCCGTGGGCTCCCCGGGCTTCCTCAGGAATTAAATCGGAGAGAGAAAGAATGGGTGGGAGATCCCCTCCCCCTGCTGCAAGCTATTACTTAGCCGAAAATTTTTCCAAAATGGCCACTGTTCCCGCGCTCAAGTGGAACAGATCATCGGCCTTGCGCCGCTTGGCTTTTGGCTCACCAGACCAACGCTGCGCAGGGGATGCTGATGCGCCTTCCCCTGCAGAGGTGCACCGGGAACATCGAACAGCATGTGACAGGCGTGTGGAGTTGTGGCCACACATGGAGCATTGGACTCTTTTCAGCATGCCTGGGCACCACACCGACCATACAACAGACACCCGAACGGGGAAAAAAAAACCCACCGGGAGAGCTGAAAGAAAGTATATTGATTCCCCAGGCTGCCTCCCTGCACCACCAGTACCGGGGAAAACAGAAATAAGTTGGTGCGATCCTTGCCTCTAAACACCTTACTTTTCTATTTTTTTTTTTTAACTTTACAGCAAAAATCAGCAAGACAGACAAGAGAGAAAGAACAGCCTTATCTGAAATTTGGCAGGTGAGGGAACTGGACCACCAACTTTCACCTCCGGAGTGCTAGCAAGAGCAAATTTAGGGTTTCCAACTCTACTTGTCCACCTCTATAACCAGGGGGATGGCCCACCAGGACCTGCCAACCTCCTAAGAGGGAAATCTTCTCTGAAGAAAAAAATGTCTCTTTTTATTTGAGGTTCAGAACTGCAGGTTTTGCACCTCCTCCATCTGCTGGAGACAGAGAAATACTGAAGGACTGCAGGTGCTACACATTGGGTTATGTGCCGGTGGCTGTGAGCAATTCTCTGTCTCCATCTGCTGGAAGGGAAGCAAAACCCAGGAGTCTGGACTGATCTGGGTACATACAGGGAAAACACAGCACTGCACGGGAGAGGGAAAATACAGCGCCATTGGGAAGGAGGTTGATAAAACAAGATGTCAACAGGCAAGCTTGCAACATTATACAAGGAACACAAAGAAACAGATACAGAAAGTTTGTGGTTCCACCTCTAGGGGACGTGAGGCAGCAGGGGAAAGCACAGAGACATGTACTGGAGGTTGCAGTTTGCAGCCCTTGCACCGGGGCCCTAACAGGAGGCTCCTTGGAAGTAGCGCAGTGCGAGACTGTTATGACCGTCGGCCATGGCTGCCCACGGCAGGCTCAATTCACGTCATGTCATGCCTGGTTCTCTACCCCCGGTACACTCGCGGCGGTGGCCAGCTGCTGTCGCTGCATTCCTTCTGGCTCCCTGCACTCCACATGGCGGCTGGGATGCCGCCGACCGGCGTTCCGATCCTGGGCCCCTCTAGGCGCACATGCCATCTGTCTGCCCTGATGACATCACTGGCCCGGAGTACTTAAGCTTCACCTCCAAGCCACCACTAACCGACTTGGCAATGAGTTCCTTGGTTCCTTCTAGGTGCCAGTTCCTTTCCACGGACCAGTTGTTCCTGCCTTCGGATCTCTGCGCTTCTCCTTCTGAGTTCCTGCATCTGCGCTTCCCGCTTTGCAGGCCCTGGCTCAGTGCTACTTCACCTGGACTCTCTCTCAGCACTTCCCGCTCCTCGGGGCCAGGCTCAGTGCCACTTCACCTGGACTCTCTCTCAGCGCTTCCCGCTCCTCGGGGCCAGGCTCAACGCCACCTTACTTGTGAATCCCTTCCGCAGTGCCCTCTGCTCCTTGGGACCCCCACGGCACTTCTCCTTGTGGTTTACTATAGTGCCTGTTCTCTTCAAGACCAGGCTCAGCAGAGTACTCCACCAGACTGTGCCTCGGCGCCCCGTTCCTCGGGGCACTCCCCCGCCCAGCTACTCTCCAGACATCAGCTTCAGTGGGTTCCCCGCTCAGCCCTTCTCAGCATACTACAGTTCGTGTCTCTGCACCTGCACCTCCTCATCCGGAAGCCATAACCCACGAGGTCCGGCTCTACTCCCTTCAGAGCTGCAGTGGCCTTGCACTCCCTGAGACTTTTTCTCCTCCTCCCTCTGAGAGTGCTCCTGTCTCGAACTGTGCCTAACTTCTCCGACACTCTCTGCACCCACTCGCCTACCCTCTCCGGGACCAGCCACACAGGGGCGCTCCTGAGTCCTGCCGGCCCCGGCACCCAAGAGCTCAACCTGTGGGGAATGAGGGTCGGTACAGGCGAAGTTCCAGCTTGTCTCTGTTCCCGGCCGGCCTCGCCTCCCGACGGTGGGGACCTGTGGGGGTCCAACCCACCTCGGGCCAAGGGTCCACAATTCCTAACAGAGACAGTCTTAATGAGCAGAAGGGAGGTGCAGAAACAGAGTGCACTGAAAGGTGGGTGTGGGGGTGGGTGCAGGGAGCAGGAGAGGAACACAGGCTGGGAGAGAGGAGGGCTGAGATAGGAAGGGGTGTTGGAGGGCAGGGATTTGAAAAGAGGGTGAAGAATCCGACTTGAAGGAGCTGTGGCGAGAGTGAAGATCTCTGAGAAAGCGCTGTGTGTGAGAGCAGCACCTGCTCCTCCTGCCCTTACCTCAGGGATGACGTTGGTCCGGGACACACACCTTCCGCTGCAGTAGCTCACCTCCACCTGAGCCAGGTGACAGCTCCCCTTGGTGATGTTTCTGAGCTCGGTGAGACGCTGACACTCGGACAGGGGCTCTTCTGTGTTCAGAGGAAAAATTAGATTGAGTCCCTACGATATCCTTCACAGCTTGGCCAACCATCCCTTTAGGGAAGGGCTTCCCAAACCTGTCCTGGTGATGTACCTAGGCCAGAAATTTTAATAGGACTGTAGCCAATATTGGTTGACATATTTTGGGGCTATTCTAATTATTGTGACGTTTTATGATAATGAAAAGGGTAAGCTCTGGTTGACTATTGTTCCTGGATAGTATCTAATTCTGCTATAGCTGCAGGTTTGCAGTTGCTCTGTTTTATGTATATTGAATGATTTAATTGCTTTTTTTAAATTTATGATTCTAGAAACAGAGAAACATGACGGCAGAAAAAAGACCATATGACCTATTAGTCTGCCCATCTACACCAACTGCTCAGTTTGAGATAATCAGAAATGATTTATTTATACTTTTGTATTATGAAATGTTTGGTAATATTATATATTCACAGAGATGTATACTGATTGTAATGTAATGATTTTTTAATGCCATTCTTAGGGATTATATTATAGCATGTAATAAATCTGTTAATCTGTTAAAACTGATCTCGGCACATTCTACAAAACTCAACTGGCTATGGGGTCACCAAAACAGGTTTGGGAACCCTGGCCTCAGGGGAAACGTCACCATATTCCTGTTATCATACAATCTGGGAAAAGAAGACAGCTCAGCTCTGGAACGTAAACCCTTAATATATGAGAAGAGACAATATACATGACAGGATTTGATGGGGCTAGGAATAACATCCTTTGTGAAGGAGAGTCCTTAATATACAGAGCAAAGCATTAATGTCGGGGTATGTGTGTGAAGTAACTGCAAACATCACATGCACCAATTTTGTTTTTATGCTGTCTCTGTTGCTTTCTTTCCTCCATGCTCCCTCTTGTTCTCCCTTCCCCTACCCACAAGGCTAGTGTGGGTGACCCCAGACTCTTTGCTGTCTCAAGGGCTGCCTCCCTGTGAAATGCACCCTCAGCACTAGTCATTGGCCAGCAGGGGCTACCATAGTAGAAGCTCCCTCTCCAGGCCTGGGGGCACAACCTCTGTGCCATGCCCTGCCCCGGATGATTCAAAGGGCAAAGGAATCCAAACCCTGATCTACCGCTCTGCAGTACACAGTGTTACAGTATGAGTCCCTATATGCTGCCATGGGTGTTATGACTGCATGATGGATCAATACCCATGGGAGGCAGGTATTTTGGCTTGTTGCTAAAGTACTGCATGGGTATTTTGGGTGGAACTGTAGGGTTATTTGGGAGGATGGTTAGTGCTGCATTAGTGGGTGATGAGAAGTACATGGCTATTTGGCTGACTGGTCTGTATTACATAGGTATTTGAGTGGTTGATGCATATTACATGTTGGATGGGTATGTGGTTGGCTGCTAGGAGCTATGTAAATACTTTAGGGCTGTGTACAAGTAAGAACAATAGTTTGATGTTGCCTTCTGAATTTTCTTGATAAAACTCCGATTTTGCGATGTTCTCCCTTCTAGTTCCCAGGGCCTTGGCTTGCTTTTGTGTAATGCAACTACAGTATAAAGGCTTGAGCAGTGTTAGCCAATAGCATTCTACCCTAAAAATCTCTCCCTGACCCCGCCAAGGTGTTAGAGGCTGATCAAGGGATGGGATTCTGTTTCCCTCACACCTCTGAATGCCAGGACAGCAAGAATCCTGTCAGTGGGACCCTGAGAACCCATCAAAGTTACCCTAAGCTAGTGCATCTTCCTGCTGTATATCCCTGCATGATCCCTTCTCCTCCACACATTTCTGAATGCCAGGAGGAGTGTCTAGGACTGTACAGTGACAGCAAAAATCCTGTCATTAGGACTCTGCTTACTAACCTCCCCAGCAGGAACTGAGGAATGTTCCACATATGGGACCATCATGAAAGGAAAATTGGTTCTTACCTGCTAAGTTTCGTTCCTGTAGTACCACAGATCAGTCTAGACTCCTGGGTTTTGCTTCCCTGCCAGCAGATGGAGACAGAGGAAGTTTCACTCACTCTGTACATAACCCAGTGTGCCACTTGTAGTCCCTCAGTATTGACCTGTACATAAGTCAAGATGACAGCAAAAACCTTAAATTTCTAAGCAAACTTATAAGCAAACTTGCTCCCCTCCAACGAGCCGGAAGAAGGTGAAGTTGCCCAAAAAGACAATGGAAAACTCATTTCCCAAATTTAACATAAGCAATCAGCATTGAAAAACGTCCAATAACTTGCACTATATACAAAGCAACAGTATGAGCAGCGTACTCTCCCCTCCCCCTCCCCCAGTAAATGGATGGGTCTCTGGACTGATCTGTGGTACTACAGGAATGAAAAGGCAGGAAAGAACCAATTTTCCTTTCACTGTATGTACCCAGATCAGTCCAGAGTCATGGGATGTACCTAAGCTCCCCTTAATTTGGGTGAGACCTGGACAATTCCGCTTGTAGAACACTCTAACTAAAACACATGGAAGCTGGATCCCCCAAATCCAAGCGATAATGCCTAGCAAAAGTGTGCAATGACTTCCCAGTAGCTGCCCAGCAAATTTCATTCAGAGATGCCTCTTGTGACTCAGCTCAGAAAGTCACATGAGAATGCGTCAAGTATGCCACTAAAACCCCTGGCAGAGGGTGCCCTTTAGAAATGTAAGTCAGTTCGATCGTTTCCTTCAGGCACCACACAATTGTAGCTTTAGACAACTTATTTCCCTTCTTTGGACCACTTCACAGTACAAAGAGGTGATCCAATCTACGAATATCATAAGTGACCTTTAGATACCTCAATAATGCATGCCTCCGATCTAAGAGCCTAAACTTCTCCACATGAGGCATATAGGAATCCAAATCCTTTAAAGTTGGAAGCTCTACTGTCTAACTAAGATGAAACACCAAGACTACCTCAGGCAGAAAAGAAGGCACCATACATAAAGATACCCCTGAATCAGACATCCGTAGGAAGGGATCTTGACACGACAGCGCCAGGAGCTCTGAAATTCTCCTGACTGAACAGCCACCAAGAAAATCACTTTAAGAGTCATGTCCTTAACAGTAACTCTGTTTAGTGGTTCAAACCGAGTCTCATCCAATCCTCTAAGGATTAGATTCAGATTCCAAGATGGACAAATGTTCCGCACCTGAGGAAGCAAGTTCTTAGCTCCATGAAGGAACCCTATAACATCCGGATGTGTGGACAGTGGATACCTTTGTACCTTACCCGGAGACAACCTAGTGTTGCTACCTGGACTCTTAGAGAGTTAAAAGCCAGTCTCTTGACCAGAAAAGCCAAAATATGTGACACCATAGCCTGAACAGACTGAGGCTGCATGCCGTCAACAGCAGACCAGCACTCTTAGATCCTCCAAATTTGCACATACTTCAAGGATGTAGAAGATCACGTAGCCTGCAATAAAGTGGAAATAACCCCTCCATCTCAGACATCTCCTCTCAGAATCAAAGCCACAAGACAGAAATGAGCCGCCTAACCAAAAAATATTGGGCCCTAGTGGAAAACAGTTGACCAATGTCCGAACCTCAGAGTCTTCGCTATGGCCATATTGATCAAGTCTGGGAAGCATGGTCAATATGGCCATTCTGGAGCTACCTGAATCACGTTGCCCAGATGTTTCTCTATTCATTTTAATCCCTTGTCCACCAGAGGCCATGGGAGGGAAGACAAAGAAGAATCCCTCGAGCCCACGGCATCATCAGAGCTCTGAATCCTTTGTACCATGTTCTGTCCAATGGCTGTAAAATCACAACACTTTGGTGTTCTCTTTGGTATCTCCATTTTCCATGAATGAGACACATCGCTGCCTCCGACAGCTCCCATTCCCTGGGGTCTAACTTTATCCAACTGATAAAATCCATGTAAATGTTGTTCACTCTGGCGATGTGAGAATCGGCCAGCCCCTCCAAGTGCTACTCTTCCTGGAGTATCAACTCTGGGGCCTCTTGAAACACTGCCTGATTCTTGATTCAACCTTGATAGTTGATGTAGTCCACCATCACCGCATTGTCCAATAGGATCCATACTGGATGGCCACATAGCCTTGGCAGACAGGCATGCAATGCAAATGCACCACTCTCGTCTCAAACTGATTGATAGGCAATGAGGCCTCCTGTTTCAACCACTGGGTCTGTACTGACTGATCTTGACACAGCGCCCGCTGTCCGGAGAGGCATGCAACGGTGGTGACTATTATCCAATTTGGAATCTCCAATTCCACACCACGCTCGAGATTGGTGTAAGTAAGCCACTACGATAGACTGTCCCTGGCTTCCCTCTCTAATGGAAGAGGAAGATAAAACTTTTCCAATAACAGATTCCAGTGGGAAATAAGAGCCCCCTGCAGAAGCCGTATATGTGCAAGCGCCTTATGCATTAATTCCAATGTCGATGCCATAGAACTCAGGACCCTTAAATAGTCCCAGACCCTGGGCATCGAAAGCTCTAGCAGAAGCCTATTCTGACTCTACAATTTCAGCAATCTCTCTTGATGAGAAACACTCTCTCTGCTAGTGTGTCGAACTGAGCTCCCAGATACTCCAGACTTTGTAAGAGAACTAAATGGTTTGTTGCTAGGTTCACCAACCATCCTAGAGTCTTCAAGAGTATCGGTATCTTTTGTACTGATTGTCAACAGAGGTCATCTGATTTTGCATGAATGAGCCAGTAATCCAGATATAGATAGACCAACACAGCCGCCCTCACCGCCATCACCTTGATGAAGATACATGGAGTCATCACCAGCTGAAGGCTATGATCGCTATGTGCAGATACACCTCAATCAAGGTGAGAGAGGCCAAGAAGTCTGCCTTGCGTACTGCCACTATGACGGACCTCAGAGTTTACCTTCTTTAAATCCAATATCTCTTGAATTGGATATGGAGGGAAAACAAAGAGGATGTTTAACTAAAAATTGACCTCAGACCACACTAAGTGTGTTCAGAGTCCGAGCCAACAAACTCAGCAAGACATCTCTGTGAAAAAATAAAGAAATCAGAGCAGAGTCTGAAGCGGCTCTCAATCATATGCAATTTCTCCCTCTTCTAGAGGTGAAAAAGCCAATTCCCCATTGGAATCCTCCAATGTCACATGATCCACATCCCCTTGAACATTACCAGGGACAGCCTCCCTGCAGCATTTGCCCACCATACTGACAAATGGGAGGCCCGAGCACACAATCCCTACATAGTAGGTTATTTTGCCTTTGCTGGGCACCCCTGCAGAAAGTTCTGCAGGCCCTGGAAACATTCCACCCAGGAGAAGTAGGATGGATCTATACCGGAGTCCATAGGCCCAAACTTGCTCTTTCCAACTTCTCTCTCTCGCGGAAGCTTCTGCCCTCAGGAACAAGAAAGGAGGAGAACTGACCATTGCCTTGCCTCCCACTCCACTCCACTCCCCTCCAGTAACACCATAGGCCGAGGGGATGTCACAACATGAGCAAAAGCTGTAGCATTCAAATCACTTTGAGCTTCTAAACAGCACTGACACAAACGGAGAGAGAGTGAGGACTGAATCCCTCTAAGCATGCTTTGTTCATAAGCAGATTAAAACCGGTAGGAGACCTCTACCTGAACCAGAGACTCCTCCTCAGTGTAAGTGTCTCTCTGCACCTCTGCCGGACAGGGAACCACTGGTGACAGCCGAGCAGGGGATTCCCCTGCCTCTCCCACCGACGCTGCTAGGGAATCGAAAATGGCTGCCATTTCTGCGCTAGAGCCCGTCACCTGCAAGGCTTGTTCTACCGGTGCGGTCATGCTCGACGCAGACCCCCGAACGCCATGCCGCTTTGGCCGCAAGCACCTGCTGTTCCTCCCCGCACCTGAGGCACCACCAGCACCTCAACGGCAGGGGAATAGTCCTTAAGTGCCACAGAGCCAACACCCACTCTCCTCTGCAGGCAGAGAAGCTGCTGAAAAACCCCATCCCTGAGCTGCTAACAAAGCTTTCCCCCCCTTGAACCTCCATGTTGCACAGAGTCCTTGCTCCCTCTTTTTTTTTTTTTTTGTCCACTCTCTGAGAACAAATAAAGATACATAGAAACCAATACTTTCCTTTGGTGCAGAGGTTCAGGTTCCAGGCGCGCAGGCCACATGGCTATATTTGTCTCCTTTCATCAAACTTTAGCAACCCAGCCCAGGACAAACCGTATAAATGTTAATACTGGTCTCGGGCCTACTCGCATTCCCCGGTCTCTTTTAGTCACAAGTCTGGTCGCGGTCCCCGGTCTCGGTGCTTTTTCGAGACGGAAGGGGGTGGGGCGCTGTTTCGGGTCGTGGCGGATTGTCGCTCCTTCAAGGCGGGTGGCGTGGCTCGAGCCGTCGCGACCCTAGCTCCGGGAAGGGGGCGCTGGCGGGTGTTAGCAGCGTCGCGGGCTGGCGGGCCGAGGCGGATCATTTGCCTGTGGATCTTTTTTACTGGACGCAGGCGCGAGCAGCAGCTGACAACGTCATCACGTTCCGGATGACGTCATCACGTTCCGGATGACGTCATCACACGGGGAACGGGTAAGGCCGATGTCAGCGTCTCTGGTTGCTTTGGCAATGAGTCTGCTTAGAGTAAGCAACTGTCAGGGTTTTCTCCGGTGGATTCCTGTTTTTATTATTTTGTTTTCTGCTGTGTTTTTTTCCCTTCAGTCTCATTGCCTGTGGTCCCAGAAAGCGTGCATTTCTCTGGACTGTATATTTGGCTGAGGTTTTAAAAGAATAAAGTTCTATTTTTCTATGGTTACATCTGGAGTCATAGCTACCTCAGTGATTTATGCCTTAACCGTCTGCCTGGATCATCAGACTACTATTAACCCTAATATCACCAATCTTGACTTAGATCTTTCCTGGACTCTTTTCTGCTAAAAGACTTTCTGGTAAGTCCTACTGGCTCTGGTACCCAAAGGTTCAACCTGCAGGGAACGTGGGATAGTAAGGTGAGGTTTCCTGTCTAAGCTATTGGTGTTGTCTGCATTCCGGCTGGAGATAATTCTAAGGGATTTTCCTTTAGTAGTTCCATCTACCTTCTACCGGCTCAAGGGTCCACATACATAACACCAAAAGAGATACTTCCCTGCTCCACTCGGCTTGAAGTGCAGAATTGCCAGCAGATCCCACCGCTGTCTCATGGAGGATGAGGGATCTGGACCACCAGATGTGCACCCCACGGACCTCCGGACTGACCTATCAGAAGGGTCGCCAACCGCCTGCTCCTCCACCTCAAACCAGAGGGACAGCGCCACCAGAACCTCACAAACCCCTGGGAGGAGCCAGAAATTTTGTCTTTTAATCTTTTTTTTCCCCTCTCTCTCCAGACTGCAGGTTTTACACCATCTACCATCTGCTGGAGACAGAGACATACTGAGGGACTGCAGGTGGCACAGTGGGTTATGAACAGTGTCGGTGAAACTTTCTCTGTCTCCATCTGCTGGCAGGGAGACAAAACCCAGGAGTCTGGACCAGCGGCGGATTTCTGATGAAGACCGGCCCGGGGATTCGCCGCCCGAGCCGGCCCAGGAGATACCACGTGGTCTGCCGAGCGCAGCTCTGTCACGGCCGCGCACGGCAGACCACATGACTAACACGACCGGCCCACCGGGGGATGCCCGATCCCCCGATAGGCCAATCCGCCCCTGGTCTGGACTGATCTGGGCACGAGCAGGGAATGGAGGGTTTCCAACTGTACCTACCTGGATCCAGCTCTCAGGGCAAGGCAGCGGTGCCTCTCTCTCCTAGCTGGACAGATGATTGCTTAATTCAAATGGAGCCTGTGTGCCCACCTCCCCCCGTTGCTCTCCCGCTGAGCCTGTGCTTAGCGGGTTTTGCCATTTCTCTGCAGACACCGATTTTTCAATCAAGCCAAGTGCCGGGAACAGAAGGCGTTAACACTCTCAGTGCCAAGAGGACGACGCATGGCCCCTTTACATTCTGCCGTCCCTTACCTGGAACTTCTCTCCTGCACACGGGACAGCAGCTGCCCGGCTCCTGCACCTTCACTTCACCCTGAGCAGAGGTACATACAGAAAAATGAGGCCATCTGAAGGAACCGAATTTCAAGACCTGACTTCCCCCTTCCTCTTCTCCATTCTGTCCCTCTTAACAAACTCTCTGTGGCTCCCCTGAACACTATTATTATTATTATTTTGGCACTTAAGCAGCACCCTAAATTACTAGCAGATTACATACAGGCACAAGGAATCCCAGTTCCTGACCCAGAGAACTTACAGTCTAACCTTAGGCAGTGAGATTCATATGACTTGCATAAAATCATAAAGAGTATTGGTGGCAAAGTGGGGTTTGGACCAAGGTCTCCTGTTTTCCAGCCCTCTTATTCCGGCCTCTAGGCCAGGGGTTCCCAACCTTTTTTTTTTTTGGCTGTGTGGATCCCTCATCAACCTCCAGTAGGTTTGGGGACCCCCAAGTCCATCCACATCACTATCTCTCCACTCATCCCAAAGCCTATCCCTAACAGCCTCTCTTTCTCTTTCCCCTAGCCACTCCCAACCAGTCTCTCCCTTTCTTTCTCCCCCTAGTCCATCCCCACTAATCTCTCTCTCTCCACCTAGCCTGTCCACACCAGCCTCTATCCCTATCAATCTCCCTCTTTCTCCCCATCTCGTCCTCACCAATCTCTCTCCTCCAGTGAATTCCTACCACTCTCTTTCTCCCTCTTCCCAAGCCTGTCCACACTAAGCTCTCACTCTCTCTCATCCCTTTCTGCCGATCTCTTTCTCTCACACCCGGCTCATCCCCACCAATCTCTATCACTTCTTCATCCCATCTCCACCAATTCCTTCTCTCCTTATCCCTTCCTTGCCTATCTCTTTCTCTCACACCCGGCTCATCTCCACCAATCTCTCTCTACCTCTTCCTCAGCTCATCCCTACCAACTTCTCTCTCTCTCTCCTCCAGCAAATTTTCAAAGGAAAACTACCCACAATTTTTGCTATCTGGAAATTTGCAAGTACAAAGTGCGCACGTTAAAAGCATCCGTGTAATTTGTATGTGCTATTTTTGTGGGCAGCTGACGGGGAGGGCATAATAGTGCGCTCCCATCTGAAAGCTGAATGTGCGCGCACTGTTTTCCTTCTCCGACCCAACCATCCTCTGAGAATGCCTCTTTTTAACAGGGATAAAAGTTTGCATGCTATGCAGCATGCCTGCACTTTCAGCGACATTCAAGGAGGTCCATTTTCAGTCAGACCCTTTCACCTATGGAAATGATCCTCTAAAAGGTGTATCACAAGACGACACAGTGGATTAAAGTGAAGAGGGACAGCAGACCCTCACGTTTAACTCTCTCCTGCACCCCTGGTTAGCTCCCTGTGGGTGATCCAGGGGAAACATCCATCCACCGTATCTCCCAGATCTACTAGTCATGCTCCAGTTTTGGGGGCTCTGATTTTGTAGGGTCCTTCACACGGCGACTACAATCGTCTATTGAATACCAGATGACCGGCGTGAGACTGAAGGCACGGCCCCTCCCATCTCTGAGGACTTCAATTTACGCCAGCCTATAATTACAGCTGGATCATTTTTCCTGCTCCTCCACACCCCTGTCCCCACCTCTTGCAATAGACAGTGCTGATTTTCTGCCAGGTCAGGCCAGGTCCCTGACCTCTGGCTTCCTTTTCCTCATTGCAGAGAGGAAGGTGGAGGTCACCAATGGCCTTAACCTGGTATTTTTTTTTTTTAGTAAATTACCACTGACGATAATCTTAATGGAGTTAGTTGGATCAGTCTGTTCTCTGATAATGATATCCGTGTCAGAGCTGTGCACGTGATAATGATATGCGTGTCAGAGCTGTGCACGTGTCACTGCCAGAGACCAATGACAGAAGGCCAGTGTGATTCTATCCCTGTCAGTGCAGTCATCTATCAGTTCTATGTCACAGGGGTCGGGATGAAAGGGAAGAGTTTTTTAATAAACTCCATAAAAGAAATTATTAATACCCCACTCATGGGTTCAGGGTTATTACTGTACATGGAGAGTTCAGCAGGAGTTTTACATGGTTGGCGTGAGGGTCAGACTTCTGACCCTCACCCATCAGATGCGATATGTCAGATCGAGTGTCGCTATATAAAAATAAATAAATAAATTAAGAGAGAGTCACAAGTCAGTGTTGCGACTACAGCAGGTCAGCCAGTGACAGAAAGTGTTACAGGTCAGGGGGTCATTACCACAGCCAGACAGTGAGTACAGCAGGTCAGTCAGTGACAGGAAGTGTTACAGGTCAGGGGGTCATTACCACAGCCAGACAGTGAGTACAGCAGGTCAGTCAGTGACAGGAAGTGTTACAGGTCAGGGGGTCATTACCACAGCCAGACAGTGAGTACAGCAGGTCAGCCAGTGACAGGAAGGGTTACAGAATCAGTGTAAGAGGTTAGATGACTATAAAGGGCAGTCTGTCAGGTGGGGTGTGAGGAGTGCAAGTGTGAGGAGATCTTTCTGAACGATGGTCAAATGCCATCAGGGTCTGTTTTTTGTTTGTTTTTTTTACCTCGATGCAGTAGAGAGGAGGGCAACCCGCAGTGCAGACTTTCATCCCGTTCATGCAGTGACATGTCTCACATCCCTCCTGCCACTCCACGCCAGGCTAGAGAGCAAAGAAAGAGAACATGCTCATGCCAGGATACAGAACAAAGAGGAGACTTCACAGTCACACTGGGATACGGAGCATACAGGAGAGATCGCCGTCACACTGGACTTCACAGCGACAACCAGCAAACAGGAGCGATCATTAGGGATGTGAATCGTTTTAGGACGATTAAAATTATCGTCCGATAATTTTAATATCGTCTTAAACCGTTATGGAACACAATACAATAGAGATTCTAACGATTTATCGTTATAAATCGTTAGAATCGGAGCCGGCACACTAAAACCCCCTAAAACCCACCCCCGACCCTTTAAATTAAATCCCCCACCCTCCCGAACCCCCCCCCAATGACTTAAATAACCTGCGGGTCCAGCGGCGGTCCGGAACGGCAGCGGTCCGGAATGGGCTCCTGCTCCTGAATCTTGTTGTCTTCAGCCGGCGCCATTTTCCAAAATGGCGCCGAAAAATGGCGGCGGCCATAGACGAACACGATTGGACGGCAGGAGGTCCTTCCGGACCCCCGCTGGACTTTTGGCAAGTCTCGTGGGGGTCAGGAGGCCCCCCACAAGCTGGCCAAAAGTTCCTGGAGGTCCAGCGGGGGTCAGGGAGCGATTTCCCGCCGCAAATCGTTTTCGTACGGAAAATGGCGCCGGCAGGAGATCGACTGCAGGAGGTTGTTCAGCGAGGCGCCGGAACCCTCGCTGAACGACCTCCTGCAGTCGATCTCCTGCCGGCGCCATTTTCCATACGAAAACGATTCGCGGTGGGAAATCGCTCCCTGACCCCCGCTGGACCTCCAGGAACTTTTGGCCAGCTTGTGGGGGGCCTCCTGACCCCCACGAGACTTGCCAAAAGTCCAGCGGGGGTCCGGAAGGACCTCCTGCCGTCCAATCGTGTTCGTCTATGGCCGCCGCCATTTTTCGGCACCATTTTGGAAAATGGCGCCGGCTGAAGACAACAAGATTGAGGAGCAGGAGCCCGTTCCAGACCGCTGCCGTTCCGGACCGCCGCTGGACCCGCAGGTTATTTAAGTCATTTGGGGGGGGTTCGGGAGGGTGGGGGATTTAATTTAAAGGGTCTGGGGTGGGTTTTAGGGGGTTTTAATGTGCCGGTTTTGCGATTTTTCGATTTTTCGATTTTTCACGATTTTTCACGATATTTTACCCCCCCAAACGGCAACAATACGATTCCCTCCCCCTCCCAGCCGAAATCGATCGTTAAGACGATCGAGGACACGATTCACATCCCTAGCGATCATAGTCACACTGGAGCTCACACTGGGATAACCAGCAAAGAGGAGAGATTAGTGTCACACTGGATTTCACACGGGGATAAACAGCAAACAGCAGAGATAACAGTCACATTGGGGCTCTAGAGACCACAGTCACACCGGGGTTCACATTGAGATAAACAGCAAACAGGAGATATCACAGTCACGTCAGGGGTCTGGCCAGGATACGAAGCAGAAAGGAAAGATCAGAGTTACATCGGAGCCAATATTCCCTGTAAGCCGTGTACATGAACACAGGTCGTGAAACAAGGAAAATACAGCATGCACAAGAAAAGGAAAATGGAATGGTCTTTCAAAGAACACCATGCACAGATCTGCACACTATGTTGCACACAAGAATTTTTTGTACGAACAGCCCACAAAAAAACTAGAGGGAATATAACTGGAGCTGACATTGGAATATGGAGCAAAAAGGAAAGATCACAGTCTCACTAAGGCTGACTCCAGCATCAAAGCAAACAGGAGAGATCACAGTCACACCAAGGCTCACATTGGGGCTTACATATCATGTCTGGATGTTATATACTACACAGATAGGTGAGAGAGATTCCCTGGACTTTTCTGGGGCACAGTAGGATGGCACAGCCTTGCCAAACACACACTAGCATCACTCCAGCAGATTAGGTACCCTGTCTAGATGAATAGCCTGTCTAGGTCTGTTCACACCATACAGACATGGACAAAGGGATATGTGAACCTAAATCCTTACCAGATAGATGTGGTCACCCTGCATGCACTCACAATGAGCGGCAGTGACACACGGCCCACTCACACTCCGATAGCGCCCAGCCTCACACACGCAGCCCTGAGCTTTTCCTGAGCTGCAGTTCCTTTGGGGATCATCATAGATCTCCCGACACGTCCGCTCACAGAACAGCACATCTGGTGAGGGTCTCCTCCAGCGCTCGCCCTGCGGACACTCTGGGAACACAAGCAAGAGATGTTACATCAGCACACATCCAAGGAGGAAAGGAATCAGGAGATGCAAACCTGGACTTCCTCCTGTTCGATTTTCAACCAGTACAATTTAATCATAGGGAAACATTTTCCCTGATGCTAAATATAAACATGCAGTATTTCAAAACTGCACAGTTGGGGCCCTCGTCTCTCTAGCCTGCTTTACCTCATCCAGATCAGTCTTGCCTCATCGCTCCAGCCTGTCCTGCCTCGTCCAACCCAGCCCAGCCTTGCCTTGTTTTTCTAGCCTGCCCAGCCTCATTATATTCAGCACCTCTTGCCTTCCTGCCCATCCTACTGTGTCAGTCCCTCCTGCCTCATCCTTGTCTCCTCTTCAGATTGACCATTGGATTGACGCCTGGACATTGACCTCCCTTGCTTACTACCTGCCTCTGATCCCTGCCTGGTTCTGGACTATCACCTATGTCATTCTCTAAGAGACTCTTGCCTAATTCCTGCCAGCCCCTGGAACCCAAGAGCTCAACCTGTGGGAAAAGGGGCTGGTGAAGTTGAAGCCCTAGATCAGTCTCCTGCCAGATAACCTCCGCCAGCTGACGTAGATGGCCTATGGAGCTCACCCCATAGGCTGCATCAACCTCACCACATACACATAGTCATAAGAACATAAAAACATAAGAAATTGCCATACTGGACCAAGCCCAGCATCCTGTTTCCAACAGTGGCCAATCCAGGCTACAAGTACCTGGTAAGTACCCAAAAACGAAGTATATCCCATGCTACTGATGCTAGTAATAGCAGTGACTATTTTCCAAGTTAACTTGATTAAAAGCAGGTAATGGACTTCTCCAAGAACGTATCCAAACCTTTTTTAACCCCAGCTACACTAACTGCACTAACCACATTCCCTGGCAACAAATTCCAGAGTTTAATTGTGCATTGCTAACTTCATGGAGTGCCTCCTAGTCCTTCTATTATCCGAAAGAGTAAACAACTGATTCACATTTACCCATTCTAGACCTCTCATGATTTTAAAGACCTCTATCATATCCCCCCTCAGCTGTTTTTTAGTAAGGGTAATTAAGGTGATTTTTAGAAACATTTTGGTTTATTTTCTAGCTTTTTGAACAGGTTGGTCTTTACACACCCTTAGTATGAGGAAAACTTCATTTTAGGGAATGTTGAAGATTTGCATGATTTTATTCAGAACAGAGAAGTAATTTTTAATTTTAATTTGTGAGGTTTTGGACAGTTTCTCTATGAGGCTAAATTTGATTCCCAGGTCCATGTGACATGCTGGAAGTCAATTCCCAAGCATCTTGAACCGCATTCATCACCCAACTGGACTGCAGAGACATTCCTCTTGTCTAGTGTATCTGACGATCATGTGAATTGAAATGAGAAATCATATGCTAATATTCTGGTCAGAATTTAGATGGAGATTTTCGGAACCTCTTAATTTGCTAGAACTGAGAACTGAGAGAAAGGGTGGGGGTTTGTGGATTTCTGGTTATATGTTACCAAAAAGCTAATTTTTCTGTCTTTTCCAAACCTAATACATTTTTATTTTGCTATAATGGGATTGTCTCCTATAGAGTATAAAAGTGTAAATGTGTGATGTAGATGCGCATGTACTGATTTTGCTTATATTACTTGTAATAGTAATATTTTGTTTTTTTCTGCTATTTCATTTTTTTCTGCTCCAACCTGTACATCCTATCCCTGGGAGAACTTTAATTGTGTTGGCATGTTACGCATGCCCATTCTAAATCATACAGCTGTGAGGTGCGTTATTCATGTGACCCTCCCTTAGGTAAGGGTTTACATTTTGTTTCATTCTAGGTACTGTAGTGCTTTTTTCATTATTGTAATTCTAGTTTAGAGTTAATTCTGTTCTGACATGTTGTACTCTGAATGGTAGACTATTTTGGATATATAATGTGATATGTGTGCCTGAGTCTGAGACCAACATGGAGACTATGATTGACCCAGAATCCTCTGCTGCCTTGGCCTGCTTGCAGTTCTGGCCATGGGAATCTTAAATGCCCTATTGACTCTAATTTGGAGAAATTCCAGGAGACATCTGGACAGCAGCTGGAGCTGTCTAAAACTTGTGATGGAGAGTCATAGGGTCACAATAAGCAGAAGGAAAAGGTCAGAATCTCACAGGCTAACATTTCAACTACAGGCACTGGTGAAACAGTTTTGGAAATCTCCCTGAGGGTGAAAAAAATGACAGGACAAATAACTGAAAGAAGATTGATGTGAACATCAGGCAAGTGGGCCCCAATTTGGGAGGGGGATCAGGGTAATATAGGTCTAATTAATCTTGTTTTGTGTATGTGATACTCCCATAGGTTCATGCAACTTAGGGATTATTGTACGTTTTACCTATAAAAAGCAGCACTCACTGACATACAAAGAGAGACAGAGGCTACTGCTTTTCATAAGCAGAAGCCCTGCCCTTCTGTTCCTCCCAAGGGTATTTGTATTCTTATTGATATGCAATAAAAAATTGATATTTGTTTCTACAAAAATTTGGTATGGTATCCTTGTGTCCGTGGAGAAGCGCCTTAAGCGTGTTTGGCGCTTAACAAATGTTTTGTGAAATATATTCAATCACTAAACATGCACAATTTGCATACTGAGAGAAGATGACCTGATCAACAAGTTCTTATTCCCTGTAGTTTGTCATTCCAGATGACGGTGAGTAAAAATCCTTTGGAACAGCAAATTTTGGCGTCCAGTTTTTAAAAGAACCAAGATAAGCAGCTGAAGGGAGAGAGGGCCAATTGTAGGAATCTGTGTGCCAGCAGCAGGAGTGAATCTCCCTCAGGGAAAGACAGCAGAATAAAGCCAGCTACATAGAAACATAAAAATGACGGCAGAAAAGGACCAAATTGTCCAAGTCTGTCCAGTAAGCTTATGGAAGTATCTGATGTGTCATGTAGGTTACCCCATGCTTATTTGTTTCCCAGATCATAAAAGTCAGGATTCACTTTGGATGCTGTTTGAATCCAATTCCCCATTACCCTTGTGCTTTTCAGTTTTCCACACTGGCCCTCGTCGATTGCTGTTGAATCCAGTTACCCATTATGCCATGCCACTGAAGCAGAGAGCAATGTTTGAGTTGGATCAAAGTATCAGTCTTATTGATTAAGGGTAGTACCCGCCACATCAGCAAGTTACCCCCATACTTGTTTCCTCAGATCGTAAAAGTCGGGGCCCTTGGTTGCTGAATGAATCCAATTCCCCTTTTCCCCCTGCCATTGAAGCAGAGAGCAATGATGGAGTTGCATCAACAGTGTCAAGGCTTATTGGTTAAGGGTAATAACTGCCACCCCATTAAGTTACTCTATGCACTCTTATCTTCATTTCCATCATTTAGCCTTTAGAGATCCATAGTATTTATCCCATGCCCTTTTGAATTCTCTCACTGTTTTGTTTTTTACCACCTCTTATAGAAGGGCATTCCAGGCATCCATTACCCTTTCTGTGAAGAAATATTTTCTGACCTTGGTTCTGAGGCGTCCTCCTTATAGTTTTATTTCATGACCCCTAGTTCTACTGATTTTTTTCCAACAGAAAAGGTTTGAAGTTTGCACATCATTAAAACCTTTTAGATATCTGAAATTCTGTATCATATCAACCCTGTGCCTCCTCTCTTCCAGGGATTACATATTCATATCCTTCAGTCTCTCCTCTTAGTTTTTCTGATACTGGTCCCACACCATTTTTGTAGCCCGCCTCTGGACCACCTCCATCCTGTCTCTATCCCTTTTGAGATAAGGGCTCCAGAACTGAACACGGTACTCCAGGTGAGGCCTCACCAAGGACCTGTACAGGGCCATCACCACCTCTATATTTTCTTACTGGTTATTCCTCTCTCTGTGCAGGCCAGCATTCTTCTGGCTTTAGCTATCACTTTGTCACACTGCATTGCCATCTTCAGATTGCCAGAAACTATCCCCCAAGATCCCGCTCTTGGTCCATGCACTTCAGCCTCTTCCCCCCCTTCCCCATCTCATACAGGTCTTTTGGATTACCACATCGCAGATGCATGACTGCACTTCTTGGCATTGAATCCCAGCTGCCAAATCTTTGACCACTCTTCAAGCCTTTATGATCACTTTTCATTCTCTGTACTCCTTCAGGCATGTCCACTCTGTTGCAGATCTTGGTATCATCCACAAATAGACAAACTTTATCTTCTATCCCTTCCGCAATGTTGCTCACAAAGATACTGGACAGAACTGGTCCCAATACCGATCCCTGTGGCACTCCACTTAACACCGTTCTTTCTTCAGAGTAGGTTCCATTTACCATTACACGCTGTCTCCTATCAGTCAACCAGTTTGTAATCCACTCCACCACCTTGGCACTCACTCCGATACTTCTCATTTTGTTCACAAGCCTCCTATGTGGAAGGGTATCAAAAGCTTTGCTGAAATCCAAATAGATGACATCAAGTGCTCATCCTCGATCCAATTCTCTAGTCACCCAATCAAAAAAATCAATCAGATTTGTCTGACAGGACCTTCCTCTCATGAATCCATGCTGCTTTGGGTTCAGCAACCCACCGGATTGAAGATAGATCCCTATCCTTTCCTTCAGCAGAGTCTCCATTAATTTTCCCACCACTGGCCTGTATTTTCCAGCCTCCTCTCTGCTCCCAATCTTGTGAAGCGGGACCACCACCGCTTTTCTCCAGTCTTGCAGCACCACTCCCATTTCCAGGGATCTATTGAATAGGTCGTGCATCAGACCCGCCAGCATATCTCTGAGTTCCCTCAGTATCCTGGGATGAACCTCATCCGGCCCCATGGCCTTGTCCACTTTCAGTTTTCCTAGCTCTTCCCATATGTTCTCTTCTATAAGCAAAGTTTTGTCTGCTCCACCCCCATCACTGTCTTTTAACTAATGACAGTCCTTCTCCAGGGTCTTCTTTAGTGAACACCAAACTGAAGTATTTGTTTAATATTTCGGCCATTTCTTCGTCTCTCTCCACACATTGATCCTTGTCATCTTTCAATTTCACTATACCACTTTGGACCTTTCTTCTTTCTCTGATATATCTGAAAAATGTTTTGTCACCTTGCTTTACCTCTTTGGCAATCCTTTCTTCCGCCTGACTTTTTGCTTTCTTGATTTCTTTCCTCATCTCCCTCAGTTTCACCAGATATTCTTCCCTGTGTTCCTCTTTTTGGGATCCTTTATATTTCTTGAACGCTGTTCTTTTTGCTTTTATTTTATTGGCCACTTCCTTTGAGAACCAGATGGGTTTCTTATTTCTCCTACTTTTGTTTACTTTTCTAACATATAGATTTGTTGCCTTTGTAAGTGCTCCTTTTAGTTTGGCCCACTGTTGTTCCACCTCTCTCATTTTCTCCCAGTCTTCTAATTATATCTCCAGGGATGTCTCCATTTCGACAAAGTCCGTATTTTTGAAATTCAGCACTTGGGTCTTCATGTGACTTCTCCGTATCCTATTTGCGATGTCAAACCATACTATTTGATGATCACTGGTGCTGAGATGGACACCCACCCAGACATTAGAGACATTATCCCTGTTAGTAGGCTCTAGGACGAGTGTAACTCCCTCCCTCGTGGGTTCCATTACCATTTGTTTGAAGAAAGCCCCTTGCAGGGCATCCACTATCTCTCTACTTCTGGCCGATTTCGCGGAAGGGATTTTCCAGTCTACATCCAGCAGATTAAAGTCTCCATCAATCAACACTTCTCCCTTCTTTCCCACATTTTGGATGTCTTCAATCAGATTTCTGTCTAGTTCTTCCATTTGAGTCAGAGGCCTGTAAACCACACCAGTAAAAATGTATGCCCCATTTTCTTTTTTTAGGACGGCCCATAATGCTTTTTCTCTACCCCACATTCCTTGCAGTTCAGTTGCTTGAATATTGTTTTTGACATAAACAGCTACTCCTCCCCCTTTTCTGGCCTCTTTGTCCTTCCTTAACAAGTTTTAACGCGATATGGCTGTATCCCAATCATGAGAATCTGTGAACCAAGTCTCCATAACAGCAACAATGTCCAAATCCACCTCCACCATTAAGGCCTGCAGGTCAGGGATTTTATTGCCCAAACTACGAGCATTTGTAGTCATAGCTTTCCAATATTTCTCCCTTGATTTGTTGTACTTCCTAGACAACTTTTCTGCTTTTTTGAGCTGACTGATTTTGTTATTTTTTCCTCCCACTTCCTGTATTGCTTGGGAGTGACCTGTCAATTTAATTGGCCATCTCCTGCCACCCCCGTTCTTTAGTTTAAATGTCTGATAATATATGATCTGAATTTGTCACTTAGCATCCTCCTTCCTGCCACAGACAAATGTAGGACATCCTTAACATATAGCTTTTTACTGCTCCATACACAACCTCAGCCTCCAATGTATCCAAAACCACTTTCTGTTGCATGTGGAATGGCCTCCTAGGAAGTGGATGGAGGTAAAAATAATGACAGACTTCAAGAAGGCCCAGGATATGGGCCTTACAGACAAATGAGACTAAAGATAAATGTTGGCTCTCTGGTATTGTTGAATTCAGTTGAAATGTGCAGACGATAGGCTACGCTTGTTATTTCGTGTCATATTCTGTGTTTCTGCGCCATATTTTTTCAATCTGTCTCACACAGGCTTCTTTCTCCCATAATAAAAGAATCATTATACCCACAAACATCTGCAGTTTTGCAATGAATTTTTATCCAATCTGTTTTGCCTGCCCTAGAAGTCTGTGCCAGAGCACTCAAGCAGTCACTGAGCATGGAGACCCGTCAGTGCTCTACGCATCAGAAAACCCTGCCCTTAAAGTCACACCGAGAGCGAAACTTCAGGCGGAAGGTTCTTTTTTATACCGAAGTATAGCGAGAAGCCTTCACTCCGGTTTACAATGAACAACTTCATACATGGAAACATTTAGTAACATAAAACATTAGTATTATAATTAACATCTCGGCTAAAGCAGAGTTATAAAGAACATCATTATATAACATAAATAAAGCAAGTATCGAATAAATGGGTTTTCTGATGTATAAGGGGATAATAATTTAAGAGTAAGGAGAAGTCAGAATGGAGGTGAGGAGGGGTGAAATAGAAAAATTAAAAGTGTAAGGGCAGGGTAATTAAAGAGAGAGGGAAGGTTAAAGGTAAGAAAGGGGAGAAAATAAAGAGGGGAGGAAAGAGTGGGGAAGGTTTAAGCGAAATGGAAGTAAAGAGAGGAGGAGAGGGTTAGGGTTCTTACAAAGGCAAATTACCAATGAATGAGGGTGGACATCAAGTTTAGACTGTGAATGCTTGCTTAAATAGCCAGGTTTTAAGTTCTTTTTTAAAGGATTTAGTATCCCTTATTGAGCTTAAATACGTTGGTAGGGAGTTCCATTCTATAGGACCAGCTATAGAGAAAGCTCGATTCCTGGTGATAGATAATCTCGCATCTGAGAGAGGGGGTATGATTAGCTGTAATTTATTAGAGATTCTTGTTGACCGTGGTGGTTTGTGGAGTTTAATCATGCAATCAAGTGGAAAGTTGTTATCTTTGTATATTTCATTATGAAGAATAGATAATGTCTTGTATTTGATTCTTTGAGAGATAGGTAGCCAATGTAGATTCATCAGGGTTGGTGAGATGTGGTTAAATTTCTTCTTTCCTGTGAGGACACGTGCTGCAGCATTTTGCAGTAATTGTAGGGGTTTAAGAGTGGATTTTGGGAGTCCAATGAATAGAGCGTTGCAGTAATCAATACATGAGAAGATGAGAGATTGCAGTACAGTTCGAAAATCATTTGGATATAGTAAAGGTTTTAGGTGTTTGAGTATGTGAAGTTTGTGGAAACCTTCTCTCGTTTTTGTAGCTATGCATGTTTTAAGGTTCAGCTCATTGTCTATCCAAATTCCTAGGTCTCTTACAGTGTTC
The DNA here is from genome assembly GCF_901001135.1 of Rhinatrema bivittatum. Classification (NCBI taxonomy): domain Eukaryota; kingdom Metazoa; phylum Chordata; class Amphibia; order Gymnophiona; family Rhinatrematidae; genus Rhinatrema; species Rhinatrema bivittatum. The sequence goes on along the minus strand of NC_042616.1, from coordinate 52,218,048 downwards.
TTCAGCTGGATATTGATGTTGTCAATTGAAAAGTGGGGAATTTGAGCATGAGAAGATCATCATGATTTTCAAGGGCTGACAGTGGCAAATGCCGAGAAGCATCAGGGAGGAGAAAGGTAGATGTTTTTATGGGGGGAAGGCACTCTAAACAGAGCGAGAACAGCAACTTCTGTGGAATGGAGGAAGCCTTCATTCCCACCCCAAATGAATATTCATTAAGGGGGCAGTTTTCAAAACTAAGTCAGCAGCTGCAAAGTCTGTGGATAATGATAAAGTAGGTGTATCTTTTCCTTTTGAAAACCGCCTGGGGAAAAAAGTAGCTGCAGAGATTTCCATCTGCTTTTTCTGCGGATACTTTTTCCATGAAAACCTAGGTGCATAGTTTCTATGTGTATTGATGCCTCCCCTGGCCTAACTCCACCTCTGATCCCACCTGCTTTTATCAGAGGTAAAAAGTACATGCACTGTTGATCCTTGCTCGCACTTATACTGGCATAAAGGTGAGGTATTTTTCATTCAGGCCTGCTTACCTGAGGTAAACAGTTTTTGAAAACTGCTCTCAAATTGTACTTGCAAAGTTTAGTTGCCCTGAAACCAGACTTGTTTGGGGGCCTTGAGGACCAGAGCTGTGAACCTCTGGTTTAGATTGAAAAAAAGACCAGAGATCTGTTGAGTCAAACCTGCTTCTCATTGCCTAACAGCCCTCTCTCTACATGGTAATCCATGGGGAAGGAGACAAAATTACACATGTGTAAGTCGGCCCCAGTGAGATGAGGCAAGAATTCTGGTCAGTTACAGGGTCTACAGGCAGCTTCAGAAGGAGGCTGGTGGAAGCCATTTTGAAAACATTAAGCAAGATACCAGAGTATGAGGAAAACTTAAAGGGGAGGAAAGAGAAGGGAAAAGAAGCAGTGCTAGCATAATTTAGTGTAGATGGAATGGGTGCTTATACATATTTTAGACAGATGAGGAAAGATATGGTCAGAGAAGGATGGTGTGTTGATGACTCTCTGTCAATCATTCTGCCTGACTGATGCAGACCAAGAGGGGACAAAAGGGGTAACAGGAGAAATGATACCAACACATTAATGTGAGAAATTAGGGGTGAGGGAGAGTGAGGAAGAGTTTAAAAACAGAAAATAGTTTGAGGATTGTTGTAATAGGAGAAAATGAAATTGTGATAATGATAATAGTAATAAAGCAATATACAGCATTATGCTGTAATGAGACTGTAAAGGAAAACCCATGTCTCTCACCACAATCTGGAAGAGTACATAGTCGCTGGTGCATGGGGGAGCCCACGCAGTCTTCCCCCTCATACAGACGTTGCTGGCTCTGGTACCGTATGGAGGTCTGCATTCCGCTCCCGCATGTCATAGAGCACTGGGACCACGGAGACCACTGGGACCACCGGCAATCCACTGCGGAGAGAAGAGCACCATTTCACACTGGAACAAGAGAGGCCAACCTGCTGCACTGACTTAAAAACACTCACATATTTCTCAGGCATCAATAAATCACAGGAAGAAGACTTTTTCCATAGGAAAAGGAGCTACAAGGACAAGGGGTCCTGAATATGAAGAGAGAAAAGTTCAGAGGAAACATGAGAAAATGCTTCTTTACTGAGGAGGTGGCAAACGCTTGGAACAACCTACAAGCAGCACTTCACCCTGATCCCCCACCACTCAACCCAGATCTCCCATCCAAAAACTGCAGACAAAATGCTAGTGTGATTTCAATTCCATGACACAATTAGCAGGTGTAAAAGCATGCATAGAAGTTCAGTAATGAATGCTCGCATACCACTTTCAAAATACTAACTTGTGCACAAACTTCTGAACTCCGCCCTGGAATGCCCCTAAATTTCACCTTGATTTTTCCTTTCACATTTACATGTGATGCTGCTGGTACACAAAGACGTCAGGAGGGCTTTCCAAAATACTACTTGCGTGCATACATGCTAATTAAAGGCATGACTTCCAATTTCACTCACTGAAACCATTTGAAAAGTAATTTTCAAAAGGATATTCATGCATAAACCTTAGTTTATGTGAATCAATTGGATTTTACACCTCTACCATCTGCTGGAGACAGAGAAATACTAAAGGCAGGTGGATTGCCAATGGCACACTAGGTTATATGGCTGTGTCAGTGAAACTATTTTCTCTCTCTCCATCTGCTGGCAGAGAGGCAAAACCCAGGAGTCTGGATTGATCTGGGTATGTACAGGAAAGGAAAATTGGTTCTTACCTGCTAATTTTCGTTCCTGTAGTACCACAGATCAATCAGACTCCTGGGTTTTGCTGCCTTGCCAGCAGATGGCGACAGAGAAACTTTCACTGACACTGTACATAACCTGCAGTCCCTCAGTATTGACCTGTACCCAAGCCAAGATGACAGCAACGAGCTTAAATTTCTAAGCAAACTCACTCCCCTACACCATTCCGGAAGAAGGTGAAGTTGCCCAAAAAAGACAATGCAAACCTTGTTTCCCAAATTTAACATAAGCGATCAGGTTTGAAAAACCTCTAACAATTTGTACTATATACAAAGCAACAGTATGAGCAGTGGCTCATTGCTAGGTTCACCAAGCATCCTAGAGACTTCAAGTGCATTGGTACCTTTTGTACTGATTTTCAACAGAGGTCATCTGATTTCGCACAAATGAGCCAGACATCCAGATACAGATACACCAATACACCATCCTTTTGCAATGCGGCTGCCCTTACCACTGTCACCTTGATGAAGATACATGGAGCCATCACCAGCTGAAGGGAAGGTCTCAAAACCAAAAATGTTCTCTTAGAACCATGAACCTCTGGAATCTCTGGTGCTTCGGCCTGATGACTATGTGCAGACATTCCACCCAGGAGAAGAAGGATGGATCTATACTGGAGTCCATAGGCCCAAACTTGCTCTCTCCAACCTCTCTCTCTCTCAGGGAAGCTTCTGCCCTTGGGAACAAGGAAGGAGGGGAACTGACCACTATCTCACCTCCCATTCCACTCCCTTCCAGAGACACCATAGGCCGAGGGGATGTCCCAACATGGGCAAAAACTGTAGTAGTAAAATCGCTTTGAGCTTCTAAACAGCACTGATACAAATGGAACGAGAGTGAGGACTGAATTGCTATCAGATGACAAGCCTCTCAGATAGCAAGATGCTTGGACCTGTTGTCCCCGGCACCTAGCCCTAGGCAGCCTCCTATGCGCACACCAATGCCACCCGGGCGTACATGCATACCCCTCCAGGACGTGCACAAATACGCGCTCAAAACTAGGTCATGGTCATATCCGAGCAAGTACCTGTGCAAATATGTGCTCAAGTTTAAGTCTAAGTCTTATGCACACAAGTACCTTCGCAAATACGTGCGCCATTCTAGGTCGCAACCTTACATGCATAAGTACCTGCGCAAATATGCTCACCAGTCTAGGTTGCGACCCTCCATGCATAAGTACTTTCTAAATACGCACTCAAGTACCTGCGCAAATATGTGCTCAAGTCTAGGTCGCAGACATATGTGCTTAAATCTAGACCACGGCCTTATGCACATAGGTCCCTGCGCATGCAATCACCATGCAGCGAGAATGCATGTACACGCCTATGCATGAAGGAAAAGGACCGCTGCCGTGGATTATCACACAGCTAAGCAAAGCCTGCCTGCACCTTCAGCGCATTTAGGTCTGGATCTGTTTAACATCTGGCACCTAAAATCATCAGCCTGAAGATCTTCTCAATAGCTTACGCCTCTTGAATGGCCAAGAATCCATAGAGACTGGGGCCAAGAGCCAGCATCCTGCTAAACCCGCTTTGTGCATAAGCAAATTAAAACTGGCAGGAGACCTCTACGAGAACCAGAGACTCCTCCTCAGTGCAAGTGCCTCTCTGCACCTCTGCGGGACAGGGAACCACCAGTGAAAGTTGAGGAGGGGCTTTCCCTGCCTCTCCCTCCGATGCTGCTAGGGAATCGAAAATGGCCGCTGTTTCCATGCTGACGGAGAAAGTCTCAGCACTAGATCCCGTTATCTGCGAGGCTTGTTCTCCCTGTGCGGTCATGCTCAACGCAGACCCTCGAACGCCATGGCGCTTTTGCCACATGCACACGCTGTTTCTCCCCACATCCGTGGCCCCACCAGCATCTCAACGGCAAGCAGGGGAACAGTCCCTCAGCGCCACGGAGCCAACACCTGGTCTCCTCTGCAGGCAGAAAAGCTGCTGAAAAACCCCATCCCTGAGCTCCCCGAGCTGCTATGGTAGCTTCCCCCCCTGGAACCCCAATGCTGCACAGATTCCTCTAACTAATTCCATGTTCCCTGTACGTACCAGGATCAGTCCAGACACCTGGGTTGTGAAGGTAAATAGAAACCAATACTTTCTTTTGGTGCAGAGGTGCAAGTTCCAGAAGCGCAGGCCGCATGGCAGATCAGAAAAGAGCCAGACCACTGGCTATATCCATCTCCTTTCACCAAAGTTTAGCCACCCAGCCCAGGCAAACTGTTTAAAAGGGATACTTCCCTGCTCCACTGGGCTGTCTCAAGGAGGATGAGGGATCTGGACCACCAGATGTGCACCTTACGGACCTCCGGACCGAGCTATCAGAAGGGTCACCAACCACCTGCCTGTCCACCTCAAACCAGGGGATTTGCCCCGCCAGGACCTCACAAACCCTTGGGAGGATCCAGAAATTTTGTCTTTTAATCTTTTTTTTCTTTCTCTCCAGACTGCAGGTTTTGCACCATCTACCATGTGCTGGAGACAGAGACATACTGAGGGACTGCAGGTGGCACAGTGGGTTATGTACAGTGTCAGTGAAACTTTCTCTGTCTCCATCTGCTGGCAGGGAGGCAAAACCCAGGAGTCTGGACTGATCTGGGTACATACAGGGAATTGGATATTAAAAACTACCCTGAAGAATATTCGGGAAAAAGGATCTCCACTTGATTACACATGTGCTTTTTCCTGCACGCACAGTAGGCATTCCTTGGGGCAGATTTGGGTCAGGGAACGGATTTGTGCACATACTTTCGATTTTTCACACAGAAACTTCCTGCATGCATGGGACATCACACGAATTTTCAGAGTGGACTTATGCATGCAAGTCCGCCTTCCGAAAATCCAGGCTGTTTGACAACGATCCTCCTAACGCAAATACAGAAACAGGCAGACAAGCACGGTCATTTGCCCATCCCCCTCTCCCCGCACTGCGCTGTGTTCCCGCTGATCACCACCTGTCAGCATCCTATAGGGACCCAGGTGAGGTGGAATTTCCTCCTGTTTTGGGACATAAGCCTATCAAGCAACGTGGACAATAAACCCCTTCCTTAAAAACAATGAGCTAGCAGCGTTCAAAAACAGAATGCGACTTCTGTAACGAGCACTGTTCGAGAGCTGTTTTGAGGACAAAAGCGTCGCTGTGTCACCAGAAAGGAATGGCCTGCCTGTGCCAGCCATTCACTGTTTTCCCCACATCAGTGTGGGAGGCAGCGCCCAAGACTCTGTCCTTGGTACCCAAGATGTGGATTAGACAGTGCTCAGGGGGGCCTCTCCCCCTCAGGGGTGCAACTGGATTTTACTTACCACTGCAGTCCTCCTGGGTGCAGGTGAATTCTCCGCCCTGACAGACGCTGGAAAGAGAAAGCCAGGCAAATGAGCAATGGAGATGAGGCACAGAGCGTGGTCCTTTAACAAGGTGCGGCGCGGATGATTAGCCATCCTTCCGCCCCTCATGCCCCCAAAACACACTCGCATGCACATAGCATCACAACCTGGATGGTCACATTCAGCCACATACACACACGCAACCCCATATGCACACGCCCGCCCACTCATGCAGTCACCTGCAGACCCACACATGCAGACCCAAACTCCTCAGCCTGAGGCAATGCATCTTTTATATCCATTCAGGTCTCCAGGTGTAGGTCTCCTTTGTGGATGGAGCTAAAATCACTGAAAGTCATTGAAGCTGGGCCAGAAATGTGTCCCAGGACGTCACCCAGCTGCCATTTTGCTCATCTCCAAGACCCACTGCCTGGGCTGAGTGCCCACTCACTTACATGGATGGTGTATGATTGTGCCTGCTGGATGCTCCTCACCCTCATACCTCAGACCTGTTTGGGACCCAGTGCCTGGGCTGAGTGCCCGCTTGCTTACCAGGTGTTACACTGGTGATGTATAATGGTACCCGCTGGGTGCTCCTGCGCCTTCTCTTCCAGCGAGAGGTTGAAGGACCAGGGAATGGTGAAGGCTGTAAGGAGGGAACACCGGCAGTCATCCGGGGAAACACACTTCCCATCCTGCAGTACCTGCAGAAGAGAGTAACTTTCAGGGCTTTGAGTGACATGGGTGCAAAGTATTTCAAAATTTGCTTATTTAATTTATTGTAAAATGATTTCTATGCCACTGATCGTGGCGGCTCACAGTAAAACATACATATTTCAGTACACCTAATATGTGACAAGCACATTACATGCGAAAATTACATCATTTCTACTATCCACTTCTTATTCTGATGCATTATTTTGTCATTAGGTTTTTTAACCCATCAACACACCAGGGGCTGGATTTTCTAACTTTGCGGAGCTCCTTGAATTTGGTGGTAACGGGGAGGGGCCTGCGAAAGCCAGCAACGATCGCATCACCTCGGTGTTTTCGCTGCTGGCTTTAACACCCAATAGCGCCACCGTGAAAGGTGGCGCTATTGGGTGTGCTACTGGCAGCGATAATGTGGCTTGCCGTATCGCCACCAGCGAAGTCTTCGCAGCGTCCGCCGCGACGCTGCCCTGATTCCTCCTCTTCTGGTGCCGACGCCGCCCCGACTCCGCCCCCTTTTAGTTATTGCATGCGAAAAGGGACTTTTTGAGTGCGAAAAGTCCCTTTTCGCGTGCGATACTGTAGGAAAATGACTCCCTAGGCTGTACATCTTCAAAAGCAACCTTAAAAATCCATATCTCATGCACAAATACAGGTGAATTTACAAAAGAGTTGTACATGTAAATGTAACAGACTATCATAGCAATTTCAAAAGCCATTTATCTGCATTAAGTGCACTTAATGTGGGTAAAACCTACTGACAATTCAAAAGCATTTAGTGTTTTTCTAGCTGGTCCTGGAGTTACCTCCAAGCCAGTCTGGCTGCATATTCATTGTGGCTATCCTGAAAATCAGACTGGCTTGGAGATAACTCCAGGAGCAGCTAAAGAAACACTGCTGTAATTCTATAAAAGTATTTTTTTAGGAACATATGTTTGGTTGTTTAGCAATGCAAGATTTCTTACCTTAGTTTTTGAGTGCTTTTAACTTAATTAATTTTGATGAACTGAATTAGAGATGAGTATTTATAATATTTATTCTTATTTTCCTGTGGGTTTTCAAGGATTATTAAGGTTGGAAGGCTATTTTTTATTATTTTATTTTAATGTTTATGTTTTACTATTGTATTTCTTCTAACTGGTTAATTAATTGTATATTACTTTGTTCAACACCTATTGTTCACCATGTTGATTTTATATTTTGAAAAAGCAGTATATAAACTTACATAAATACATGTAAATAAAGTAACATCAGGCTGGATTCAGCCAGATCAAGAACTTGGAAAAACTACCAGAAAAACATTTAGGAAATATTTATTTATTTAAAGATTTTTTTTTTATATACCGCTTATACAAACAAAGCGTTGAGGTTTACAATGTTAGTAGATAAAAATAGAAATACAGAATTGAATTCTATTTAAAATAAAATAAAAGAAACAGGATACAATTTAAAAGTAATATAAATATTAGGATTGAGGAAGGGGGAGGTAGGAGAATGAAGTGCTCCAATTGAATATGATCAAGGGGTTAAGAAGTTTGCGATTATTGAAAGCTGTTGAACATAAATACATTTTGAGAGCTGTTTTTAAATTCTTTTGTAGTGGGATTGAGTCAAATGTGTACAGGTAATGCATTCCACAATGTTGGGCCGGCTACTGAAAAGGCTTGTCTACGGGTTATGGTCAAGTCTTGCTGTTTTGATAGTAGGTATTTCTAATAGGCATTTGTCTAGTGATCGTAATTGCTGCGACAGTTTGTATAGTCTTAATGGTTTCCTTATTGACCCTTTGCTTATCTTATTCTTTAGTTTATTTATTTGATAGACTGTCTTTCCCATAGGCTTCAGAGCCATTAACAAAACTAATCATTTGATACATAGTTAAAATAATAAAACATAGTATAGTAAATGAAAATAAAATAATGAAACAAGATTACATTAAATAAAAAGCATCAAAAAACATTACTTAAACCAATAAAAAATACACAAAGCCAATTACACAATGTATATAAATAAAAATGTAAATGATCGTTTGTTCAAAATCTTGAATCTCCGAAAGTTCTTTACCGATTGCTCTGAAATGTTGACACAATGTTGCATTCGATTTTGCGAGTGTTTTTATATATCTATATTATAAAGATGTCATACATGTGACAGGTAAAAACATGCTTTTTGGGAAAAACAGCACCATCTGTTGAACGTAAAAGCAACACACACTATCTCTGACCAACGGACCGCAAATGCGCAGTAGAGAGCAGCTCTACCGCACATGTGTGGACCATAGAGCTCTGCGCAACGTGCTGGGTGTCACAGAGAGGAGGAGAAAAGGGCAGATGAGTCACCGCTCCAAGAAACGGCTCAGCCTGTTCCTCCGCCACTGGGGAAGGGGGAGGGAGTAGGGACTGCCGGACAGTTACACACAGGAGGAGGAAAGGGTAAAAGAGTCACCGAGCCAGTCCATCCACCGCCGGGGAAGGGGGGAGGGAGTAGGGACTGCCGGACAGTTACACACAGGAGGAGGAAAGGGTAAAAGAGTCGCCGAGCCAGTCCGTCCACCGCCGGGGAAGGGGGGGAGGGAGTTGGGACGGCTGGAGCAGAGCTAATGCGCTTTGTGAAATTAAACCTGACTGAGCCACGGCAACGCGTGGCCGGGTACAGCTAGTATTAAATAAGCATAAAAATGCAAAGTCAAAATAATATAGTAAAATGCTGCACTGGATAGTTGGTCTCTTTGCTGGGCTCCCTTTTGATCTCTTTGCTGCTTTCCTTGTTGGTGTGATCTTTGGCCTCTTTGTAAATCTTTTCTTCGCTGTCTTTGCTGCTGTTTTTGTAGCCTCCTGGTCTCTTTGCTGTTTTCTATGTTTTGCTTTTTACTGGTCACCTTTCTACTTGTAACTCTGGGCTCAGTTCACCCAAATTGTTCTTTTTTACTTTTGGAGGCCTAGTAATAGCAAAAAAGCTGAACCACCACTGTTCTATAAGGGGATATTTACATGGGAAAAAAATATTTGGAATTACCTGAAAAAAGACAGAAGGGAATGGACCCACTACAGCAAACACTAATTCACCCAAATACATAAGTGCTTTGCATTTACTTCTCAGCTCCCTCAAAACTGATTATGGCCAGGATTTATCAAAATGCACTAAATATCGCATGCGATAGGAAAAGGGGTGTGTTTTATGGTAATAGCCTGTTTATTGCAAAGTGTGCTATCTTAGCGCTTCGCATAGGTATTACCACAGAGTGCGATAGCTTTTTTGCACTTTGCGGTAAGTACCACAATTGTGGTACTCTCTACTGGGTAACATCAAGCTAGGTTGAGAGAACATTGTACAAATCTCATCTTTGGGTGAGTTTCCTCACTCCGAAGGTCATCAAATCTTCACAAGAGAGCACTGTTCTGTTCGTATGTCTCACTCTGAATGTCAAAGTGGCCCCTAACCCCTACACTACTACCTAAACCTCACCTCGAGGTTCTAGGTGGGCCTCATATAGAGGTATAAATACCTATGTACTATAAGGGCCTTATAGCTAGGCGCTTTCTCTTTCTCTCTCTCTCCTCCAAGCCATATTGCGCAGCTTAATGCAAATGAAAAAGGTGTAGTTAAAACTGTGCGATATGCGATATGGCTTTGCAAATGGCTTTGCAAATTGCAAAGCCAGCCACTTGGCCAATCATGATTCTTCTTCCTTGTACTGCCCTTTTGGATTTTTGCACCCCAGCTACGTGACGCCAAACATTATGCCATTAAATCTTAACTGCCACATCTTTGTTTCATCTGTTACAAGAAAATTCCTCCCTACAAGAAAATTATTATTTACCTGCTAATTTTCGTTCCTGTAGTACCATGGATCAGTCCAGACAGTGGGTTATGTCCCCAATCCAGCAGATGGAGTCAGCACAAGCTTTGAGGGGGCGTATCCATATATACTACTACCCCCTCTGCAGGAGTTCAGTATCGAGTATATCAAAGCCAGAGTAGAAACCCCCGAAGGATCAAGTTTGTGGAAACAGATAATGAAAACAATTGTAACCGCAACAAGTAACTGCAAACATCCTACCAACTTGTAGGGAGCTGTGAAAAACAGCGAAAAGAAACAACTGTGAAGACACAGAACACTGCGAGCAAGAAGCAGCGCAGAGCTGAGCAGGATCAAGAACCCAAACGCGGTGGGCGTCTGGACTGATCCATGGTACTACAGGAACGAAAATTAGCAGGTAAATAATAATTTTCTTTTCCCTGTACGTACCTGGATCAGTCCAGACAGTGGGATGTACCCAAGCTTCCCTAAATCGGGTGGGGTCCTGCGAGGCCTGCTCGGAGAACCTGCTCGCCAAAGTATCCAGAGACCGAAGAGGCGAGGTGCAGACGATAGTGCCTCGAGAACGTGTGTAACGATTTCCAGGTGGCTGCCCTACAAATTTCCTGCGAGGATACCGAGCGAACCTCCGCCCAGGAAGCCGCCTGAGAACGTGTAGAATGCGCTACGATTCCGGGTGGGGGAGTCCGACCCGCCCCAATGTAAGAAGCAGCAATGCCGGCCTTCAGCCATCTGGCAATGGTAGTCTTCGAGGCCTGAGACCCCTTCTTAGGACCGGCCCAGAGTACAAAGAGATGGTCAGAGGTTCGGAACTCATTTGTAGCCTCCAGATAGAGGCGCAGAGTGCGCTTGACATTCAAGAGACGGAGAGACTTCGGCTCTGAGGAAGAGAAGGACAGCAACTCCACCGTCTGGTTCACATGGAATGCAGAAACCACCTTCGGAAGGAAGGAGGGAACGGTGCGAAGCGAAACTCCAGAGTCGGAGAAACGGAGATAGGGCTCTCTACACAACAGAGCCTGCATCTCCGAGATGCGTCGAGCGGAACAGATGGTCACAAGAAATACAGTCTTGAGAGTGAGATCCTTTATCGTTGCGCTGCGCAGCGGCTCGAACGGTGGTCCCGACAGGGAGCAAAGCACAAGGTTAAGACTCCAGGAGGGACAAGGGTCCCGTAAAGGAGGACGCATATGCTTGACACCCTTGAGAAAACGAGCAATGTCAGGATGCTGTAGAAGAGAGCCCCCATCGCTCAACAGCGAACCAAGGGCGGCCACCTGAACCCGTAATGAATTATTGGTGAGCCCTTTTTCCACCCCCGCCTGTAGAAACTGAAGGATCTGAGGTACAGAAGCCTTAGCGGGTCTCGTGGCCTGGGTGGTACACCACAGCTCGAACACCTTCCAGACTCGAACATAGGCCGATGTCTTTCGTGCCCGCAATAGCGTGGATACTACCGCCTCCAGGTAGCCCCGACGCCGGAGGCGGCGCCTCTCAAAAGCCAGGCTGCAAGACAGAAGAATTCTGCCTGCTCGAAAAATACTGGGCCCTGATGTAGGAGCTGGGGGAGGTGCCCCAGCCTGATTGGCCCGTCGATCACCAGCTGTAGCAGGTCCGCAAACCAGGGTCGCCTGGGCCATTCTGGGGTGACGAAAACCACGGTCCCCTGATGGCTTTCTATTCTGCGGAGCATCCTGCCCACCAGGGGCCATGGTGGAAAAGAAAGATATGGCGGCCACGGGAGGACCAGGGCATCCACTCCCTCCGCGCTCTCTCCGGCGACTGAAGAAGCGTGGAGCCTTGGCGTTGAGAGCGGACGCCATCAGATCCAAGTGGGGGGCCCCCCACCGATGGACGAGAAGTTGCATTGCTTTGTCGGAGAGAGACCACTCTCCGGGTCCAGCAGTTGACGACTGAGGAAGTCCGCCTGGACGTTGTCCACACCGGCGACGTACGAGGCCGCTAGCCGGACGAGATGACGCTCCGCCCATTGCATCAGCAGCGCCGCCTCGAGCGCGACCTGCGGGCTGCGCGTGCCTCCTTGTCGGTTGATGTAGACCACGGTGGTAGCGTTGTCCGATAGGATTCTGACTTCTCGGTTCCGAAGAAGCGGGAGGAAATGTCGCAGAGCTAGCCGGACCGCTCTGGTTTCCAGACGGTTGATTGACCACTTCGCCTCCACCGTGGACCACGTCCCCTGCGTGGCGCTTCGATCGCAGACTGCACCCCAGCCTGCTAGACTGGCATAGGTGGTCACCACCACCCAATTTGGCAGATCGAGGGACATGCCACGGGCCAGGTTCGGCGGATCCAACCACCAGCCCAGACTGTCCCTGGCATTCTGTGGGAGCGGGAGAATCATCTGATAGTCCTGCAATACTGGTTTCCAACGGGAGAAGAGCGCCCACTGTAAGGTCCTGAGGTGCGCGAAAGCCCAAGGTACAAGGTCGATGGTGGACCCCATCACTCCCAGGAGTTGCAAATAGTCCCAGGAGGTGGGCTCTGGTAACGCAGAGGACCGTCGTGTGTGATCCCGCAAGGATTGAGCTTTGTCCTGGCGCAGAAAAACTTTGCCCAGTAGGGTGTCGAAAGTTGCCCCCAAAAAAAACCCAAGCGTTGCGAGGGCATGAGGGAGCTCTTGGAGAAGTTCACTACCCATCCCAGGGAATGTAGAAACCGTACTACTCGGGTCACCGCTGAGCGTCCATGATCGAATGACTTCGCCCGGAGGAGCCAATCGTCCAGATAAGGATGAACCAGGATGCCCTCCTTCCGGAGAGCTGCCGCCACAACTACCATGATCTTGGTGAAGGTGTGCAGCGCCGGCGCCAATCCAAACGCGAGAGCCGTGAACTGAAAATGCTGGTCCAGAATTTTGAAACGAAGGAAACTGTGGTGGTCCGGGCGGATGGGAATGTGCAGGTAGGCCTCCATTAAGTCCAGGGAGGCGAGGAACTCCCCCCGATGCACCTCCGCAATCACTGACCGGAGCGTTTCCATGCGGAACCGAACGACTCGAAGGGATTTGTTGACTTCCTTGAGGACTAGGATAGGCCGGAAGGAACCGTCCTTCTTTGGTACGACGAAATAGATGGAATAGTGGCCCGAGTAGCGCCTATCTCCCGGAGTCTGTCCAGAGTCAGCTGCACCGCTCCTCTCTTGAGGTCCGAGCCACAGGGGGAAAAGATGAACCTTCCCTGCGAGGGGCGGACAAATTCCAATGCGTAGCCGTGTTTTATGGTATCCAGGACCCACTGGTCCGAGGTGATCCGTGCCCACTCCGCTTAGAAATACGTTAGTCGGTCCCCAATCCTGGGGACAGGGGAGTGGGCGAGACTGGCATCATTGTGAAGACTTGGTATAGGGGTTCCCGGTTCCGGGAGTAGTGCGTGCGGGCCGATGCCCGCGGAAGGCGCGCAACCAGGGCTGAGACCTGGGGGCGGATGGCCGGGAGCCCATCTGTCTGTAGCCCCTGTAGCGCCGTTGCGCTCTGGCTCTGGTCCGAGAAGAAGAAAACGCTCTGGATGGTCGAAACCTATCCTCCGGCAGCCGATGAACAGCGTTCTCCCCCAGGGACTTGATGATCTGGTCCAAATCCTCCCCGAAGAGGAACTTGCCCCTGAAGGGAAGAGAGCCCAGACTGGACTTAGAGGACGTATCAGACGCCCAATTGCGTAGCCACAGTAGTCGTCGTGCTGCCACTACCGAAACCATGGATCTTGCGAGGACCCGAAAAAGGTCGTACGAGGCGTCCGCCCCATACGCCACTGCGGCTTCTAGCCGATCTGCCTGGGCAGCCTCATCGGACGGCAGGTTCTGAGACGTGAGGAGTTGTTGCACCCAAAGGAGACTAGCCCGCTGGGCAAGCGAACTGCACATCACCGCCCGCATACCCAGAGCGGAGACCTCGAAAACCCGCTTAAGGAAACTTCCAACTTACGATCCTGTGTGTCCCGCAACGCCGCACCTCCCGTCACTGGGATAGTCGTCCTCTTCGTGACCGCCGACACTGCGGAGTCCACCTTTGGGACCTTGATGAGGTCCAGAAAATCTTCGGGGAGTGGGTACAGCTTTTCCATAGCCCGGCTGCTCTTCAGGGAGGCCTCCGGGGTGTCCCATTCCCTGGTGAGAAGTTGTAAAAACGAGTCATGAATGGGAAAAGCCCGAGCCCTCGGCCGGAGTGCCGCCAGGACAGGATCTCCCTTCCTTGAAGAAGTGATGACAGCGGGAGCTACTGGGGCAGGCGGGTCTGGTGGCGGATCCAAATCTAATTCTTGGATGATCTGCGGGATGAGGTCGTCCAGCTCTTCCCTCTGGAAGAGGCGTAGGGTACGCGGATCATCCCCCTCCTGTGTGCCGTCCCCTTGTCCCCCGTCCGGGAGGTCAAGTCCATGTCCCGCTGGGTCTGACACCGCCCCCACTGCCGCGGGCGTGGATCGGACCCGGGTAGGAAGGCGGGAGGCCCCCACTCCCGGAGGGTCGGGGGGGGCCGGCGTCGAGGGCGACATCCGAGGGATCTTAGGAGGGGGGGGGGGGTCCCACAGGTGCTTCCAGCCCCTGCAGATAAGCGGTATGCATGAGCAGGATAAACTCCGGAGAGAACCCCGGCCTGCTCGGGTGCGCTTCGGGGGCGGCGTGGTTCCTGCTCCCTGGCTCTGGGTGCTTGGTTCCTGCACCAAAATCGGGGGAACACCCCCGCTGGTAGAGTCCTCCAGGGATCCGTTCTCCCTCGTGGCCTCCAGGGATCCGTTCCCCCTCGTGGCCTGCGCCTCAGGGCGCTCAGAATGTAAAATGGCCGCCGTTCCCGCCAAAAATGGCGGAGTGGCCAGCCCGCACCGCCCGGGCAAAAAAGAGAAATCAGTCAGGGACTGTGAGGTACCTTCCCCCCCGGGAAGGCATCGTGCACAGATGCCCTCCCGGGAAATCCGGGTCCCCGGGTCTCCGCAGGCCGCACAGCGGGACGGCCGCGGCATCGGGATCGCTGCAGGAGAAAAGAAAAAGCCACGGGGGGGGCCACGCGCACAAAGGCGCCGCTGCGGGGGGGCCCGGTCGGCCCGCACTGCCCGCTGTCCGAAAATAGAGGAGGGTGCCGCGGGGGGGCCTTCCCGGCCACACGACCCGCCCCAGACATCTTTCCCTAAATGGCTCAGCAGCCCATGAGGAGCTGTAAAATGGCCGCGGGTGAGGGAGCGAAGAGGCCGGCTCCACCGGCTTTCGCGGGCACCGGGGGCTGAGCTGTAAAGGAAAAAACTACAAAGGAAAAACAAACTTACCCCTGGCTGCAACGAGAAATAAACAGCAAGGCCGCAGAGAAGAGACAAGGAAGATAAGCCACTCCCCAGAAGTTGAAAGAACTCTGCCTTTTTTTTTTTTTTTTTTTTTTTTTTAAACTTAATACAAACTTGATACAAACTTGATCCACAGAAAAAGACAACAACAAGCCATAATCAAGCAAGAAAGTGAAGGAAAAGGAGGGGAAGCCTGATTCCCCTACTCGCATCTGCTGGAGTCAGAAGATACTGAACTCCTGCAGAGGGGGTAGTAGTATATATGGATACGCCCCCTCAAAGCTTGTGCTGACTCCATCTGCTGGATTGGGGACATAACCCACTGTCTGGACTGATCCAGGTACGTACAGGGAACAGCCCCTCTGCAATATTTGTTTATGCTGAACTGAACCAGCTTCAGAACTTGGGAGTGCTGACATGTTGCGGGGCGCAAAACCCAAGCAAAAAAAAAAAAAAGTCAGCCTGTTGAGTGGCTTCCAGTTCCCAACATCCCCATCATAATTTGGTTCCATCCTATCACACTGCATTGAAAAGAACCCCATCCACAACCCCTTATTCAGTGAAGAACACAGCACTTCTGGAGACACACCTGACCAGGGGGACAAGCGCATCCAGGCTCGCAGCTCTCCTGCAGGCATTCGGTTCCAGGCTGGAGGTCAGCGCAGGTGTAGGGACAAACCGTGGCACAATCCGTGTACTCCTGGCCATCTGGACATTCTACAACAGCACACAGAAGATGAGAAATGAGAGAAAAGACGGTGGCAAATCCAAACAGAGGTTGTTTGTTCTTTTAATTTCTCATTTTTTGCCCTGCATTGGAGCGCGACAGCTGCCAGGGGATGTCCAGGCCTAATGGATGCAGCAGACATGTCGTTATTTCTGTTCTTTCCTGCTCCAGGGCTTCTTTAGGCATCACTGCTAGACCCGGGACACCAAGGAAGGAAGGGCAAAGGGCAGACCTGAGGGAACCAGACAACTGGCTATTTGGATCTCCCACACAACCTGGGCACAGCTCTTCTTAAGGACCACCAACACCAGATAGGATACATAATGAAATGCTCAAATACTGTAATCCAGGAAGCACTAGTAAAACAATTTAACTTGCTTCTTACTTTCTGGCCCTTTCTCTAAGACATGGTTAGAGGAATTAATTGCATCAATCTACAAACATGGAGATACCACAAATATAAACTATTATAGATAGATCTGTGTCAACAGTAATAATAGTCCATCGTTCTGTAGTATTGTAGGGAGCTATCTCATGTTTATTTATTTATTTATTTAATTTATTTATTTAAAAGTTTTTATATACCGGAATTTAGCAGGCTGCCTCCATTCCGGTTTACAGATACAACAACTTAATACATTTGGGAGCAACTGACAATAAACAGGAAAACAACTGGATCATCAAATATGAACCATATACCCAAGAAACTGACAGGCCCCAAGCACTGAAACAACAAGAGCACTGTCTCGGTGGAAAATGAAGAACTTTTGTCCTGTTACACTGAAGGATACATTATCAGATCTGCCTGTTTGCATGTTCCTGTGTCAATAGGAGCAAAGCAGACAGAAAGACAATGACTTAAGCTCCTAAGCAAGTGTCAGGGATGAGCCAAGGTGAGTCCATAGGTCAGAAAGACCTCCGGGGGCTGGGAGCAGTCGGAGATGGAGAAAAACGCTAACACTGGCAGACAGCTTGGCATACAGTCGTGGCAGTTCTCTCCCCAAAGAAATGGGGAGGGGAGGAAAAGACCTGCAATGTGGCAAAAGACTCTCTACCCTCCACGTCGTTATGCATGAGATTATAGCTGGGAAATATAAGACAGGGGGGCAAAGATGGAAAAGGGAGCAACTCTGAACCGAGCAGGGAGAAGACTAGGTGTGGCCCAGAGTCCAGAGAGACGAGGTGCCTGCTCAGGTGTGGAAAGTGACATGAGTCTGAGATGGTGAGGGGCAAGAGCGAGCCCAGACAGCCGGCCAGTACCAGAGCCAGAAGCAAATCTCCTTCCGAGACCGCTGGCCTGCTCTGCCAGGTCCAAGCCCAGGAAGCAAGTCCTTCTCTGCACACATTCTCCAGCTCTCCAGCCAGGGCCTGTTTCAAAGGAGAACAGAGGTATCGCTTGGAGCTGGAATCAGGGATAAGTAAGTTAGCCATAAGTGTTAATATACTAAGCAGGCTAAGGTTTATAGCATGTCTGTTATCACCCATGATACAGAACTTTCTTTAGGGAAAACTGGTGCTTAGTGGCCAGGATGTTAGAGACAGGAATTCTGGTTATTTTCTAAACGATATATCCTGCCAAATCCGATAAATTAAAGTCTGTTTCTGAGGACAATACACGTTATCCTTTCTTGACTTAGGATCGCAAGTAAGGTGGGAGGGCAGCTGGCAGTGTATTGTAGCAGACAGATCCCTGCACCCCTAAACTTGCTTACAGTATCCTCAATACAATATCTAATGAATACAATTCCTAATGATTACAAAAATTTACACAGAAGTCAGACTGGGTTCCTCCAAAACCATCAAAACAGTGACCATAATATATTCACCTTATAGACATTGATAAACAAGCATGTAAAACCTCTCCCCTCTCTCCCCATGGAGAATATTTGCATGTTTGAATGACTTTACAAAAGCTTTTGATTCTATCTCATACCCTGGCCTTGACTTTAAACTATTGCAAAGTGGAATTGGGCAGAGAGGGTGGGGGGCAATGATATAATTAAATCCATGCATTTATCCATCAGCTGTATGATAAAATAAACAACATGGGATGGGCTGAATTAGGGAGCAAAGCAGTTTTTCTTTGCTCTGCTTTGGCTGCTCCAGCCATTACCCTCTCCTTTTCTGTTCTTTGCAGCCACCTGGGAGAGGAGGGGCTAGACTAGGAAGCATGCTGTTTTCTGCTGAATGAGATTCAGAGCAGATGGGATGCATAAATCAGCTAGCCTACTATCCCCAGATTTTTTCCAAACTAGACATAGGCCTAATATATTTATTGACAAATCCAGGCCTGCTTGTTAATAGTAAACTTTTTAGTTTATTAGCTCTGTGTTTGTGACTGGCCAGTGACCAAGCAAGATAAGTCACTATATGTCTGCAGTATTTTTGGGTGTGTAGTCTGAGTGCTTTTCTGAGAGCTGCATGACCCCTGGGTTTATGGAACTGCAGCATCTGGAGAAACCATAAGGGAACAGCTTGTTGGGCAGGTACAGATGTGCCTGTGTAGTGCTTGTCGGGATCTTCAAGAGGCCAAAGTTCAACTTTTGGTAGGTGGTAGGTATAGCACAAAGGCATTATATAACACCTTTCCTCATTCTCCCTGTCTTGTGACAGGAGACCCCTACAGCCTGTGAAAGGAGAGGGTGGCACCAAGTAGCTGGATGACATGATGTAGCATCTCAATGTTGATACCCAAAGACAGGATTCTGTGCTAGTGAAGGTGGAAACCCTCCTGGGATCCTGGACACTGTGGGGCACAGCAGTATCAGGAGGCTAACTGCAAATACCTCCTGATACTCTTCCACAGTGCTGCTGAAGGTCAAATGCCATTGTTTGCAAAGGGAACAACAACTTCCTGTTGGCTCTTATTCATTTGATATTTCATACACATGGGAAAATAGAAATCACTGCCGCATGTCACATTCTGAATTCTACAAATGGGAATTTCAAGGGCTAGAGGTCAGAAATCAAAATGACTGGAGAAAATCTGAGATCTGATGGGGGAGGAGGGGCTTGGACATTAGGAAAGAAAGGGGATATAAAATGAGAGGTGTAAGGTGACGAGAGATGGGTAAAAGCCGGAGAGAGAGAGAGGAAGAAAGTGAAAGTGAATAAAAGAATTTAAGAAGTGTGACCCTTTCCCCCTCTGCTATGCATTACCTGATGTACAGCTGTGTGTGTGACAGGCCTTGTGCTGTAACAGAGAGGTGGGACACTCCCTTCCTCCAGGCTCAGCTGCAGCCAGGACACTCCTGTTTCTTTTGGACACTCCTCCTCCACAGATAGAGCTACACTCACTCCAAATGGACCAGTCACTCATGACACAGTCAGCTACGACACAGAGAAAGAGATATACATGTGATGGATCAAGGCAGAGTGGAACGGGACATACCTAGACAGGACTATTGTTTATATGAATGGCTGTGACTTTGGGACACTCTGATGCAGAGCTGCGGGTTATAATCAGGCCTTGACTTTGGGACTCACCTGGGCAGAGCTGTGCGTTGCACTCTTGGGTTTCCAGGGTCTCGCTCCCACAGGGTGCCCCGTTGACGGCCTGCTCCTCACAGGTCCGATTCCTTACCATGTGCCCTCCTCCGCAGCTCACAGTACATGTGCTCCAGGCTGACCAGGGTCCATAGGTTGGGCATTCCAGATCTGTGCAAAGGAAGGTACCATTCATGCACATGCTGTAAAAGAAAGAGGCACAAACACCTATCAGAAATAAAACATTTCAACTTATAACAAAAAGAAAGTCCTACAGGATTCAGTCACTGTATCAGCCTTTGAGAAGAGAGGTAAAAAGGAATCTAAATGATATGAGCAGCACCTCAAACTAAAACCATGCACTGTATATAAAGATTTAAATTTGAATAACTCCGCCCATTGAAGACTGAATCCATGCTATTATAATCCCCTTGAGATGTGTGACAGAAAGAAGGCTGGGCTCATCCTTACCAGCTGTTACAGTCCAACAGCACTTGCTCCCCAGGCAGATACTCCTGGATGGTGTTGGCAGTAGGCAGGCCACATCTGCAATCTGTGATGGGCACGCACTTCCTGTCCTGGAGGAGCCAACCCTCTTGGCAACGACAACCTGGAGGGCAGAAGTCTGAGGTCATCTCAAGGGGCTACTGAAGCCAAATGATCAAAGCACCCCCCACCCCAAACTCTCTGGAGTGCAGGCCCTGCCGGATGCACGATACGATGAGTGGGACTCCCAAAGATGAGGGGGCTCGGATTCTGGATGTGGACCAGGGGGCACAGGCAGCTCTGGAGCTAACATCTGATAGCCGAGACATTCAGCAGCAGTGAGACTTCGCTCCCCTCCCAGTCCTTAACAGATGGGGGGGGACGACATATTATTCAGTACAACAGGAACATGGAGCCTCATAACTATTTGGTTCTATAACAGACTTAATAGACAGAAGTTGAATTTAAAGGCATTCGATACCACATGTACTCATTTTAATGAGTGCACCAAAGTCAGTGAAATCAAAATGCATGGCACACCACCCCGAACTGTACACAGAGAGGCTCGGTACACCACACAGCACTGACTGCAGACAGGCCCAGTATGCCAACAGCACTGAACTAAATGCATTCAGGTATTCAGGTTAGAGCTGCAGTTAACTGTATCAGTCCTGGAGACAGTGAAGTTCTTACCTGAAACAGGCATTCTCTGGAGACAGCAGTGCACTAGTTATGCAAGTGGGTCACATATCACACACACTGGCACTAAAAAGACATGCAAAGGACTTTCTGGAAAAGGCAAAAGCCTTTCTGTGCACATGTGGCAATCCTTGTGTTGGAGCAGCCCTATGGGTCCTCTCAGTTCTATGTATCAGCTCTGATTTGAGAGAGAACAACTCCAAAGCTGGGGTAGATGGGGTGGGTGATTAATGGAGAACATCTGTTATAGGTAAGCAACTTCACTTCCTATAAGAATATAGAGCATAGAAAGTGTCAAGCTAGGCCAGATCAATGGCCATCGAACCCAGCATCCTGTTTCTGACAGTGGTCAATCCAGGTCACTTGGAATTATCCAGCAGATCCAAAAGGGTAGATCATAAGAACATAAGAAATTGCCATTCTGGGTCAGACCAAGGATCCATCAAGCCCAGCATCCTGTTTCCAACAGTGGCCAATCCAGGCTACAAGTACCCTGTTGAGACTTCAGGATTTGGGGGCGATCCTTCCGGTACCAGTGCAAGGACAGGGCGCCGACCAGTATTCAATTTACTTCATTGTTCCCAAAAAGTACGACATCATCCCCCTGCATAGCCGCCGCATCCAAATCCGCCTCCCGGCTCTCCGAGAGTGGCACCCCCGGGTGGCAGGTCTCTGCCTGCGAAGCCATTCTAGGCAAATGCAGCCCCCTGATGGTCGATGTGTTCTGCAGCACAACTGAAGAGGTCTGCAATGGCCCAGACCCAAGTGGTCCCAAACCCGACTCTGGAACCAAAGCGGGAGGTTCTTGACCGCCCCGGTGGAACCAAAACTGTCCTGCTGCGCCAACACAGTATAAAAACCTTCAAAAAAGACCTAAAAACTTTACAGTTTCGTAAATTCTTCATGGACCCCCAATCATCTACTCATACCAACTCTCAAATGAACTCATAACCTTAATTCTCAACCTAACTTACCTCCCTCCACATTCAACCTTATTTCTTCAGAGACTTATTTGGTTATGTTTATTACTGTAATTACAATATGTTACGATATCTCAAAACCTCCTTGTTAAAAAATCCTGTTCACTTTGTAAACTGTTATGATGGCTTTCCGAATAACGGTATATAAAACTCTTCAAATAAATAAATAAAAGGGCCTGTGCATCAAAAGTACGAACTTGGGCGAGAATGGAGTCGGCCCGGTGAGAAGCGAATGGGGTTTCAAACTGTCCTGACTCGCAGGATATGGGATTTTGCCCCAGGTATCCCTCCTGGTCCCCCTTCCCTCAATAGGACCCGGGAAAACCAGGGAAAGCACAGAAGGGGGATCCCCTGAGGACCCCAAATGAGTAGGCCCGACTGCCAGAGGATCCAAGATGGCCACCGTTCCCACAGTCAGAGTGTCGGGAGGCTGCACGCTTGCTGCACTGCTCCGGCCTGTAGCCGAGGTTCAGGTGTGATTTTTTTCTGTTTGACAGGAGTAGGGAGATCCGAGGGTCTCTCCCCACCCGAGATGCATGCCAAACAAAGACAACAGCGATTCAGCTGAGCGGGAGCTGCTCACCCCCCTTACCATCGCGGTGCCGGAGCAGGAGAAAACAAAAATCAGTAAAAAAAGAAAAAAAAAAAAGACCGCAAATCGCCAATGAAAGGAACCCCGAAAAACTCAGGGGGTGGGGGGAGGGGGGAGTTGTCCTCCTCACTAGCTCTCCATAGCTGTTAGATTTTTTTTCTGACAATCTTAAATAAATAAATTGAAAACAAAAACCTCACACCGACTTCTTGCACCAAACGCTGAAGAGAGCTGTCCAGCTCAATTCAACAAGTTAATGAAAGGAGATTACGTTGTGGGAAGGAGAAGGGGACTCTAGCACATGTTTTCTGGACATGTCCTGCTGTTCACAGGTATTGACGACAGATCCAAGCTTATCTAGAAGCTTTAATTGGCGTGACTGTACCCCAATCCCCATATCTGTGGCTTTTGCATTGTGTGACGCATTATTTGATATCGGGGGATGGCCCTCGAACTCTGTTAAAAAAAGCAGGGCTAGTGGGAAAAAAGGTTATTTTGCTACAGTGGCATGAACAGAAGGGACCGTCCTTTTGGACCTAGAGAATTCATTTTCATCGTCTTATGCAATTTGAAAATTTGGCATCTCAAGCTTCAATAAGACGTCGAAGCGTCTTTCTCAGAATCTGGGACCCCTACCTGCAAAAGTTACCTCACAGAGCTAGGAGTTTGGTGCTTAATGGGTGACTTGGGAATTAGTAAACTTTACCCGGACATGTTTCGACTACAGCAATGGGTCTCGGGGGAAGGCTTATGTAAGATAAAAATTAGAGTGCCTGTTAATCTTACCATGTGTGATATCTGGATTGTTTGGACAATTCTGATGTTATGTCGGTTGATACCATGTCACATGACTGTTATGTACTGTCGGTTTTTGGTTCACTCAATAAATATATTGAACACAAGAAAGGAGATTAAAGTGAGGAAAATTAGAGCTAATACAAAAAAATCCAGTCACTTAAGTGACCTCATGATGGGGAGGGATCTGGACCACCAGATTTACACCCCACGGTAACCTCTGGATCGGGCATACAAAAGGGTCACCAACCCCCAGCCTCTCCAACTCAACCAAACATGGTAGGAATCTCTCATGAGGAACCCCAAACCCTGGGAGGAAGGCTCAGTAACAACAAAAAAAGGAAAATATACTGGACCACACTGCAGGTTTTTTCATCAACCACCACCTGCTGGAGACAGAGAAATAGTGAGGAAAGGAAAATTGGTTCTTACCTGCTAATTTTCGTTCCTGTAGTACCAAGGATCAGTCCAGACTGCTGGGTTGTATCTCCCTTCCAGCAGGTGGAGTCAGAGAAAAAAGTTCAAGGCACCCTATGATAACCCAGTGTGCCACCTGCGATCCTCCAGTATATTGAATATCCAAGCAGAAATTATTTAAGTCAAACAATCAATGACTAGATCAGGAACAAAAAACGCCAGGAAAAAGTGTCAAAAACTATATACAGGAAAAAGAACACGGATAATATCCAAAGTCGACATTCTTCAGAATTTCCTGAACCTTGCATAGAGAGAGAGAAAAAGGAACAATTGAGCGGACTCTCCTGAAAACTATACCACTGGGCGGGCGTCTGGACTGATCCTTGGTACTACAGGAATGAAAATTAGCAGGTAAGAACCAATTTTCCTTTCTCTGTACGTACCAGGATGTACCCAAGCTGCCTTAAATGGGGTGGGATCTGGAGAGTCCCGCCCTAAGCACACTGCTACCAAAGGAATCGACTTCCGGAGCTCTGATATCTAAGCGATAATGCTTAGTAAAAGTGTGCAAAGATTTCCAAGTCGCCACTCTGCAGATCTCCTGCGGTGAAACACATTGGCTCTCAGCCCATGAAGCCGCCTGAGACCTAAGCAAATGAGCTTTCAGATCATCAGGGACCGGCCAGCCATGACAAATGTATGTGGAAGCGATGGTGTCCTTTAACCATCGTGCAATGGTAGCCTTGGAAGCTTGACATTTATTTATTATTAACATTTATTTATTTATTAAATTTTCTATACCGATATTAGTGGGGACATCATATTGGTTTACATTAAACAAAATAACATAAAGGATGGAAAATACATAAAACAGGGAGTTGGGGAGGGAGAGATAGGAACTATTAGAACATAGCTTGAAATACATAGGAATCAGGCTAATCTGAAACATGAGATAGCCAAGACGTTAACGTTGGGATTGATATTTGTAAGAAACAAAAACTATGTATAAGGGATTAGGTGTGTTAGGATGATTCAGATGTTTCGGGGGGTTTGTATGGAGGGTTAGGGTTTGTTTGCATGGTTGAGATGCCTGACATCCCTTCTTAGGACCGCTCCATAAGACAAAAAGGTGGTCTGAAAGATGAAAAGCATTAGTCACTTCCAAATATTGCAGAAGCACCCGGCGTACATCGAGCTTCCTCAAGTCCCAAGCCTGAGGCGAAGATTGATCCAAATCTGTAAACGCTGGCAGCTCGACCAACTGATTGACGTGAAATGCCAAGACCACCTTGGGCAGAAAGGGAACCGTTCGCAGCGAAATTCTCGAATTCGAGATGCGCAAGAACGGCTCCCGGCAGGACAAGGCCTGAATTTCTGATAAATGCTCCGCTAGGCATATATCAGAGGAGCATATATATAGCGCCACGAGGAATACCGTCTTGAAGGTTAAATCCTTCAAGGTAGCACGCTTAATAGGCTCAAAAGGAGAGCCGCAGAGCCCTCGAAGTACCAAATTCAAACTTCACGACGGACAAAGTGCTCGAATCAACAGATTCAAATGTTTGGCCCCTTTCAAAAAACGAGCCACATCTGGATGTGCTGCAAGAGACGTACATCAACCTTACCACGCAAACAGCCCAACGCTGCCACCTGAATGTGGAGAGAACTGTAAACCAGGCCCTTCTTTAAACTGACCTGCAAGAATGCCAAAATGTGAACTACCGTGGCTCGGCGCGGAGACATGCTCAATCCGTGCACCAAGTATCGAAAACCTTCCATACCTGAACATAAGTATGAGAGGTAGAGGTTTTCCTTGAGTGGAGCAGAGTAGAGATAACCGCATCCGGATAACCCTTCTTTCTCAACTGCCTCCTCTCATAAGCCAAGCTGCTAGACAAAAGCGAGCCGCCTGATCGAAAAATACCGGACCCTGCCAAAGCAGATTGGGAAGATGACTGAGATGCAAGGGACCGTCAACCACTAGATTGATGAGGTCTGCGAACCATGGTCTCCATGGCCATTCCGGAGCCACGAGAATCATGGAACCCCTGTGGTACTCTATTCGTCTCAAGACTTTTCCCACCAGCGGCCAAGGAGGAAACACACAGAGTAGCATGTCGTGGGGCCAGGGATGGACCAGGGCATCTACCCCTTCCGCCCTGTGCTCCCTCCAGCAACTGAAAAAATGATCCGCCTTCGCATTCATGCAAGTAGCCATCAGGTCCAGTTCGGACGTCCCGCAACGATGAGTGAGGAGCCTCAGTGCCTCCACGGATAGCTCCCACTCTCCATGGTCTAGCTGCTGGCGACTGAGAAAGTCTGTTTGAATGTTGTCTACTCTGGCTATGTGAGAGGCCGCCAACTGAGCCAGATGACGTTCTGCCCATACCATCAACCTGTCCGCCTCCGTGGCAACCGGATGAATCTTCGTACCGCCTTGCCTGTTGATGTACACCACTGTTGTCGCATTGTCTGAGAGAACTCTCACCGACTGAGCTCAATATTGAGCCCTGCCTGAGCTGCGTGCACGCGGCAGAGACACTCTTCTGCCTGAAATAGGCAGATCAGAAGGTCCTTCACCCCTGGGGAGGCAACGATAGCAGAGACTGTCATGGGAGAGCCGCACTGCCCGCTCTCCACACGCCGAACACCGCAACCCCCGCGGCATGGCAGACCAGAGGAGAGAGAGAGAGAAAAAATCAGTAAGTTTCTCCGGTGCCGGGTAGTGAGAACAGGCCTTTTTTTTTGTTTTGTTTTTTTTTACAAAAAATGGAGCCACTGCATCAGGGGAATATACCTCCCTGGAATGTTATGAAAAATTAGCTCCCTTCAGAGGAATTAAGCGTCTCTGGAATTGTAGGGGGGAGAGACCGACCCACCGGTAAATCCCCCCCTACCCGGGTATTAACAAGTTCCTCCGGGTATCAAGACTTGTGGGCACAAAGTCCATTGTTCTCATGTAATGGAAATAAAAAAATCCTTCTATTTAATTAATTAATTTTTTTTAAAGTACTCACTAAGGTTGATCTAGCCAATGATCATCAGGGGTTAAGGAACTCCCTTATTCTTAATAGAAAGAAACACTCAATTTTAGAAAGGATCAGGACTGCAGGGTATGTCTTCCTTCACCTGCTGGAGTCAGAGAAATACTGAGGGATCGCAGTTGGCACACTGGGTTATCATAGGGTGCCTTGAACATTTTTCTCTGACTCCACCTGCTGGAAGGGAGACACAACCCAGCAGTCTGGACTGATCCTGCTACGTACAGGGAACTGCAGGTAGCATCAATGTATATAAAGCAGTGTCAGTTTGACTGTCTCCATCTGCTGGCATGGATGAATAAACCCAGGAGTCTGGACTGATCAGGGTATGTACAGGGAAAACTGAAAATATTACAACTACCACACCTTGAGAACTGTGTGTAGTTCTAGTAACTTCATTTCAAAAAACAACATGGCGGAACTAGAGAGGACCAACACTATAACCATAGATTTGAAATTGATCTTCAATTTTGGGTAGGACCGACGGTAACTAATAGTAAAAATCACAGAGAATACCAAAAGTGTCCAAATAGTTATTTCCTTTACCAAGAACCTTAAAAGTGAGTATATCTAAAGAAGATATAGAAAAGGACAACAAAAATAATAAAGGGGATGTAATGGCTCCTTTATGAAGAAAGGCCAAATACAGTTAGGGTTCTTTGACTTGGAAAACACATGAGTAAGAAGGGATATGAAAGAGGTTTATAAAGCCATTGAGAGGGGTGGAATAGGTAAATAGGGAACAATTATTTACTCTTTCAAACAGTATTAGGACTAGAGGACACTCCATGAAACTAGAAAATGGCAGCTTTATCTAATTAGAAAATGTATTTTATCACTTAATGCATAATTAAGCTGTGTACTTTGTTGCTGAAGGATGTGGTCAAGGCATCTAGCATAGCTGGGTTTATAAGAGGTTTGGACAAGTTCCTGCAAGAAAAGTACATAAACAATTATTAGCCCAGTGGACATAAGGAAAGCCACTGCTGGCAGTGAACAACAAGGAATAAAATCTACTCTTTGGGATGTACTGGGTACTTTCTAATAACCTGAATTGTCTACTGTTGGAAATAGGACGCTGGTCTGAATGGATCATTGGTCTGACCCAACATGTTCTTAAGAACAAACATGCAGCTTTAACTCTCAGAATATGGAAGAGTCATGGTGGCACTGCACATGGCCTGTCCTGTACGCTCCCTGCAGGCACCCCCTTCCTGCAAGCCTCTCAGAGAATGGAGGAGTGACAGTGGCGCTGCACATTACCTGGCTTACACTCTCCCTGCAGGCACCTCTTTCCTACGTGTCTGTCAGAGTGGATGAGAGACGGGGTACTGCACATAGATGTCCTACACTCTCCCTGGATGTGCTCGCTTCCTGCTTGTCTCTCTCAGAGAGTGGAGGAATGACAGTGGTGCTGCACATTACCTGTCTTACACTCTCCCTGCAGGCACTCCACATGTTCCCATAGGTCGGTGCAGGCACGAGGGCACTGGTTAGCGCAGAACATCCTGTAAGCCTTCCCTCTATCCTCGCACTCCTCTCCTGAAGGGAAGCAGCAAAATTTGAAATCAGGTTCTTCCTTCTGTCTCATGTTCTTCCTTCTGGCTCATGTGTATTTGTGTGGCTTCATCTCACCCACACAAATAAGCATGTCACCAGACAGACACATACACATATAACACACGGACTTTCTGTCGAGTGTGGGAGAGGCATTCCTGGGGCCATAATTTTCTGTATGCTCCCTGCAGGGAGCGTACAGAAAATAACATGCCTGGAAATACAGTATGTTAGGATGGTTTGCTTTTGTCTTGTTGATAATAATTTATTATCCTCATTGCCTCAAGTTTGGGAGATTGGGGAGGGAGAAGGGGGTCGGGGAGATAGTCAATATGTATGAGAAAGGAAATGATCACTTGCAATGAATGACTTCTCTAGACTTGGTGTGCTTAAGAAACAACTATATACCAAATCTTCTGTATTTGAATTGCATTTAATGAACAGATTAAACATAAATCTAAGCATGTTATAGGAAAATTGGTTCTTACCTGCTAATTTTCGTTCCTGTAAAACCACAGATCAGTCCTGGGGTTTGCCTCCCTTCCAGCAGATGGAGACAGAGAAAGTTTTACTGACACTGGCATATATATAACCTGGTGTGCCACCTGCAGTCCCTAAGTATTAACCTGTACCAAAGCCAAGATAGTAGAAAAACACTAATACCAACCACTAATAATTGACCCCTGAATGAGCAATGGGAAGTGAAAACTTAGAACAGATAAATTTATCCCCATTAGAAAAACCATGAAAGACCAAACAAAACCTGTGCCACTCTTCAGATTAATTACCTAACAGATCAAGCGGACTCTCGAAATCTCCCTACCTCAACTGGCGGTGACTCTGGACTGATCTGTGGTATTACAGGAATGAAAATTAGCAGGTAAGAACCGATTGTCCTTTCCTTGTTCGTACCCAGATCAGTCCAGACTCTTGGGATGTACCAAAGGTTCCCTAAATGGGGTGGGTCTATGCAAAGTACACTCTCACCAAAGCCCATGGCCTCTGGGTCCCGGACATCCAAACGATAATGTCTGGCGAAAGTGTGCAAAGACTTCCAAGTCACCCCCCGCAAATTTCTTGCAGCGACACCTCCTGAATCGTGTCCTCGATCGTCTTAACGATCGATTTCGGCTGGGAGGGGGAGGGAATCGTATCGTTGCCGTTTGGGTGTTTAGAGTATCGTGAAAATTGTTAAAATCGTGAACCGGCACACTAAAACCCCCTAAAACCCACCCCCGACCCTTTAAATTAAATCCCCCACCCTCCCGAACCCCCCCCAAATGCCTTAAATTACCTGGGGGTCCAGCGGCGGTCCGTAGCTAAATCGGGGGAAGGGGGGGCAGGAAAACCGGCACACTAAAACCCCCTAAAACCCACCCCCGACCCTTTAAATTAAATCCCCCACCCTCCCGAACCCCCCCAATGCCTTAAATTACCTGGGGGTCCAGCGGCGGTCCGGAACGGCCTCCTGCAATTGAATCGTGTTGTCTTCAGCCGGCGCCATTCTGCGCCGCCAATTTGCAAAATGGCGGCGCAAAATGGCGGCGGCCATAGACCAACACGATTCGACTGCAGGAGGTCGTTCCGGACCCCCGCTGGACTTTTGGCAAGTCTTGTGGGGGTCAGGAGGCCCCCCCCCAAGCTGGCCAAAAGTCCCTGGGGGTCCAGCGGGGGTCCGAGAGTGATTTCCTGCCGCGAATCGTTTTCCGTACGGAAAATGGCGCCGGCAGGACCCGGACCCCCGCTGGACCCCCAGGGACTTTTGGCCAGCTTGGGGGGGCCTCCTGACCCCCACAAGACTTGCCAAAAGTCCAGCGGGGGTCCGGAACAACCTCCTGCAGTCGAATCGTGTTGGTCTATGGCCGCCGCCATTTTGCGCCGCCATTTTGCAAAATGGCGGCGCAGAATGGCGCCGGCTGAAGACAACACGATTCAATTGCAGGAGGCCGTTCCGGTCCGCCGCTGGACCCCCAGGTAATTTAAGGCATTTGGGGGGGGTTCGGGAGGGTGGGGGATTTAATTTAAAGGGTCGGGGGTGAGTTTTAGGGTGTTTTAGTGTGCCGGTTTTCCTGCTCTCCCCCTTCCCCCAATTTACGATTTTTTGACGATAAATCGGGGGAATTGGTATTGTATCGTGGCCCTAACGATTTTTGATGTTTTAAAATATATCGGACGATATTTTAAATCGTCAAAAAACGATTCACATCCCTAGCGCTTGACATTCAAAAGCTGTAACTCTCTCGCATGAGGTGCCGTAACGTCCAAGTTTGGGAAAGCCTGGAGTTCCACCGACTGATTTACGTGAAAAGATGAAGCCACCTTCGGCAGAAAGGCTGGAACCGTGTGCAAGGAGACCCCCGAATCTGAAATTCTCAAGAAAGATTGCCTACATGACAAGGCTTGAAGCTCTGAGATCTGTCTAGTGGGACAAATCGCCACCAAGAAAACCACCTTTAATGTCAGATCTTTTATAGTAGCCCTCTTGAGAGGCTCAAACGGCCCTGCACACGTTCCTTTCAGAACCAAGTTAAGGTTCTAGGAAGGACAAAGTTTTTGAAGTGCAGGCCGCACATGCTTCGCTCTACGGTGAAAATGGGTGGGCAGACAGCGTCGTTCTATGCACCTTGCCCCAGAGACACCCCAAGATTAGCACTTGAACTCTGAGGGAACTGAAGGACAAACCCTTCACCAGACCTCTTTGCAAGAAAGTAAGAATATTCGCTATGGAAGCTCGCATAGGAACAACCTTCTTGTTCCATGCACCAATCCTCAAACGCCTTCTAGACTCTCACATACACCAAGGAGGCAGAAGACTTCCTAGCTTGCAAAAGAGTAGCAATAACATCCCCAGAGTAACCTTAATTCCTTATGCGTTTCCTCTCAAAAGCCAAGCTGCAAGAGAGAAGCAAGCTGCCTGATCCAAAAATATGGGACCTTGACACAAAAGTTCAGGAGATGAGCGCATCTCAATGGGCGGTGTAGCGCTAGATTGACAAAATCTGCAAACCAAGGCCTCTGAGGCCACTCCAGAGCCACTAGAATTACATTTCCTGGATGGACCTCCATGCACTGCAATATCTTGCCCATCAGTGGCCACGGCAGGAACACATACAGCAGAATGTCTCTCGGCCAAGGGAGAACCAAGGCATCACAAGAACATAAGAACATAAAAAACTGTCATGCTGGGTCAGACCAAGGGTCCATCAAGCCCAGCATCCTGTTTCCAACAGAGGCCAAACCAGGCCACAAGAACCTGGCAAGTACTCAAACACCAAGAAGCTCCCATGCTACTGATGCCAGTAATAGCAGAGGCCATTCCCTAAGTCAACTTGATTAATAGCAGTTAATGGACTTTTCTCCAAGAACTTATCCAAACCTTTTTTGAACCCAGCTACACTAACTGCACTAACTACAACCTCTGGCAACAAATTCCAGAGCTTAATTGTGTGTTGAGTGAAAAAGAATTTTCTCCGATTAGTCTTAAATGGGTTACTTGCTAACTTCATGGAGTGCCCCCTAGTCCTTCCATTATCCGAAAGTGTAAATAACTGATTCACATCTACTCGTTCAAGATCTCTCATGATTTTAAAGACTTCTATCATATCCCCCCTCAGCCGTCTCTTCTCCACGCTGAACAGCCCTAACCTCTTCAGCCTTTCCTCATAGGGGAGTTGTTCCATCCCCTTTATCATTTTAGTTGCCCTTTTCTGTACCTTCTCCATCGCAACTATATCTTTTTTGAAATGCGGCAACCAGAATTGTACACAGTATTCAAGGTGTGGTCTCATCATGGACTGATACGAGGCATTATGACATTTTCCATTTTATTAACCATTCCCTTCCTAATAATTCCCAACACTCTGTTTGCTTTTATGACTGCTGCAGCACACTGAGCTGATTTCAAAGTATTATCCACTATGATGCCTAATTTATTTTCCTGGGTGGTAGCTCCTAATATGGAACCTAAATTGTGTAACTATAGCATGGGTTATTTTTCCCTATATGCAACACCTTGCACTTGTCCACATTAAATTTCATCTGCCATTTGGATGCCCAATCTTCCAGTCTCGCAAGGTCCTCCTGTAATGTATCACAATCCGCTTGTGATTTAACTACTCTGAATAATTTTGTATCATCTGCAAATTTGATTACCTCACTCGTCATATTCCTTTCCAGATCATTTATAAATATATTGAAAAGCACCGATCCAGGTACAGATCCCTGAGGCACTCCACTGTTTACCCATTTCCACTGAGAAAATTGACCATTTAATCCTACTCTCTGTTCCCTGTCTTTTAACCAGTTTGTAATCCACAAAAGGACATCACCTCCTATCCCATAACTTTTTAGTTTTCTTAGAAGCCTCTCATGAGGGACTTTGTCAAACGCTTTCTGAAAATCCAAATACACTACATGTACCGGTTCACCTTTATCCACATGTTTATTAACCCCTTCAAAAAACTGAACCAGATTTGTTAGGCAAAGCTTCCCTTGGGTAAATCCATGTTGACAGTGTTCCATTAAACCATGTCTTTCTATATTCTCTATGATTTAGATCTTTAGAATAGTTTCCACTATTTTTCCCGGCATTGAAGTCAGGCTCATTGGTCTATAGTTTCCCGGATCACCCCTGGAGCCCTTTTTAAATATTGGGGTTACATTGGCCACCCTTCAATCTTCAGGTACAATGGAATGGATGATTTTAATGATAGGTTACAAATTTGAACTAATAGATCAGAAATTTCATTTTTTATTTCCTTCAGTACTCTAGGATGCATACCATCCGGTCCAGGTGATTTGCTACTCTTAGTTTGTCAATCTGGCTTCTGCTCCACATTTTCTTCTGTGACTGAAGAATTGGGCCAGTTTGGCATTTTGCTGCGCCACTATTAAGTCCAAGTGAGGCTTGCCCCACCTGGCACTGATGAGAGCCACTGTTTCTTCTGACAGCTCCCACTCCCACGGATCCAGCTGCCGACAGCTAGGAAATCTGCCTTCACATTGTCGGTCCCAGCTGTGTGTGAAGCCGCTTTCAATGTCAGATGCTGCTCTGCCCAGTGGATCAGCTCCTGAGCAATTGACCGACTCTTGGTACCACCCTACTGATTGATATAAGCCACCATCGTTGCATTGTTGGGCAAGATTCTGACTGGATAGCCACACACGATGGGGAGAAAGGCTCCCAATGCCAAATGCACTGCTCTCATCTCTAAGCAATTGATAGACCATGATGTCTCTTCCACCATCCACTGGCCCTGCACCATCCAGTCTTGACAGACAGCTCCCCAACCAGAGAGACTGGCATTGGTGTTGACCACTGTCCACTCTGGGATCTCCAAGTTCACCCTCAAGACAAATGGTCCCGATCAAGCCACCATGAGAGATTGGACTGTGAATAAATCTATAAGTGGTAGAAGAAGCTGAAACTGCTCTGACAACAGATCACACCAGGAAAGCAATGCCATCTGCAGAGGCCTCATATGGGCAAATGCCCAAGGCATGAGCTCCAGTGTGGATGCCATGGAGCCAAGAACCTGAAGGTAATCCCAGGCCCTGGGCACTAGACTCTCCATCAACCTGCACACTTGCACTGCACCTTGACTATGCGCTCTTCTGTCAGGAAAACCTTCCCCAGTTTGGTACTAAAGTATGCTCCCAGGAATTCCAACTCCTGAGACGGGATTAAATGATTCTTGGTCCAAATCACTACCCTGTCCTTGGACTGCAATCACTGCAGCCCTAGATCCACCACTTGCCTGCATTAAGCCTCCAACTTCACCCGAATACGCCAGTCATCTAGATACAGATGAACCAGCACTCCCTCCTTCCTGAAGGCTGCTGCCACCACCACCATCACCTTAGTGAAAGTCCTTGGGAGCCTTTGTCAGCCTGAATAGCAGGGCGCAAAATTGAAAATGCATGCCGTGGATGTTGAACCTCAGAAATCTCTGATGATCAGACCGGATGCCTATATGCAAGTAGGCCTCGGACAGATCCAGGGACGCCAAGAACTCCCCCTTGTGCACCGCTGCAATAATAGAGCAAAGAGTTTCCATGCAGAAATGAGGGACCTTGAGGGCCATGTTCACCTTCTTTAAATCCAGAATGGGATGAAAAGCCCCTTCTTTCTTTGGAACCATGAAGTAAATAGAGTAACATCCCTTCCTGTGCTTCTCCACGGGCACCGGGACAATGGCTACCAGGCTTCGTAGCCAGTCCAGAGTCTGCTGAAAGACCCATCTTGTTTCCATGGAAGCACAAGGGGATACCATGAACAGATCTTGAAGTGGACGAGCAAATTCTAAAGCATAACCTTGTTTTATCATGCTTAAGTCCAATTGGTCCATAATAATTGTGGTCCACCCCTCATAAAACCGGACCAAATGACCCCCTATAAGCAGGACAGAGAAGTGAACCAGCCTCGCTTTCTTGTGCTGACTTGTCTGCAGAGGCACCCTGACCAGAGCCATCCCTGTTAGGCTTTTGCCCATGAAAGGACTGGTTATAGGATTGCTGCCTCCCCAAGGCCTGTTCTGAGCATCTGCCGAGGATCTGCCCTAATGAATACGCCTGTTCCCTTGGAAGCGAACACGCCCCGAAGAGGGATTCCTCACCCTTCTAGGCTTATCCTCAGGCAACTTGTAACATTTATTGTCCCCAAGATGCTTTATCAGCTCCTCCAAAACTTCTCCAAAAAGCAGCTTCCCCTTGAAAGGTAGCTCCCCCAACTGAGACTTCGACAAGACCTCAACCATAGTAGTCTCTTTGCCAAGACTGCCAACATCATGGTCCTAGAGGACATCCTGATAAGGTCATACAGTGCATCCGCTCCATAGGCTACCACAGCTTCCAGCTGCTCAGCCTGCTTCGCTTCCTGAGAGGACATGGACCTATTGGACTGCAGCTGCTGCACCGAAAGCAGTCCCACTCAAAGCATTAAGCTGTTGCACATCACAGCCTGAATGCAAAGTGCTGGCACCTCAAAAATCTTCAGGTGGTCCTCAAGTTTCCTGTCCTGAAGATCCTTCAAAGCAGCCACATCGGCTACCGGAATTGTCGTCTTCTTGGTAACAGCAGACATGGTGGCATCCACCTTCGGAACCTGCAAGAGTTCCAGGGTGTCCTCGGGCAGAGGATATAACTTATCCATTGCCAGGCCCACCTTCAGGCTGGTCTCTAGAGTATCCCACTCCCTGATCACCAACTGTTTGACAGATTTATGAAATGGAAAAGCCTTTGCCGGGCCTCGTAAGCCAGCCATGACCTCCACATCCTCCTGATCGGACACCTCCTCCAGAAGCTTTATTCCTAGCTCCTCCAAAACAGGGGAGATCAGGGGCCCCAGCTTCTCCCTGCGGAACAGACGCACTACCTTTGGATGATCGCCGTCCACCGGTGGTCCTTTCCCTGTCCCTTTTCAGAATCCTATCCCCCCAGGGAAGAATCCATCTGAGGAGGAGCAGAACCAGCCGGAATGCCAAGATCAGAATCCTCTGAAAAATCATCTCTTGCAGCACATGGGGTGAGCTCTCCAAGGGTCCGTCGAACCCTGGTAGCCCCCAGCCTCCCTGCGTTTCTGGATCTCTTACTGGGCCGAGTCCCAGAAGAAGCATCCCACTTGGACCCACTCTGCTCCATGGATCTCCAGGCTCGATATGCCTTGTGCATCAAAAGCACAAAATCCTTTGAAAAAGAGGCATAACTATCTGAGTCCTCCCCTGGGAGGTCTTCTGCCATCCCCAACTGCCCCCTCCTCCTCGCCTGGCTTATATCGGCTCAGAAAGTGGAGGGAAACCTCCTCCCCCATGGCTTTCATAACAGCAGCTTGCCGGCCCGCAAACTTGGACAATATGGCCACCCTTCCCGCACCCACAAGAAACAGTTCCAGGGTTTCCCGCGGCATCTGCATAAGTCCTCCCAACTTGCGCTGCCGCTCGGGCCCCCCTCCCCCCCCTTCCCCACATGGGCAAGCCCGAACTGTCCTCTTCCACCGGGAGTCAGCGGAGCAGTGGCCGTTTTGTGCGAGCCTCGTGCGCAAATCACCACAGTCTGCACATTTTGTGCCGCGTTCCATTCTCTCAAAGTGGCTGCCCATGGGAGACCTACACTGGAGAAACTTGGTGCGAGCTGCCCACTGCTGCTGAAAGGAAGAACCTCTCACTCTCCTGAAATGTTTCTTTTTCTTTTTTTAAATTTTAATCAAATCAGTTAGTAAAGCTACAAAGAGATAAAAGGCACACTTCCCTGTGCTGAAGACTGGCAGCAGGCTCCTTCGATCCTCCTAGGGAAGAGGGAGCTGGAACCCTGGCGATTAGGGATCGAGCAAACTAAGGGTCCCCAACCCCCTGTTTGTCAACCTCAAGACAAGGAGAGATAGCCCCACCAGGTCTGCTAACCTCCTGGGAGGAATCACCAAATCTTCTTCTTCTTTTATTCCTTTTTATTTTTTTTTAAACTAAGTCCAGACTGCAGGTTTTGAACATCTTCCATCTGCTGGAGACTGAGAAATACTGAGGGACTGCAGAGGGTACCCTAGGTTATTTGCCAGAGTCAGTAAAACTTTCTCTGTCTCCATCTGCTGGAAGGGAGGCAAAACCCAGGAGTCTGGACTGATCTGGGTACATACAGGGAACTTCCATGCACAAACAGCAGGTGAAAAAAATTCATGGGTGCTTTGAAAAGGAAAAATGTGCAAAAGATATAGATATATTTATTATTCCACTGCTCCAAATAATTTCGTCATCACACCTCAGAAGCTTGTATACCACTAGCACTGCCAACTTTGTTCTCCTCTGTGCATGCCCCGGCAGGAATTGTGACACGTCTCTTGAATTTTGGCTCCTTGTTAGACATTTTCCAAACACCCGAGGGCATGGTCAGAAGTGCCTGCCAGAAAGTAAGATTGAACCCAGCTTCTGAAGTTTGATGACCAAACTCCTCATGAGGTCACCTCTAGATCAGGAGCAGGCAATTCTGGTCCTTGAGTGTCACAAACAGGTCAGGTTTTCAGGATAACCACAATGAATATGCATGAAAGAGATCTGGATACAGTGGAAGCAGTGCATGCAAATCTCTCTCATGCATATTCATTATGGATATCCTGAAAACCCAATCTGTTTGTGACACTCAAGGACTAGAATTGCCTATCCCTGATCTAAATGATTCTTCATTTCAGGAACTGAAATTGCTGGAGGTTGTGAATCAGTTTGGATTTCTGTAAATTTTTTTTTTCAATTTTTTAATGGTTTAATTTTTCTCTGCAGCAGGATGATGCCAATGTTGAGACTTCAATTTTAAAGTATTCCCTTTTAAACCAGTTCACATGTAATCCTTAGGAGAGTTAAGAGATTTTAGTCTCTTACGTTATTATGATTTTTTTGTAACAATAAATTGTTCTATAAGGGTTTCTATATTTCTCTGCTCTCACTTTGGATTTATATGAAGATTTTAGTATTATGTGTCATGTAGTCCTTTGACTGTTCTTTTATCATTTGTCTCCTTCACATTGCTTGCAAACTTTCCATGCCACACACTCTCTTCATTTGGTGAAAAGCTTTGTGAATGCAAAAATAATAATCTTCTACTGTGCTACCAACCTTCCTGTCCTCAGAATGCTTCCTGGCTGCCTCCCCTTTCCCCACCCCCATCTCCTGCCAGCGTCCAGAAGAGCGGCCCCATCACAGGACCTTAATGAATCTCTCTGGGGGCAATCTTCAAAAGGATTTCCATGGGTAAACAGGGGTTTGCCCATGTTCCCCCCCCCCCCCTTTCTCCATGGGGTAAAACACAGGCCCCATCCACAGCCGCAAACCTCTCCAGATGTGGAATAGGGGGCAGTGCTGAGGTCAGGAGTAGGGCAGGTCCCTTTACGTGCGTGTGGGAATTTCTTTTTGAAAGCCCCTGTGCCTCTGCTTTATCCCGAGTACTTTGCACCTGTAAAGGGCATGGGGGTCAAGACTTCCCTCAGCAACCAGCGTCAGCCCAGCCCGTTTCCCGCATTTCCCAAGGGAAAACTCTGCAGTGGGGGGGGGGGGGGGGGGGAGCCTGAAAATGTGTTTCCCGGTTTTCAGCTGTCAAATGAATAATCTAAAAACAAAAAATCCTACTACTGAATCTTTAGTGTACCAGACGTTGTTGCTGGTTTTTTGTTTTTTTTTTGGTGGGGGGGAGATGTTTCTCTCTTCTTTTAAAAAAAATCTTTATTTGCAAGCGTGCAGGAAATGATCTTACAGGGTACTGCCGAGAGAAAGGCCACAGGAGACGTCGTCGAGCTCTGAGGCAGCCTGCTCACCAGCCATCTGAGCCACCACAGTAAACCCAGCCCTAATCTCACCCCTGAGGGCTCTCAATTTATATCCACAGCAATACGAAACTGTTAAGAGGTCACCTCCCTTTTCTATAGGGGCCAATATTCAGCTGCAGAGCAACTAGTTAAGTTAGCCGGATATGTTAAACTGGCTAACTTTAGGACAGCCCTATGGGCCGACCAGAGTTAGCCACATTGGTTAAGCAGCTAATTCTGAATCTTGGAGTTAGCTGTATAATTTATGTGGCTAACTGTGGACCGTTCCAAAAATCCCCTAGACCGCCCCCCAAACTATGCATATGGTGCTAAATATTGCCGGCTAGCCATTTAGATGGATAAATATTCAGTTATCCATCTACATGTCTTCTGAAAATCAGACTCAATTACCAATGCAAAAAAGGTTGCATGTTGATTTGTTTCTGTCAATCCTTATATCCTAATCCTTGGTCTACGATAATTTGACATGTAGCCTTGAGTACAGCTGGTTCCCCTGACTCCATAACCCGAAAATGCCAGAGATTGGTCCTAGTCCAAGGTGTATATACCCTAAGCCGGCCCATGTCTGGCCTCACAGATGTGAGGCTTCGGGATCAGGATCCTGGAGATAAGGACAGAATGGACTGCAGTGTGCACACGGTGTTACCTGGACAGGCGGCAGTATTGCAGCTCTCAGACTGGAACCTGGGACCCTGACACCGGCTCCCTCCCGCGGGGTGGTGGACATGACGCCATCGGACCCGGAAGCCCCCACTGCAGGGTTCCCGGCATGGACTCCACTGACTCCATTCGCTCCAGAGACAGAGATCTGAGAAGCAGGCGCAACAAAAAAAAAACAAAACAAAAAAACATGCTCAGTGCCATCTGGCTCTCTGACACACCGTGTCAATGGATACCGGCGCGCACCAGGATCCTCACAGCTCTCCAATACAGAACACACACATCAGGATCCTTACTAAGCTCTGATTATGAATCTCATCCCCAAAAAACTCATTCATAAAAAGCATTAGCAGATTTCCTGGTGAAACTACAAAAGTCACTGGGACTGTCCTATGAAACTGCTGATTAGGCAGTAAGATTCTGTAAAACTACAAGACAGGGCACCCAGAAACACTGGAATCCTGCCTATGAACACTCAAAATAACTGATCTTCCAGGCTAAAATGCACAGATTGCCAGGAGCACCACTGTGGAGCTGCAGGCATCCCCAGTACTCAACGTCCCTGGGAGCCTAAGGTTAGAGGGCCAGGATGTCGGAGCAGAGGACATGTTGTACCTTCACAGATGCCGGTGTGAGGACAGGGCCTCTCCTGCAGCAGCTCCCCAGAGCAGAGGGACAGGTTTCCGCTCCAGGCAAAGCCCGTTTTCAGGTTGAGGCACACCCTGAACCGGTGCTGGACGGAAGCGTAGAGAGGCAGGTCCACGGACACGTCTGTGCCGTTCTGAGACAGGAAGGCAGCGAGCGTGTTGGCGCTAAGAGACGAGAGGGGCAGGCAGGAGCTGCAGGGGGTCCACTCTGACCATTCGCTCAGCGACACCATCCCTGAGGGAAGCAAACACATATGACAAGATAAAAAAAAGCAGAATTATTATTCACAGATTATATAAAACTGTGTAACGGAGTAGATATGCTGGAAGGGGTAAAAATGAAAGAAGATTTGATAAATTGGAAGAATGGTCAGGAATTTGGAAACACTGTAGCACAGCTTCAAGACTAAACCTGTTAGAACATAAGATCTGATATACAGGGTCAGTCAAAGGTCCATCAAGCCCAGAACCCTGTTTCCAAAAGTGGCCAATCCAGGTCACAAGAACCTGGCAAGTAGCAAGTAGAAGAACAAGAATTGGAAACTATTAAACAAGGCAGAGATCTAGGAGTAACCATCTCAGATAACCTACAGGTAGCCAGTCAATGTAATAAAGCAACTGGGAGAGCTAACAAAATGGCCTTTCGGAGGCGTGCCGGGGTGGAGTTGAGTGAGTCGAATAACTTATCTGGCCAACTCTGATATTTGGAGTTAGGCCCAGAAGCAGAGATGCCCACAGCCTTCACTTAGGGATTTTGAATCTGCAAAAGGTACAGTTGAGAAGTCGGTTCTATATGGTGCCGGGGAATTGGGCTGACCTACAGCCGATTGCCAAGGTTATCTTACTGTGGCTGTCCTGTAGTCTCAGGACGGGAACCGAAAGCTGCGGATGTGAAGTGAACACTGATGCAGGGAATGAAGTTGTTTTTACTGCAAATGAGCCGGCTCTGAACAGTGCGTTGCAGAGGGTTGCGCAGAGCCCAGGAGATAATCTGTGACATGGCTATATATTGCAGGGATATAGCCAGTTAAGAGCCAATTCGGTACAAAAAATAAAATATGTGGGCCTTCAGGCCTGATCTCACAGCCCCTCACCCATGAAAACACTTGACATAAGTGAGGGCTAGTGCGTACCCCCAACACACCAAACGAAAAAAAAGTGAGAAGTGGTTGTAGCAACCCAAATCTGGACTCCCCCACCTCTTACCATATTTTTAACAAATCACCAAGCCGCCTCCTCCTGCCCCGGCCCTGCAGACTCTGGCAGCAACATTATTAATGTACACTTCCAGCATTGCTATCAAATCCCCCGAGCTAGCCGCTTACATTTTAGCCAGCTAACGCGCGATCCGGCTATCTTTGGGCCGGTCAGCACAGCAGAAGCTTCAAACCCCCACCAGTTGTCCAGCTACGTCTGAACAGCACTGGATATCACCCTCTGGCTGGATTGCAAAGTTAGCTGGATATACTTATTTGGTATCTAAGAAGAGATATTCAATGGTGCAGCTGCACTATTGACTATAGCTGGCTTTCTTAAAGATAGCCGGATAACTCTATCTGGTTAACTTTAGGAAAGGTCTTTGGCATGAACAGAGTTAGCCAGATAATTCTGAATATCAGAGTTAGCCGGCTGACTTAATTCCTCCCAGAAATGACCCAGGAAAGTTCCAATAAGAGCCCAAAATATTCACAATTCAGCATGTAGCCAGCCTGCAGCCTGGCAGCTGGGGGGCTACAGGACACTGTCCGCTGGGCAGCAGCACGCTGCTATAAGAGCAATGTGAAAGCAACCTCCTACCTTCACAGTTATTCCAGGTGCATTGCAGCTCCCCATCCCGGCACACGCTGCAGAGACAGAAAAACTCCCTATTAGTGGCATGCTGAGGACATGCTGAAGGTTTCGGGGCAGCAGGCCAAATAATAAGCATGCTATATACGGCAGGAAGGAGGAGCCTAGTGGTTAGAACAGAGGAAACAAGGAAGCCAGGGTTCAAATCCCACTGCTGCTCCTTGTGACCTAGGGCAAGTCACTTTACCCCCCCATTGTCTCAGGTACAAACTTACTCTTAGATTCATCAAGCCATGATGTTTTTTTCATGGGGGGGGGGGGATTGTCACCATACTAGTGGGGCCCCCCCCCAAAAAAAACATTGTAGATGCATGGCTCATTCTTTTGTCTCACAGCCAAACCCTGCGGGGCAAGAGATCGTGCCTAGCGACCCTTTAACTTGATAGCGGCCCCAACCTAAAGGGACCACCATCACCTTACAGGGCCGCTGGCCCCCCCCCCCAAAAAATGTTGCAACCACATGGAGGCTGAGCAGGGGACAGTGCTAGAGCCGCTACTCAAGGCAGCCTCGACTCCCCCCAAAGTTTAAAAATTAAAAAAGGAGCCCATATGGCAATGACACCCTACCCCCCAGTCCATTAATAAACAATCTGGTCCCAGTCTCGGCCCCCCCACCCCTCGTCCATCAATGAAAATTTGGGTCCAGGCCCCGGCCTCCTCAAGTGCAACAACTACACCAGGGTCCTGGCCCCCCAACTCCCATTCCAAGTCCTTCAAAATAGCAACCCAGCCCCAGCCCAACCACCGCCCCCAGAGCTAAAAATTAAAAAATAGGATCCCAGCCCCCTTCCTATAACAACCCCCTACCCCGAGAGTAAAAGAAAATTCAATTAGGGTCCAGGCCCCCACCCCAGGCAGCCCACCCACCTCCCAGACACCTCGGAACCTTAAATCCAACTCGAGGCTCCCGCGGTGGGGCCAGGGCATACCCTTGCAGCTGGCCCAGTTGGTGCCATTTTCTAAAATGGCACCAACCAAACCTTGCCCTAGCTATGTGACTAGGGCAAGGTCCAGGGATCGGACCCAGGCCATGACAAGGTGGTTAGAAACAATAAAATATTTGCATAGGACTTGCATGTATTTGCATTATTCATGCTTGCAAATCGCATGCAAAGAAGTAATGGGGAGGGAACCTGGGCAGGGAGATGCAAAATATAGCGTATATTGCACAATTTCGCTGCGATAGTGCTCTATCACGTGATATAGGAAAACTGGTTCTTACTTTCTAATTTTTGTTCCTGTAGTACCACAGAGCGGTCTAGACAAGTGGGTTATGCATCCCTACCAGCAGGTTGGAGGCAGAGAACTAAACTTTTCAGGCATTGCTACTTAACTGAGAGTGCCACCTGCAGTCCCTCAGTATTGACCTGTACCCAAACCAATGCAGAGTCCAAAAAATCTCAACTAATAATGTCCCTCCCAGGGCGAACAAGTAAGATCAGCTGGAGCCCCCTGAACTGGAGCCCTCACATCCAAGTCCACAGAAAACCACTTCGTATAGGTCCTAGAACCCAACTATATACAGCTGTAAATTCTTCAGAAAATACCACTCACAGTTATGCTGTCTTTCAGAAACAAAAATTAGGGGATGGGTCTCTGGAATGATCTGTGGTACTACAGGAATGAAAATTAGCATGTAAGAACCAATTTTCCTTTCTTGTTCGTATCTCAGATTAATCCAGACAAGTGGGATGTACCCAAGCTCCTCTATACTGGACGGGAACCTGAAAGACCCACTCTCAAAACACTCTCTCCAAAAGTTGCCTCCTCAGGCACTCTGACATCCAGACTATAATGCTTGGTGAAAGTGTGTAAAGAAGATCAAGTGGCCGTCCTACTAATATCCTGCGGCAACATCAACTGACACTGCTACCAAGAGGTCGCCTGCGCTCTGGTTGTGTGAGCCTGCAACCCCCTCGGGATGTCACAACCCCTACACTGATAGGTAAAAAATATAGTCTCCTTTAACCAATGAGCTATGGTGACTTTAGAAGCCTTGGTTCTCTTCTTTGCGCCACCAAACAGGACAAAAAGATGATTCGACCACCGAAAGGAATTCTTCACCTTAAGATAACTCAACAGCATCTGCTGTACGTCTAAGCAGTGAAGATACTTCGCTATTCGGCCTTCCCACTCACAACTCGGGAACGCGGGAAGTTCTAACAACTGCTTAAGGTGAAAACTTGAGATCACCTTCGGCAAGAACGAGGGAACAGTCCACAGAGAGATCCCATCATCCAAAATTCACAGAAACAGCTCTGTAACTCCAAAATCTGTCTGCTTGAACAAATAGCTACTAGGAACACCGTCTTTAAAGTAAGGTCCTTCAAAGATGTCTTCCGCAACGGCTGAAATGGAGACCCACAAAGACCCCATAACACCAAGAAGAAGTCCCTGCAGGTGAGC
This sequence comes from Rhinatrema bivittatum, assembly GCF_901001135.1. Lineage (NCBI taxonomy): Eukaryota > Metazoa > Chordata > Amphibia > Gymnophiona > Rhinatrematidae > Rhinatrema > Rhinatrema bivittatum. Next base: position 52,173,987 of record NC_042616.1, on the reverse strand, counting down.
CAACCTGAGGGGTCCGTCCATGGAGAAATGAACCAGATCCGCAAACCAGGGACACTGAGGCCACGCTGGCGCCACCAACACCACCCTGCCCGGATACCTTACGATGCGTCGCATGATTCATCCTCCAAGAGGCCACGGAGGAAACATGTAGAGCAGAATCCCAGAGTGTCGATTCCTTCAACTCCCAACTCTCTTCTGCAACTGAAAAATCTGTTCACTTTGGCATTGTTGCGCAACGTGATCAAGTCCAGCTGAGAGAGACTTTGGGGTGATAGTGTCTAACGATCTGAAGTCGGCAAAAAAATGTGACAAGGCGATAGCTAAAGCCAGAAGAATGCTGGGCTGCATAGAGAGAGGAATATCGAGTAAGAAAAGGGAAGTGATTATCCCCTTGTACAGGTCCTTGGTGAGGCCTCACCTGGAGTACTGTGCTCAGTTCTGGATACCGTATCTCCAAAGGGACAGAGACAGGATGGAGGCAGTCCAGAGAAGGGCGACCAAAAAGGTGGAGGGTCTTCATCAAATGACTTATGAGGAGAGATTGAAGAATCTAAATATGTACACCCTGGAGGAAAGGAGGAGCAGAAGTGATATGATATAGACTTTCAGATACTTGAAAGGTTTTAATGATCTAAAGACAATGACAAACCTTTTCCATTGGAAACAAAATCAGCAGAACCAGGGGTCATGATTTGAAACTCCAGGGAGGAAGACTCAGAACCAATGTCAGGAAGTATTTCTTCACGGAGAGGGTGGTGGATGCCTGGAACGCCTTTTCGGAGGAAGTGGTGGAGACCAAAACTGTGAAGGACTTCAAAGGGGCATGGGATAAATGCTGTGGATCCGTCGCCCGTATGACATAGTGAGGGCAAAGGTAGCCCTGGCGCCATTGGCAATACAGCCCGCGTGCAGGAGGTCGCTCCCGGACCCCCGCTGGACTTTTGGCAAGTCTTGTGGGGGTCAGGAGGCCCCCCAAGCTGGCCAAAAGTCCCTGGGGGTCCAGCGGGGGTCCGGGGGCGATCACAACCACTACCACAACCGTCACTTTTGTAAAGGTCCATGGAGCCATAACTAGCCCAAAGGGAAGGGCCCAAAACTGAAAATGCTGGCCCAGCCCATGAATTGAAGGAACTTCTGAAGCTCCATGCGAATGGGAATGTGAGGAAAGGCCTCTGTTAAATCCAGAGAGGCCAGAAATCTTCCTTGGCGAACAGCTGCTATTACCACCTTAATGTTTCCATATGAAAACGCTAAATCTGCAGTGTTGCATTGAATTTTTGCAGGTCCAGAATGGGGCGAAACATCCCCTCCTTCTTGGGAATGGTGAATTAAATTGAATATCTTCCTCACCCTTGCCCCGCTGTTGGGATGGATACGATTGCTCCTCACCTCTGTAGGTGACACAGGGTCTCTCGAACTGCCTCTCACCTGCCCAAGGACATGCAGTGATACTCCATGAAGGCTTCTCTGATGGGATAAGAAAATTCTAAAGTGTAGCCATCTCTTATTACCCCCAGAACTCACTGGTCCAAGGTAATCTTGGTCCACTCTCCATAAAACACTATGCACAATCCACAAACTAATCTATGAGGAAAATACTGACTGGCTAAACACTGCACTATGACTACATGTCCCCCAGAGAAATCTAAGATCAGCCAATAAAGCTCTCCTCGAGAGAGTTGACTAATCTGGCTTCATTGTGAGGACTTACTATTTGCGGCCCTCTGACCTGCACCATCCCTGGCTAACCTTTGGGACCCTCAACAGGATTGCTGTCTCCCGGAAACTGACTTCAATGTGGACAAAGAACCTTTGTTGGGACAAAAACGCCTCATGCGATTGAGCTGGAAAAGATTTCCTATTGCTCTTTTCCTCCACTAGCTTATTTCCTTTCAACTATCCTAACTGCTTAATTAACTTTTCCAAATGCTCACCAAAAAGCAGCTTCTATTTAAAGGGGAGATTACAGAGTTGTGACTCAGACTACATATCCACCGACCAACTGCATAACCGCAGCAGGCAGCCAGCTAAGACTGTCAATACCATACTCCTAGCTGAGGTCCTAATGAGATCGTACAAGGCATCTGCTACATAGGCAATGCCGGCTTCTAACTGAGCTGCTATCTGAGCATCTGCCTAGGAGCCTCTTGCTCCCTCTAGAGACTTCTGTACCCAATGCTAACAGGCCCTCTGCATCATATTACCACAGATGGCTGCACACAGGCTTAAGACCAAAACTTCAAATACCCTCTTTAACTGGATCTCCAGCTTTCGATCCTGGATGTCCTTTAGCACAGTGGAACCCACCACCGGGATGGTTGTTTTCTTGGTGACTACTGAAACTGAGGCATTTACCTTGGGCAAAGACAAGAGCTGCAAGACATCCTCAGTCAAGGGATTCAATCTCGCCATTGCCCTTGCCAGCTTCAGCCTAGCTTCTGGAGCATTCCACTCCCGGTCCACTCATTTTTTTACTTTCTCAGGCAAAGGAAAAGCCGTAAGAGGACCTAGAAGACCATCCAAAACTGGATCCACTCCTTCATTATCCAGGTCTTCATACAACACCTTCACTCCCAGCATCTTCAGGACATGAGGAATAAGCGGCTTCAATTCTTCCCTGTGGAAAAGACAGACAACTCTCGGGTCATCCCCCTTCGCAACAGGGACTTCCTCAGACTCAGATAAATCCACAGACTTGTCTTGGCTCCTTGCGTTCCGTCGACTCATCCCCCTGAATAACATCAGGGTCCACATCTGTCCGATCCTCATCCAGATTGGCCAACCGATTATCTGAATCCTCTGCATCCAAATCCGCATCAGGGTGACTGAGCCCCAATCGGCAGAGAAGGGAGCCCAAGCGCTTGACCGGAGACCTTTTAGTCTTCTTAGGATTGGGCTGCCGCTTTTGGTGGAGAGATCATTTAGCCCCTCCACTCCTTCTCGACAAAAAGGCCTTGTGCATGAGTAAAACTAACTCTGGAAAAATCTCCTTCACTGTCGTCCTCTTCAGGCAACTACACACTTTCCACCCTCTGATCCTCAGTCCCGGCCCGCATTGCCGGAGAAAGGGAGAGGGAGAGTCCTGGAGCACCTGGGTTGGTCCATGCATTGAAATCTGCGTGGCTCTTCTAATTCTTGAGACAAAATCTCCCCCAGTGACCCCCTTTACAGGGCCCTGCGAAGTGGTAGCCCTCCTATCGGTTGTTTGTTCTGACGAGGGCTGCTCCCCCTCTGCAGCACAGTCAGGACAACAAGTGGCCTAGTTGAGCTGCAATCAAATACTACCACAGGCCCAGCAAGGTTTTGGCAAGCTCCGAGGTTGCACCATGCCGGGGAAGGGGAAAACACTCTGCGCAGTGTGAGGCCCGGCGCAGCAGAGCAAGCAAAATGTGGTGGCCCGAGCCACCATAGAAATTACAGACACAGCAGCCACACAGAAAACTATCTCCTTTCCCCTGGTCCAGTGGTTTGCAACTAAACACCTGGCTGTGGCTCTACAGAAAGCACCTGCTTCTCTCCAGCCTGCCTTTCTTTTTTCTTTTAAAGTTACAGGCACCCCCAACAGCCCAGCCAAGAGACCAATAAGAATAAAATACTTTCCTGTTAGGCGGCTATCGGTTGATCCTCGTGGAAGGAGCCTTCAGGGAAAGGAGGGAACCAGGACCCCTGGTTTTCCTAACCCTGGATGGCGCGGGCTAAAGCAGCACAGGGATCACCAAACCCCCCCCCCCCCCACACACACACACACACTCGCCGTGCTCAACCTAAGGGATGGCCCATGAAGGAACCTATTTTTTCTTTCCCTAAACTAACTTTTTTTTTAACTAGTCATTGCATCTCTACCATCTGCTGGAGAGAGAGAAATACCTGAGGGACTGCAGGTGGCGCTCTTGGTTAAGTAGCAATGCCTGAAAAGTGTTTAGTTCTCTGCCTCCATCTGCTGGTAGGGATGCAAAACCCACTTGTCCAATCTGATCTGGGGTACGAACAGGAAATGCTGTTTAACGTGCATTAGAGCACTGTCGTGGCTTGATGCATCTCCCTGTTAGACTGTAAGCCCTCTGGGGATAGGGAAATACCTACAGTACCTGAATGTAATCTGCTTTAAAAGTGCTTGAAAAGTGTGAAATAAATAAATAAATAAATACAATATATCAGAGGGACAACAGGGCGTCCCAAAGCCATCCTGTCATCCCACCCACCCTGGCCACCCCAAGCTCACTTTTCAGGATATCCACAATGAACATGCATGGGATTAATTTGTATGCACTGGCGAGCAGATATATATAAATTTATCTCATGTATGTTCAATACGGGGATTCTTAAAAACCAGACTGGATGCTAGGGATTTGCAGCAGGGAAGGATACGTTCGATTCGGTATTCGTATTCGTCGGGACCCAAATCCGTTACATCCGTTTTCGGGGGACCCCGAGTCGTCCATTAGTTACGTATGGTAATCGTTTCCCATTAAAGTTAAAAAACAAAAACCCATCCCAACCCTTTAAATTTAATTAACTACAACCACCCACCCTCCTGACCCCCCCAAGACTTGCCAAAAGTCCCTGGTGGTCCAGCGGGGGTCCTGGAGCGATCTCCTGCACTCGGGCCGTCAGCTGCCAGTATTCAAAATGGCGCTGATAGCCTTTGCCCTTACTATGTCACAGGGGCTACCGGTGTCATTGGTCGGCCCCTGTCACATGGTAGGAGCAATGGACGGCTGGTGCCATCCATTCGAGCACAGAGCTTACATGTTGACCTCAGCTTCCTTCTCCATGACTGAGATTCTCCTCCTCGGCTGGAGAGGCCCTCACCCTTTGATTGCTCACTTACCCCCTCTCTCTCTGTAGGGTTAGTGTCATTCCTGATCTGTCTCCTTTTTGTGCCTCACCTCTCTGATACCTGCATTGCTGCCTCTCATCACCTACTGCAGTGTCGCTTATGTTTGCTGCTTTCTTGGCTCAGACATGCTTTTGTGATTACACCTTCAGCATTTTCAGAGCATTGCTCCTCTCCTTCCCATTCACTACAAACAGCAGGGCTACCTCCCCCAATCCAGTCCTCTGGGAATGTCAATAACTCTCTGTCAGACTCCACGTCAGAACAACTTTCCTTGTTTTCAGAATTGTTCACAGACTCACTCCCACAATCCCTCTGTCCTTAATTGATTCATATATCTCCCCATCCTTCCAATCTTCTTTCTCCTATCTTCTCTCTGTTTGTATTTCCATCCCTCCAGTTCCATAATCTCTGTCTTCTCTCTGCCCCACAGTAGCAGATCTTTCTCTACTGCTGTCCCCTCTCTCTGAAATAAACCACTAGTCTCTCTTTGTATTATCATCCTCATTCTCCCCCCCTTTAAATCCCACTTCAAGACTCACATCTTCTACCACTCCTGAAATTGCTAATCTGATCCTGGCCAGCAGTGACAAAATTTTACCGTGTGTATCAGATGTGATGTTAAAGGATTCTGGAATATGTATGAAAAACATTACTGGAATGGTATGCCCAACACAAAATGAATTCTATCTTGAAGTTTTGTTTCCAGTATGAAAAGAGGCAATAGTCAGTCTAGGATGCTCACCATTCCTTGCACCCAGTCACTACAGATTCTCCTGGGGGAAGGTAGACGGGAGTCCCAGGTGGAACACCTTCTATGTGCATAAGATGCAGACAGCCACACTCAGAGGGCGGGATACATTCGCCATTCTGCTCCACCAGTCCCTATGAGACATCACACACAGATTAAATGCACTATCCAGTATGCCTCCAACCTAGTTACAGCATCCTCCTAGAAGAAGAATGGCCAACTCTGGTTCTTGAGAGCCATAAACAGGCCAGGTTTTCAGGATATACATAATGAATATGCATGAGATAGATTTGCATACAGTGGAGGCTGTTAGCCAGATAAGTTGTCTGGAATTTCAAATTATCCAGGTAACACTACCCAGGTAACTTTCTAACATAACCAGCTACGTTTGACTATACTCAGTTAGGTTGCCCCTGTATGGGTTCCTGGTGAGATCTCACTTGGAATACTGTGTTCAGTTCTGGAAACTGCACCTTCAAAAGGATATAAACAGGATGGAGTCAGTCCAGAGGCTGGCTGCTAAAATGGTCAGTGGTCTTCGCTCTAAAGCATATGGGGATAGACTTAAAGGTCTAAACATATACACTGTGGAGGAAAGGCAAGATAGGGGAGATATGAGAGACATTCAAATATCTCAAAGGTTTCCATGCACAGGAGATGAGCCTATTACAATGGAAAGGAGATTCTAGAATCTACCCCCTTTTTTCCATCAACAAGCAGGCTGAATTAGCCATGCTTTCTGGGCAATGTCATCTGGCAGAATGAGGGCAGAGCTATCTCTCCAAGCTTCAGAGCTTTGCTGTACTGAGCCTGCACAGCTCTTCCTGCACAGTCCTCTGACTCTTCTCAGTTTGTATTAAAGCAGTTAATAATCTTCTAGGTCTCAAATGGCTGTTCAGGGAGGAGGGTGGGTTCACATAGCTAAATCATCCTGCTATCTATGGAAAACACAGTTTACAATAAGCAAACTTGCTTTTTTCTGTCGATAAGTAGGCTGAATTAGCCATGCTTTCTGGGAGTCCCAAGCTTAGGGTTGCTGGGAAGAAATGTGGTTACAGTGGTCCTCCATTTTCCAGCCTTCCCATAATTATTTATTTTGCTATCGCTACTATTTTTTTTTTTTACAACCCGGACTCCTCATGGACAGCTTTTTAAATGTTCATCAAATGATTAGGACTGCTACGCCAACTGAAGCGTCGGAGGCTGAAGGTTTGTCTAGACCAGAGCTTTCCAAAGTGTGTGTCGGGACACATTAGTATGTCGCCTGTAGTGTGGAGGTGTGTCACCCGGTCCACAGGGCCGGTGGAAGCAGGGAACTATAGCAGGAAGATCGGCGGGCAGTGGTGGAGCTTACATCACCACGGCCCAAAGAAAAGGGTCACGTTCACTCCTCCTCCTTCCTGCCTGTGCAGCCCTGGAAGAAAAACATTGCCGGAGCCGCATGGGCAGGAAGGAGGAGGAGCATCTGCTGCGTACAGAAGAAGAGCAGCATTAATGGGCCGTTGCGGATCCCACGTCGCGACGGCCCGAGAAGAGGAGGAAACCCGATAGCAGGGCCGCTGCGGATCCCACGTCGCGGCAGCCCGAGAAGAGGAGGAAACCCGATAGCAGGGCCGCTGCAGATCCCATGTCACGGCCAGGGAAGATCAGGGCCTCTGAAGAGCCCATCCTTCGGCAACCCGTGCAGAGGGACAGCATGTGCCAGTGAGAGCCTGTGCTTGAGCAAGAGAGCATGTAGGAGTGAGAGAGCCTGTGTGTGTGAGAGTGAGACAGCATGTGCACGAGAGAGACAGTATGTATGTATGTATGAGAGAGAGGCATGTGAAAGCTGTGGATGTGTGAGATTGCATGTGAGTGAGAGCCTGTGTGTGTGAGAATGTGTGAGATAGCGTGTGAGAATGAGAACCTGATTGTGTGTTTGAAGGAAGACAGATGGAGAGAAAAGAAATAGAAAAAAAGACCCTGTAAAAGGAATTGGCAAAAAAACAAGAAAGGAAAGGTGGAAAAAAAAGCCTGTGACCAACCGATTAGAAAACTAAGATCAGACAGCAAAGGTAAAAAAAAAAATTACTTTTTAGTGATTGGCACATGTAATCTTTGGGAATGTGCAAGAGTAGCACTTTCTCTATGCTGATCTCACAATGTACGAGATCAGCATGGAGGAAGTGGAAGCCTGCAAATATTTATTATGAGATAGGTTGTGTTGTGAAACATTTTATTTATGTATATATTTAAGGAAACATACATAAATTGTTGAAATACATTTTGTTCGTTTAACCTTTAACTTCTGGTTTGCTGGTAGACTGAATTACTGTGTCACGAAATTATGTTTGCCTAAAAAGTGTGTCACCAACATGAAAAGTTTGGAAAGCTCTGGTCTAGACAATAGTGGGAGGTTAAGGTGTGAAGTCACAACCACGTTGCTGTTTTGCAAATGTCTTCAATTGAACCCCATGGAGATAGGTAATTGAAGAAGTTGTTGCTCACTTGCTCTAACTGGTCCTGCATGCTGTGAACAATTTTTCTCATAGCAGAAATGGATAAGATTCTTTTCGTCACTGCTGTTCCCAAGGCATTTGGATTTTAGAAAACAAACAACTGGGAGGTGCATCTGTGGGACTGGGTTCGGCGTTTGTAATACGCTAAGGCCCGTTTGCAGTCCAAAGTGTACAACATCTTTTCCCTTCCATTTTTGTGTGGCTTTGGGATAAAGGTTGTCAGAGAAATAGACTGGTTCAGATGAAAAGCAGAAACTACCTTTGGCAGAAATTTCGGGTGGGTACGAATTACCAATTTGCCATGAAAAAAAACTAAATAAATTGGAAAATGGAGTAAAGCTTAAAGTTCATTGACTCTTCTGGTCAAGATTATTGCTACTAGAAAGAGAACATTCCAAGTGAAATATTTCAGGGGAATAGACTCCATTGGTTCAAATGGTAGATGCGAATACTGTCCAGGACCACATTAACGTCCCAAGGTACTGGGGATTTTGGCACAGGGGGTTTAGTCTGGAAGAGACCTTTCTTGAAACATAAAACTAATGGGTGGATGAAAATTGATGGTCCGCTTCCCACGGAGTGATATGCTGCAATAGCACTGAGGTGCATTCTTTTGGAAAAAGTAGCTAGACAAGACTGCATGTGAAAGTATAGTAACAACTTCTCTGGAGTACAAGAGAAAGGGTCAATGGTGTTTATAGTACACCATAGAGGGAATTGACACCATTTGAATGTGTAGTTCTTGCGGGTAGAATGCTTTCTTGCAGAAACTATTAAGTCTTTGATAGAATGAGGGAAATTGAATTTTTCTAGAATTTTCCATTCAACATCCACAGTGTCAGATTGAGAGATGAATGAAATGGATGCAAGAGAGTTTCATTTTTTTGTGTCAGTAGATCTATGGTGCTGCCTAGAAGTACTGGGACCTGAGCTGAAAGTTGTACTAGATAAGCATATTAAGGGTGTTTTGACCAAGCTGGTGTGAACAGAATCATTCTGGTCTTGTCGTGCATGCACTTCTGAATCGTTTTTGCTATCAGAGGAATTAGATAAGCATAAACTAAGCCCTTGGACCAGGAAATGAGAAAAGTATCCTGAGTCTCCCAGAATGGACTGGGAAGGATTGAGCAAAACCTGCTTGCTTTCTTGTTGTGCTTAGATGCAAATAGGTCTATCCATGGTAGGCCCCATTTGAGAAACATTTGTTTGCCTCTAATTGACTGGGGGAAGATTCTGCTGAGTCTGTCAGCTTCCGTGTTTGCTATCCCTGGAAGGTAAATTGCTTGAAGTGTTAATGAGTGTGCCTCTGCCTACTCCAATATGTTCACTGCTTCCTTGCATAATATCCAGGGACCGGACCCTCTTTGCTTGTTTATGTAAAACATGACTACCTGATCATCCGTGTGGATCATTATACTCTTTCCTTGTAGTAAATGGCAGAAGGCATGAAGAGTATTCTTTATGGCTCTGAGTTCTAGTAAATTAATCTGAAAAGTTTTCTCAGTATTTGTCCACAGGCCTTGTGTTTTGTAACTGAGTACATGGGCTCACCATTCCTGGATAGATGCATCTGTCGTGAGGATTAGCTGATGAGGAGCCACACGTAGGGGGGCATCCTTGGCTAGTACTGATGGAGTGAGCCACCATGCTATGTCTGTTTTCATGGATTGTGTTATTGACACACTTACTGACATGGGTTGACAATACTGTGACCATTGCTATTTCAAGCCCCACTTATTCAACACATGTGCAAATGAGTTTGCAGTACTACAAGAATCGCCGCTGCAATGTGACCTAGCAGTGCTAATATTCGTTGTATTGTTGAGTAGGGTTGAAGATAGAGGCTTTGACAGAGGGAGCGCAGCTTTTGGGATATGTCCCTGGGCAAGAAAGCTCTTGATAGGTTTGTATCTATCTTTGCACCAATGAATTAAAAACTTGAGATGGCTCCAGTATGGGTTTTTTGTAATTCACTAAGAAGCTTAAATTCTCCAGGCATTAAATAGTTTCAGCTAGATGAATCTGCAGACTTTTGGAGCTGGAGGAGACTATTAACCAGTCATTGAGATAGGGGAATATTCTTATCCCCTTCCTTTGCAGATGAGCCACAGCTACTGCTAGGCATGTGGTGAAGACTCTCAGGGCCAATGAGAGTCCAAAAGGGTGTAACTTGTATGGTAATGATCCAACCCTATCTTGAAACACAGGTAGCATCAATATGAGTGGTGGATTGGGTTATGAGTATATGCATCTTTGTGATCCAGGGAGCACATCCAATCATTGGGTTGAATGAATGAAAGGATCCTTGAATTTTTTCCCTGCATAAATACTTGTTGAGAGTTCAGAGATCTAAGATTGGATGTAGGACTCCCAACATTTTTGGGATGAGTAAGTATTGGGAGTAATAGCCTTCATTGTTTTGAGGCACTGGAAACTTACATATGACATTTTGAGCAAGCAGATTGAGGGCCTCTTGTTGTAAAAGAGGTATCTGAGATAGATCCCATGACGAAGCTATTGAGTGTGGGATGGGAAGGAGTTGTTTGAAATTTAGCTTGTACCCGTTTTGAATAATGTTCAATACCCACTTGTCCATTGTAATGCTGGACCAAGCTTTGAAAAAACACATTAATCTGCCCCCGACCTGTACTGGTCTTTGTGGCTGAACCCCCTAGTGGGGTTTTGGAGGCTGCTGCTACTGTTTATGCGGTCTCTGACTCCTTTGAAATATCCTTTGCTGTGAAGGCTGGGCTTGTTGTCCAGGTGGCTGGTAAGGAAACATTCTGTATTTGTTGGTACTGTCTTTATGGTCTCCTTTGGTAGTAAGGTTTCTTATAGTAAGAATAGAACCTTCTCGATTGCTAAACTGGACATCAGAGACTGTACTGCCACATTCTGCTCTTTAATCTGGGAGATCATTTCCCTTAAATTGTCTCCAAAAAGGCTGTCTCCACAGTTGTCCTTGTATATGGTATTTTATAGTTTTAATCCATCTTATGCTCATGTGTTTTTTTTGTAAATTTTATTTTTATTGAAGTTTGACTATGATTCAAATACAATCATATTTGAAAAGAAAAACTGAAGATACAATGCTTGAAAAAGAAAAAGAAAAGGACAATCTGAACATAAAAAACAGATGCAGAAATTTAAACAGCAGAGACCTCATGATAAACAAAAGTATATATGGGGGGGTGGGGGAAAGAAAATGGCTTTAGGGCAAATCAGCCATATAATACAAAGATATAAAACAAGTAAATAACAGCCACCTGAATTAACGCTGCCCCATTATACTAAACATATCCTAAGCAGGCTCAGGAGATGTGGGACGCCTGGCCTGGATGTAGTCTCGCAGTTGCCCAGGATCAAAGAAAACATATTTAGTAGCATTTAACACTATAATACATTTGCATGGGTGTCATAAAACACAAGAGGCACCTAAAGCCAACACTTCGGGTCTCATAACAAGGAATTTTGTTCCTGCGCTCTTGGGTAGTTCGAGCGAGATCAGAGAAAATCCAAATCTTTTCCCCCCTTAAACAAAACTTCCCGATTGGGAAAATACAAGCATGAAATATTATCTCGATCCTGCGAAAACACAAAAGAAATTAGCAGGGTGGCTCTATTATAAGATTGCACGGATGAGTCCTCTAGAAACTCGGTTAAATTCATTGAGACATCTTGCTGCGTTGAATCTAATTTCTTCTTGTTAGATGGCAGGTTAAATATCTTTTGAATAGGGGGATATGCAGAATCTTGAATAAGCAAAACGTCCTTCATCCATAATTTAAACATCTTGATTGGGGAAAGTAATGGAACCTGAGGAAAGTTCAAGATGCACAGATTCAGATTCCTTGAAGCATATTCCAGACTTTCCATTTTACGGGAAACCAGCATAGAATCCATCATTTGTTTGGCTTGTCCCTCTCTTACTTGAGAAACAGAAGACTGTAAATTAGAAATAGTTGACTCGCAGGCAGACACTTGATCTTGATGCAAACATTTTGAATGAATGTCAAATGTTAATGTTACTAAAGCAGAAACAGATTTTTCAAGAGGCCAACACACCCCACAAAGTATCCAAAGTAACTAGGTTAGGTTTAGAAAATGCTGGTCTAACCTGAAGAATATTAATAGCCTCCTGAATCTCCCGCGAACCAGCTATAGACACCTTATCAGTTAGCGGGGCCTCATCCGCTGCCAAGATGCCAGACACCTCTCTCTCCGCCATGCTTTCCGTCCCCTGGAGTTGAAGCTGTGCTGCTGTTTCCCACGGCAGTCTATGAGCAGTGGCTTTCCCCCGCTGCGGTACATCAGCATAAGGAGGCAGCAGAATGCCGCTCAGTGGTTCAGGGTAGCATCGGGGATCCTGATTTGCCCCAACAACTCAATTCCTGCACAGGAGGACAGTCCAGGAGGACGAGATGATGAGCAATTGATCGGGCTGAGAGAAACCTCAGCTATCAAGGGGCCAGCAGCCCCTTCAGCCAAGTCGGAAACCACAATCATTTGCTGGGGCAGCACGGTGCGTACTCTGGAATGGTGGTCTGCTGAGGAGTTCCTGCAGAGGGCTAAGTGTTATGAACCCTCCTGTAGCGGTGCTACGGGAGGCTCCTTACCTCTTCCTGGGGGCCACTCCGAAGCCGGGGTCTCGCCTGCGAACTGTCCAGGATTTGCTCCAGGGCCTGGGAGGCCTCGATGTCCTTGGGGCCTGCCTGAGGCTGCTTGTGTTTGCATGGACTTCCTGACTGAGCCCCGCCCTTCTCCCTATGGGCCGGCCCGCAGCACTCCTCCGTAGTTATAGGGCCAGCTAGGTGTGGGCCATCCAAACTCCTCCCAGGGAGTCACCGGTCTGCAGCCCTATAAAAGGACTTCAACTTCCAGTCAGCCTGGCCTTGCATCGGAGTTACTTCATCTCTGGAAACTTCTGCTGTCCAGTGCTCCGACAGGCCTTTGTCTTCTTTGTGGAGCTCCTTGTCTCGTCTGTGTCTTGAATCATGTTTTCGTGCCTGAGGTCCTCGTCCAGATGTCCTGGTGTCTCGTCTTCCTGATGTTCCTGCTTCCTTGGTGGTTTGCTCCTGTGTCGTCAGTGCTCCGCAGTCTTCTGTTCTGCCGGCTGTGGATCTCCAGGTGATGCAGCTTCGTCATGGGAGATGCTGGCAGTGGACTGGTGTCCTGTGCTCCTGAGCCGTCATGTCCTGCCAGCCCTTGTGGTGCTTCAGGCGACATCTGGCTTCGTCGTCGGAGTCCCACTTCGACTGGATTCCTCCCTGCGCTCGTCCCGTTCTTGGCGTGGTCTGTGACCAGCCTCCTCGGGCTGTGTAGGGCGCACAGTGGGACAGGGTGATCCGTGACCAGCCCATTGGGTCCGCCCGTGAAGGTGGGCTGTGTAGGGTGCCCTGAGAGACAGTGCCAATGTCTTCCTTCCCAGCTTCTCATCTCGTCTGGACTTTGTCAAGTTCCTCGTCTCTGATGCTGTTGCATCAGCCCTGGTGTCATGTCTTCGCCTTAACCCTCGTCTGTGATGCCGTCGCATCAACCTTGGTGTCATGTCTTCGTGTCAAGGCCTCCGTCTGCCCTCATCCTCAGGCCAGCCTGCTGCTCCATGCCGATTCAAGCGGCAGGTCCAAAAGGGCTCGGAACAGTCGGAAGACCGTTCCCCTACCAACATCATCTGTTGTTGGCTCTGGGAGCTTGCAGGCCTAGCAGAGGGTAAGACCGTGTTCTGCCATGCTGGGACACACAGTCATCCCTCGGTTCGGCCCTGGATCCATCTGGGGTCGGGCTAAGGCCCAAGGGCACACTAAACACCCTTCACGTAACACTAAGACTGAACAACTCCTTTCCTTTTCCTCACATTTCCATGAAAAGGGAACGAGGCAAATGTTAAGAAAAGGGAGGACAAGCAGGAGCTGAGAGTACACACATCCGTTCAGGGAGCCATGTTCATGTGGTTTTATTGTTATATTAGTGATTTCTGCTTTATTCTGCAGTCTTGTTTTATTATTGATGTTTTTATATTTGATTTTATGTTTTAGTACATATGTTTTAGGATCTTTTTTTACATTGCCTAGGATATAGGCGATTTTTTAAATTCTAAATAAAGATAAAGGTAAAGATAAAGATAAAACTAGCTTTTTCATGGACATCTCCCCTGATGGCACTCACTCTGAGCCATGCCATTCTGTGTGCTGCAATCAATGCCGCAGAGGTGTGGGCGAAGGTGTGAAAGGCTTATATACTGATCATTGAGGAGATGGGATAGCTACCATTAAAATAGAAAAATCTGGCGGTCTTCTACAAGTAAAAGTGGTTGGTTCTGTGACTGCCTCCTTATTCCTTTTCACTAGTTCTTTTGAAAATGAGAGTGTTTCCTCTTGCGAGAAGCTGAAGACAGATCGGAGTAAACTCTTCTAACACTCTGAGAAGAAAATGATGAAGGGCTGGAGTGAGGAAAGCCCAAGAAAGGTGATATGTCACCCTAGTCCAATAAATTTTCTATCTTGGATTCTTCTTGGATCATGATAGTTTCTTCTGTTCTCTGTTTCTTTGTAGACTGAGCATGTGTCCTTTCCATGGGAGCTGCCTGTCTCTTTTTAGCTTGCATAGTAGAGGTGAAAGGAGCTGCAAATGTTCTCTTGTCTCCTGTGCTTGTTCATTCCTTTTGTTTTAAAAAAGAATGGCCAGGACGCATTTGCTTTGGATCATAGTGCTTCATATGCAACTGTTGCGTCGATGCATCATCTCCCCTCATAGTAGCCTATGGGCATGTGTTGACTGCACTGATGTATCATGATGCTTTGATTCCTGCGTCGGCTGCACCGAAGCCTGATGCTTTGTGTAAGCATTGACTGAGACGACGCTTCATGGTGCACCGTGTGGTGTCAGCTGTAATGTTTCACTATGCACTGGTGTGTTGTGTGGCTTGTGCATGCACTTCTGTAACATTTTTGACATCTGTCTGTTTATGCGACAGGTCCATTATTGCCTGCGTCGAGGCCCTCGGTACCGAGTTGGAACTTGTTTAGGATCTCCTATGTATATTACCAGCCCAATAAAGGATGCCCTCCTCTTTTGAACAGACGGGTGATGAGACTTAGGCCCTGGAGACGATTGAGTCAACCTGCCATCCCAAGGAGGGGAGGAAGGGCTTCCTGTTTCTGAAGATCCTTTATCTTCTTCCCTGAGCTGGGTGATTTTTTGAGCATGTTGCCTTTGGGCCCAGGGAGTAATCCATCCACAGACCCTGCAGGTTGTTTGGTTGTGGTCTGAGCCTAGGCAAATATAACAATAATTATGTCCGTCTGTCACAGACATACTATGCCCACATTAGCAGTATTTAAAGCCGAGTAATTTTCTAGAGATAATAGCACTTAAAAGTGCTGTTTTGGGGATCGTGTAGTGAGTGAAATTAGATGAGGAGAAAAAATTTAGGAGAGAAGTAGCTCCACACTACTGCACATAATGCATAAAAAAAACAAACTAAGGAAGAGTCAGAGGAATGCGCGGGAACGACCGCGCAGGCTCAGCAGAGCAAAGCTCTGAAGCTTGCATAGCTCCGCCCCCGTTTCGCCAGATGACGTCACCCAGAAAGCATGGCTAATTCATCCTGCTTATCGACGGAAAAAAGGGGTAGAAAATAATATTTCTTTACAGAGAAGGTGGAAGTGGTAGAGACAAAAACAGTATCTGAATTCAAGAAAGCATGGGCTAAGCACATGGGACCTCAGAGGAAGTTACTGAAAGTGTACAGCTACATGAGCTGGGTGGATGGGCAAACTAGATAGGCCATATGGTCTTTTCTGCCATTATGTTTCTAGGTTTAAAGTGCATTCGGATAACTTTAAGCTTATCTGGATATATTGAAACATATCTGGTTAAATGACAGAAAAGAAAAAAGAAAACCCTTGCAAACCAATAGGCCCAATCCCCCACCCTGCTAAAAAAAACTGAAACTAATGTGGGTCATTAGTCACCAAAACCTCTCCCTTCCCTTTAAGTCCCCAAAAAGATTACAAGAAAGTTATAGGCTTATCAGCCTGAGCAGCTTCTCCCCCTACCGCCGCTGCTGTTATAGCAACTCTAGATGCTGTTAGGACTTCTACGATCGTAGTTTTCTCCCAGTGGCATAAGAATTTTGGAGGCATCGGGTGGGGCAGAAAGGTTTGGGTTGGGATTGCGGAGGAGGGTGGGCCACTTTTATTTTCAGTGGCCCACAACTTTCTTGTAATCTTTGGAGGCTTGGGAAAAGGTGAGGGGTGGGGGGGGGGGGGGGGGGGGGTTCCGGCACTATTGTCCACCTTAGTTTTAGTTTTAGTTTATTAGCAGGGTAGGATGTAGAAAATTGAGATTGTTGGCCTGCAAAGGTTTTTTTTTCCTTTTCCGCCATTTAACCAAATATTTCAATATTCAGTTAAGGAAAAATTAGTTCTTACCTGCTAATTTTCTTTCCTCAAATCCTACCAGACCAGTCCAGACAAATGGATTTTTCTCTCCTACCAGCAGATGAAGATAGAGAAAAAAAAGCGTTAATGTCTGCTTGGTACTTAACCCAGTGTGCCACCTCAGTAATTCTATATCAAAGATAACAAACCCTCCCCATTAGCATGGGGAAGGCAAAACTCTTGCTGGTGAACCACCAAACTATGCTTGACCCCCTCCTCCCTCCAAAGAGGAAAACAATCATAATAGTCTTATATATGTACACAGAAGAGCACTCTGAAGAACAAATGGGTGAGATTATAGACCGGTCTTATAAGACTCGAGGAAAGAAAATTAGAAAGTAAGAACACATTTTTTCTTTGTCCTCATCCACCAGACCAGTCCAGACAAATAGGATATATCCAAGCCACTCTAAACTGGGAGGGAACCTGAAAGACCCACTCACAAGACATCCGCCCCCAAAGGAAGAAGTGTTAGAGGCCTGCACTTCCAATTTGTAGTGACAAGAAAATGTATGTAAAGAAGACAATGTCATTGCCCTATGAATATCTTGCAGCTACAATAACTGACGGCCCACCCAAGAAGCCACTTTATCCTGAATGGCATGCGTCTTAAGACCATCAGGGATCACCATGCCCTTGAAAATGTATGCAGGTGCAATCGCCTGCTTAATTTATTTGGCAATAGTAGTCTTGGATACCTGCTCCCCTTTCACTGCCCTAAAAATCCTGACCACTTCCGGGTGAGAAGCCAGAGAAAGATTTTGTAACAAGAGAATGCAATAACATGCACCTTACAAAAATTTAGGGCTAAACCTTTCTACAATCCTGCCTGTAGAAAAGAAAGTTTGCAAAGAAATCATCGCTTCAAACGGAGAGAACTCCGCTCTCTGACACCAGGTTTCAAACACCCAACATAAAGAGAAGACTTCCTAGCCTGCAACAAGGTTAAAATCACCTTAAACTCCTGAAGCAGTCCTGATAACTTTCCAGTTAGCCAGACAAATCGCAATGATTAAATATCTGACCTTACATATAATGGAAAACCTTTTGTAAACATGGGCTTGTGAGAGCAAGAATTTCCCTTTGACAAGTTGGGCATGCACCTGTGATCTCCACACATACTTTCATTCCCTCAACTTAACCCTGCCTCTTTGCTTCTGTGGGTTAAAGCGACTGAGCTGTTATGTGCACGGAAAGGCAATTTTCTGACCTGTACACAAGTGTTCACCCAAGTAAACTGCCAAAGAGACAAGCTGCACCCAACCCCCAGTTATGTCTAGGACATGGAATAAAGCTGCTGATGTACCACCAAGAGCCGTGTCTCACCCACTCTTCCTGAACTCTACCACACATAGCGGTGTCTCAACACACTGCTAGCCTGCCATCTTGCACCAGGTCTCAACTGCTTTGCCCAAACTCTACCTCACACTGTGTCTTAGCATACTCTACCCCAATTCCACCTTGTACTATATCTCATCCATGTTGCCTAAACTATATCGCATGCTGTGTTTCACCCTTTCTAACCAAAGTCCAACTTGCACCTGAGCATACTCTACTAAAGCACTACCTCGTGCAGTATCTCAGCACGCGTAATTCCACCTCGTTGCTTTGTCCCAACTCCACCTTGCATCCGGTCTCAGCTGCTCTGCCAGACTACCACCTTGCACCACACTGCAGCTCGTTCTGGCAAACATTACACTCATTTCATGCTTTGGCACGCTCTGCCAAAACTCTGTCTCATTCCACGTATCACAAAGCATTTCTGTTGTACCCTGTATAGATATACTAAATGGAACACGTAGGCCCCAAAAACTTGCTCTGTTTAGAATACTGCCTGCAATAGACTTACATGTGGACAGTAGCAGCCTGGCAGACACGCTGACATGTCCCTGCAGATCTCCTTTTGATACACGGTGGAGCAAAGAGCAGTACAGGGAGAACCACAGGCCTGGAACTCAAAGGGAGGATCACAGCTGGTTTCTGGAGGCATTAAAATAAACAGCAAATAGAAAAGAGATGGCAAAGAGCACATAACCGAGTATCCAGCTGCCTGTCACATCATGTTCCCATCCCGTCACCCATCCCTGTCCCTGGGCCCCTATCACCTGAGGGCTTATAGATTCCTTTCTCTCAGGCTCTGTCCCCCACTTCCTCTCACATGAGCACTCACTGATCCCACAGCCTAAGTTCCATCTGTCCCCAGCAACCTGTCTCCTCGGCACTCACACACCCCGCCCTCCCCGAGCTCTGTCTCTAGCTCCCTCTTCCTCGGGCAGTTACATGGACCCACCCCCAAGTCCTTCCCCAGATCCCTTTTCACCTGAGCAATCAGAGAGGTCACACTTCCTCAGCTGTGTTCCCAGCTCATGGCATGATTTGTCTCCATAATTCGGGCCCAGCTGGTCTCGAAATCGCTGCTGGATGAGAGACTGACAAGAGCACTCGGTCCAGTCAGTCCATGGGCCCCAGGCACAGTCCCCTAGGAGGATGAGCCAAAGAAGGAACGAGTTAGCACGCAAAGCACAACACCTGGGAGCACAGCCCGCTCCTACAGACACGTGAATGAACTGCGCAAAACAAACAACGCTAAACTGAGTAAAGTGAGACATCCATCTCATGTGCTGCTTCAATCCCATATTCTAGGTGAACGAGGTGAGACTCTTACAAACCAGCTACTGACTGCTTGTCTCAAGGGCAATAGCAGCCTTTTTTATTGCCCCTGGGGAGATTCCCAAGTCATTTCCCGTAAGAGGTAAATGCCAGTTATATAAATGCTTAACAGTAGTAGCAGAGAAATCTGGATAAAAAAATCTGGTGTCTCACCACAGCACTAAAAAAGCTGCAAACATCCTTATGGTATGTGTATTGTAATTATGAGTGTATTATTGTACACTGCTTTTAATATTTTTATTGATTATGCAGTGCATAAATTTAAAAAATAAATACATTGCAATAACAGGTCATCACCATTAAGGTTTCATGTGCCAGCCCAAAGCTCAGCTTGGGTAAATCCTGATGTCTTGTTAAATTTATCCAAGGATGAGGACACTTTACCTCAATGCATTTATCATGATGCAGAAACCTAAGATATGGGTCTGGGAACCAGCAGGCTACGATTCTCTAGAAACCAATCAGCTTAGTATCAACAGATTTAATAGTGGCTGGGTAACATCCAACAAGTGTACAACAAGGAGCAGATAAAAGAAGCACAACCTAGTGACACCACAGGTCATGCGATCGTCAGGTTGGTACCTGCAGGCTACAACTCCCTAAAAGCCAACTGGATCAATGCCACAGATTGGCGGTGTCAACTACAAACAACCAAACCTCGATTCCCCGTTCTATAATATTATCAACCACCAACCACCAACCACTTCTGGGGAACTTCTGTGGTAGCTATATACGTAATAACCACTGTGTGATTATACCTTTCTATAGCATACCGTCTTTATTCTCAAAAAACTTTTTTTATATTTTTAATTATTTTTATTTATATTCTAAATCTTAAATTTAATTTTTCATTCTCCCTGACGGTGAATCCGTCTCCCCTATGTCATACACACTAGGCAGCTCCAACTCCTATAGGAAGTTACCAGCAATTGGGTGGGCATTGGCCCACAATAGAGAAGACGATAAGTACTGAATTTTAGAAGCGCATATGAAGTAGAGGAGTCGGGTTGACAAAGATACCTAACACCACTATCATGGTATAGGCCCAAACAGCAGATTCAGCAGTCATGCTGATCCACTATCGCCATCTTATGATGGAATTGTTTACACGTCTTAAAAGGGCTCCTGCTCTTTTTCAATGATTTTGATGTTGGCATTGCCATCTTTAGTTTCAAATTTGGTTACTTATGATTTTAGCGTAGTTTTCTTCTCAGCTGTGCTGACGTGGTTGACGAGATGAGAAGAAAAGGAAAACTGGTTCTTACCTGCTAATTTTTGTTCCTGTAGTACCACAGATCAGTCCAGACTGCTGGGTTATGCCTCCCTTCCAGCAGATGGAGACAGAGAAAAACTTGAAGGGCACCCCATCTTAACACGGTGTGCCACCTGCGTCCCTTCAGTATTAAGAATATCAAAGCAGAATAGAACAAAATGATACTAATGGGTAGATCAAGCAAGGATAGAATTAACAGCAACTACAACTATATACACGAAGTAAGCTCTTCTGTCGAGGTTTCTGGTGCCTGTAGTAAATCCTGTGGACATCTGGAAATAGAAGAGTAAGCAAGCGGACTCTCCAGCCAATAGACCCCCTCAACGGTGGGCGTCTGGACTGATCCGTGGTACTACAAGAATGAAAATTAGCAGGTAAGAACCAATTTTCCTTTCCCTGTGCGTACACAGATCAGTCAAGACTGCTGGGATGTACCAGTGCTTCCCTAAGTAGGGTAGGACCTGGAGAGTCCCGCTCGGATGACCTTACTGCCAAATGTCCCAAACACTGGAGCTTGAACATCTAGACGATAAAGTCTAGCAAAGTGTGTAGCGACTTCCAAGTTGCCGCTCTACAGATTTCCTGTGGCGATATGAGCTGGCTCTCTGCCCAGGAAGCTGCTTGTGAGTGGAAGGAATGCGCTTTGAGACCTTCCGGAACAGGTCACCCTCGACAAATATAAGCGGAAGCGATCACCTCTTTCAGCCACCAGGCAATTGTAGCCTTGGACACTTTATGACCCTTGTTGGGACCACGCCACAGTACAAAAAGATGATCTGAAACCCGAAAATCATTAGTGGCTTCGAGATACCGCAAGAGTACCCACTTAACATCAAGCCGTCTCAAATCTCTAGAGTGAGGAGCCTCCCAATCTAAATCCGGAAAGGCCGGAAGTTCCACCGACTGGTTTAAGTGGAAGCCCGAGACCACCTTCGGAAGAAAAGAAGGAACCGTTTCGAGCGACACCCCAGCCTCGGAAAAACGCAGGAAAGGTTCCCGACAGGACAATGCTTGAAGCTCCAAGACCTGTCTAGCGGAACAGATTGCCATCAAGAACACCGTTTTGAGAGTTAAATCCTTTAGGATAGCCTGCTTGAGGGGCTCGAAAGGAGGCTCACACAACACCTGTAACATCAGGTTGAGACTCCACGATGGACAAATGGGACAGACTGGGGGATTAAGGCGTTTTGCTACCTTCAGAAAATGACCCACATTGGGGTGAGAAGCAAGAGGTGCTCCCTCAATGCATCCTCTCAGGCAGCCCAAGGCTGTGACATGAACCTGTAAGGAACTGAAGGATAATCCCTTGCTTAACTCTTTCTGTAGAAAAGCCAGGATCTGAGCCACCAAAGCACGACGAGGGGAGATCCCTATCTCACAACACCAGGAATCAAAGACTTTCCAGACCCGAACATAGGTAAGGGAGGTAGAGGGCTTTCGTGCCTGGAGAAGTGTGGAAATGAGCTCCTCCAGGTATCCTTTCTTCCTCAATCTTCTCCTCTCAAAAGCCAGGCCACTAGACAAAAGCGATCCGCCTGGTCGAAAAATACTGGACCCTTGCACAGAAGGTTTGGAAGGTGTCCAAGGCGAAGAGGACCGTCCACCACTAGGTTGACTAGATCCGCAAACCATGGTCTCCGTGGCCACTCTAGCCCAACGAGGATAACCGTCCCCAGGTGAACCTCTATCCTCCTGAGGACCTTGCCCACCAGAGGCCAAGGAGAAAACACATAGATCAGGACGTCGCGGGGCCATGGGAGAACTAGGACGACTACTTCTTTTGCCCCATGTTCTCGTCTGTGACTGAAGAAGCATGGGGCCTTCGCATTTTTCTGGGTCGCCATCAAGTCTAGATATGGAGCACCCCACCAGCGAGAGAGTAGTGACATCGCCTCTTCAGACAGCTTCCACTCTTGGGATCTAGATGCTGCCGACTTAGAAAATCCGCTAGCACATTGTCGACTCCGGCTATGTGGAAGGCCTGCAGCCGAGCCAGATGGAGCTCCGCCCAGGCCATCAACTTGTCCGCCTCTGAGGCCACCTGCCGACTCTGAAGAGAAAACAAAAGAACTGCCTCAGACACCTGGGAGTGAGAAAGCGGGAATCTAAATGCAGAGCCATGGCAAAACCATCCACTCACAGAAGGTTTTTTTTTTTTTTTTTTTAAAGGCCTCTGCAGAGGAATGTATAATATCTGAGGCTAGGGCCGAGGGGGAGGGCACGGACCACTGGTACTCATCCCAGCCAGGCAGTCATCTCCCGGGGTCCACGAGCTACTGGGCCACCGACCCCTAGCTCAACCTACAACCAGGGGGGACGGTCCTCCTAGGACCTAGCGACTCCCTGGGAGGAACAGCATGGCAGAATCCTCTTCTGTTCCTTTTTTTTTTTTTAGGTCCTTGCTAACTGACCTTTTTTTTTTTTTTTCAAAACTTGCTTGACCAAACAATTGGCAAATATGAGGATCCCTAAATGAAAGAATCCCTTAAAGTATTAAATTTCTTTTTTCTTTAAGCTAAAGGAGGACCACAAGTTCTGCCACCTTTATCTGCTGGAGACAGAGACATACTGAAGGGACGCAGGTGGCACATCGTGTTAAGAGTGGGTGCCCTTCAAGTTTTTCTCTGTCTCCATCTGCTGGAAGGGAGGCATAATCCAGCAGTCTGGAGTGATCTGGGTACATACAGGGAATGTGACCCTTCGTGAAGCAGACAAAAACAGACTGAGGGAGGTGATGCAGCGACACCAGGGCAGGAACTACCATGCATGCCCAGAACGTAATCTAGAAGTTTCTGGGTTAGAGGAGAAAACAGATTGAATTGGCACCATTGGATGACGTCACCCATCTTGTGTGGCTGTATGTAATGTTTATCCTCAGAGAAAACTAGGAAGGCTGGATGGGAATTTATCTGCTGATATATTACATATATTTTACATATTCTGTAGATTTTATACTTGCAGTTCTGCATCAGATCTTGGGATACACCAATATCAATACATCTTTATTTATTTATTTAAATTTATTTAAATTTTTATATTCTGCTTTTTGGCGCTTCAAAGTGTACATCAAAGCAGATTACATTCAGGTACTATAGGCATTTCCCTATCCCCACAGGGCTTACAATCTAATTTTGTACCTGAGGCAATGGAGAGTAAAGTGACTTTGATCATCTTTTGAGTATTTTTTTTGTTTCAGTTACTGGGAACATTAAATTCCATTTTTTTTTTCTATTTTTCTTATGCCATTTTGATGTTTGTTATTATTGCTGCAAAGGATTGAAGCCTGCTGTCAGTCAACCCCTCAATTTTTCCTTTTCCAAACGAAACTAACCCAACTCATTCAACCTTTCCTCCTAGGTTACATTTTCCAAAACTCTCAGTCTTATCGTTGCTCTCCTCTGTGGTTTTTCAGCCATCTCCATGTTTCTCCTGAAGTGTGTGTGTGGGGGGGGGGGGGGGAGACCTCCCAAAAAAGGCCTCGAATTAAGTAGAACTACATCCCTAATGGGAGTGAGAGGGCACCTACCATCACAAGGCTGGGCATAGCAGGCCTGTGCTTCTACAAGCTCACTCTCATTACATGGGACATCCGAAGACTCAGGGGCCGGGCATTGACAGGTCCACTTCCTGCTGGCTATTCCAGCGCCACAGCTCCTGGAACAAGGACTCCAGTCTGACCATTTGCACCAGTCACTCTCTACAGGAGAGGAGAAAGGGAAAGAACGAGGGAGGGAGAAAAGGAAGGAGAAATGGGAGAGAACAGAGAGAGGAGACAGAGGCAATGAACAGAGACAGATGGAGCGAGTGGGAGAAAATGAGAAAGAAGCAGGATAAAGAGAAGGAGAGAGGCACAAAGAGAGAGCACAACGTGTTACTATGCATTGCAACGCGCTTCTTTAAGAAATAATGAGTTCCTCTTTACTGTCCGTGGTACACCATTTTTGAGCATAAGTGGGCATGCTGAGATTTATGCTGGTATTTTATAAACTGTGTTGGGAGCCACACAGTTTATAAAACATTGCATACTTTTTTCCTGTAAGTACACACGTACGTTTCAGTACATGCGAATATTTTCAGTGCAAGAAAATGCATACTTTCTCTACCCATTTTATAAACATACATGCGTATATTTTATGAACGTAATAACTGTAACAATTTAGGCATAATAACCCAGAATTAAATGCGGAGGCAGGAATTTTATAAAGTGTATGCATACTTCTCTTTGGAAAATATTTACTTTCGCACGAACTTGGAATCAATATCATCAGTTTGCTGATACCTCCAACAGTTCACCCAGACCGTCACCAGTTCACCTAGACCCTTCCATCATTTCACCCTGAGCCCCCACCAGGTCACCCAGCCTTCCTATCTAAATATTGCAGTCAAAAGACAAGTCTGATTTTAATTGCACGAGTCAATTATCAAGGTGTATAAGTGTACTGCCAAGCCTGGTAATATATGTGCGTATACCGCTCACAAAATATCAATTTATGCGTGTACTTCCGAATCTTACCCTAGATTGCCCTAAACCACTCCTTTTTTCCCTGTTAAAATTTCCAGGCACTACTTGAGGTTTATAAATAGGATGATGTGTATATATGTTACTTACATGAATATTTGCTAAATTTACATGTGCAATCCCCACATATCTCTTTGAAAATGACCTCCTCCAAGCTTTATTGTTTCTAATTGAACTGTAAAGATGAGGCTGGCTCAAGGGCTGCCAACTGCCATGGGAAAGACCTAGAATTCAGTTCAGAGCCCAGCTTCTGTTCTTTGGCCTGGTGGAACAGCACGCACTGTCCCCAGGGGCAAGAACACTAATTGGTGGCACCTGCTGGCCAGTCTCAGAGCGCGCACACATCGGATTACAGAGCGGGCCGCAGTCTGTGCGCCCTTGTCAAAGCGCCAACCAGAATGCAAAAAATACTCAACATTCCACAGCCAGCTCTCTGTGGGTTTGCAATTTAAAAAATCTCAGTCCAACAAAGGAATGGTTTACATGCAGTGCTATTCCACTTACCCCTACAAGGAGAAATGGTGCATTCCTGTACTTCGCTATCTGAACCCAGACAGTCTGAACCATTGTTACGGGGAGGAGGATTGATGCATGCTCTGGTACGAATCTGAGTGCCTTGGCCACAGGTGACGGGACAGTCTGACCAGGGAGACCAAGGGGTCCAGGACCCATCCACTGAGAGGGGGAAGAGGAATATAGCAGTTAGATGAGTAAGATTGCTCTCCAGAGTGCAGCTCAGCAGCACATCAGCATGGTGTGTCCAGATGTGCAGAGCATCTCAATCCTAGCTCAATGAGCTAACATCACTCGCTCTGAAAAATGTCTCTTACTGCATACGAGGGTCATTCCATGAGGTCTGGACGAAGGGAGGGTAATTTTCAAAGGCATTATCAAGGGTAAAACAGTGCTTTACTCAGAAATGGCCTGTTATAAAATTGCCTGCCTGATATGCGGGGTAAGCTTACATGCATAGAGCCTGAACGTGAGTAAAGCCTACCAGAGTGAGCTGAGGCAGGGTTGGGGAGGGATTTACACTTATGCACATACATTTACATTTTCAAAAGTATATACATAAATCTTTCCAAAAAAATATCTGCGATCTGTCTAATATCAAAGGGGGAGATGTTGGGAGGAGGTAGGATTAGAAAAGCAGGGTTAAAGTGCAAACCTCTTTCATCTACATGCGAGCATATGCTGTGCGCTTTAATGTCTGGGAACTGTGAGTTGCCTTTTTCTGTATTTTCTGTTAAGCTATGACAGTTTGGCGAAAGTTGAAGTACAGAACAAAATCTGCGCACAAATATCAGGTGTAAATGAGCGTGGGTAACTTTTTCTAGGACAGTTTTCAAAGGGAAAGTCCAGGCGTACCTTCCCTTTGAAAGTCCGCAGGTAACCAACCTCTGAATCAATGCGGGCAGCTACAAAACGATCCTCCTAGAGGGCGATATTCAAAAGATCCAGGTGCGTAACTTAAGGAGTCAGGCGTCTAAAACGTGGGCGGGGGGTCCGGTCGGGGGATCGAGGTTTGGCACTAAAAGCATCTAAAGTTAGGAGAATGAATGGCAGGACTCAATTTAGGGACCTCGGTTTTAAGTGCTTAAAGTCAAGCACCTGTTTGATGCCCGAAACATAGGCCCCTAAGTTCGGCCTAACCTAGGTGCTCATCTATTTTTTTTTTTTTTAAATATCAGCCTCACAGAATATAAAGTGAAGCAGAGAGCTTCTGGTAGCGCAAACCATATAGAATGACTCTTTTGCACCAAATCGTAGGGCCTGCGTTTTCTGCGAGTACTTTCCCCCCCCAGATAAGAGTTAAAAGTGCAATCTACGCCCGTTGTTTTCCTGCCCCTCGCCTAAACGCGCCCCTGGGAATTCCTCCTTTACACGTGCAGTGAGGGAGGGCGGTTTGCAGTGAGCCGGTTTTCATCGGAGGGTTTTTTTTTCCTATGGGGACCCGTTTCCCCCCCTGAGTCCATCCCCTTCCATCCTCCACAGCACAGCCCTTTCATTTAGGACGCCCGTTCTAGTTCTACCTCGTTCTCACCTTTACAGTCCACATCCTGGCAGTAAATCCCCTCTGGAGTGCAGATGCTGCCAATAAAAATTAAAAAAAATGAACAAAAGGATGAAAGGAGTTCTATTTTAATGACTCGTGCCTTTATTCTAAAACATTCCAGCACGTGGTAGAACAGAGCTGGAAAGGGGACTTGACCGTTCAAGGGAATGGTCACAGCGTTAGAGGACCTCTCACCGATATGGGTACTCAGGTGGCTACCCCGTGCCATATCTGGGCTATGGATAAATGGAGGACTGTGGTTTACCAGTCCTGTTGATCTTGTACCTTTCACAAGCATAACATTTTTTTCTTGTATTTAAAACGGAGCTGGAAAGGGTGGCTTCTTCTCCCATGATGGACAGTCATTGAGTAAGAGCTGGTGTCCAGAGTGGTGCCCCCCACTGCAGACCTATACTGCCCACCCATGGGAGAGACTTCCAGCGCACAGCCTGCTCCTCTCAGCCTCAGTCCATCCTACAGAAACAGGGACCTTTGCTTTTTCAGTTTTTATTTATTTTTCCCGAGAATTTATGAGTGTTTGTTACAGCAAGAACAAAAATCATATTTACCCGGAAAAATGATACGTCATTTCTCCCCTCTGATCTCTCGTTTTAGTTCTTGTTGTAAAAAGCACCAATAATTTTTTTGAGGAAAATAAAATAAAAACTGAAAACAAGGTCTCTATGGATAAATAACCCTTCAGGGGCTTCAGCTGAATTAGTCTGCATTTTAATGCATGCCCGGTGTTTCCTTCAGTCACTTCCTCTAGCAAAAAGAATTCCACAGCCTTGCCACTCTCTGCGACTATAAAGCTCCCTAATACCACTGCATGCCCACAGCTACTACTCAGATTATTCTGTTTCACACGCTGCCATTTCCCTTCTGGATCCTAAAGGTCCTCGCTTGTCCCCTTCCATCCCTGCTGTTTTGGCTCCAGGGTGAATATATTGAGTTTTGTTCATCTTTCCTGCATCTGCTATCTTACACCCTTACCAGACTTGTGGTCACCCGGGGTGGGGGAGAGAGAGAGAATACATTATGTGACGTAGTGACGTCACTGCCTTGGGCGTCTGGACACCCTTGGTCACCGCTCTCCGTAGAGGCTTTGCTTCCCCCCAGCTCCTTCTCCGTGAATATGTGGATTCTTCCCTCTCCTGTGGGTGCTTATTTTCCTACCTCAGACTCTCCTCTGAGGATGTTTTATAAATTTCCTATCTCCCTCTTTTTTCAACAAGAGCATGAATTCTCATCTCCCTCCCTTAGTTTCCAAACTTCCCCTCCTTCTTATGTGTTCAGCTTCCCTCTTCCCCCTCTCCTCTGTGCGTGCTCTGTTGTGCACATCCCTTAACAGTAGACATGGGGGTAACCTGTATGGAGTGGCAGTTACTACCCTTAACAGTAGACATGGGGGTAACCTGTATGGAATGGCAGTTACTGCCCTTAACAGAAGGCATGGGGGTAACTTGTATGAGTGTCAGTTACTACCCTTAACAGATTGAATGGGGGTAACTTGTATGGAGTGGCAGTTACTGCCCTTAACAGAAGGCATGGGGGTAACTTGTATGGAGTGTCAGTTACTACCCTTAACAGATTGAATGGGGGTAACCTGTATGGAGTGGCAGTTACTACCCTTAACAGTAGACATGGGGGTAACCTGTATGGAGTGGCAGTTACTACCCTTAACAGTAGACATGGGGGTAACCTGTATGGAGTGGCAGTTACTACCCTTAACAGTAGACATGGGGGTAACCTGTATGGAGTGGCAGTTACTACCCTTAACAGTAGACATGAGGTAACCTGTATGGAGTGACAGTTACTACCCTTAACAGTAGACATGAGGTAACCTGTATGGAGTGGCAGTTACTGCCCTTTACAGTAGACATGAGGTAACCTGTATGGCGTGTCAGTTACTGCTCTTAACAGTAGACATGGGGGTAACTTGTATGGAGTGTCAGTTACTACCCTTAACAGATTGAATGGGGGTAACTTGTATGGAATGGCAGTTACTGCCCTTAACAGATTGAATGGGGGTAACTTGTATGGGGTGTCAGTTACTGCCCTTAACAGAAGGCATGGGGGTAACCTGTATGAGGTGGCAGTTACTACCCTTAACAGATTGAATGGGGGTAACTTGTATGGAGTGGCAGTTACTGCCCTTAACAATAGGCATGGAGGTAACCTGCACGGAGCAACAATTACTACCAAAAGTAACCTGCTATGTTACCATGTCCCTTTTCCCCATTGATGTTCAGTTTTCTACCACTCTCTTTCCCCCTAGAATTCCCAATTCTCCACCTCCCCCTCCTGTTTGGGTTCTCAGTTTCCCAATTCCCCTCGGTCTGCAGTGCTACAAAGGAGGATGGAACCAGAGCCCTCCATACAAGAAAACTGTAATTAGCCTGTACAGACACTGACCACTGCTGGCACTCTCCGACCAGAAACGTGTACCCCAGGTGGCTCTCCTGGCCATCGTGCACACACAAAGGAGGGCACGAACCCTCGTAACAGGGCCGGGTTCGTGTCTGCGCGGTCCAGCAGTCTTCGCTCGATAATTCAGATGTCGATGTCCTGTTTATCACCAGCCGTGAAAACACAAGCAAAAGAAAGCAAGGTGCTTCTAAAACATGATATTCTTTAAACTTCCCACCATCTCCTCCTCCCTCCCCCCCCCCAACGTTTTCCACACAAGGCCCTTACTTAACTGAAAGGGAAATACCATTTAGTGGTAACTCCCATCCAGCCAGATCTCTTGCACTATGTCCTACATCACCTCCTGCTGGTTGAGGCTGGGATTGCAGGCGCTGAGTGTTGCCACATCCAGCATCCATGCATCAATCACTACAGCGCCTCCTGCTGAGAGAGGCTGGGACTACAGGAGCTCTAATGTGGCGGTGAGGAGATAAACCGAAAGAATTTGCTATTCTCTCACCTGAATCTGCTTTGCAGCCCCTTCCCACATGTAACACTGCACTGGGACCAGGTGGACCACAGACTCCATTCGCAGTCCAATGCGGGGCAGGTATTGTTGGTGCATGCCAAGCGTCCATCAGCACAGGTGCAATTATTGCACTCATCCACATGCATGCTTCCAGGTGCC
This sequence comes from Rhinatrema bivittatum, assembly GCF_901001135.1. Lineage (NCBI taxonomy): Eukaryota > Metazoa > Chordata > Amphibia > Gymnophiona > Rhinatrematidae > Rhinatrema > Rhinatrema bivittatum. The sequence goes on along the minus strand of NC_042616.1, from coordinate 52,143,845 downwards.
CAGCTGTGCCCGTGGATGTCCGTGCATTCGCACTGCCGGGGTGGCACGCAGGTACCATCCTGTTCCAGGAGCCCTGAGCAGAACACACCAGCAGAACAAGTGTTAAACTTGCTTGGTTTTGATTGTAAATATTACTACCCTTACCATAAGGCTTGGGGGTCATCGCACAAAGCAGCAGATATTACCATAAGAAGTTTGCTAAGCAGACTGTGTTAACCCTCTGGTCCTTTTCTGCCGTCATCACTGTGTTACTAAATATGTTACTATGTCTTATGGGTTGAAGGGGAGGGGGTGGAGTTAGGGAGCAGGTCATCCCTGTGCGCGTGGCATTGTTTCTTTTTTTAATTTCAGGGGGGTCAATCCCACCTCAGTTGGCGGGGTGGGGGTTGCCATTGACTCCAGGGTTGATTTTTTTTACTTGGGGGAGGGCCATTTTTTTGGGCCTCTGACCTTTTAATTTTCCCACAGGAGTATCGAGAATTCACATTAGCGTTATATGATGCTCCCTCAGGGAAATACCTACAGCTCTCTTAAACATGATAAAATAACGGGGCTGACTTTTTTTCTAAGTCAGCTATGTTATTTTATTTACATAGGTTTGTCTATGCATAAGCTCTTTGCATGCATTAGGCAATTTTATGCATGCAAATGCATGCAAATCAGCTTATTTCCATAGGGGGAGGAAATATTTTGTTATATCGTGCGACAGTGCCACGATATGGCGATACTGCACAATAAACAGCATTTAATGCACGTTACATGCCATTTAATGCACGATATCGCCTCAACGTGACATAGCAAATCTAGGCCTTAGCCAGATAAATGCTAAAGTGTAAGAAGGCTGAGTATATTCAATAGCACAGCCACACTACTGAATATTTCAACCAAGTTAGCCGGATAAGTTTATCCAACTAAATTAGGCAGCTGAATAGCAGCTGAATATTGTGCCCATTATCCTTTAAAGCTCAGTCACAGTCCCAAACAGAAAATAATATTTATTTATTATTTATTTATTTATTATTTTTATATACCGACATTCATCTCAATTGAGATAGGTCTAATTCCCCTCAGCAAGCACAATAATTTAGCAAGTTAGATAGACTCCACTTTTTATCCAGTAGAAACTCCTGCTCTCACCAGCGATTGCTTCAGAAGCAACTCCCACCTTAATGGTGTATGTTGCTGACTCTCCCAAACCTTCTCCCTCTGCTGTGGTCGGTACCTGGATATCAGACTGTACGGGTTCACACCACTGAAGAAAACCACTGGAACGCCGACACTACAAAAGAGCCTCCCATCTGGTAACATCCCGAGCAAAGGCCCGTCTCCGAAGATGTTCTGCTGCTGAACACACCGAATATCCCCTTACCTGGCGGGCATCGGCAGCCGGGCTCGCAGGCCTGCCCATCCTGGCAGGCGATGCCTTGCTGGTAGTCCGAGCAGTGCCGTGGACATCTATTGGCACAGTCCGCATTCTCCATCTCCGGGGGACAGCCTTCGGCTTGGAGCGGCAGGTGCACGGAAATCACAGGTGGAAGGAAAGGGAAAGGGAAGGAAGGGAAGAAAGAGAATACAGTACAAGTAATGAGTTCAAATTATTGCAGGGGGCACCAGGAAGACCTTTCTAACTGTGAGGAGAGTCAAGCACCGCAAACAAGCTAACCTTGGGAGGTGACGGGGCATCCATTATTAGAGACTTTTAGGGTTAGACAAATGTCTGCCTGGAACGTTCTGCTTGGAGCTGGAGTAAGGGGAGAGGGACTGGATCAATGTTTCTAAACCCAGTCTTCAGAGAGCACCTGGCCGGCCAGACTGTCATGTGATGCATGACGAACGTGCATGATATATACATTGGTATAGAAAGAGGAGTGCATGCAAAAATATCTTGTGCACATTTGTTGTAGACAGCCTGAAAGCCAGATTGGCTGAGGTGGTCTCTGAGGACCACTGGACTAAATGATCTGATTCTATAAATCGTTATTAGTCATACTTCACTTCTGTAACATATACTTGGAGGGCGATTGTCCGTCCCCACCCACGTGACTCACAGGCCTGCAGGTACTTTGCATTCATGGACCTGCAGGCCAAATTTCAAAGGGAACCTCTCCGCAGACTTCCTCTTTCAAGATCCACGGCGGCTGCGTGCTTTGCAAGTGCAGAGCATGTGGGTTAAACAATGCACGGGGATTCCACAATGAAATCTCCGATGCACTTTAGCCAGCCTGCCTTGGGCCTGCTCCCAGACCTGCCCCTTTTCCTGCAACATTCAATTTTCAAAGGGGATTTTCCACGGTTAACCCCCCATTTATCAAGAGAAATCCCACAGGAAAACTGCACCTTTAAAGATTAGGTGAAGAGTAACTATCTAGTGACCAGGAGGCACTAACAGTGACTACTGAATGGAGTAGTCATATTCTTGCCTAACAAAGGCAAGTAAAGTGAAGTTACTTACCTTTAATGGGTGTTCTCCATGGACAGCAGGACAAATTGCCTCACAAGTGGGTGATGTTATCCAATGGCACAGAGATTGGGATATGCTCTCTCTTAGCTCAGAATTTTCTAGAAATGTTTCTGAACATGTGCGGGTCTTCCCACGTTAGCATCACCAAGCACATCTCCACAGTCTAATTCAGAAGTTTTACAGCTTTTCAGGGAGGATTGAGGAATTGTGTGGCTGTTTGTCCTGCTATTCATGGAGAGCACCTATTCTAGGGAAGAAACGTTGCTTTCTCCATGCCATGGACATACAAGAAGCTGTAGTCTTATTTAATCACGTTCTGTAACATTGCATGTCCAAAAATATTGTCTTTGTGTGACTCGTTATGCAGAGTGTAAAGCTTGGTAAAGGCATGCATTGATGACCATGTTGCTGCTTTACAAATATCTTGAATGGATGTATAATAGCTCTCAAGTTGATTACGCTGGGAACACATACAGCAACAGATGTGTCGGCCACGGTTGAACTAGAGCATCGATGCCCTCCAATCTGACCTCTCTTCTGCGACTGAAAAACTGACCCATCTTTGAATTTGTTGGAGTCGATGTGGTCTAGCGCTGGTTTTCCCCACTTTGCCTGCAGCAAAGCGAAGGCCTCGACTGACAACTCCCACTCCTCTGGGTCCAGACGCTTTCTTCGGAGGAAGTCCGCCTGCACATTGTCCACCCTTGCGAAATGAGAAGCAGCTAATCTCACCAGATGTTTCTCCGCCCACATGAACAGAGCTTGCGCCTCCTGAGCCACTAGCCAACTATCAGCTCGATACTGTAACGTTCGGTTGAAGATTTCCCGTCTGTAACGTGCTGTGAGCGCACAATTCGGACGCGTAAGGCGATCCAGCGATACAGTCTCCAGTTTCACGCGTCCTTAGCGCTTCTTAAAACAGACGCATAACCCTTTCCGCACGCAGCATGTATATGATATGTAAATGAACTAATTAGCTGTATAATGAAGGAATTAGCTATTCCCCTCCGATACTGTGACGCGCGCTCAGATTATCTCCTTTGTAACCCGCTATTTTGCCGCGGCCTTAACGTGTTAGTTTACCACTACCCTCTACGTGGTGTTAGTGTGGTGTTCAAAAATTAAAACGGGAATAAAGTGTAAAAAATGGTGTAAAAAAAGTGTAAAAACATTGCTTACCTGCCCTGGCCCCGTCCGGTCTCCAGTGCAGCCCCAGTCCTCCCGAAGCAAAAAAAAAAAAAAAAAACCGAAAAAGTAGCAAGGCTCGGGCCTGCCACGGTAGTCCCTTCTCCCTTCTCCCTTCCTCCCGATTTCGGTGCTCAAGGCGGCCGGGTGGGCGTGCATTCATCCAGGCAGAGGGAGCCGGCGGCGAAAACGGCCTCCGGCTCCCTCTGCCTGGATGAATGCACGGCCCCCGCCGGCAGTGAATGAATGCCTGTGCCCGTGCCCGTGCATTCATTTCAGCGCTCAAGGCAGTCACATGCCGTGACATCGTGACTCTTTCAAGTCCAACGATTCCAGAAATTCCCCTTTGTGCACCACCGCTATCACCATGCACAAAATCTTCATCTGAAAACGTGGCACTTGGAGGGCAGCATTGAACGTTTGCAGATCGAGAATGAGTTAAAATATCCCTTCCTTCTCTGGCTCCATGAATTATATGAAATACCTGCTGTGCCCCCTCTCCTGAGGGGGCACTGATACAATGATGCACAGGACTTGGAACCGGTGAAGCGTCTCCTGCACCGCCTATCGCTTGCACTGGGAGACTACAAAGGTGTCCCTGAGTGGACAAGAAAGTTCTAAGGCGAATCTTATCACCTCCAGGAACCACTGGTCCGACATGATTCTGGTCTACTCGTAAAAAAGGGACCTTCCTCCAATAGCCTCTGGGAAGGAGCGGTCCAATACGCCTTCATTGCCCAGTCTTGCTTCCACCGCCCCTTGAGAACCACCATCTCTTGGGGGTCTGCGCTGACTGTGAAAGTACAGCTGTCTACTAGGATCCTACTTCTGCAAAGTCGATCCTGGGCTCCTGCCCACACAAAACCGCCAGGCTTCCTGAAAATGAGCTTGCGATGGAAAAGGCTTCCGAGTGCCCTTTCTGTCCTCAGGTAACTTATCATGTCATAAAGAGCATCGGCCACATAGGCCACGCCTGCATCCAAACAGCCACTGACCCCATCTGCTTGTCCTGTGCCTTCTGCACCCAGCATAGGCAGGTTCTCTGCATAAAACGTCTGCACACCGCTGCTGAAACCTCAAACAGACTCTTGAGAAGAATCTCCAGTTTCCTTTCCTGGACATATTTAAGAGCTGCTGCCCCCACCACTGGAATTGTCATCTTCTTGGTAACCGCAGTCACCGCTGCATCCACCTTGGGGATTCTCCACAACTCCAAGGTCTGCTTCGACAAGGAATATAACTTCACCATCACCCTTGCAACCTTGAGGCCTTCCTTGGGAGATTCCCACTCCCGATCAACCAGCTTCTTCATCATCTTTGGCAATGGAAAGGCCTTAGGTGGACCCCTTAATACCTTCAGGACTGGGTTCACTCCCTCATTATCAGAGTTCTCCTGGGTGACTTTAATCCCCAGCTCCGCTAACACCTGGGGAATCAGCGGACCCAGTTCCTCCCTCTGGAACAGACTGACTACCAGCGGATCATCACCTTCCGCAATCGGCACCTCCTCAGGATCTTGCATTGGATCTCCTAGTGCATCCACCAAGTCCTGGACCGGATCCAGCATCGGGTCCTGCATGGTACCCACAGGGTCTCCGCCCGGATCCACTGGATCCCCCTGCATCTGCTCAGGATCATCCGTCCCCTCTGAGGACAGATCTTCCAACACAGCTCGCCCAAGATTCAACGAGTGCAGGATCCCACCTGTATCTACAGGCTCCTGATCCCTAGCCTTCTTGGTCAACTGGGACTTCCTGGATAGTTGCTGCTTGGACCATAACCCCTTCCTGGCTAAATAAGCCTTAAGGAGTAGAACAAAATCTCCGGATCCGAGAAGGAAGAGTCCTGAGCAGCCACTCCCCGAGCTTCTCCCCTTCCCCTGCCACCAGCAGGATCCTACACAGTGGGGAAAAGCATGGGAGGAGAGTCTACAGGCTCCAACACATAAGAACATAAGAAATTGCCATGCTGGGTCAGCCCAAGGGTCCATCAAGCCCAGCATCCTGTTTCCAACAGAGGCCAAACCAGGCCACAAGAACCTGTGGCCTAACTCCCAACACAGGCTGACAAAATGGCCGCTGGCTCCCCCGATCCTCCCCCCAGGGTCTCCAGAGCCAGCCCCACCGCCATCGTGTTCTTGCCGCCCCCCAGGGGTCCCACAGACATTACAGCACCCCCTGAGGCACACTCCCTACAAAAGGAGGCTCAATCCAGTTGCCCCTGCCTCAACCCGCAGCAGCGACAAACCTTGCCACGCTACGTGGGAGTCAGCATGCCAGCACGGTCAGGCATGCACACACAGTCAGGCCTAAAAATAGATTCTACAAGTGGTTAGGCCTAAAAATAGGCTCTGCAGTCAGAAAAACACTGAAGGACACTGTCTGCTGATGTCCGGTACTGAAGGACAGCAGCACCCGGCCCTGACCAACATGGCCAAATTCAGCCTGTCTCCTCCTGCCTGCCTCCCGGCGGGAAAACAACTTAGGCATTTTCCCACTGCCTCAGCCCTGCTTCTTTTCAAATGCAGCTGACGTCTCTTTTTTTTTTTTTAAATTACAGCTCATCCAAAAGGCAGATAAAACACTTTCCTGCTTCTGGAGGCCGAGTGCTGAAGGAAGAGGGAGAGAGAGGCCCAGAGGGGGTGAGGGAACCAGGACTCCTGGCTGTCAACCCCTCCTGCCAAAAAAGGGCTGAGTCAGCATAGGGGTCACCAACACACTCGAACCCCCCCCCCCCCTCCCCTCCCCGCTCGCCCTACTCCACCTGAGGGATGGCCCTTGAAGGACCCTAACACCTCGAGGAGTTGAATTTGCCTGATCTTCTTCCCATCAAACACTTCAGACTGCAGCCAGAGGTTTCCAACTCCCTGGTCGCCGTGCTCTACCTGAGAGATGGTCCACGAAGGAGTCTAACAGCTCAGGGAGCCTCAACTCCACAACTTCTTGTGACTCCTTCTCTTCTTATTCTTTTTTTTTTTTTTGTCAGACTGCAGGTGGCGCTCTCGGTTATGTAGCAGTGCCTCAAAGTTTAGTTCTTGGCCTCCATCTGCTGGGCAGGGATGCAAAACCCACTTGTCTGCATTGATCAGGAAACCTTTCTAATCACCTCCTGTTGTTTCCTCCCCATCCTAATATCTATGAACTCTGCTCAGCCAGAGAAGCTAAGCAAGGTCCAACACACAGCTGGAGCTTTCCTTAATTGACACCATTTAAATCCAGTTTCTGATAGGATGAGATCCTATCAGCACCTTCCAATGCATCTCTATAGGAATATTATCACATGGGTTTACATGCAGGTACTGTAGGTATTTCCCTATCCCCAGAGGGCTTACAATCTGAGTTTTTGTACCTAAAGCAATGGAGGGTAAAGTGACTTGCCCAAGGTCACAAAGAGCAACAGCAGGACTTGAACACTGATCTCCTGGTTCGTAGCCCGCTGCCCCCTAGGCTATTCCTCCTCCCTATTACACCTCTGGAGCCTATATTAACAATTAGTGTCAGGATTCACACACCTACTCTCTGAGCACCAGTGTCTCAACCAGCAAGACACTAATATCAAGATTCACGCTCCCATTTATGGGGCCTTAAAGTTACATCATGTGACAGGGGCAAGGCCTGTCGGCACCATTTTGGAAAATGGCGTTGACCGAGCCCAGGGCTAGGGTGTGTGCCCTGGATCCTTATGCTGACCACCAATGCTGGATTTAAGGTAATGGGTTGTGGGATGTAGGGAGTGGGTCCAGGGGGGTGGGCAACTATGCCACCAGTTGTTTTTTTTAAGAGTTGGGGGGGGGCCATTACCTTTTTATTATTTTAATGGAAAGGGGACCTGGGGGATTGGGGGGGGGGGTTCAGCTATATGGATGGAGTAGGGCGAGGAAGGGAGGTCGTCATCGCGCAAATCTAATTTTTTTTTTTTTACTTTTTTTGGCGGAGCCACCTCAATTGGTGGCCCGGGGTGGGGAGGGGGATCAAGTTAGAACCCCGGTGACATTTTTAACTTTTTGGGGTAATGTAGGTTTCGGCCCCTGGGCTCTTTAAATCTACCACGGGAGCATCAGGATCCGCGTTAGGGTCTCCATGCTCCCGTAGTGGATCAACCAATTTCCAAAAGCTGCAGATAAAATAATGTGGTTGACAAAATTCTAAATCAGCCGCATTACTTTAATTATATAGGATTAGGTATGCATAAGCTGCTTTGCAAGAATTTGCAAAATTCATGCATGCAAATGCCATGCAAAACAGCACATTGTAATAAGGGCAGGAATCTGGGCAAAAATATGTTTTCTATCGTGAATATCGTGATATTGCGGCAATAGTGCTACATCGCATGATATACAGAGTTTATCGCGCATTATAGCCCTAACATGACTTGATAAATCTCTCCCTTATTGTTCTAGTGCTTCACACAGCTGGACTCTAGTGTTTGGATTCACATTCCCAGCCTCTGAGTGCCATAGTGTCTCCAACAAAGCTGCACTTGCCGTAACATTCAGGCTCTCCTCTATGAAGGCGTGTGAGATCAGCACACTCTTTTCTTGTTCACCTTGTTCCTACCAGTGAGCCTCTGCACCACTGACCCATGTCCTTACCACAAGCCTTGGGATTGCAGATCCGGACTTGATATTTCTCTCCAGGACACTCCTTGCCTCCGTTTTTGGGTGGAGGGCTCACGCAGGCTCGAGTCCTCACGGATTTTCCACCCCCACAGGTCCGGTCACACCAAGACCATGGACTCCACTTGGACCAGCTGCCATCCCCTGAAATGCATGGAGAAGACAGAGAGGAATGAGGGGGGGGTACAAGGGGGCAGGGGAGCAGGTCACAAGAGAGGAGAAAAGAAAGGTTAGAGGGAAGAACACGAGAAAACAATATGAGAAAAAAGAAAGAATGGTAACACAAGAAGAATAACAGAAATCAGAGAGGAGGGCTAGGAAGGCAATTCCTAAAAGCTCCATTTCTGATCACTGGATTAGCTCGTTTCCCTAGAATGTTTTGCAAATGTTACTAAGATTTATGACAGGATGGATACTTTAGAGGGAGAGGAAAAATGAGAAGGTTCTCAGAAAGCTTGCAGAGTGGTTGAGAGTTTGAAAACTAAGATTTAATGCAAAAAAGTACAGAGTCGTTGATTTGGGACGCAGAAACCCAGGGGTGTAGTACAGAATGGGAGGTAAGGCACTGACATGCACCAAACAGGAGAGAGACCACAGGGTATCATATCTGACAATCTGAAGGTAGAAAAGGTGCAAAAAGGCAGGCCACCTGGTTAACTGGTTCCCATCCTAGCTGACGGCCAAGTTAACTTGTTCCCTCTGGTTGTACAGCACTAGGCGGCTGCACTTCATATCCACAACAGGGGGAAAATGCTTCTGAAATGATTTCTCCTGTAAAATTGGTCTCTCTGTGCTGTTCCTCCCATACCTGATTGCCTCTGCCAGAGCCAAAGGAATGCTGGGCTCATAAGAAGAGGCATAACCGGTAGAAGAAAAAAAAAAAAGGTAACAATGCCTCTGTACAGGTCATTGGTGAGATCTCACCTGGCCATACCTCTGAAAAGATATAGAGAGAGTAGAAGCAATCCAGAGGAGGGTTACCAAAAGGTTGCAGAACTCCCACCAAAAGCCCAAGAAACAAGACATAAGGACTAAATATGCATACCCTAGAGGACCGCAGAGAAAGACAGAATGTGATAAGAGACATGCAAATACCTCAAAGCAAACAGTTTTCAGTGGAAAGCTGGGTTAGAGGACAGAGATCACGATATGAAGCTGATATAAGAAGTCCCTGGAGCAGGCGGCAACGGAGCATCCATTGGGCCTTTCTGCTGTGGTCAGAGGCGACACCTGCAGCTGACTTCTGAATGACTATATCCCCGGTCCCAGCAGTCTTATTCTGCCTTATCTAAGAAGAGAGCTAACACGGTGACAAGGATCCCCCTCGGAAGGGCACCCACTCGGGTCGAGACGTCTTCCTACCTTTGCAGGCCTGGAGATTACAGAAACGCCTCTCTCTGTTCCCTGTCAGGATGTCCTCGCACCAGAGACCACTCTCGCCGGGGGGATTGTACGTGCGGAAGCGTCTTTGCTGTCCCACACCACAGGAGCGAGAGCACTCGCTCCAGCCTGACCAGGCATTCCAGGAACAGTTCCTGCTGTGGCACTCCTCGCCAACGCATGGGGTGGTATCTGAGGAAATCATAATACCCAGGAGGTAAGATGTCAGAGAGACCAGGAAAAGCATTACATGGGTAAAGGGCAGATAAGGGGGCAAAGATAATCTAACAGGGATGTATTCATATGTACCATGCTAGAACATGTTCTCAAACAGTACTTCACTGGGTAGGGAGCAAGGGTGACTTCTCCTGAGCGGGACATTACTGGTGGTTCTGCAGAGTAAGGCAGGAAGAATATCTACAAATCTGCAGGACCAATGGGCACGTGTGAAAAAAAAATCAAAGCAAAATTTAAAAAAGCAACAAATGAATTTAAAAAAAGGGAAAAACCCCCCAAATAACATGACCCAAATCTAATGTTGCCCATACACTCCCCTGGTATTGTGAGGCGTCATTCCAATGTGAGAATGATGAGTGTGTTACTTGTGAGCTGTGGGGGGTGTCAGTAAGATTTAATGTATTCATTTAATTTAAGGTATTAATTTCTTAATCACCTTTCCAGAAACATTGCCCATGGCAATTTACACCAAATAAAACAAATAGTAAAAACAACAATCAATATGAATCAATTATTGTCCTACCGCAGCAGGAAGAGGCAAGGTAACATGAGCCAATAGCCTGAGAAAGCCAGAGCAAGACTGAAAAGGTTATTAGACCCTTACTGTGAAGCAGCCCAATACAGAATGGTGCGCTTGGCGAAGCGCACCCTTTAGCCCCTGTTAGACCGAGCATTTTACATGCGCTATTATTACCCCTTATACAGTAAGGGGTAATAGCACATGGAAAACACGTGGCCAACTCCCCCGAAACTAATAGTGCTCATCACATGCAAATGCAAGCCGCACATTTTACTCTCAGAAATTAACTCCTGCCCAAAGGCAGGCGTTAATCATGGACAACACCGGGAAAGTGTACAGAAAAGCAGAAAAAAACTGCTTTTCTGTACACCCTCCGACTTAATACCATAGCTATATTAAGTCAGAGGTCCCAAAAATAAAAAAAATTAAGAAAAAAACTTAAGGGAAAAAAAAACCTGTCCGCCGGCCCACGGGTTAGAAAAATGGACGCTCAATTTTGCCGGCATCCATTTTTCGAACCCATGGCTGTCAGCGGGTTCGACAACCGATGCCGGTAAAATTAAGCGTCGGTTGTCAGACCCGCTGACAGCCACCGCTTCCGCTAATAAGGAGGCGCTAGGGACGCACTAGTGTCCCTAGCGCCTCCTTAATAGCGCAGGCCCTAATTTAAATACAAAATTGCGCGTCCAGGTGAGGTGCCTGGGCGTGGGTTGGGAGGGCAGGCGCTCGCCTCAGAGTGCTGGCTCTCCCGCGGAGGTTTTTGAATCGGCCTGAAGGTGATTAAACCCTATTAAAGAGATGAGTCAGATCTGTATGTGACAACCCCCTGATCATTGCTGCTGACTTACAGTGAAATATCATTTCACAAACAAACAATGGCAAAATTCTAAATTGTAGAAGTTTGACTAAAAGAAGGATAAGACAAGCCTTATCAGACAAACAGATCTTCACCCTGAATGACAAAGATAAGAACTCTTGGGTACTGGATTTTCAGAACCGAGAGCAAAAACAGCTTGCATTTGTTCTCTTTTTCCGTAATCCTGCCTGGGTTTTGTTCTTATGGCTGAAAGGAAATGGTCCTGCCAGGCTGGGTAAAAGCAAATAGCTGGCCACAGGCTTAGCTGAGCTGGAATCACTGAGAGCTATAGAGTCACTTAACGATGAGCAAGCCACAAGCCTACTTGAGCTATAAACCCAAGCAAAGGAAACCCCACCGAGGAAAAAAAGCCTCAGGGCATTGGCTGTGCAGAGGTGAAGTTGGGTCCCACGGGAGGATGCAGCTGATTGGGAGGTGGAGTCAGGTCCCAGGAGGGCAAGGACCCCCAGCAGTGCATCCATCCTAGTAGTAGAGTGGAGAGGAGAGGCAGCCTGGACACTACACATTCCCCCCACCCACCCCACCCCCTTGCGACCAGCAGTACCCACCAGCGCAGCTGCATTTCTTAACATGGATGACTTGGGGTTCAGTGGGAAGGAAAAAAATGGAAGGTAATTGTACTGGATCAAAGAGAATGCCAGAGGTTCTCTCTTTTCTATATGGTGGTGTTTCTGAAATGGCTAACACCCCCAAGTAGCTACATGTGCCAGTTGATACCTTGTAGAAATTGGATACAGCTGTGCAGTCTGAACCTGAAACCCACAATGTTGTTTGATTTCTTAGGGGAAGGTAAATAGTTATAAAGTCAAATAAAAATTCTATATTTTTCTAAGTACTGCCAGCTCTGTTTACAGTCCCATCTTTTTTGAGTTTTCCTGGGGTGAAAGGAGAGAAATCCTACCCACTAACACATTCTTCCCCAGACAGCGGCAGCAGGAGCCAAGGACACAAGGACCAACATAATCCGCCTGAGGGGAGCTACCATCTGGTCGGTCCCAGACCCTGGAATGACTCTGCAAGGTAGCTGGGTACGGGGGTGTCTTACATACAGAACAACAATAAGCATAAACCATCAACAATAATCAATTACAGTCCAATAACACAATATATGCAGACTAATAATAAACCATGAATAATGGCCCACAAATTAATTCACATACAAGACAAATTATACCAACACATACTCAATAGTACTGAGACCAAAGCAATCTTAATCATGAATAAATTTAAACACAGGGTTGTGTGATCAGTGAGCATGTTACTTTGGAGTTGTGGTGATGTCAGTGCATATGTGTATGCCATGGTGGTATCAGTGTGGGGTAAGGACAGTGAGTTTGGTGCTTGTGCACTGTGAGGATTTCTCTGAGGTTACTGATGAATTTATTACCTGTTTACTCTGGAAGAATTAGTGCGGTGTGTTACCTGTTCTTTGTGGGGGTGTTTTTACGATCTAAATGTGTATAGTTGTGTACTGTGGCATGTGGGTTTCATATAAGATTAATGATTAGGCAGTGTGAGGATAGTGAGTGTTACCTTTGCTCTGCAGCAGTGTCACTGTGCTAGTGCGTTATCTGTGTGTTGTGGATGTGTCAGTGCAGTGTGAGGTTAATGTTTTTACCTATGTGCAGGGGAGGGAGGGGCGGTGCAGTGGAGTGTTACCTGTGCACTGAGGGAGATTGCAGGTTTGCTCCTGGAATGATTCTCCTGTGCAGTTCATTCCCCTAGCACAAAAGCGCGTCCGCGTTTTCACTGCTGGATACTCCGTGTCACTGCAGGTCTTTGAGCAGGGTGTCCAGGAGGACCAGGGCTGAAATCCACCTTCCCAACCTAGACAGGACCAGCACAAACAAGACTGAGAATTATTCGCACAAATACACCAGCAGCGGAGTGAAAGAAAGGAACACTGGTTCTCACCTGCTAATTTTCATTCCTGTAATGCCACTGATCAGTCCAGCAAGTGGGTTTATGCATCCCTACCAGCAGATGGAGGCAGAGAACAAAACCTTGAGGCACTGCTACTTAACCGAGAGTGCCACCTGCAGTCCCTCAGAACTGAACTGTACCCAAGCTGAAGAGTAGAATATACCACCCTCACTTTCAGGTCGAACAGGGAATTCAGAGTTGGACCCCCCCCCCATCCCCCGATCTAGAGTCCTCCATGCTTCCAGAAAAAATTCAAACAGCAAAAAAACAGCAACTCAGCTAATTTACAATGAGTAAAATGTTCTGCAAAACATACCAAGATATTCAGTCTTTTGGAAGTAACAACAGGCTGGGTCTCTGGACTGATCTGTGGTATTTACAGGAACAAAAATTAGCAGGTAAAAACCAGTTTTCCTTTCCTGTTCATACCCAGATCAGTTCAGACAAGTGGGATATACCAAAGCACCCCTAAATTAGGTGGGATCCCGAAAGACTCACGCGCAGAACACTCTCACCAAAAGATGCATCTTCCTGAGCCCGCACATCTAAATGGTAATGCTTGGTGAAAGTATGAAGTGTTGACCACGCCATTGCTCTACATATCTCCCGCAGCGATACCAACTATCATTCCACCCAGGAAGCCACCTGTACTCTTGTAGAATGCGCTCACAATCCTACGGGCACCACACGAACTGTACAAATATAAGTAGAAGAAATGGCTTCTTTCAACCAATGAGAAATCATAGCTTTTGAAGCCTTAGCTCCTTTGTTCACCCCTCCATAAAGTACAAAGAAGTGATCCGAACGCCAAAAGGAATTCTTAACCTTCAGATACTGCAATAGGGTCCTGTGTACATCCAAAAGATGCAGCTCCCTCTCTGGTGGAGACACCCTAGACCAGTCTGGAAAGGCTGGCAGCTCCACTGTCTGATTCAGATGAAAAAAGGAAACCACCTTCGGTATAAAAGATGGCGCCAAACACAAAGACTCAATCTGGAGAAATGGATCCCTACAAGCTAAAGCGTGTAGCTCCGAAATCCTCCTGGCCAAACATATGGCTACCAGAAAAACAGCATTTAACGTTAGATCCTTCAATGACGCTCCTTTTAAGGGCTCAAAGGGGGCCTCACAGAGTACACAAAATACCAGATTGAGATTCCAAACTGGACAGAACTACCTAACCAGAAGCCATAAATGCTTGACTCCTCTGAGAAAACACATCACATCCAGATGGGAAGCCAAAGGCCTGCCCTGCCCCTGCCCCTAAGGCAACCCAAGATGGACACCTGAACTCGGAAAGAATTGTAAGCCAGTCCCTTCGACAGCCCTTGCTGCAAGAAGTCCAGAATGTGCGGGATGCTCACAGACAGGGGTCCAGATGCTGCTGAAGGCACCAAGTATCAAACACCTTCCAAACCTGAATGAAACAATAAATGTAGAAGGATGTCTAGCCTGGAGCAACGTGGAAATGACCATCTCCGAATAACCCAAGTGCAACTGCTGCCTCTCAAAGGCCAAGCCATGAGACAAAAGCAATCCTCCCAATCATAAAATATGGGACTTTGCTGAAGCAACCCTGCCAGGTGAGCCAACTGGAGAGGACCGTCTATTGCAAGACCCACCATATCCGCGAACCAAGGCTGCCGTGGTCATTCTGGCGTCACCAGAACCACTTGGCCTGGATGCACATCTATGCGTCGCAACACGCAACTGACCAGAGGCCAAGGAAGAAACACGTACAGGAGGATCCCTGTTGGCCACGGGCAAACTAGAGCATCTAGCTCTTCTACCCCAGCTTACCTCCTGCAACTGAAGAACCTCGGCACCTTCACATTGGCCCTTGTTGCCATTAGATCCAACTGGGGCATTCCCCACCTTTTTTACTCAACGCACAATTAAACTCTGGAATTTGTTGCCAGAGAATGTGGTTCGTGCAGTTAGTATAGCTGTGTTTAAAAAAGGATTGGATAAGTTCTTGGAGGAGAAGTCCATTACCTGCTATTAAGTTCACTTAGAGAATAGCCACTGCCATTAGCAATGGTTACATGGAATAGACTTAGTTTTTGGGTACTTGCCAGGTTCTTATGGCCTGGATTGGCCACTGTTGGAAACAGGATGCTGGGCTTGATGGACCCTTGGTCTGACCCAGTATGGCATTTTCTTATGTTCTTATGTTCTTATGTTCTTACACAGGCAACCCAGACTCCAGGGATAATTCCCATTCCCCCCGGATCTAATTGCTGCCTGCTGAGGAAGTCCACTTGTACATTGTCCACTCCCGCTATGTAAGATACCACCACACTTTCAAGATGATGCTCCGCCCAAGTGATCAACTGTTGAGCCTCCAGAGCCACCGCCTGACACTTCATACCTCCCTGATGATTGATGTACTGTGATTCTCACCATGCAACCCTTTACCAAGGGAACAAAGGCCTCCAAAGCGCTGCGTTATGCCCTCATCTCCAGGCGATTGATCGACCAGGCCATGTCTGTTGATGACCACCTTGCACAGACTGCCCTGACACATCATCCTCAACCCTTGAGACTGGTGTTGGTAGTCAGTACTACCTAATTTGGGGCCTCCACATCCACTCCATTCTCCAAACTGGGACGGGAGAGCCATCACGAGAGACTGGATCTGGATTCTCCCTGAAGAGGTAAGGGTAGATGAAACTCCTCTGACAATGGATTTCATCTGGACACAGTACCTTCTGTAAAGGACGCATGTGAGCAAAGGCCCATGGAACCAAGTCCAACGTGGAAGCCATAGAGCCCAGAACCTGGAGATAATCCCAGACCTTCGGCATCGGTAGCTGGAGCAGATGCTGCACTTGTGCTTGCAACTTCGACACTGTCTGCAGTCAGAAAAAACCCTGCCTGTCCAAGTATCGAATCGCGCTCCCAAATATTTCAAGGATTGGATCGGAACTAGATGACCCTTTGCCGCATTTATCACCCAACTGGAACATCATGCGCTGAATGGAGCGACCGCACTCCTCCTCAGACTTTGCCTGAATGAGTCAGTCATCCAGATATGGGTGCACCAAGATCCCCTCTCGCTGTAAGGCAGCCACCACCACCACCATCACTTTAGTGAAAGTGCTTGGCGCTTTGGCTAAACCAAAAGAAAGGGCTCGAAACTGAAAATGCTGCCCCAGCACTATGAACTGAAGAAAATTGTGATGATCCTTTCGAATGGGAATTTGGAGGTAAGCCTCTGTGTTGCGTCCGTCAGTACTAGATGGCTTGGCCCCGTGTGCCTCACCTTGTTCACGGCTCCTCCTGCATCCCTAGGGAAAATGACTGCTGCCGTGTCTACATGCCGACCTCTCCGGCGTCCCCGGAATGGCTATGGTGCTGCCTCCCGCCATGCTCCTCCCAAGGGCCTACTAGAGTGTGCGCACACACACCACCCACGTCTTTATTCCAGCAATGGCGCATACCTCGGAGGCGTTCCCCTCTACTGACGTCACGCCATCCGGGTATATAGCCTGTACTATGTTGCTAGTTCATTGAGTTAGCAAGGACTTGGTCTCTGCCGGTCTAAGCTACTCTGCCGCTTCCGTGCTACCGCTGGAAGCTCTTTCTCTGCCCCTCAGGGTAATTGCTAACCTGGGTACCTGCTCCTTGGGGGCCCTCTGCTTTATTTCAAGTGCCTCACAGGGATCAGGTACTCACTCCTCGAGGGCCTGCTCTCCCTGCCTCGATGCCTGTACCATCTTCTTCAACCTGGTAGAATTGCATACCTACAGCAACCATCTAGTGTGTAATCTAACTCTCAGTCTATCTTATCCATAGTACTGCCTTACTGGTAAATCTACACCGTAATTCTCCAATACCAACGGGGTGAGAAGGGTCCCCTCTGCTGAGGATCCAGAGACTGCTACATCCAGACTACCTCACTACTGCCACCTCTGGTGGTATACGTCAAGCTGTATAATAAAGAACTAACTCTGTGTTTGTGCATCTTGCGTTTAGCCCAGTACTGTGGCGCCTCATGGGGCTCCTCCCCATGGGCGCGGTCATCTGCCACAGTACCCGAGAATCCACCAAACAACGCTTAACCATAACACTCTGTCAAGTCCAATGACACTAAAAACTCTCCTTTGCATGCGCAATATCTCCATCCAAAAACGCAGAACCCGCAAGGATACATTCACCTATGGGCTGAAAGCAGCCCTCCTTAATGGGAACCACAAAATAAATGGAGTACCTCCCATGACCCTGTTCGGCCAATGGGACCGAAACTATGGCGTCCAGCATTAGTAACCTTTGTAGAGTCACTTGAACTGCCTCCCATTTGCTTCAAGACACGCAGTGGGACTCTAGGAAGGCCTCCCTGACCAGGCACGAAAATTCTAACATGTAACCATCTCTTACCACCTCCAGCACCCACTGATCCATGGTAATCTTGACTCATTCCCTGTAAAAGTGGGGCAACCTGCCCCCCTACTGGTTCCACAGAGAAAGGGGCACCTCTGACATCATTGGGATGACTTTCCTCCACCGGTCCCCTGACCAGCACCGTCTCTGGTAGACCTGCGGGTCCCTCAAAAGGACTGCTGCCTGCCAAGATTCTGCTTTGATCCCAGTGCAGAGGAACTCTTGACAGAATGAAACTGCCTCAAATCCCGAAAGCGGGACTAAGGAGGGAAATCCTTCTTGCCTCTTCTCTTATCCTCAGATAGCTTATTCTCTCTGGACTCTCCCAAAGTCTTCATCAGTTGATCCAAATCCTCCCCAAACAAGAGCTTCCCTTTAAAGAGTAGATTACATAACTGGGACTTGGACCACATGTCTGCCGACCAATTGCACAACCATGAAAGCCTGCAGGCTGCCACCGCAGAGATGATGCTCCTGGCTGTAGTATGAACCAAGTCATAGCATGCATCTGCCACATAAGCCACTCCAGCTTCCAGTTATGTAGACTATATGGCGCTAAACGCCCCAGATGAAGCCTGTTCCTGAGCCTTCTGCCACTGATCGCTGCCCTCATGCTTAAGGTAGAGACTTCAAATATCCTCTTCAACTGGATAAATTTGAGGTCCTGAACATCCTTCAGAGTGGCAGACCCCACCACTGGGATCGCCATCTTCATATTCATCGCTAGGGGTGTGCATTCGGATTGACCGCATTAGTAAAACGCAACTCATATTTTTTTTTTACTTAAAAAATTGATTCGACATAAACGATCGGATTTCCCACATATCGAACATAGATATGTTCGATATGTGGGAAATCGCGATTGTTGAGCCAAAATAAAAATATAAACCCCCTCACCCTCCTTAATCCCCCCCCCGACTTACCACAACTCCCTGGTGATGGAGCGAGGAGTGAGGACGCCATTTCTGCAATCCTTGGCGAGAAGCATGTGACGTCGGCGGCACGTCGAGTGACGCCGGCGTCACGTGATTCCCGGCTCGTTCGCGCTGGACGGCTCGTTCGGCCCAAAAAGAACTTTTGGCCAGCTTGGGGGGGCCTCCTGACCCCCCCAAGCTGGCCAAAAGTTCTTTTTGGGCCGAACGAGCCGTCCGGCGCGAACGAGCCGGGAATCACGTGGCGCCGCGTCACTCAGACGCGACGTCACGTGATTCCCGGCGAGTTCGCGCCGGACGGCTCGTTCGGCCCAAAAAGAACTTTTGGCCAGCTTGAGGGGGTCAGGAGGCCCCCCCAAGCTGGCCAAAAGTTCTTTTTGGGCCGAACGAGCCGTCCGGCGCGAACTTGCCGGGAATCACGTGACGTCGGCGTCACGTGATTCCCGGCTCGTTCGCGCCGGACGGCTCGTTCGGCCCAAAAAGAACTTTTGGCCAGCTTGGGGGGGTCAGGAGGCCCCCCCAAGCTGGCCAAAAGTTCTTTTTGGGCCGAACGAGCCGTCCGGCGCGAACGAGCCGGGAATCACGTGACGCCGCGTCACTCGACGTGCCACCGACGTCACATGCTTCTCGCCAAGGATTGCAGAAATGACGTCCTCACTCCTCGCTCGATCACCAGGGAGTTGTGGTAAGTCTGGGGGGGGGATTAAGGAGGGTGAGGGGGTTTAAATTTTTTTTTTGCACATATGTACATATACCCAACTCATTGGATTTTTTTTATGTCCATATTGGCCGCAAGTGGGACCCCCTTTCGGACATAAAAAATATGAACATAAAATTTTGCTCTGCACATCCCTATTCATCGCAGACACATTTATTTATTTATTTATTTATTTATTTATTTTTAGGTTTTTATATACCGGAAGTTCCTGTATACAATACATATCACTCCGGTTCACAATTAACAGAGAAAACTATCGCCGGGAAGGCGGTTTACATGGAACATACATGGAACATGGAACATATCGAATAAACTATAATAAAGTACAATCTAATTTAAAACAACTGAAATAAACTTAGGAAATAACTTGGTACATGTAACTGAAGCAAGATGAACATTACATTATTGCTGCAAGGCAAGGCTGGATGTTTGTTCTTATTGCTATTAGCTCTCTGGGAAAGCTTGATGGAATAGCCAAGCTTGATGGAATAGCCAAGTTTTAATTGTCCATAATTTTTGCGCCCAGGGGCACGCCCCTTTGGCGCGCGGCTTTGGCTGCGCGCCGCAGGGCCCTGATTTTATGCTGTCCTGGGGCTCCTGCTGATGATGTCACCGGGTCCGCCCACTCGCTCCGGGCCTCCCTACTCCGATCCAGGAAAAGGTCTTTTTCTCTCTCAAAATTGCCTTGAACAGGCAATACTGGATTCGGGCAGCTTCCCACACTTGAGCCTCTCTCTCTCCTCACCTCGGTTCAAACGAGGCAGGGCCCTGATTTTATGCTGTCCCGGGGCTCCTGCTGATGATGTCACTGGGTCCGCCCACTCGCTCCGGGCCTCCCCACTCCGATCCAGGAAAAGGTCTTTTTCTCTCTCAAAATTGCCTTGAACAGGCAATACTGGACTCGGGCAGCTTCCCACACTTGAGCCTCTCTCTCTCCTCACCTCGAACACATCCACCTTTGGGACCCGTAGAAGATCTAGAATCTCTTCATTCAACGGATACAGCTTTGCCATCAAGCGACCAACCTTCAAGCCCACTTCTGGGAAGTCCTACTCCCGGCTGACCAGCTTATGGATCTTTTTAGGTAGCAGGAAGGTGCTAGGGGACCCACTCAGGCCATCCAGAAGCAGGTTTACCCCTTCACTATCCGATTTATCCAGGGCTACCTTCACCCTTAGTTCGTCCAGAAACTGGGGAATAAGGACCCGTAACTCCTCCTTCTTGAATAGATGGACTACTCTGGGGTCATCCCCCTCCATCACTGGGAACTCATCCAGATCGGGTTCATCCATTGGTATTTGGATCCGGTAGGGATGTGCAGCCGGAAAGTATTCGTTGGATTCGGGATACGTATTCGTCGGGGCCAGATACATTGCATTCGTTCAATGGCGCCCCCGATATGTTGATACGTGCATTAGTTTTCCAGTTCCCATTAAAGTCAATGGGGGAAGTATTTGCAGCCTATTTTTGGCTGCAGAATTGGGGTTTTATTATCAATTTTGATGAAACTTCTGGGGAGCAATCATCAGAACAACAAAACAGCTCCAAGGTATTTAGACTGTGGCAAAGTGGCACCAAAATGGCATGAATAGCCTAAGGTACTTTAAAGGGGCAAAGGGGTACCAGGAGTGGCAAGAAGAGTGCTTTAATGGAGGTGCAAAGCAGCAGCAAGAGTGTCAAAAACACACCACAGCTTCAAAAGAGAGTACCGATAACAGATGCATGAACCCTCAAAGGCAGCACAACAGGCAAAGCGGCAAGACAAGTGGCATCAACATCCTACAGCACAATGAAGGGGTAACATAGCAAGCAGAAAGACTAGCACCAACACACTGAGCAACCATGATAGTGGCCAGAACACCACAAGGAGTTGAGTGAGTCATCTGGTGTATGGGAGCAAGGCACAGAGGCAGAGGGTAGATACAGGCTGGCTACACCCGGGGAGAGTTCTCTTTCCTTTGTGCAGGAAAAGGCTCCCTAGAATGGGTTCGCCCCTAGAGTGGTGTGTTTCCGTTGGCGTCTAGTGAGCTGTCGCTGGACTTTTAAAATCTGGTAGAGTTAGCAGATATACAAACAAGAATTTTCAAGGCCGAGGCGGATGAGGTTACCATGTAAACAGCGGTTCAACATGGGTCAGATACAGGCTGGCTACACCCGGGGAGAGTTCCCTTTCCTTTGAGCCGGGAAGGGCTCCCCGGAATGGGTTGGCCCCTAGAGTGGAGCACGAGCCTTCAAAACGTGGCGACCTGGAGCAGGGTCTCACTGTGTTGTGTTTGCCACAGTCTAAGTAACTTGGCGATCTTTTCCCATTCTGAACATGGGTCAACAGGTGCTAAGAGATAGGCTGCAACAATGGGGAGAGTTCCCTTTCCTTTGAGCAGGAAAGGGCTCCCTGGAATGGGTTGGCCCCTAGAGTGTATAATGGTACAAATTGTAAACAGATCATGACTTCATAAGCAAGATGGAGGAAGTTCTCTTCTCTGCCCTGAAACTAAAGAAAACTGTTTGTTTTATTTAAGGATCCATGCTGTGAAGGAATACTAGTTTGAATTGCCAGAGACTGAGGTTTCCCTTTGTAACGAGGGTTCAGCCGTTAGGACTGGACATAAGGCCTAGACGGACAGGCACAGCAATCAAAGTCAAACCCCTGTAAGGACATAAGGCCTGGACGTACAGGCACAGCAGTCGAGGACAGAGGTCAAGCCCACCTAGGGACATAAGGCCTGGACGGACAGGCAAAGCAATCGAGGTCAAACCCTTGTAGGGACATAAGGTCTGGATGGACAGGCACAGCAGTCAAGGACAGAGGTCAAGCCCACATAGGGACATAAAGCCTGGATGGAAAGGCACAGCAGTCGAGGACAGAGGTCAAGCCCACGTAGGGACATAAAGCCTAGACGGACAGGCAAAGCATTCAAGGTCAAACCCTTGTAGGGACAAAAGGCCTGGACGGACAGGCACAGCAGTCGAGGACAGAGGTCAAGGCCACGTAGGGACATAAGGCCTGGATGGACAGGCAGGCACAGCATTTGCGGACAGAGGTCAAGCCCACGTAGGGACATAAGGCCTGGATGGACAGGCAAAGCAATCGAGGTCAAGCCCACGTAGGGACATAAGGCCTGGATGGACAGGTAGGCACAGCATTCGAGGACAGAGGTCAAGCCCACGTAGGGACATAAGGCCTGGACGAACAGGCATAGCAGTCGAGGACAGAGGTCAAGCCCACGTAGGGACATAAAGCCTGGACAGACAGGCTCAGCAGTCGAGGACAGAGGTCAATCCCACCTAGGGACATAAGTCCTGGAAGAACAGGCACAGCAGTCAAGGACAGAGGGCAATCCCACCTAGGGACATAAGGCCTGGACAAACAGGCAAAGCAATTGAGATCCAACCCTTGTAGGGACATAAGGCCTGGATGGACAGGCAAAGCAATCGAGGTCCAACCCTTGCAGGGATATAAGGCCTGGATGCACAGGCAAAGCAATCGAGTTCCAACCCTTGTAGGGACATAAGGCCTGGACGGACAGGCTCAGCAGTCGAAGACAGAGGTCAATCCCACCTAGGGACATAAGGCCTGGACGAACAGGCACAGCAGTCGAGGACAGATGTCAAGCCCACGTAGGGACATAAGGCCTGGACGAACAGGCAAAGCAATTGAGATCCAACCCTTGTAGGGACATAAGGCCTGGATGGACAGGCAAAGCAATCGAGGTCCAACCCTTGCAGGGATATAAGACCTGGACGGACAGGCTCAGCAGTCGAGGACAGAGGTCAATCCCACCTAGGGATATAAGGCCTGGACAGACAGGCTCAGCAGTCGAGGACAGAGGTCAATCCCACCTAGGGACATAAGGCCTGGACGAACAGGCACAGCAGTCGAGGACAGATATCAAGCCCACGTAGGGACATAAGGCCTGGACGAACAGGCACAGCAGTCGAGGACAGAGGTCAAGCCCACGTAGGGACATAAGGCCTGGACGGACAGGCACAGCAGTCGAGGACAGAGGTCAAGCCCACGTAGGGACATAAGGCCTGAACGGACAGGAAGGCACAGCATTCGAGGACAGAGGTCAATCCCACCTAGGGACATAAGGTCTGGACGGACAGGCACAGCAGTTGAGGACAGAGGTCAATCCCACCTAGGGACATAAGGCCTGGACGAACAGGCAAAGCAATTGAGATCCAACCCTTGTAGGGACATAAGGCCTGGACGGACAGGCAAAGCAATCGAGGTCCAACCCTTGCAGGGATATAAGGCCTGGATGGACAGGCAAAGCAATCGAGTTCCAACCCTTGTAGGGACATAAGGCCTGGACGGACAGGCTCAGCAGTCAAGGACAGAGGTCAAGCCCACCTAGGGACAAAGGCCTGGACGAACAGGCACAGCAGTCGAGGACAGATGTCAAGCCCACGTAGGGACATAAGGCCTGGACGAACAGGCACAGCAGTCGAGGACAGATGTCAAGCCCACGTAGGGACATAAGGCCTGGACGAACAGGCAAAGCAATTGAGATCCAACCCTTGTAGGGACATAAGGCCTGGATGGGCAGGCAAAGCAATCGAGGTCCAACCCTTGCAGGGATATAAGGCCTGGACGGACAGGCTCAGCAGTCGAGGACAGAGGTCAATCCCACCTAGGGACATAAGGCCTGGACGAACAGGCACAGCAGTCGAGGACAGATATCAATCCCACCTAGGGACATAAGTCCTGGACGGACAGGCTCAGCAGTCGAGGACAGAGGTCAATCCCACCTAGGGATATAAGGCCTGGACGAACAGGCACAGCAGTCGAGGACAGAGGTCAAGCTCACGTAGGGACATAAGGCCTGGACGGACAGGCACAGCAGTTGAGGACAGAGGGCAATCCCACCTAGGGACATAAGGCTTGGACGAACAGGCACAGCATTCGAGGATTTCCTTTGTGCAGGTATGTTGTGGTTTGACCTGTCACTTCTTCCTGAACTGGTTCACTGCCAGAAGAAAATGGCATCTTTTCATTTTCATCCAGGAAATTAACTATAGGGATGATGTCAGCCAAGGTGGCACTTCTGGAACTCAGCTCTTCCAAGACATCCTTGAAGGGCTGCAGGATTTTTACCAGCTGACTCATGACTAACCAATCATGATGCCCTAGGGGATTCTGCACACCTATGTCCATTGTACCAGAAAGTTCATGAAGGGGTGTCTGCTCCACTAACCTCTCCAGCATCATAAATGTGGAATTCCACCGGGTGGCAATGTCTTGAATGAGATGCTTGGGAGGCATGTTCAAATCAGTCTGCTTTTGTTGGAGAACCTGCCCCCGCCTTCACACTTCTGTGGAAGTGCACTGCTATGTTCCTGCACATCTGTATTAACCTATGCAGGTATTCATTTGGTCATTGGAATCCAACCCCAGAGCTGACTTCACTACCTGGTGCAGAGTGTGTGCAAAACATCGGATGTTCTTCAAGTGCCCGTCTTTATTGCCTTAACTATGTTTGCACTATTGTCTGTGATAAAGAACCCTGCATGAGGATTCCTGTCTCGCTAGTGTAGTTGCCAGCCCTCCAGCATCTGTCTGATGCATGTCAGAATATTGGTTGAGGTATGGGCCTGGCCCATCAGGTGGGTGTGCAGTAAAGCCCACCTCCACCCTGATACTTATACAGTAATAGAGCTGCTGCCTGCCCCTGCCTCAGCCATGGCCCACCAGTGTGCAACATTCATGGCGGTCCAGATATTGCAGGTGAAATGCACACTCCCCTGTGCCTTAGCTAGCAGCGCTTGGATGCGACTGCGACACTGCTTGTACAGGCTGGGGAGGACATTTCTGCTAAATGTGGTTCTGGAGGGGACTTTGTAATTTGGAACTACGACTTTCAGAAAACGCTTGAAACCCACATTCTCCACTAACTGCAAGGGCTGGTCATCAAGGGCAATCATTTCTCCAATGCTCCTGGTTACAACTTTTGAGGCTGCCTGCCTCCTACCCCAGGATAGCGTTACCACACTCCACCCCATTTCCACCATGGTGGGTTGTCGCTTCTGCCACATGTCAGGAGGCTGCTGGCCTGCCACCTGACTCCTAGAAGGGGATGAGGGCGTGAGCTGACTCTGCTGCTTTTCAACCTCTTTACGCTGCTTGGAAGGGGTCCCCTGACTGGTACTGCCACCATCCCCAGATGGCAGTACTCTTGTTGGGTGTTGCCTCTTCATATGATGCATCATGCCAAAATTAGATAGATATCCCATTTGCTTGCCTCTGCTAATAGCCCTGCCACAGTAATTACACCGAGCAAAACGTGGATCATCCGTCACTTTAAAGTGGCTCCAGATCGCAGATGTCTTTCATGATCCTCCCTTCTGTATAGATTGGGGGTGGATGCTGGCACTGAAGCTTTAGTAGTGGGTGCACCCTGAGAAGCAATGCCAGGGACCTCAGTCCCCCTCTGTGCCTGCACTGACTGCTCTTCCTCCTCATCAGTTTCATCTCTCCCCTGCTGCACTGAAGTGGAGGCTAAGACAGGACTAACTGATCCTCCTAAGCTTCGTCAGCTATTACTTCTTCCATTTCTGATGAGAATCCCAAACAAGATGATTGTTCATCTGAATCAGAAGCAAACAGTGCCTGCGCTACATTGTCAATGCTTAGTCGAGACTTCTGTCCCACTGCTGCTTTTGGGTGTCGACATTTTGTCTGGCATGACTCAGCCTCCCCTTCCCTCACCTCCAAAACTACAGGGTCAGAAACAGGTGGTGGCGATGCATCATGCATCTTGTTCCTTGTAAACCGATATGATATGATATGTATCATGAATGTCGGTATAGAAAAGAGTTAAATAAATAAGAGTTAAATAAAAATGTTTAGATTTAATTTTTTTCCGGTTGGAACTGCCTGCCCCTCCAAAGAGTTTAGATTGCAAACAGGTCCCTTTTTAACTTTAATGGGGGACTGTCACTAGTGCCTTTTGAAGTGCCTCCTCTGCCAGTCCCAATCACTCGACCACATCTAGCTTGCCCTGACATTATGGATTTAATGTCACTGCCTAGTGCCTATTGGCTGCCCACTGTCACAGTGCCTTGCTGTGCACTAATGTAATGTGTGTGGTGTGCATACACACATACACACAGCTTGCTTGTAAGCACAAAAGAGGCAAACTGGGATTTCACTGCACAGACTGTCCCAATAATAAAGTTTAGTCTGTTAAACTACCCACTGCCCACTGTCACAGTGCCTTGTTATGCACCAATGTAATGTGTGTGGTGTGCGCATACACATAGCTTGCTTGTAAGCACAAAAGAGGCAGACTGAGGATTTCATTGCACAGACTGTCCCAATAATAAAGTTCAGTCTGCTAAACTACCCACTGCCCACTGTCACAGTGCCTTGCCTAGCCCAGAGGGTGAATTAAACAAAATGGCACTGCTAGCAGCTTCTCTCCCTGGCACAGAGAGACCGTCTCAGATCACCTAAATAAACTGCTTAAACAACAAACAGGGCTATTTTGCACTGCAGCAAAATAAAGAAATATCTTTTTCTCTTAAGTAACTAGCCTAGCTAGCAATTGAATAGAGATTTCTGAACTTAGACTAGCTCAGAGTGCAGCCACCTTCCGCAGAGACCACCTCCCCAGACCACCCCTGCAAAGAAAGTGCGTGGCATGCCGCGTGCTTAAGTATATATAGTGCTGGGTTATCAGGAAAATCATCACCTAGCACTGAATGACAGCACGATTGGCTGCATTCAGTGCATTTCACAAAATGTTATTGCTGGTACACTGCATTCCGGTATCCGTGCTAACCTGTCCGACCCACTCTGACAGGGCTGTGAGGTCACTGATCACTCACAGGAAAGGGCTGATTTTTGGTTCTGGATACACCCAAATGGCGTCCTCCGATTGCAAATGGTGGCGAAGAAAAGCACGCGCGCGCCACGCACCATGCAATGGATAAAACGGATGATACGTTATATTCGTGGGGAGTCGCGACACGTTTCGCTTCCCACGAATGCAACGAATAGGGACATAATCGTTGCGGATTGCTAATACGTCGAAAATGAATGCACACCCCTAAGATCCGGGTTCAGTGGCCATATTCGGATCCGCTTGCAGAAAATCTGCACAATTCTCTTGCATATCATTGGAGTCCCCCCCCAATTCCCGGGGACCTTCTCGACCCCTGCACAGCCGAGACCCAGCCGCCGCACAAGATCGCCCGAGCCACCAGAAGATCCCACCTTCTGCTTCTTGGCCAAGCAACTGGGACGCTTCCCCCCTGCTCCATTTCTTGCCAGAAAGGAATGATGCAGCAGGGGTACAAACTCTGGGTAAAAATCCTCTAAATCCACAGTGCTATGATCTGACAAGCTACCTTCAGACTCCCCTCCTCCATGCTGATCCTGCGCAGACACCTGCGACACAGGGGAGAGCAGAGGAGAGGAATCACTGGTATCCATAAGGCCCTCGGGCCACTGCCTGCAATCCTCTATCAATCCAGCTGCCGCATTTGGTTCCCCCCCCCCCTCCCGGGACCCCAGCCAAGGCCCCCTGCGATCTCGAGGCCCTCCAGTCTCCTGAAGTGCTAAAGGAGGTTCCCTCCCCTCCCACAGCACAGCCAGTACAAAGGGAACGGGAATTGAGGCGAGCTGACCAAAGGTCGCAAGCTTTGCAGGCCTGCATGCATGGTTTTGGCGCCATTTTCTCGCGGCAGCTAAAAGAAAAACTCCTGAAGGAACAGCGTCGCTGGAGCGTGCCACCTCACACAGAGGCCACTCGTGAAGTCAGAAAGCAGCCCTCACATGCCGCTGAGCCGCTCTGCCGTGCCGCACCGAACGGTGCACAGAAACCAGCCCCCCAGCCGCCGGGATCCCCTGGCAGAGAAAACAGACATGCCTCCATCTGCTGGTAGGGATGCAAAACCCACTTGTCTGGACCGATCTGGGTATGAACAGGAACATGATACTACCACACAGAGTACTGCAGTATCATTCACAGGGAGAACAGCAGAAGCAGTGTTACACAGGAAAAAAAACCTTTTCAGTACCGACTGCTGGGGAAAAAACTAACCTGGCAGCAGTGGTCAGCCCCTAAATCAAGAAGAGAAATGAACGACAGGTGCATACATGCATGCAAGCACATCGTAGGCTTCGAATGCATGGGACGCTTGAGTTTCTCTAGTGTCAGATAAAACAGCCGTAGATGCTTTGAGTTCGTCCAATAAAAAGGTCTCACCTCGAACTTGTCTGTTGACCCTTATTTGTACAGATGCAAGTAGTCTAACAAGGCAACTTTGATACTTTGCTCTAAGACTTAGACAAACATGTTATATTGCAGATGGACTTTTATAATTAAGTTCTTCAAGCCTAGGATCCCATAAACAAAAAACATTTCCATAAAATATGAACTGTGATGGGTTATAGCTCTGTTAGTTACCTGGCATGCCAGTAGGAGGCTCCTTTGTGGGACCAGCAGTTGCTGAAAGAAATAAAAGAATTTAAGAGTTCCATCACTTTAAGCCTCACAAAACATCAATGAATCTACACTTAATTCTTATTTATTTTCAGAAAAGAATTCAATAGTGTGCTTGCAAGAGCCTTTCCTATTACATCATTGGAAGATAACCATGAGGAGAAAGGAGGCTTTTGGTGCCATCTTGTGTTGGCCACCAAATCCAACCTCTACAATAGGAAAATTGGTTCTTGCCTGCTATTTTTCATTCCTGGAATACCACAGATCAATCCAGACAAGTGGGTTTATGCATCCCTACCAGCAGATGGAGGCAGAGAACAAAAACTTTAAGGCACTGCTACATAACCAAGAGCGCCACCTGCAGTCCCTCGGTTTTGACCTGTACCCAAGCCAAGATGTATAACTCCAAACCACCAGGATCTCTTCCTCTAAAAGAGCTGGGGAACAAGTTGGAACTCCCAACCAAACTGACCCCTGAACTATGGTCAAGAAAGAAACATTTTTTTTAATTTCAAAACTGCGAGAACTATATACAATTATCTTCTGCAGAACAAAATTAAACTCTGCATCCCCAGCAGCATCCAGAATCAGGAAAGGTCTTTCTACAAAATTAATCATACTCAGAATGGGCCGGGAGTCTGGCCTGATCTGTGGTATTCCAGGAATGAAAATTAGCAGGTAAGAACCAATTTTCCTTTCCTGTTCATACCCAGATCAGTCCAGACAAGTGGGATGTTCCCAAGCCCCTTTACACTGGGTGGGATCTCGAAAGACCTGCACACAGCACACTTTCTCCAAAGGTGCCCTCCTCTGGGGCCCTAACATCCAAGCAGTAATGTTTAGTGAAAGTGTGCAAAGAGGATCACGTAGCTGCCCGACTAATCTCCTGCAGCGACACAACTGACACTCCACCCAGGAGGCTGCTTGAGCCCTAGTGGAATGCACCCGCAAACCCTCAGGGATCAGCCGACCTTTAGAAATATAGGCCAAAACAATAGCCTCCTTCAACCTATGAGAAATCGTACTCTTAGTCACCTTACCACCCTTTCTTGGTCCACTGAATAACACAAAAAGGTGGTCCAAGGTCCAAAATTCATTAGTCACCTTAAGATATCTTAGGAGAATCCGATGCACATTCAAAAGATGAAGCTCCCTCGCATGGGGAGAATGTGAAAATGTGAAAACTCCGGCAACTCCACAGCCTGGCTAAGATGAAAGGCCGACACCTCCTTGGGCAAAAAGGAAGGAACCGCCCGCAACAAGATCCCATCATCAGAAATCCGCAAAAAGGGCTCCCTGCACAATAAGGCTTGAAGCTCAGAAATCCGTCTCACCGAGCAAATCGCCACTAGAAACACTGCCTTCAGCGTAAGTATCCTTCAAAGCAGCCCTGCGTAAAGGCTTGATAGGAGGGCCACACAAGACTTGCAGAATCAAATTGAGATTCCAGGATGGACAAAGTCTATGAACTGCAGGGCGCAAATACTTTGCTCCTTTCAAAAAACGCACTACATCTGGATGAGAAGCTAAAAGTCTTCCCTGCAACCTTCCTCTAAAACAACCTAAGGCTGAAACCTGGACTCGGAGAAAATTATAGGCCAAACCTTTCAATCGCCTCTCCTGCAAAAAGGCCAAAACCTGGGCCACATTTGCCTGCAAGGGATCAGTGTCATGGGTACCACACCAGGCCTCAAACACTCTCCAAACTTTGATATACGCCAAAGAAGAGGAAGATCTCCTAGCCTGAAGCAGAGTAGAAATCACTGGCTCGGAATACCCCTTCAGGCAGAAACATCGCCTTCCAAAAGCCAAGCCGCTAGGCAAAAGCAATCTGCCTGTTCCTACAAGATAGGTCCCTGATGCAGCAGGCTTAAGCAAATGGGTCCGCCCAACGCCAGCTACATCAGATCCACAAACCACAGATGTCACGGCCACTCTGGCACTACCAGGATCACTCGTCCCTGATGCTACTCGAAGCGAAGTAGCACCCGACCTGCAAGCGGCCATGGAGGAAAGACATACAGCAGTAGCCTCTCTGGCCACAGCTGAACCAGAACATCTATATTCCATCCGGCGGCTGAAAAACTTGGCTGCCTTGGCATTCTTCCTTGTTGTCATGAGATTGAACTGTGTATTGCACCCCATGCCGAAGGAGCGCAAAGGCATCCGCTGACTACTCCCATACCCATGGGTCTAGTTGCTGCCTGCTGAGATAGTCCACCTGCACAATGTCCACTCTTGCTATGTGAGATGCTGTGAGAGCTGCTAGATAAAGCTCCACCCAGGCAAAGAACTCATGAACCTCCTGAGCCACCAAACAACTCTTCATTCCACCCTGCCAATTGATATAGGCCACCGTCAGTGCACTGTCCAAGAACACACATACTTCACGGCCTGGAATCCGAGGGAGAAAGAACAACAGCGCCCTCCACACTGCCCTTGTTTCCAAACGGTTGATCGACCAGGACACTTCCACCAAGGACACTTCCACCAGGGACCAATCCTTGACACACTGCTCCCCAACCGCTGAGACTGGCGTCCATGGTCACTATCACCCAGTCCGGAACCTTCAGATCTACGCTCTTCTCCAAATTGGACCACAATAGCCACAATAGCCACAATAGCCACCACGAGAGACTTCCTGGAGTGGCAATGGCACTTGAAATTCCTCAACATTGGATTCCAATGGGATAGGAGAGCTTTCTATAAGAGACACAAAAGCCCATGGTACCAGATCTAGCATAGAAGCCATGGACCCTAGGACCTGCAAATAATACCAGACCTTTGGGACCAGCAGGTCCCTCAGACAAACCACTTGCGACTGCAACTTGAGAATCCTTTCCAGGGTGAGAAGCACCTTGCCCACCAGGGTGTTGAATCTCATACCCAGATAGCCCAAGGACTGAGACGGAACTAGCTGAATCTTTGTCCAGTTTATCATCCAGCCTAGGGACTCCAGGTGCTCAAATACTCGCCGAATGGAGGCGAAGCACTCCACTTCCAACTTTGCACAAATGAGCCAATCATCAAGATAAGGATGAGCCAGTATCCCCTCTCTTCTGAGAGCCACAGCCACTACTACCATCACCTTCATGAATGTTTTTGGTGCTGTAGCCAATCCGAAGGACAGGGTTCGCAACTGAAAATGCTCTCCTAGCACAGTGAATTTCAGAAATCTCTGATGATCCACCCTGATGGGAATATGGAGATATGCCTTTGTCACCGCTGCAATCACTGTTTGCAACGTCTCCATCCAAAAACGTGGGATCTGCAATGTTGCACTGACCTTTTGCAGATCTAGAATGGGCCAAAACAAGCCCTCCTTCTTGGGAACTACAAAGTACACGGAATACCTTCCTTGACTGTGCTCCTTGAGCAGCACTGGGAGAATGGCTCCCATTCACTGCAGGTGTAG
Source organism: Rhinatrema bivittatum (assembly GCF_901001135.1). Taxonomy (NCBI): domain Eukaryota; kingdom Metazoa; phylum Chordata; class Amphibia; order Gymnophiona; family Rhinatrematidae; genus Rhinatrema; species Rhinatrema bivittatum. The sequence continues at coordinate 52,111,750 of NC_042616.1, read as the reverse complement.
CAGAGTGTCCCGCACCGCCATTTGCTAGACGAGGCAAAGCGTAATGGGACACTACAAAGACATCCTTGAGTGGTCAAGAAAATTCTAACACGCAGCCGTCTCTTATTACTTCCAGCACCCACTGATCCAAGGTAATTCTGATCTATTCCTTGTAAAAACGGGACAACCTTCCTCCAACAGCCACAAGGGAGGAGAGAACAGCCTGCCTTCATTTGGCGGGCTTAGCACCTCTGGACCCCTGTCCGGAACCCTCTCTGACCAGTCTATGGGTCCCCCGAAATGACTACTGCCGTCCTGAACCCTGCTTTTGTGAAGAACTGGATGAACTTCTGCTGGCACAAAATCTCCTCATCTCACAGAATTGAGAGTGAGATGGAAAGGTCTTTTTAGTGCCCTTCTTATCCTCAGGCAACTTATTCCCCTTAGAGTCTGCCAGATGCTTCATCAGCTTCTCCAGGACCTCACTAAACAATAACTGTCCCTTAAAAGGGAGATTAGCAAGTTGCGCCTTCGACCAAACATCCGTTGACCAATTGTGTAGCCATAGAAGCCTTCGCGCGGCCACCGCAGACACCATGTTTCTAGCTGTATTGCGAAGCAAATCATAGAGGGCATCCGCCACATAAGCCACACCCATTTCCAGGTGAGTATCCTGGCCAGTAGCTGATGGGGTACCTCCGGTGGTCTCCTGTGCCTTCTGAATCCAGCACAAATAAGCCATTTGTATAAGGCTGGCACAGACTGCAGCCCTCAGGCTCAGAGCCAAGACCTCAAACAGCCTCTTCAACAGGAACTCCAGTTTCCGATCCTGGACATCTTTAAAGCTGCCGACCCTGGCACAGGAATGGTCGTCTTCTTCGTCATCGCCGATACCGCCGCATCCACCTTCAGCAGCTTCCACATCTCCAAGATGCTCTCGGGCAGGGGGTACAACCTGGCCATAGCCCTGGCCATCTTCAAACTGGCTTCCAGAGAATCCTACTCCCGGTCAATCAACTTCTTCACCTGCTTCGGCAAGGGGAATGTTACAACCGTTGGTTGCAGACAGCTGCGACCACTCTTACTTATATCATGTGCTCCCGCCCTCTCCTCCTGGGGTATACTCGCAGCAGCGGCTAGCCGCTCCCAACACATGGCGCCCTTTTCTGGGATTCCTCTTGGCAGCAGGGACGCCGCTGACCTCCATCTCTCTTCTGGGCCTCCCTAGGCGCGCACGCTACTCATCCCACCTATAAAGACACTAGGGTGGGAACCTCAGGGGTGTCTCCTCCTGATGATATCACTAGCCCATGACTCTTAAGCACCACCCAGGCCTAGCCCTAATCGACTTGGCAAAGAGTTCTCTCCTTGCTGATTCCTGTTACAGTCTCCTCGGACCGGTGGTTCCTGCATCCTGCTCTACCTGGTGTGAGACACTCTCTTGGGTACCTCGGGGGCTCGCTCCTCTCTGTCTACCCCGCTCCTCGGGGAGGTTCCAGCACCTCTGAAGTCCTGCCTGCCGGCTTCCCCGTTCCTCGGGGTTGCCCCTGGAACCACTGCTACTTTGGAGACTCAGTGTTGGTGTCCTCCGCTCCGCGGACCATTGCCTATCTACTTCAGCTACTGTGCTGTGCTTCCCCGCTCCTCAGGGCAGTGCCTTGTGTTCTTCATAGACTGTGCCTCGCTTCACCACTCCTCGGGGCAGCGCTTTGTGTTCTTCAGTGACTGTGCCACACTTTCTCGCTCCTCGGGGCAGCGCCTTGTGTTCTTCAGTAACTGTACCACGCTCCCCCGCTCCTCGGGGCAGCGCCTTGTGTACTTCAAAGACTGTGCTGCACTTCCTGCTCCTCAGGCCAGCGCCTTGTGTACTTCAGTGACTGTGCCGCACTTCGAACTCCTCGGGGCAGCGCCTTGATTCACTTCAGTGACTGTGCTTGCACTTCCCTGTTCCTCGGGGCAGTGTTCACGTGCATTGCCAGAGACTCCTTCGGGCATCCCCGCTCCTCGGTTAAGCCTACGTTATTCTCCTGAGCTGACTCATCTTGCAGCTCCGCCCCCTGGGTTGTCCCTTCGGCACTCCTTCTGAACTCTGCCTCGCACTCCCACTCCTCGGGGCCTGCTCTGCACTTCACCACAGTGAGTTCCTGCTCTGGCACTTGCACCCGCATCTCAGCCTATCTCTCACGATACTCTCTCTAGGCTGTCTCATCTGCTGCTACAGACCTCGCCTCCCGATGGTGAGGTCCGGTAGGGTTCCTCCCCATGGGCGATACCAACTCTCATCTCGGGCCAAGGGCCCACTAACTCACGGATCCTAACAGGGAATGTCTTTGGTGGTCCATGCAGACCCTCCAACACTGGGTTTACCCCCTCCATGTCAGAGTCCTCCTGCGTCACCTTAATCCCCAGTTCCTCCAGAACCTGAAGGATGAGCGGTCGCAATTCATCCTTGCGAAATAACCTAACAACCCTAGGATCATCCCCTTCTGTCAAAGGGACCTTGTCAGTATCTGGGTCCCCCAGCAACCCAGCCCCCAGAGCCGTGCCCTGACCAGCACCCTGGTCCACTTCCAGCTCCTGCAGATTATCGCCCGTCGGATCAGGGCCCTCGGAATCCTTGGAGGAAATATCATCACCAAGCGAACGCTCGAGACCCAACAAGCGCAAAATGCCCCCCCTTCCACAAAGGCGCTTCAGCCTGAGGCCTCTTAAGGCCAAACCGGACCAGCTGAGAGGCTGGCTGCTTAGTCACCAGCTCCTGCCTGGCGAGATAGGCCTCGTGCATCAGCAAAATGAAATCCGCAGAAAATCCACCACGGGTCACCTGCTCCGTGGTCACTGAGTCCTTTCCTGCACTTGCTGGCACCTCTCTACCCTCATCTGATCCCTGAACAACAGGAGAAAGCGGGGGAGGGGAATCCCTGCTCTCCACATCCAAAGAAGGGCTCCTGCCACGTGGAGCTAAAATGGCCACCGTCTCTGTGCCCCGCCCCCGATGCCACCTGCACAGGGCCTGCAGCCCGAATGAAGCATCTGCCCCTGGGAGTCTGTGTCAAGGCTCCCTCGCCTTCAGAGACACAGTTCAGGCAGAGAAGGGCCGCGCTGAGGCGAGAACACCTCCCCACACAGACCCGACAGGATTTCCTATGCTCAGCGGGTGTCAGCATGGCAAGTGCGGCATGGCTCGCAGCTAAAAATAAACCGAGAAGGATAAAAAATAAAGCTGCTGCAGCCGCACCATTGTCCAGGCTCCAGGTGCTGCACAGACAGCACAAGCTGTGCAAGCATCTCCTCCCCCTGACGCTGAACCAACAGAGCTGCAGCAAGGGAAAAAATAGCCACACCCACATCCCTGAAAGGCACCCAGCCTCCCCAGCCCCTCACGGAAGGGCAGAAAAGGATACTCTCCTGCTTCTGGGGCTCCAGACACTTCCACAGGCCAGCTTCAGTGGGAGGCCCTCAGAGGGAGCAAGGGAACCAGAACCCTTGGCTTTCTCTCCCCCAGGAATCAAGGGTCAAGCCTGGCCAAGGATATCCTGCTCAACCAGGGGGATGACCCACAAAGGTACCTAACACCTCTGGGAGATCTGGATCTTCTTTTCCCTACTCTGTACTAACTTTTCTTTTCTTTTTTTTTGTTAACTAACAGACTGCAGGTTTACACCTCTACCATCTGCTGGAGATAGAGAAATTCTGAGGGACTGCAGGGTAGGCTCTGTCCTGATATAGGATACCCTTTTCAGTTTTGGTCTGTCGCCATCTGCTGGACAGGAGGCTCAACCCACGGTCTGGACTGATCCGGGTACGTACAGGGAACTAAATCTATCCCATGCTACTGATGCTAGTAATAGCAGAGGCTATTTTCTAAGTCAACTTGATTAATAGCAGGTAATGGACTTCTCTTCCAAGAACTTATCCAAAACCATCTATCACCTAAGGAGACCTGAGGCCTGGTGTTTCCCACAGGCCTTTGATAAAAGAGGCACATGGTATAAAATCCGACTGGGATGATAGCTGAAACCACACACACACACAAAAAGGAAAAACTTCCAAAACTAACAGGTTGGAAGTATTTTGACTTTCAAATATTGTTAATTCTTTAAAACTTAGTTCTTTCCATTTTGCTTTAAAAAATATCAGAACACGTCTGAATTTGGTTGCATGTCCTCCAGAATGTAAACTTTAACATGAAGGGGTTCAGTTAAACAGGTCTGAAAACTAGGGAACCATGCACTGAACAGAAGCCCCTGTGTACTCTTACCCTCACACTCCGGGGTCTGGCAGTATTTGACGTCGGTCCTAGGGCCGACACAGTCCTTCCCTCCACGGGCTGGCGGTGGATTGGTGCAGTCACGTGATCTGGTCATGTTGCCCAGGCCACCACAGGTCAGAGAGCAGGGACTCCACGGACTCCATGGAGCCAAGGCGCCATCCACAGCGCACAGCTTGAACGTGCAGTTCAGTTGGCCATTGGAGCAAGAACTATAATGGAATTAACAAGAGAAGGGAAATGTGATGGCACACTCTTAGAACACAGCTTCTGTGCATCTTCAAAACATAATGGGAAAGCTTCAAACCCAACATTATCCTCCCAAAATAATGCTAGAAGCAACAGAATTGCTGGACTTTGCTATTTTTCCCATGGTGGAAATATTTTTAAATACTGTGAAGTCTATATTCAGACACAGGAAGATAGCAAAGTTAGCCGGCTAACTTTGGAGGCACACTGCAGCCACACTATTGAATATAGCCAGTTATCTTAATTAGTTAGCTGGTTAACTGTAGCTGGCTAACTTTTAGGAGAGTGCTTTGACTCGACCAGGCTTAGTCAGCTAAGACATCAGACTAACTCTGAAAATTGGTGTTAGCCAGTTAACTTAGGTGGCTAACTCAACTCCTTTCAGTTACGCCTCTGGACAGCCCCTAATTTATACAGCTAAATTCTAGCCAGCTAATTTATTAACTGGCTAGAATTTAGCTGGATAAAGGCTGAATATAGTTGGGTTACGTTATCTGTCTAAATGGTTTTTGAATATGGATCTCTGTATGTGTGTTATGTTACAGTGACAAAATGTCATCGAGGTGTGAACTTTAATCAAACTTAAATGCCATTGCTATCAAAGGGAAATGATCCAGGATTTATTGCAATCAACACATAAACTTACTGTGCACCAGGCTTCTGATGTTATGCATTTATGAGGGATAAAGGAAAATTGGTTCTTACCTGCTAATTTTCATTCCTGTAGTACCACAGATCAGTCCAGACTCCTGGGTTTTGCCTCCCTTCCAGGAGATGGAGACAGAGAAATTTTCACTGACACTGTACATAATCTAATATGCCACCTGCAGTCCCTCAGTACTGACCTGTACCCAAGCCAAGATGACAGCATCAACCATAAACTTCTAAGCAAATTTAACATAAGCTATGAGCATTGAAAACCTCCAACTCTGCACTATATACAAAGCAACAGTACGAGTGGCGGAACCCGCCCCTCAGTAAATGGCCGGGTCTCTGGACTGATCTATAGTACTCCAGGAATGAAAATTAGCAGGTAAGAATTAATTTTCTTTTCCCTGTACGTGCCCAGACTCCTGGGATGTATCTGAGCTCCCCTTAACTAGGATAGGACCTGGAGAGTTCCGCTCATACAACACTTTCAGCAAAGCACATGGAAGCCGGAGCCAAGTGATAATGCCTAGCAAAAGAGTACAGCGACTTCCCAGTAGCCGCCCTCAAATTTTATGTGGGGATACCTGTTCTGACTCAGTCCAGGAGGTCACCTGAGAATGCATCGAGTGCACCCCTAAACTTCCCGGCATCGGGTAACCTTTAAAAATGTAAGTTGACTCGATTGCTTCTTTCAGCCTCCGCGCAATTGTAGCCTTAGACACTTCACCTACCTTCTTTGTCCCTTCCTTTTTTTTCAAAACCACAAAATATTTATTTATTTATTTATTTATTCATTCAACCTTATATACCGGCTTTCAAGTTCATTTCAAGGCGGTTTACATTGATTGAAATTGCAGTAGCAACATTCAAATACATATATACTAAAAACATATCCTTAAACATAATACAAGACTAAAATACAGTAAAACCAAAGGCTCACTAACTAAACCATACATTAAAACTAATCTCTTTCAAATCGCAGCAGTACTGCCACATCTTACCAGGATACCCCCCTTCCCTCCACCCCTCCATCTACCCTCCTCCCCCCCCACCCATCTCCCCTCCTTCCATCTCCAACTTTCATCTCCATCTTCCCCTGGTGTCTCTATATTACTATAATGAACGGGATCAACTATTTAGGCTAAAAGCCTGTTCAAATAGCCAGGTTTTTATCTGCCTCCTAAAGCTATTAATATCCTCCTCTGTCCGAATCTCCGCGGGTAAGGAATTCCACATTTTCGGCCCTGCTAGAGATAAAGACCTCTCCCTTACTGAACTAAGGTGGGCCAGTTTGGGTGATGGAATGGTCAACAAGGTTATATGTTATATGTAACTTGTTATATGTAACTGCTTTTCTGCACTATTCTGCACTATTCTGCACTATTCTGCACTATTGTTCAAATTGTAAAGTTTTATTATTATTGCACCCCTGTTTCTTGTGAACCAGCATGATGGGACTATCGTCCTGAATGTTGGTATATAAAAAAACTTAAATAAATAAATAAATAAACAAGGCCTGCCCAAGGGACCTCAAATTTCGTGATGGGACATGAATACGTAAAGAGGCATTCAGCCAAAATAGATGGAATATAGGAAAATTGTTTCTCCCCCTTTTAAAAACTTGCCTCTGGGGCATTCCACTGAAGACCAAATAACTCCTGAATTGCATATCGGCGGAAAAAGAAACGGGACGCTTAACTTAAATTGACCTCTGATCACACTTAGTGTGATAAGGGTCTTAGCCAACAGACTCAGCAAGACATCTCTGTGAAAAAAGAAAAAAATCTGAGCAGAGTCTGATGCGGCTCTCAATTGGATGTAATTTTTCCCTCTTCTAGAGGTTAAAAAGCCAAATCCTCATTGGAATCCACTGATATCTCATGATCCATATCCCCTTGAACATTACCAAGAACAGCCTCCTTCCCTACCGTGACTGACAAATGGGAGACCTGAGTACTGATCCCTACATAATAGGTTGCTTTGCCTTTTCTGGGGACTACTGCAGAAAGGTCTGCAGGGCTTGGAAACATTCCACCCAGGAGGAGGATGGATCTATACTGGAGCCCATAGGCCCAACTTTACTCTCTCATGGAAGCTACTGCCATTGGGAACAAGGGAGGAGAAGAACTAACCATTGTCTTGCCTCCCTCTCCAGTCCCCTCCAGAGACACCATAGGCTGAGGGGCAAAAGTTGTAGTAGCCGAATCGCTTTGAGCATCTAAACAGCACTGACACAAACGGAAAGAGAGAGAGGACTCAATTGCTCTCAGTTGGCAAGCCTCACAAATAGCAAGGCGCTTGGACCTGTTCATCCCTAGTGCCTAGTTCTCCTGAACTTCGGCTCTAGGTGGCCTCCTGCGCGCACACCGATGCCACCTGGGCGCATGTGTGAATCCCTCCAGAACACGCACAAATATGCGGTCAAGACTAGTTTGTGGTTGTACACACACAAGTACATTCGCAAATATGCACTCTTCTAAGCCGTGGTCATACGTGCCACAAGTACCTGTGCAAATATGTGCTCCAGTCTAGGTCACATTCTTACGCATGCAAGTATCTACACAAATATGTGCTTCAAATACCTGCGCAAATGCATGCTCAAGTCTAGGTCACAAACGTATGCGCTCAAATCAAGGCCGCGGCCTTATGCGCACAGGTGTCTGCGCATACAACTGCCAGGCAGCGAGAGTGCACGTATATGCCTATGCGAGCAGGAACAGGACTGCCACCGCAGTCTACCACACAGCTAAGCAAAGCCTGCCTGCAACCTCAGTGCATTTAGGCCCTGATCTGTTCAACATCCAGAACCGAAATTACTGAAGGCCTGAAGAGCTTCTCAACAGCTCAGGCCTCTTGACCAGCCAAGAATCCCTGGAGACTGGGGCCAAGAGCCAGCATCCCCTGCTGTCTGATCCGCTAAACAAGCTTTGGGGTAGATTTTAAAAGAAGCGCGATCAGCCTACTTTTGCTTGCGCATCAGACTCAAGCAAAAGTACGCTGGATTTTAGTAGATACGCGCGGAGCCGCGCGTATCCACTAAAATCCTGGATCGGCGCGCGCAAGGCTATCGATTTTGTATAGCCTGCGCGCGCCGAGCCGCGCTGCCTCCCCCCGTTCCCTCCAAGGCCGCTCCGAAATCGGAGCGGCCTCGGAGGGAACTTTCCTTTGCCCTCCCCTCACCTTACCCTCCCTTCCCCACCCACCCGGCCCTGTCTACACCCCCCCCCCCTTACCTTTGTCGGGGGATTTACGCCTCCCGGAGGGAGACGTAAATCCCCGCGCGCCAGCGGGCCTGCTGCGCGCCGGGCCGCGACCTGGGGGCGGGTACGGAGGGCGCGGCCACGCCCCCGGGCCGTAGCCACGCCCCCGTACCCGCCCCCAAAACGCTGCCGACACGCCCCCGGAACGCCGCGACGACCGGGCCCGCCCCCCGACACGCCCCCCTCCGAGAACCCCGGGACTTACGCGAGTCCCGGGGCTCTGCGCGCGCCGGGAGGCCTATGTAAAATAGGCTTCCCGGCGCGCAGGGCCCTGCTCGCGTAAATCCGCCCGGTTTTGGGCGGATTTACGCGAGCAGGGCTCTGAAAATCCGCCCCTTTGCGCGTAGACCTCTACCTGAACCAGAGACTGCTCCTTGGTACAAGTGCCTCTCTGCACCTCCACAGGACAGGACCCGCCGATGATAGTTGAGGAGGGGATTCCCCTGCCTCTCCCACTGACACTGCCAACACTAGCTAGGGAATCCAAAATGGCCACTATTCCCACGCTGATGGAGAAAGCCTCAGCCATAGACCCCCATCACCTGCGAGGCTCATTAGGCCATCGGTCTATCACTGGGTTCCCCACTAGGGATGCACACAGAATACAAGCCGTCTGAATTTAGGTCTGGCCACGAGTTTGCACACGAACGGCACTGACTGCCTTGCGCCAGTGTCACGCGGCCCGAGCAGTGACCCAATATCGCTACCTCGTTTACCTGAACCTCCGGAAACCCCTGAGTGAACGGCTGTGCAGCAGCAATCAAGGCCCCCGAGTGACCGGCACAACGATTCCACTACCTCCTGGTTGCTCCTGCTTACTTTTTTTTTTTTTTTTTAAACAAGCTTTAAAACTGCATCCACTGCTGTAACTAGTCCTGGAACGAAGAAGAACAGAAATTCAATACTTCCCTGCTTAGACGGGACCCCAAATGCAGAGCTGCCAGTGGAACCAATGCTGCCTCATTTATTTGCATTTTATTTAGAGTTTTATATTCTGCTTTCTGCACTTTTTTTCATGGGGGATGAGGGATCTAGACCACCGAATATACACCCCCACAGAATCTCAGAGTGAGCTGCCATCAAGGTTCGCCAACTCCCTGCTCATCTGCCTCAAAGCAGAGGGGATGGCCTCACCAGGACCTAACAACCTCCCGGGATGAACTGGAGATCTCGCTTCTCTTTTTCTTCTTTTTTTGTTTTATGTACTCCAGACTGCAGGTTTTAACACCAACTACCATCTGCTGGAGATAAGAGAAATACTGAGAGACTGCAGATGGCACACAGGGTTAGGCACAGTGTTAGTGAAACTTTCTCTGTCTCCATCTGTTGGCAGGGAGGCAAAACCCAGAAGTCTGGACTGATCTGGGTATGTACAGGGAAAGTACCTGCAGACATTAGCCCGAATTTTCAAAGCAGATGTGGCTAAGTCTGCTTTGAAAACTCGTGTGTTGTCCCTGCATACATCCGTGCAGGAAGTTCCACCTCCTTTGAAGTAGGTGAAACTTTCTGCCTGTACACACACACAAGCTATCGAAAGTATGCATATAGCCGCTTTCCCCGCCCCCAGCTCCGCCCCCTGGCAGGCCTACTGCAAATGCAGGGAAAAAGTGCATGCGTCATTGAGTCACGCATGCATTTCTTTCCCCACAGAACTCCTAGGTATTTTTCAAAAAGCCAATTGACATGCATATACTGGAGTTTATATGTGTAAATCCTGTTGAAAATTACCCCCCTCTTTTTTAAATCTGTGCTACTACTGCTCTCTAGACCTGAACAGTGCACTGTACGTTGCTAAGGGTTCATGAGGAAAGGGAGGGACTAGCAGTAAACACAATGGCCTGGGAACCAAAACCTATTTCTCCCACTCACACTCCTTGTGACCTTCGGCAACTCCTTTAGTGGCTAGATTTACTGAGATTTCTTCTCACAGACACAAAATGGGAAACCCCCTGGAATACATACCCATGCATACTGTAAACTCTTTGGGGCAGGGTCTCGTTTTACCTGTATGGAATTTGTTGTTCAGCCAACTGGTTTAGAGTTCTATATAAATATTGGGAAAAAAAATAATTTTTTTGAATTTATAAAGCACCTGTATCCTAACAGTAGTCCATAGACTGATATGCAGCAACATCGGGACTTGAACTACATGAAACCACCATTGGGTAAACTATTCAAAGGGAGATTGAGTGTGGTCTTCCCAGAGACTCACACGCTCACAAACTCAGTGATAGAGCAGGTTTGTGCTGAAATTGAGCCCTTCTTCGTGTCCTGCCTCGCAGATCAGTGTTTTAGCCAACAGACCATACTTCACCCCCAACAGCGAACAAGAATAGGCTTGAAAAAAAAAAAAAAAAGACCCCAATCCAGAGAGCAGACCCTGCCTGAGGTGGGAGTGTCTTTATAGATCAGCGGAGCAGCCCCTGTGTAGGAATGGTTCTCGATACACATCATCTGCACTTACGAGAATGGTTGTCTTCTCAAATTATAATTGTGTCAGGCTGTAACACCACAACTCATTCATCATGTCTAAAACATAATCATTTGTATTTAAGATGTTACATGGTCACTGCCCTAAGTACTTCATTCACCAGGTACCACAATATCATCCAGGAAGAAGTTTGCGATCGTCCCAAGATTTGTTGTTGTAAGCTCTTGTAAGGAGGGTTGTTTGACAGATGCCAGACACGAGACCTTCTCGGATATAGGCCCATATCTTCGGAACTCATTGTCTAGGGAACTACGGTTTATTAATAGCTATTTAATTTTCTGCAAACTATGTAAACCCAGGTTGTTTGCTTCCGCATTTGATAATTAAGGGATTATTGATTTTGTATTATTTTAGTATTTGAGATCTGCAGATTGGACAGTGTATTTTCTGTTAAATTTAGATGTGAGTTTAGTTTGCTTTATTTTATTGTCATATTCAATTTTACGAGTGGTAACTTAATCTGTATGTTTGTCTGTTAAACTGATCACTATCATTTAATTTATATTTTACGTGGCATGCGGAGCCTTTATTAGAGGGGCAGTTTTATAAATGTGAACTAGTGATAAATAATTTACAGGGATTTTCCATTTTCAAACATTTGTGTTTCATTTTTTTTATCTGGTCCTCTGGGAATTGGGTTGAGTAAGGGATGATGTTATGGAGGGCTGGCTCCAGAATCAGCCCACTGAAAGAGCAGCATTTCCCTTTCCACCCTCACCTTTGCAGCTTCCTATGGACCCTCAAATGCATACTCATACTATCGCAAACATAAGGAAGCAGGGTTGCTTACCTGTAACAGGTGTTCTCCAAGGATAGCAGGATGTCAGTCCTCACACATGGGTGAAATCATCTGATGGAGCCTGGCAAGGAAATTAGACTTCAAAGCATCTAGAACTTTGACTGTGCCGCACTGAGCATGCCCAGGCATGCTTACATACCACGTGTCCACCTTAGCTATGCAACTGAAGGTGGGCAGGTTTTCTGAGGATTGACATCCTGCTGTACTCGGAGAACACCTGTTACATGGAAGCACCTTTGCTTTCTCCAAGGACAACAAGGATGAAAGTCCTCATACGTGGGAAGCCCTAGCTATAGGCTGCCCTGAAGGAAAAAAAGAGGAACAGCAACAAGTGCCAACAGGCACAACAATATTTTTGTTGGCAACAAGCCTTTTTTCCATATAATATATGTATCCTAATCTAAGGGGCAGCCTGGAATAAATAAACAATGTGCCCTAGGATTGAAAGGAGTTGGGTTCTACATCTCAAACAAATTCTGTAGGAAAGACTGGCCAACCCTACTATTGGGGCAGCCATCCCTATTTAACAATAGCGAGATGTGAATGTGTGGCGAGAACTCCACATCACAGCTTTGCAGATCTCCTCCATAGGGACTGGTCATAGGAGATCCAAAGATCAGTCCCAAGGCTCACGCTGAGACAAGGCACCAAAGATGCCATGTCTCAGCGTGAGCCTTGACATGGCCCACCAGATTCAGATCTGTCTGATATAAGGGCTATCCCCAGTTTGTTCGTATCAAAAGAAATAAAAAGCTGAGTGGACTTTCTATAGGCTTCAGTCCACTCTAGGTAGATGGCCAAGGCTCTTTGCAGTCCAGGCTGTATAGCATTTGATCAACTTGGTGGACATATGGCCTAGGAAAGAATGTTGAAAAGGTGATTGAGTGGTTAAAATATAATTCTGACACCACTTTAGGCAGGAACTTAGGATGGGTGCACAGGACTATCCTATCCTGATGGAAACTGATATAAGGTGGATAAGTTACTAAAACCTGGAGCTCACTGACCCTGTGTGCTGAAGTAACCACAACAAAAAATACAACCTTCCAGGTCAGGTACTTCAGGTCACAGTAGTGCAGTGGCTCAAAGGAAGCTTCCATCAGCTAGGTCAGTACCACATTGAGTTCCCAAGACACAGCAGGAGGCCTGATGGGAGGTTTCAAATGAAACAGACCCCACATGAATCGGACAACTAAAAGCTATAGAAAGTGATGGGTTTTCCTTCTACATGCTGGTGATAAGCACCAGTTGCACTATGGTGAACCCTTACTGAGCTGGTTTAGAGACCAGACTCAGATAAATGTAGAAGGCATTCAAGAAAGGATCTATGGCCTTCTGCTTACATTACAGAGCAAACCTCTTCCATTTAAAACCATAGGACTGGAGGTCACGTGAGGGGATGAGCTGAAGCAGACGTGCCTAGCTTCGGCTCCCTGCTCCACGGCGCACAAATACTGGAGATTACCTTTTTCCACGGCGAAAATACCCGATTTCACACAGGGTCAGGTAGCACATGTCGATTGTAAACTTCATGAACCGATCGCCAGGTGTAATGACGAGCAAAAGCACCAGAAAAGAAAAAGAAAAGGCGAAACCGGCGGCTGAGAACAAAATGGCCGCGACCACATGCGAGCCCAGGGCAAACGCAGCAAGGATCACTGACAGCGAAGGCTTTAAAGGACATAATCGCAACAACTTTAGATGAAAAACTAGCCGGGATCGCTGAAAAGTTGTCGGAGGTAAGGGAAGCTCTCACGGAACTCGGCCCCAGAATTGACCACGCAGAGGGCCGTATCTCCCTGTTAGAAGATGATATGCTGACGCAAACGGGGAAAATGAGTAAGCAGGAGGAAATCATAAAAGAATTACAAATCAAATTGGATGATTTAGAGAATAGGTCAAGGAGGGCGAACCTTAGATTCTTAGGTCTCCCGGAGACAGTAGATGAGCAACAACTTGAGACCTTCCTGGAAGATTGGTTACCGGAGGCAGTGGGGGAACCCGAGCTCAAGGGCAAACTGCATGTCGAGAGGGCGCACAGGGTAGGCCCGCGAAAAGATAATGACAACCGCCCCAGGATAGCAATAGCGAAAATTCTCAGCTATGCTCACAAACAAAAGCTATGGCAGGCATCCCGGAAGAAGGGAGACATTGAATATAAGGGGCATAAAATTAGAATAACACAGGATTTTTCCATAAAAGTCTCACAACTGAGAAGAACTTTTTCACCTACATGCGCTGCACTAGTGGAAAAACAGATAAAATTCGCAATGCAATACCCTGCTGTCCTTAAGATATGGCATGGGGGGAAAGGACATACGTTCGACCAACCGGAGGCGGCTCAAAAATTCCTGACCTCGCTAAAATTATGAAGCCAAGATGGAGCCATGAAATAGTTTGCCACTATAGAACAGAATGTCTAAATGCCTTTACAAAGTGTGTTGTGGAGCAGGGCCACTTCATAAGCGTGATCTCCGAAAGCCTCTGAGAAGAGGTATACTTATTTCAGTGATCCATGATAGGGGACTTGGGAGGGGGAATGGGTAAGGGACGGGGAGGGGAAGGGAAGGGAACTATATGTTTGGAGGCGGGTTCGGAGGTAACCGCAACTGGGAAGAATTGAATCTGGACACAGTAATCACTCGCCTGGAGATGCAGGTGGGGAAACAATGGAGGGGCAAGTTTCTTGCAGAGCGCAAACCAGTATTCCTTGGGGCAGATGAGGGACAGGTTAGGCTGGGAGCCTGGACCTCTCATGTAACAGTCTTCTGGATTTTTCATAAAGTTTTGAATTTCTTAAATGAGTAAGTTTCGGATAATATCGTGGAATGTGGACGGATTGGGATCTCCAATAAAGAGGAAGACTGTATATCAGCATCTTAGAAGATTAAAAGTCAATATTGCATGTCTCCAAGAAACCCATTTGCTGGAAAAAGAAAACAAAAAATTGCGTAGGGAATGGGTCTCTGATTGTTACTATTCTTCAGCTAAAGGAAAAAAAGGAGGTGTAGCTGTTTTGGTAAATAAAAATACCCCTTTCATGCTTAGTAAAGAAATAACGGACCCAGAGGGCCGGTATTTGATACTTACCGGCACCCTAGCCGGGAAACCCATCACTCTCTGTACCATTTATGGGCCGAATTCGCCGGACACTCTCTTTTTCCAGAATATTATTAATCTATTGCTGGTTCATGCACAAGGTGAAATTCTGGTGGCGGGGGACATGAACTGTGTCATGGATGCAACGCTGGACAAATCTCAACTACCCAAAGGCTATCGCCAACAAACGAAGACAGGAGTGCAGCAATTAAGCAAACAACTTCACTTAATAGATCCATGGAGAATTTTGAATCCGATGTCACGCGATTACACTCACGTGTCGAGAGCTCACGGAACGATGTCCAGGATCGATTATCTGCTAGTGGCGGACACTATGTTTACAAAAGTGGATGTGGCAGAGATAGGCGTCATGGGGATAGCAGACCATGCCCCAATTTGGATCGATCTGTGGACATCTTCAGACAGAAAATTGCATAAGTCGTGGCGATTGCCTGGCCATCTCCTCCAGGATAAAGAATTCCATAAGTACTTACGGTCTCAATGGAATACTTTCCAAGAACATAACAGCCAACATAAGGAGGACATAACTTTATTTTGGGAAACGAGCAAAGTGGTGCTGAGAGGAGCAATAATCGCCTATACTGTGAAAAAGAATAAACAATTGAATAATACAATTCTTGCTTTGGAAACGAAACTGCAACAAGCAAAAGCTAACTTAGCTATGGACCCTTCTCCGCATAACAAAACCTCGTATTGGGTGTGTTTACAATCTCTGAATGCACATTTACACCTCAGATCAAGAAATTCTATCAAATCATCGGACCACTTCTTTTTCAGGCAGGGTAATAAATCGAGTAAACTGGTGTCACGTTTGGTAGCCACAAGAAGGAGAAAATCCTACATTACCGGATTACAATCCTCTGCGGGAACTTACACGACGTCCAAAGAGGGTATCCTAGAGGTCTTAAGGAAATTTTATGAACACCTGTACTGCGAGGATCGGGAGGGCACGGGACTGGATGAGGATGCCTTTTTTCGGGACATTGATTTGCCTTCTCTTACCGAATTACAACAGGATTTTCTTACCAGACCCATTACAGCCGGGGAGGTGCTGGGAGTGATAAAGGCTGGCAAAAGTCATAAGTCACCAGGACCTGATGGTTTCCCGTTGGAATATTATAAGATCTTAAGTGACCAGATTCCAGAGGTGCTAGCCTCCTACTATAATAAAGCTTGGAGGGAGACTGGATTTCCTGCCTCATTCAATTCAGCCTTTATTACAGTTTTGCCTAAACCTGGGAAAAATCTGGAACAAGCTGCCTCCTACAGACCAATCTCCCTCCTGAACAATGATTTGAAACTCTATGCCAGACTCATCGCAATTCGGATGGGAGCCGTTTTACCTCATATTATTTCTTCCTACCAAGCGGGTTTCGTGCAAGGGAGGAATGCGGGAGCGCATGTACTTCGGTTGGTAGCAGCAGTGGAGACTTCACATCATCTTCAGACCCAGGCCATGGCTGTCAGCTTTGACTCCGAAAAAGCTTTCGACCGAGTGTCGTGGACATACATGTTTTCGGTCTTAAAGAGATTTGGCTTTCCAGACTCCATTATCAGGGCGATTTCTATCCTATATGATAACCCGAAGTCATATGTTGTGGCAAATGATTCTATATCAGCTGAAATCCCAATACAGAGGGGCGTGAGGCAAGGGTGCCCATTGTCGCCGATACTATATATCCTTTCCTTGGACCCACTTCTTCGGAAACTGGGCCATTCCTCGGAAATTCAAGGACAACAAATTGGAAGAGACAGATTTACCGTTGCAGCCTTTGCAGATGACATGCTGGTATATATGACTAATCCCCTGACGGCATTGTCGCATGTTCTGAAGATACAATCTGAGTTTGGCAAATTTGCGGGATTAAAAATTAATGTGGACAAGTGCGAAGCCTTGGACATTACGGGGGGCTTGCAACATAATTGGCCGGGTACCTTCCCTTTAAAATGGGTGTCCACTTCCTTGAAGTACCTGGGCATCCAAATCCCGGCGCAACCCAAGGATATTTACGCACTGAATGTACTTCCTAGGAAGAAAAAACTTATTACAAATTTGCAAGCATGGCAAACGTTACCGTTATCCCTCTCCGGGAAAATCTTACTCATTAAAATGAAAGAAATTTCAAAATGGCTATATTTATTCAGCATGCTCCCAATATGGCTGAGGAAGAAGGATGTGATGGACATTAATTCAGCGATACAAAAATATTTGTGGAATGGGAAAAGAGCACGAATACCATTAACCACTCTCATGAGATCAAAGCGAGAGGGGGGACTGAATTGCCCCAGCTTACGAGTTTATAATTGTGCAAGCCTTTCGAGACACATAAAGGACTGGATTTTTACAATGGAGGGTTGTTCCCCCATACAATTTATCATACAATGGGTGACACCCTTTCATCCAGGAGCACTCCTACAATGCCCAATTAGGATGATCCCACAGCGCCTTAAATCGAGTGTGATCATACTCCCGTTAAGATTGGCTTGGAAACACATCTGCTTCTTACTACGCATTAGACCGGAATGCACGGCCTGTCAACCGATTATGGGGAACCCAATGTTCACACCAGGGACCTTACGAGGGCTTTTCCAGCGATGGCGACAGAAAGCTTTGTCGCTGTTTATGCATTTGTTAGATTGGTCGGCGCAGCCAATTCACCTATACAGCTTTAAAGAATTACAAGATGGATACGGTGTTCCAAAGGCGGACTTCTATGGCTATCTACAACTACGAAGCTATGTACAAGAACATCTTCAACCCGCTTCGTTGTTTCCGTTATCCTACCGTTTAAAGCAGATCTTACAAGGCTTGGATGGAAAAAGGGTGCGGTGCGCTGAATACTACCAGGCGCTCATGACATTATCGCACCCAAAAACTTTCACTGCCTTAACAGAGAGATGGAATAGGTGGTTGCCAAGGGGTCTCTCCGAGAAGGATATGAAGAATCCATCAACAGAATTCCTAAAATATGCAAGAATGTGGCTTTACGGGATAAATTATATAAATTTTATTATCAAGCCTTCTATCCTCAGTATATTGCTTTTCAAATGGGCCTTATTACTGAAAAAGCATGTCTCAGATGCAAGGCGGATAAACCAGATTACTATCATAGTTTCTGGTTATGCCCGGTGGTGGAGAGGTTTTGGCAATCTTTACAACGGATTCTGCTTAAACTGTGGGGCATTCCTGTACCACTGGATCCCATAATCTGGTTATTCGGCGTAGGAGCAGAAGAAGGGGTCTTTGCAGAAAAGTATCAATTCCAATTCTTTTGTAAACTTACTATGACAGCACTGGATGCTATACTCGCCCAATGGCTCACACCGAAGCCACAATATCAAGTGGTTTGGAAAGCTAAGTTTCACCAATTACTTCATAGAGAGCAATTAACAGCCTCTCAAAAATCGGAAGCATTCCGACATATTTCGACGACCATATGGAGAGACTACCTGTCGCTATTGCCGCAGGAAGCGGTAGCACATTTGCGATCATTAGATGACAGCCGAGGAACGGATGGCCCTCAGTAACGACCCTTATGGACACTAAGACGATATGCGCTTTGCCTGGAAGAAGCTTTAGGGATAAAGCAAATTACGATGAGGATTTTTGCTGAGTCTGGGAGATGTCAGCGACACACGATAATTGGGAATCCTATCCAGACACAACAAGACTTTCCCTAATTTCAGTAGAAGGTTTATACTGTATATTAGATGATGCTTAATACTTGCCGATATATGTTTGCTAATAATTTATAATGAATGGTAGTTCCTAATCCCTACGAACTGACCCTATATTTGTATAACTGTACTACGAGGGAATAAATAACTACGGCAGGAGGAATGGGACTTGAAGCTGCAGAAAGAGAACACTTGGAGTTGAGTGGATGTATAATCTAGTTGCCCCAGCAGGTGTAGTTATACCAGACCTGGATATGTGTTCTAAGGTCATACGGTTACCTCCAAGGAGAGGGGGGAACTCGGGTAGGGCGGGGTATAGTGATTTAGGCATGGTGGGTCATAGGGAGGGGAAGAAAAAGAAAAAACTCTAACAGAGAGATATACCTCGATAGAGAGGGTTACTCTGGAACCATATTGGGAGGGCCATGGCTGAGACTCAGAAGCCGACCAGATGGTAGAGCGTACCAATATGGATAGCTGGATTCCAAGGCTTCCAGGTATGTCTGTAGGTGGGTACGAAGGATAATTAGTCTTGCCTGCTGATATTACATGTGTACGGAGGAGGCAATGCATACCATGAGGCATTACTGCTAGGTAACCAGGACATAGAAGGCGGGGTGTGATGCCTTGCTGTACTGTTTGGTAATGTACTGTACTTCTACTGTACTTTTGTGGTTAATGTTCCTTAGAGTTCAACTTTGTTTAGTAATGTTCTCTACTGTTTTTTTCTTCTCTAAAGTTTCTTACTGGATACTGATTACTGGGTATTCTCGAGAAGCAATGCATGGGATGGCAAATGTAGAGATATGTATGAAGCCCTGCTAATCGTTGCAATTTGCACTTGTCTGTTCAAGTGCAGTCTTGTACTTGACTTCTCTGTTGTTAATAAACATATTAAAACGCAAAAAAAAAAACCATAGGACTTCCTAGTGGAATCTTTTCTTGAAGATAACAGAACTCGAGACACATCATCAGGTAGATCAAGGGGTTGCAAGGTCAACTTCTCAACATCCAGGCAGTAAGAGCTAGGGACCTGATGTTGGGATGGGCAACCTGCCTTAATCCTGAGAGATGAGGTCTGGGGAAGTCCCCAATCTGATCAGTTCCCTTACGGACATCTCCCTGGGCAGTGGGAACTAAATCTGTTTTGGCCAAAAGGAGGCTATGAAAATCATAGTCCATTGGTCTTCTCTCAGTTTCAAGAGAGTCGTTGATACTAGCGGTATGAGAGGATATGCATACAGAAGCTGTCTGCCTCAATGCAGGGCAAAGACGTCTGAGGATAGTTTGCTCTTGTCATTTTTATGGAATGGAAAAGTCAAGCCGACCTGTTCAGAGGAAATGCACAGATCCACCAATGGATTCACCCATTGGTGGAAAATCTGTCTTGATATCTTCTGCTCTGGTGACCACTCATGTGAATCTAGGATTCATCTTGATCTGTCCACTAGGACAATCTCCATGCCTATAAGATACATGGCTCTGAGAACTATCCCCTGGGACATTGCCCAGTCCCTCAGTTGGACAGTTTCCTGATACAGGAGGTACAATCCCATGCTTCCCTGCTTATTGTTGTAATACATCGCAGCCTGATTGTCCATTTGGACTAGGACAATTTTGTTGGCCAACCAATCTTTGAAAGCCTTTAGCGCATACTGAAGTTTATCTGATGGCTTCTTTCCTGAGCTGAGCAGACCAAAGATCCTGGGTGCAAAGTCCTTCTACTTAAGCTCCCTATCCCAGGAAAGCATCCATGGTAAGGAAAATTTGAACTGGAGAAATTTGAAAGAGTGTACCTCTGGTCAGATTGGAATTGCCCAGCCACCAGGACAGCGTGTCCCTCAGTGAATTTGTGATATGGATGCTGTCTCGTAGATCCTGATTGGCCTGTAGCCACTGAGATCTGAGGGTCTACCGAGCTCTCCTCATGTAGAGATGTACCAAGGGAGTAATATGTACAGTGAATGCCATAAGGCCCAACATCCTCAATATGTCTGTCCCATGCTAATATCTGTTGATTCATTTGAATTCTTTCCAATGTGGATATCAAAGTGATAGCCCTTCGCTGTGGAAGAAAAGCTTTTGCCTGAATCGTGTCCAGCAGAGCTCTGATAAACTCCAATTGAGGTGATGGGCTCAAGTGGGATTTGGGGTAGTTGAGAATGAACCCTAGTAACTCCAACATTTGGATGGTTTTGCATATCAATTCTGAGGCACTTACCTGAAATCTGCTCTTGACTAGCCAAACATCCAGATAGGGGAACACATGCAACCTCAGCTTGTGTAGGTGCATTGCCACGACAAGACATTTGGTGCAGGCATGCGGGGCTGATGCTAGGCCAAAGGATAGCATCAAACAAGTGTTAGTTCCCCACCTCAAATCTGAGATATTTCCTGTGATAGGAGAATAGCTCCATTTGAGTGTAAGCATCCTTGAGATCAAGAGAGTATGGAAGTCCCCTTTTTGAAGAAAGGGAATTAAAGTGCCCAGGGAAAACTTCTTGAACCTTTCTTTAGGTCTAGGATAGGATGGAGCTCTCCTGTTTTCTTTAAATCAAGAAATTCTTGAGAGTAGAATCTGTGCCCTTTTTCCCTGGTAGAACGGGTTTGATCACTCTGGTCTCTAAGAGAGAGGACAGCTCCTTTTGAAGCAGTTCCTGATGTGGTAAGTGACCCCATCTTGGGTCCAGAGGGTGATTTGACAGATACTGCATATATTTAATTTGCACTCTTCATCTTACAATGCCAAGGACTCACTGGTCTGAAGTTACACATGGCTAACAGTTTGCATAAAACCTTAGCCTGCCTCCACCCTCTGGCACAAGTACCAGAATAAAAGCTATGCTCTCTGTGATCCAGTCAAAATCCAATCTTGAGAGTTGACTGGGGTGTTGGGGTGCTGGCAGTGTCTTAGGGGCCTGCTGTTACCTCGGACGGGCACGTGGGACTTATTGTGCTCTGGACTGAGGGGGTAGAAGATAGCTCTTCCTTGGGTGGAAAAAGTGCCTCCTTTGTCTCAGCCTCAGGCACCGCCTGGACGTGGAGATTGGGTCTAGAATGGTAGTGGAGAATTGCTGCAGCATTGCACAGTTGTCACAAATATGTGCCACTGCAGCTTTCATCTTATCTCCAAAGAGATTTTCTCCAGTACAGTGCACATCTGGCAAGTTTTTCCTGAACCTCAAATTAAAGGTGTGAGGCCCGCAGCTAGGCAAGTCTTCAGGCACCAATTCCCATAGCAGACTCAATGTCATTTCAAAAATATCAAAGGTCAAGCGGACTATATGTTTTTCACACTCCATTTCCTTGTCCACCAGTGACTGGAGGGTGTTTTGCTGCTTCTGAGGAAGCTACTTGGCTACTCCCTGCATATGCTTCAGCAGCTGCCACATGAAGCAGCCCATGAAGACCTGGTAAACGTCCTTGCAGGTGTTCAACATAATTCCCTAAAAGACCTTTCTGCAAAGAGTATCCAAGATCCAAGACTCCTTGGACTGGGGGCACCAAGAAATAAGTCCTCTGCCTTTTGGGTCTCTTGAGAGTAGAATCAACCACCACAGACTGGTGTGGTAACTGTCTGACTTTAAATCCAGGAGCCTTCTAGAAGAGATAAACCATATCCACCTTTTTATTAATGGCAGCCACAAAGAGGGGACTCTCCCACATCGTCATCTGTATGTCCTGAAGGATTTCAAGGACTGGGGCTTCCACAGCCTTAGGCAGCTCCACATACTGGATGATGTCCAGTTTCCTCCTCCATCTGTAAAGTAAAGGGAATGGCCTCTTCCATTCTCCAGACAAAACATGTGAAGGAGAGGTCCTCAGGAGGGGACTTCTTTCTCTCTGAGGGACAAGAGGGTCAGAGAAGAAACTCATTGACTCCTCTTCTTCTGAGGTGTTGCCTGATCCATAGCCATACTCCTTTGAATACTCAGAGTTCAACTCCCTGTGATCTGCCAGGGGTGAGGAGTGAAGAATAGGTGTGTGCAAATGTACTTTTGTGTGAGCAACAATTTTTTAAACCAACAATTTTTGAGCACCTGTATTAGCGTTGCATTTCTGTGTAAAGCACAAAGAAAAATGTACGTGAGCGACCATGTAAAACCTATGAGCATTGCTCTGAAATGTATGAGCGATCGCTCACATCCTCATTATGGTGAGGACTCTGGCAGTGCGCAACCTTCAGCCAAGGTTTCAGAGAGGTGGACTCTTTGCTATTTTTGCCTGGATCCCAAGGAACTTCTGTGCCCCGGGTAAGCTTCCTCCCCTAATGGACTGAAAATCACCAATGGGACAGTGGGCATCAATCCCTTCCCCCCTCTAGGAATTTGCATCGGTTCCAGCATCAGTGCCTGGTCACCAGGCAGTCAAAGGGCCTTGAGCAGCAGCTCTAAGATGATCATTGCCAAGGCCCTGCATCTTCTCTAATGCTTACTGGATTTCTTTGTCCAGTTCTTCTTAAAAAATAGCCAATGCCAACAACAACTCGGAGGCAAGAGTGTTACGGGCGCGCGCGGGCGCGGTCGTCGTAAGCGGGTGGTGAGCCCTTGGGCCACGGCAGGACTCAAGGAGGAGCCCCAAGCCACACCGTGGGAGGTGAGCTGAGCAGGCATGGTGAGCCAGGCAGGCAGGAACAGAAGCAGGGAGTCCGACCCTCAGCCGGACCTGCATGCCCATGGTAGCCAACACGGGGAAGTTGACTAATGAATGGTCCTCCGACTGTTCCCGGCCCTTTCGGACCTGCCGCTGGGAACGGCAATGGGCAGCAGGCCGGACAGAGGCAAGGGCAGACAGAGTCCTTTACACTGAGACGTCAGACGGGGGCTAAAGCAGACATTGGAGACATCAGGGCAAGGGCTGAAGCGAGACATAGGAAAGATCCAGGCGAGCAGGAACTCCGATGCTGGGATACTGACATCCGAAGCCCCTTCGGCTGGCAGAAGCTCAAGAGCCCGTGGGACGAATCCCTCCTGTTGGCCACACCAGGGCCCAACAGGACAGAAGGCTCAGGAACCAGACGAGGACGTAGGTCAAGGCAGAGACACGAAGACATCAGGGCAAGGGCTGAAGCAAGACATTGTAGACAAGGCAGGACGGAAACATGGCACAGTCCAACAGGGCGCCCTACTCAGCCAGCACAGCTAGACTGGTCACGGACCACCCCGTCCCAGACGCGCCCTACACAGCCCAGGAAGGCTGGTCGCGGACCACGCTGAGGAAAGGAGGGTGCAGGGAAACTCCAGGTGAACAGGAACTCCGATGCTGGGATACTGACATCCGAAGCCCTTACGGCTGGCAGGAACAGGAACAGGAACAGACATCTAGGCACGGTCAGAAACAGACAAGGTACCATCTAGACATGGCAGACCATGGAGGACCTGGATCGGGAGAGGCCACAGACAACTGTGTAACCCAATCGGAAGGCCCGACATCAAGGCAGAAACAGGACAAGGAACCATCTAGACACGGCAGACCACGGAGGACCTGGATCGGGAGAGGCCACAGACAACTGTGTAACCCAATCCGAAGGTAGAGACACGAAGACATCAGGGCACGGTCAGAAACAGATATCGAGACAAGGTACCATCTAGACACGGCAGACCACGGAGGACCTGGATCGGGAGAGGCCACAGACAACTGTGTAACCCAATCCGAAGGCCTGGACTGGAACAGACATCAAAACAGGACAAGGCGCCATCAACACAGGCAAGACCACGGTAGACCTGGATCAGGAGAGGTTACAGGCAACTGTAGAGCCCGATCCGAAGGCCTGGACTGGAACAGACATCAAAACAGGACAAGGCACTATCAACACAGGCAAGACCACGGTAGACCTGGATCGGGAGAGGTTACAGGCAACTGTAGAGCCCGATCCGAAGGCCAAACAGAACTAACAAGCAAGTCCTTATATACTGGAGGTTGTAGGCAACTCCCTGGGAGGAGTTAGACAGGACCGCCCCTTGCTGGCCCTATAACTGGGGAAGAGAGCTGCGGGCCAGCCCCTAGAGAAACGGGCGTGGCTGGAAACAGGAAGTCCAAACACAGGCATGAAGCCACAGGAACAACTAGGCCTCTCCGGCCCTGGAGCAAGTCCCGGACGGTGCGTAGGCGAGGCCCTGGCTTCAGAGCGGCCTCTGGAGGAAGGTAAGATGCCTCCTGTAGCGCAGCAACAGGGGGGATCGCAACAAAGAGTGGTGGCTGCATCGTCCTTGGATCTGAGAAGCATATTGGAGGTTGACACCAGGACCTGTGGAGGCTGTCGTGAAACCCGGGACTTTTGAGAGGATGAGCTCTCCTTAGCATGGGATCGCTTAGGGACTGGGAGGTTCTCAGCAGACATTGGATGTTCTCTGCTCCTGACATTGCATATCAATGGAGACGGAAACCAATGCTTCTTTGGCTTCCCTCAATGCCTGGCATCAGAACACCTCAATGCTGAAGAAGCAAATTCCTTCGCTGTCTTCTATCAGGTCTGTTCCTGGATTCCCTATCAGCCCTCAGCACCGAGGTAATCGACAGCTTCCCCAGTGCCAATGGCGTTTCCTCCACCAGAACAGCTCGATTAGCATGGTAATATCGCGCAATATATTAATTTTTGTGCGTTATTTAAACAAAAATAACACAGGTATGGAGAAGAACAGCTTCACATGTATACGCTATGCAAATGCATACAAAGCAGATTATTATTAGGTAATTTCATGCTAATAAAATAACACGGCTTGCCTCAAAAAAATGCAAGCCATGGGGTTTTTCTATTGAAAGTTTGTTACAACTCAGAGTTGTTTCATTGGGAGCATCGGGGGGGGGGGGGAGGCAGAGTGGAGACAGAGGGCATGGACATCACCACGTGACATGTATTACTTTTTTTTCTTATTGAAGCCCTGCTGGCAGCCTCCAGAAGTGACAGAGGGTTGGGACGGGGGTCTCACAAGACCTTCCAGTGCATGTTTTAAGATACACTGGAAGGGCCACTGCTGGTATTTTTTCTGTCATTTCTCACAACATTTTTTCCTACGCAATTTTTCCGCAGGGGAAAATACTGCGCGGGTTCCAGAGCTGCGGTACCCAGTACTGCAGCTTGTGAAACCACTGTAGTATTGTTCCCCTCTGCAGAAAAATACCATGGGTTAATAATTAATGATCCCCTGGATTAGGAGAAAAGGCCCCTGCAATGAACGATCCTGTTTCCAAAATCTGCTGCAGAGGCCTAAAGCAGGAAACGTAAGGCAAACTGTAACTGCAGGCTCTGCTGAAAAAGAGAGACTGAGGGGGCTCCTGCATGGATGCATGGTATGTTAACATAAATGGGCATGCTCAGTGAGGCACAATCAAAATTCTAGAAATTTTGAAGTCAAATTTCCATGCCGGGCTCCATCGGATGATGTCATCCATGTATGAGGCCTGCCATCTTGCTTGTCTTCAGAGAAGAACCTGCTGTGACAGTACCTCAAGATCCTGAGGCGAAACCTAATGTCTGCCTCCTCTGATACACAGTATAGCTCACTTTCTTTGCATATTAAAATCTTGAAAACTGGAGATATTTAATTTGATTACGTGGGTGTGGTTCTACAACCCTTCACAAAAGCACAATTACAGCCGAACAGGCACCAGCTCTCTTTTAAGGGCCATGCTGAGGTCTGCCGTACCAAGAGCTGCACTCATGCCAGATGGTGCTTTCTGGCACCACCTCCTCGCCCACAAGGACTGGAATCCTCTGCTCAGTGAGGACCACAGGGAGAACTTCTGGCCCAACTGAATGGTTCCTGAATCCTTGCCAAGTCTCCTCAGTCAGGATGCAAGGACAGTCCTACACAAGGAAAGAAAAGAGCAAACCAGATTGAAGACTGCATTCCTTTTACAGGTTAACATGGCATCGCCTCATGGAAAGGAAATTGGTGATAAAAAAACAACCAAAGCCATAGGAAGCTCTTCCCCCACCCACACCACTCTCATCAGTGCTGAATCCTAACTGCCAAAAATTGGCTGACCAATCTCTTCAGCTTCTACAGTGCCTACCAAGCTTATCACTCCAAAATGTCACACACGGAAACTATGATCACGCAGACATGGAACCAGAGAAACATAGAATATGATGGCAGATAAAGGCTCTAAGGCCCACCTATTCTACTCTATTTTAAATTTATATCCCTATGTCATCAAACTTCCAGCCAAGCATAGCCCATTCAGAAACTCTGGTTTGGAAAACTAAATATGCTTAGTGGAAAGATAATGAAGTTCTACAATCACGACAGGATCATGGCACTGTAGAGCAAATAAATATATCCTTAATTTAAAAAAAAATAAAATTATATATAGATAGATATACACATATACACATACAAACAGCAAAAACGTATAGAATTGTGGGCAAGCAATTGTTAGAGGATATCTGGTCATTGCTACAACTAGCAAAGCAGCAATTAAAGCATCCAATAACTCCCAAGGAAGGAAGGCATCTATGTGCTCTTATCACTTAAGTGGAATAGGACTCTGTATGGTATGATCAGGATGCCATATTTATTAATATTTTAATGAACTTGGTACTATAATGGCAGAAATCAAGACTATTTCTTATCCTGAAGCACAGTATCAGCATCTGCCTGGATCGCCATAGGTAGCCTAATGCTATCATTTAGTGTGGGTATTATAGTGTAACTACACCCATGTCACTCCTCTCCTGGGCATTTAGTGGAAGTTAGTAGACACCCAGTAGCCAGAAAGGACATACCTTAACACAGGATCCATTGTGGATCAGCATGCCCACCGGGCAGTGGCAGCCTTCCTCACAACCATCCCAGAAACAGTCCATCCGGTGAGAGAGGTGGGCACAGCTGTACGGGCACCCTTCTTCCTGCAGGCACTCCCGGTACAGGCGGTCGGAGGGGCAGCCCACCTCTACAGCAGGGCAGAAAAGCAAGTCAGTCAGGTAACACAGGGGCAGCCCACTTCGGAAGAGGAAGCGGGATATCAGCAATGACCCGCTTTCGGGCGTGCGCCATAAGATTCTGACACTCTCCAAACACGCTTATGCTGCACAGGGTCACAGGTTCAGCCCCCCCTAGGCATTCATTAGAAAATGTCCTACATCAATTATTGTTTCAGGAACATACAAAGTGTGATTTCACGAGGCATTGTAAATGCTGCTCTGCCATTGGCTAACCCTGCCTGATGTGATCCTTTTAAGGATGTTTCAGGACATGACCTCACTGCAAATGCTCAGTGACAAAAATACAACAGATTACTCACTGAGCTAAACTTAAGTTTGGGGTGAAATAAAAATCAGAGCCCTTCCATGCTGGCCACTATAAGGGCAAACTCCTTCTATGGAGATGACAATAGGGCGACTCAGTCAGATAGGCCAGGGATCGGGGAGTGACTCATTCCCTGCACACTGACGGTTTGAAGGGGGTGACACACGCAGAAACACAGAGACAGCAAAAGAGTTGTACTTACCAAGACAGACCTGAGTGTTACAGGTTTTGCTCTGCACTCCCAGCCCTTCACACTCCAGGTAGTGACATTTCCGAGTGCGGATCTGCTCCCCTCCTCCGCAGGACACACTACAGGCTGACCAGGAGGACCACTCACTCCACAGCTCTGCCTCTACAATCCAAGACAGAAGGTGAGGGCTCAGGGATAAGGGGGCAGATCTAACGACTGAGAAGGGGGCTCCACCCTGGCCAAAGGAGTTTCATAGAAAGGAACTCCCATGTGCAAATGTAAAAGAGATCAGATCAACATTTTGTCGCATTTTTGAGCGTGTCGGTACCAGGAGGGAAACGGAAAGGGAGGTTAAAATGCATGCTTGACTGTGATAATCCTGAATTTTGCGCTTAGTGAGCCACTGGAAACATGTAGGTGACTCCATTTCAGTGAATGAAGCCACCAGAGAATTCCCATGACTGGCTCTGAGATCTGCTACCATCAGCCACGTATTAAAAAAGGCTCAGCGCGATGGGCGCCTGCCATGGAATGCTGGGAAATTTCAAATACAACTCAACATTCCAGGCAATTGAAAACAGAAGATATCAGCAGAAGAGGACAGCGAAGTTGCTTACCTGTAACAGGTGTTCTCTGCGGACAGCTAAACAAATAGCCACACAAGATGGGTGATGTCATCTGATGGCACCAAGTTGGGTTGTTTTCTTTCAAAGCCCAGAAGGTTCCAAGTTTTGATATCTGAGCATGTGCGGGTCTTCCTGCGCTAGCGTTCCCACGCGCAAATCTCCTCAGTCTTTTTCTCAAGCTTGGTAAGCTTACCAAGGAATTTGGTTGGATTGTGTGGCTGTTTGTTTTGCTCTCCATGGAGAAATCTGTTCTCACAGCTTTTCTAGTATGGATTTGTCACAGTTTTGTCTCCTGTTCAGTCTCACTGTGCCCTGATTCTGCCGCTAAGGCACTTCCCCACCAGCAGAGGCCTCCAGTGAGCTCTGCTCCTAGTTACCTGATCCATCTCCTCACTGGCTACATGATCCAGCCTGTTGTACAGCCTCCACTCCATCACGGGTCCTCAGTAAGCTTAACCTCCAGTCTTGCCAAGCTGCTCCTCACTGCTCGCAACATACCCAAGCTCCAGACCCATTTAACCCTGCCTTGCCAAACCCAAGATGCCTCTTCATGGAGTCACCCTTGGCTCACTGACCTGGCCACTCTAGTCTTATACTTTGCCTTGTGGCCTCTGGGTCTTCTGTTTTCTTGCTTCTTGACCTGTGGCCTATCTAGGCTTTCCTTGCCTTGTGGTCTCCAGGCCTGCTCTACTATTGTATCCTTTCTTGGTTGTCTATCCAGGCCTCACTATACCTAGTAGGGATGTGCATTCATTAAAGCGAATGTGCAAAATGCAACAAATAAAGCTGATTCAGTTCATTCGTTTCATTCATTTTAAATGACTGCATCGGGCCTAGGCACCTGAGCGTGACGCTGGCACCTCAGCCTATGTTTAGTGTTAGATGTTTTTGTAAAAGAGCTTGCAATTCGCTTCATAAATTAACACACTCAAAGGAATGAATGGTCTTGAAGCCTGTCAAGGTGTTTTCATATTTCAATGACCCAAGATAAGTACTGGCTTTCTAGTTTACCTGTTTTGGCCTCGTTTGATGCATTTTATTTGTATTTCAAAAAAGCCTTTAAAAAAATCATAAAAAAAACAAGCAATCTCAAAGGGTGAATCAAACCTTCTAAGACTGATGATTGGAAACATTAAGGAACAGTTTGATAGGACATAAGGCACTGACAAACAATATGGTACAGTCCCGGTGCTCTCTTTATGAGGTCTTTACATATAATTAAATAAATGTTCAGGTGAATGTATGTTCCTGTCTATGTGAGTGAAATAGATTACACATGCTATATTGTTTTTTCACTCATAAGGGTTCCTCATTTTTTCAGTACTGTTTTAATGCTGGCAATTAATTCTGTTTCTGTATATGATGTTTACTATAGTGCAATGGTAATTCTGTTTACTCATGACTTTCTGAGTGCCAAGCCCACATCCAACATGCTTTATAATAAGTCTAATACTATATGAGTTCCAAGTATCTTTTTTGTAGAGTTTTCTGGTTGGCACCACAAGTTGGCATATAAATATAATATACACGTAATATTTTTACCTCAGAACACTGTACTTTGAATATCCTTTTTCATGTAAAATCTCCCCTTTTTGTGTGAGGGAATCAGTTAATAGGAAATTTTAAAATGAATGCATAATTATTAATTGTCTTTGAGGAGGGCCGGCTGGCTGGCTGGGGGTGGCTGTAAGATTCACCAAGGGCTCCTAATACCTTTTGCACCAGCCTTGAGAGAGTACACCGCATACAGACCCCCACCATTTACCCATTTCCCACATCCTGGGGGCAGATGCTGGGGAAGTGTGGGAAGCAGGTGGTAATAAATAGGGTTCCCGGGAGTGTGTCAGGGTTGCGAGCTTCCTAGAAATATTATGACTGACACGATCTGCCACTCCTCTGGAAACCCTGATTCCTGCCTCCTCCCCTTCCCCAGCGTTTCAAACAATCACAAGGGCCAGAGTTCATGGGGTTCCCCCACCCTACTTGGCTCCCTCATTGTTTTGACCTTGGGGAAGAGGGAGCACCATCTCATCCCTCGCCTCAGGCAGCAGATTGCCTTGAGCTGCTGCCCCTCCCTAAGAAAGAGAATTTCCATCCCAGAGAACTTTCCCTACCATCAAAAAAAACCCAGCCAGTCTCAGGCCCCGTGGATAGTGCTCTACCTCCCCGAAGCACCATGTGTTGCATCAAGCCAATAGTATGACTGACATCCAGTGCTACCTCTGCAGCACATGTGCTGCAAGCCATCAGATGAATTTGTTAAAGCAGAAGGCAATGCTTATAAAACATAAAACTGTGCATTAAATATTTTGGGTTGAAGATTTCAGTTTGTTAGAAGCAAAAGGAAAATTGGTATTTACCTGCTAATTTTGGTTCCTGGAAATCCGCAGATCAGTCCAGACAAGTGGGTCTATGGCGTCTACGCTGGAATTGGTCCCGTGGGCCTTTGCTCATTAGGTCAAGACAGCTTCTACTATAGACTGGACCTGGGATCTCTCTGAAGTGCTAGTATGGGACGCTGAAAGTTCTTCCGACAACGGATTCCATCAGGACAACAGCACCCACTGGAGAGACCGCATGTGAGCAGAGGCCCACGGGACCAACTCCAGCGTAGATGCCATAGACCCACTTGTCTGGACTGATCTGGGATATGAACAGGAAAAGAGTTTTACAGACGAGCAACTGCCAGAAATTACAGGATTCAGAGGATCATGACGTCTCTTACCCTCGCACTCCTGGCCGCGGCATTCTCGCTGCTGCTGGTCTGCTCCCAGGCACCCCTTTCCTCCATTTTGGGGAGCAGGATTGCTGCACTCTCGCAGCCGGTACTGGGCCCCTTCCCCGCAGCTCTCAGAACAGGGGCTCCATGCACCCCAAGGACTCCATGCACCATCCAAGCGGCAAGAGGGATCTGGTCTACACTGGAGGATGCCACTTTCACACGTGCTGAGGAAAGAGTTCAAGGTCATTTCCAATAAATATCACAGCGAAGCTGTTCTAATAAATAAAAAAGTGTGACTGAAGCCAGGGCATCAGAATAGCTTCAGTAGCTGGTCAGGGGAAGGCTGAGCCTCATAGGCAGGAGCTGTGGACTTCTGCCATCAAAGTCAAAATACAGAAAGAAACTTAGAATATGACAAGAAATAAGACCCATCTGGTCTGTCTAATTTTTTTCCTGGTGCAACTGCCAGAGACCCCAGATAATCTTTGGCTTTGTGTATCACATTAATGACCTGCAATTCTGTTCTCTTATTTATAAATCAGGCTGGCTGTTGAATATTCTTCTTTTGAGCTGTCTCTCTTTCACCAGTCAACTGTATTATCACAGATTTCTTGTCAGTTGTTCCCAGGCATCTAAACAATGAGGTACGAAGACCACAGGCAGGCAAATAATAAGGGAATGAGGACTCTCACTAGGAACAGGAGTGGGGAAGGAAGATTGAGGATGTGCTCCTCCAGTGCTCTTGCTCCTCCAATCACAGAGGGCATATTCTCACTTTTGCAGGGCCACAGCCTGGAGCTGAATTTAACATTTCCTTGTGTAAACCTTCCACCTGATGTCTCTTTTAGGTGAGAACACAGGGAAGAGAGAAAGATGTCAGTTGAAGGGGATGGATGAAACCGCATGAAAACCTTCCACTTTCCTAAAGTCTACCAGCTGAAAGACAGATTATGAGTGTCAGTCAAAAAGGAGCTGGGATACTTGGTCAGAGATCTCTCTAAAGTGCTACATGCATTCTAAAGTCTGCCACCTCTGAATGATGCCCTTTCTGTGCAACCATGTCTCCCCCCATAGGATTCCCAAGAAGCTAAGGTTTTATATGGCTTCCCATGGTCAGACTCACAAGTCTGTCTCTGATTGTCAAGCTATATTATCTACATTGATATCAAGAAATAGCTACTCCTTAGATCCCTTTCAATGGATGTAACACACACCCAAAGACAGAATCATTGGTTGGGAATGTTCTTGGGGTTGACAGTGTACTGGGTTCCCTTCATGGTGAGGAACACTGGTTGAGAAAAAGCAAACACAGTGATTTGTTAGCCAGTATCATGTGACAATGAACTGCAATCCTTTATTGCATAGTCAGACACATCATGAGTAACTAATGGATGGTAAGGAAGCTTTCCAAAACAGCCTCCAGCTACACTCAACTTATAAGAGTTGAATGTAGGTAAAAAAAGAATAAGAGTGAATATTTCTTATTTTAAAATCAAATCATACAGGATGTTAAGGGGAAGAGTGGAACCCTAGATGCTATACTGCAGTCATCCCACTGACCTGCTGGGGTTTTACTAGGGCAATTCATCGCAGTTCCGCTTGTTTTACTGGAGTTGGTCGCAGGTTGCCAAAATAACCCAACATCCCAACTACTTCCCCAAATTCTGAGGATGCTGCTTGTTGCTGAATTTGTAACAGGCCCATACTGTAGTTGCTGATACAGGACACCCATTATTAGAAACACTTCATTAAAAGGTCTCCTATAAAGGCAGTCCGCTATTAAAGGATGCGACGCAGGCTGTGATGCTATATACACTGTGAGCAAATGTGGCATGTCCATCGTATGCTTCTCCAACTCCTTGATTTAAATTGTGGATTTTCATCACACCTGGAGACATTTATGAGTCTTCTTCTTGAGTGGAAATGGGATTCATTAAAAGGGTTTCTCTTTCTATATGGCTGAGGAAAATCTTTTTGGAAAAAGGGACCATGATCATGCAAGATTTTATAAGTGCAAGAAGTGAGGCCAAGAAAAAAATGTGCAGGAGCAGTTCAATGGCAGCTTCTAAAGATTTTCAGACTTCTCTTCATTCCCTCACGTATCTTCCTGGCTTTCTGTGTTCTTTTTGTTTTGCTGCTACTTCCTTCCTTTGGGAGTTTCCTATGTAAGGGGGTGTCAAATTCGTGCTTTCCAACCCGAGGGCCCTTCGTTAGCGATTTCTGAGTCTATCATCCACCTACCAGTTCTGGCAGGGGCCGGACACGACCTCCCCAGGCTGCGCATACTGCCATGGAGCCAGGCCAGCCCACGACGTGCTGTTCCCGTCCTCAGCCACCCCTGCGCAAAGAGGAAGAGAAAAGAGAAGGAGAGGAAGCTTTAGTTTAATGGAGGCTGTAATATTTACCTTCAGGTCTGACCAGCAGGCTGCGGGAAGTCATTAGTAGCGCAATAGGAGGCCGGGCTCCCCCTAAGTGCTGGCCTAATGTCCAATAATCTTGTAGGGGACACTGGACCCGGTGATCTTCCATTTGGAGCTTGCCTTTCTCTGCCTCTCCTTCCCTTGCCCTGGAGATCTTTCCCATGGCCTCTCGCCTGTCCCTCTCTCCCAGAAACATTTATTTTATTTATTATTTACTGCTCTGAGGTGCCTGAAAGGCGGAATAGAAATCAAATATATAAATAAACAAATCATTTCCAAAACCACCTAAGTCACATCAGGATTCCAGATGAACATCGATTTGGATGTACCACGCTTAGGGCATTAAATTACCGTAGTTAGGTATGTAATTAAATAAACTGGATTTGGATTCTGATAGCAGATAAAGGCCACAAAAACCATCCATTCTGCTCAGTTTAGTGTTTTGATAAAATGTCATAGACCATAATTGATCTTGGCCTTTCCCTTCACTTTTTCCTCAACTAAGGATCCTCTGTGCCTTCCTGAATTCTGTTACTATGTTTTGTTTTGTTTTTACCTCCACTGAGGCTGTTCTATGCAGAAATATTTTCTACTATTATTCCTGCATCTACCCTCTTTGATCATCATGACGGCTTGCTCTAGTCTAGGACTTTAATATCTATACCTCAAATGAAAGTGTCTGCACTTTTTCTGCACTGAATGTTAGCTGACAAACTTTCAACCACTCCTCACGCTAAGATCATGCCTCATTTTGTCTGCTCCACCAAGAATGCTCACCCCGTTGCAGATCTTAGTAAATCTTGACCTGAAGAAGAGAGTTTTAGCTCTTGAAAGCTAGTCAAGAAATGCATTCTTAGCCCAATAAAAAAGTATCACCTGATATATATTTTGTTTTTATTTTTGTTATAACCTTTGTTTCTGTGCAGATCTTAGTGTCAGCTATAAAAAGACAAACTTTCCTTACCAACCCCTCTGCAATATCACTCACAAAATTATTAAATGAAATCAGCACCAGTAGACTCCACTAATAACCCCTCTTTCCTCAGAGTGAACTCCATTTCTGTTGTCCAAAACTCAGCCAATTTCTAACCCATTCAGACTAGGCTGCTCAATTCATTATTTAACCTCCTATGTGGTCTCTCCTCATACCTTCCCCTGAGACCTATCCCATGGTTTCCTGTTTCCCTCTCCTGAGCTGTATCCCCATGATCTTTCCTGTCCTTCCCCCTCCCTCCCCCACCCCACCCCAAGGATTGTCCCATGGCCTCTCCTTCCCCCTCCTCTGAGACCTATTCCACTATCTCTCCTGTCCTGTACCACTGAGACCTCTTCCGTGGTCTTTCCTGTCCCTCTGCTGAGATCTGTCCCATGGCCTCTCCTTCCCCCTCCTCTGAGACCTATTCAACTATCTCTCCTGTCCTGTTCCACTGAGACCTCTTCCGTGGTCTTTCCTGTCCCTCTGCTGAGATCTGTCCCATGGCCTCTCCTTCCCCCTCCTCTGAGACCTATTCCACTACCTCTCCTGTCCTGTTCCACTGAGACCTCTTCCGTGGTCTTTCCTGTCCCTCTGCTGAGATCTGTCCCATGGCCTCTTCTTTCTCCCCACCCTGAGAACTCTCATGTCCCCTCCCCCTGAAAACTGTACCCAGAATCTCTGTCTCCCTGTCCTAAACTATGTCGCCTTGTTCCCCGGACACCTAAGTGCCGTGCTTTGGTTCCAAGCTCACCGAGAGAGACGTTCTTGTACTTGCAGTGGCATTCTTCTAGGGCCACGCACACCCCGTCCTGCATCAACCGCCCTTGGGGGCAACCGCACGACGCCTTGCACTCAACGCTGTCCAGACACTTGGTGTCCTCCTGGAGATCCGCGCAGGAGCGGGGACAAGGCTTACCGCAGGCGAACTCCACCTGGCCCCCTCCGCAGTCTAAGACACGAAAAAGAAGGTATCGCATGAACCCGGGGGACCCGAGCCAGCAGCCAAACATCACTCCCATGGGAACTCTGCCCCGTTACTTTCCTGTAAATATGCTTTCTAAAACCAGCGCTTTAGGGGGGGAAAAACCCATCAGAACTCATTAAGTTCTTCAACAGCACATCATGACCACTTGCTCTAGAACGTTCCTTCCACTGTACCCTTGAACGTCTGTACCTCAAATGCAGGTTTCTGCACTTTTTCTGTAATGAATGTTAGCCGACAAGCAATTGACCATTCCTTAAGCTTACATCATAAATCTGAGTCTAGAATAAGGGCATGCCAGAAAGAGACTACTCAGATAACAGGGACATATTTGGTTCCCTACTTTATATCTTACTTTTCAGCTGTAAGAGGGCTGCACAAATAGTCGGTCACTAAGGTTGGTGCTACTGCTTGTGCTAATTCAGCCCCTTTCGTTGCACGTGTTGCCATGTATCCATTACGTGCGTGCACATTGCACTTTTCTCTGCTAGAAAATCATTGGACTTTCCTCAAAATGCAAAGACTTCAGGATTAAACAAGAGTGGGGCCAACGCAGGAAACCTGTGACGGAAAACAGGCGCTCAGTGTTGAGTACCCGCTTGTCTAACGCCGCCAGCCACCTCTCCTGGGCACGAGATTGAATATTTAAGTGAGGGGGGTCGCACTGCCAAGGAGGCGCTAGGGACAAATGTGCACCCCTAGCACCTCCTCGGCAGCGGGCGCGGAAAACAGACGCTCAATTTTATGTTAATTGAGCGTCCCTATTTCTAACCTGACCACCGGCATACTTTTTTTTTCTTTTTTTAAATCCTTTGGTCCTTTTGGTTCCTCCGACTTAATATCGGAGGAACCAAAAGTCGGAGGAAGTAGAGAAAAGCAGTATTTTCTGCTTTTCAGTGCATTTTTTTGGGCTGCTCAGAAATTAACGCCTGCTCTGGGCAGGCGTTACTTTCCGAGTGTAAAAATGTGCGGGTCGGATGCACATTTTTGTTTTGATCTGGGGAGAATAGCTAATAGCCCCATCAACATGTATTTACAGGTGATGAGCGCTTTTAGTTTTGCGGGGGGTTGGACGCGCATTTTGGATGCGCTAATCCCCTTATGGAATAAGGGGTTGTGGACGCGCGTCCACAACCTGCGTTCAACCACAGGTTAAACAGGGCGCTCGGCTGAGCACACTTTATTGTGTTCTTCCAGCTGTAATGCCAAAGGCAGGAGGGCCACATTTGCAAAACTTTCAATAAGTGATTCTGTTTCTCCCACCTCAGTTTCCTGGATCAGTGTCCCGGGAGGGAGGAGCCTTTAGCACAGGATCTAACCGAAAGTTTTCCGCTTTTGGTAGTAGACACCACCTCTACCCCACCTCCTCGGTGTGGGAGCCTCTGAATCAGAAGGGTAGAGGCTGGAGCTGAGGCCTGCTCTCCAGCTGCTAACCACAGGACATTTCGGTGCGGAGACAGACGGTGCTGACCACAGAGCTGCAATTCCCTCTAACTCTCGATCCGTTTCCCTCTCATGTTGAGGAATCTTTCATTGGCATGACAGCTCACACGTGTTGCCAATGTAAAGGGGTGAATTTTCAAAGCCTTAGGTGTACTTTTACACACTTAAAAAGAGAATTAAACCACCTAAGTGGATTTTTACCCTTCTGAACATGCATGTTTTAAAATCAGCTTGTTGTGTGCGGGTTGAAAAGTGCATACATGGCTATTGCAGTTGGGCGCCCTGTTGAAAATGTAGCCGAAGGTGGATTAAAAAAAATAAAATAAAAGTTGACTACAAAGTCGTAACAGCAATAATATAAAGTTACAAAGTTACAGAAAAGACACAAACAAAGGCAATCCAAGATCCTGGTGTCCTGATGTCCGGCACTGCCTCTGAATAAACGGGTACACCTCGCTACAAGGGCACACGCGTGTACTTGGAATTCCATGCTACCCGCATACACTGAGTCTGACAATTGGGTTGTTAGGTGGGTATAATTTTGCACCTACCTTTAGGAAAACTAAAACAGGCTGGGTGTGGGGGAGGCAGAGGGCAGCGTAAAGTTAAGCGCACAAATGGCATGTGACCTACGCATGCGCATGCACATCTAATGCAAAGCCTGAAATGCCACCCCCAGAGCGCCTCGCTTTCATGCAAACAGGTTTGCGCACATTGAGAAAACGTGTGCGTCACTTTAGGAAGCTGAAAACCCACTTACAAGCCTATGACTGACTTACAATACACAACTGTATTCAGATAAGGGAAGAGTTTACTCCATTAAGTTTTCTGGCCTGGATATGACATTTTTCTGCTATAGCTGCTATTTCTCCTGGGATTACACAGAGATTTTCCTGCTCACTCTTTTGTGGGAAATGTGTATCACTGATATGTGGGAAGCCGATATTCAGCACCACTTAAGCCGGATAAAGTGGTGACTTATCCGGCTAAGTGGCAGCAGCTGAATATCCGGTTACGTTCAACAATCGTCACATAGCCAGTTAAGTACTTAACCAGCTAAGAGATGGGCAGGAAATGGATGTTTAGGGGAGGAGTTACTTATCTGGGTTAATTTATCCAGATAAGTGCCGATATTTGGATTTATCTGGAGAAGTTAACCAGTTAAGATACACCTGCTTAATAGCAGGTCTAAAGTTAGCCGGATAAGACTTATCCAGCTAACTAGTAACTTTTACGGGGATATTCAGAAGCATAGTTGAGCTGCTGAATGCCCCTTGTAAGTTAGCTGGATATTTCTTCTGTGTGGGGACCTATAACTGTAGGAGATGTGGTGGTTTTCTAGCACCTGTTGTTCCATCTGCAGTGTTGCATTGCCCTAAGTAGGAGATTTTGCTGTTTTGAATTCTGGGAGTCTGTGCTGTTTTGGCATGCACAGCAGGTCTGCTCCATTGATGCCTGTATGTGTACTTCGCAGGGGTTTGTGCTGCATTACCAAGTGCCTGGTAGTAGAGGGAGTCTGTGATGCTATTATTGAAGAGGCATTAGAATTTCAACGTTCTTTTTTGTAAGATGTGTAGCATCCATCTTTAGTTCTGCTCTTCACCAACTGTCAGCTCTCTCACTCTCTTTCTCTCACCTGCACAGACTGTGATGTTGTCAGAGCACGCCTGGCTCTGCCGGGCCTCGCTGGGGCAGGGCAGGCCCCCAAAGCGAGAGGGGGGGTTGTTGCACTCCCGGCTCCGCCAGGACTCTCCTACGCAGGCATCGCACGGGGACCAGAGACTCCAGGAACTCCAGCTGCCATCAACTACAGAATCAGAACCAAAGGCAAGAGAGAGGGGAGTGAGTCCATACGTAGAGTTAACCAGCACTTGAGCACTGAATGAAAGGAAAATTGGTTATTACCTGTTAATTTTCATTCCTGTAGTACCACAGATCAGTCCTGTCTCCTGGGTTTTGCCTCCCTTCCAGCAGATGGAGACAGAGAAATTTTTACTGACACTGACACTTAAGCTAAGGTGCCACCTGCAGTCCCTAAGTATTAATCTGTACCCAAGCCAGAAATAAAATTAAACAAACCAACTAGTCTCCCCCAAACGAGCAGGGGGAGAAGGAAAAACCATAAAAACGAAACTGCGCCCACATCATAAAAATTGTGTAGGAGTAACGGAACCTCTGCCATACTTCAGAGAGTGAACAGAAAAGACAGAAAGATTGAGCGGACTCTCCCAACCTCCCAAACCCTCCAGAGGGTGGGACTCTGGACTGATCTGTGGTACTACAGGAACGAAAATTAGCAGGTAATAACCAATTCTCCTTTCCCTGTATGTACCCAGATCAGTCCAGACTCCTGGGATGTACCAAAGCTTCCCTATCAGGGACTGAGAGAGTCTCACTCGAAGCACACTTTCACCAAAGCCCCTGGCCTCTGTGGCCTGGACATCCAAACGATAATATCTGGTGAAAGTGTGCAACGACTTCCAAGTAGCCGCTCTGCAATTTCCTGTAGAGAAACCAGCTGACACTCGGCCAGGAGGCTGATTGAGAACGAGTAGAATGTGCCCGAAATCCCTCCAGAATCAGGCGCCGCTGACATATATACGCCGAACTAATAGAGATGTGAATCGGAACCGGAATCGGTTCGGATTCCGGTTCCGATTCACATGTGGGGGGTTTTTTCATCGGGCCCGATCGCGGTTTTGTTTATCAGCTGCGCCTGAGCCGATAAACAAAAAACCCACCCCGACCCTTTAAAACTAATAACTTAGCTTCCCCCACCCTCCCGACCCCCCAAAAAACTTTTTACAGGTACCTGGTGGTTCAGTGAGGGTCCCTGGAGCGATCTCCCGCTCCCGGGCCGTCGGCTGCCACTATTCAAAATGGCGCTGATGGCCCTTTGCCCTTACCATTTGACAGGGTATCCGTGCCATTGGCCGGACCCTGTCACATGGTAGGAGCACTGGATGGCCGGCGCCATCTTGTGCTCCTACCATGTGACAGGGGCCGACCAATGGCACCGGTAGCCCCTGTGACATAGTAAGGGCAAAAGCTATCGGCGCCATTTTGATTACTGGCAGCCGATGGCCCGAGTGCAGGTGATTGCCCCCAGACTCCCGCTGGACCACCAGGGGCTTTTGGCAAGTCTTGGGGGACTCTCCTGACCCCCACAAGACTTGCCAAAAGTCCAGCGGGGGTCTGGGAGCGACCTCCTGCACTCGAACCGTTGGCTGCCAGTATTCAAAATGGCGCCAATAGCCTTTGCCCTTACTATGTCACAGGGGTTACCGGTGCCATTGGTCAGCCCCTGTCACATGGTAGGACCACAAGATGGCGCCGGCTATCCAGTGCTCCTACCATGTGAAAGGGTCCAGCCAATGGCACGGATACCCTGTCACATGGTAAGGGCAAAGGGCCATTGGCGCCATTTTGATTAGTGGCAGCCGACGGCCCGGGAGCGAGAGATCGCTTCAGGGACCCCACTGGACCACCAGGTACATGTAAAAAGTTTTTGCGGGGGTCGGGAGGGTGGGGGAAGCTAAGGTATTAGTTTTAAAGGGTCGGGTGGGTTTAGGGGTTATTTTTGTGTGCCGTTTTTCCCGCCCTCCCCCAAAACGATAAGAGAACCCACACGATCAATATCGTGGGTTTTTCCTATCGTTTTGGGGGAGCCCCCGATTTCTGATGATTTTGTAAATATCGTCCAATATTTTCAATTGTCCGAAGCCCGATTCACATCCCTACGAACTAATAGCTTCCTTCAACCACCGCACAATGGTGGCTTTTGACGCTTTATGTCCCTTTTTGACACCACTCCACAGAACAAAAAGATGATCTGACAAGTGGAAACTGTTGGTAACCTCCAAATACTGTATCAACGCATACTTGACGTCCAAACATCTTAAGATCCTCCGAAGGATCCAAAGCTGAAAAGGACAGGAGCTCAACTGATTGATCTAAGTGAAAGGACGACACCACCTTAGGTAAAAAGGAAGGATTCTCAAAAAGGGCTCCCTGCAAGATAAAGCCTGAAGCTCAGAAATCCTGTGAGCCGAACAGATAGCCACCAAGAAAACCATCTTCAAGGTGAGATCCTTAATAGTCGCATGCTTCAGAGGTTTGAAGGGTGGCACGCACATACTCTTTAAACCACATTCAGACTCCAAGAACAGCATGGCTGACAGACTGGCACCTTGTCTGGATGAGCCAAAAGAGAAATTCCACGAACCTTACCACGCAGACAACCTAAAGCCACCACCTGAACCCGGAGAGAATTTAAGGATAACCCCTTTACCAAGCCATCTTGGAGAAAGACTAAAATATGACCCACCATGGCTCGCCTAGGATCCAGTTGCTGACTGGTACACCAGGACTCAAAAACCCTCCAGACTTTCACGTAAGCTAGAGAAGTGGAGGTCTTCCTAGATTGTAAAAGGGTAGTGACGACTGTGTCCGAATAACCCTTGTCTTTCAAATGCTGCCTTTCAAAAGCCAGGCCACTAGACAAAATCGATCTGACTTGGAGAGTTTTTATTCTCTCTTAGCCCTTCTGGTCCAGTTCCACCGCAGCTGCCTAATACATCGCTTCTGGGGCCTAGGGATGATTTGGTTTATGTAACAAACATTTCCAACTCACCCTCAAAGGTGAGGCCCCAGGAGATAGGAGTCTCTTTGCCGGTGACACCTTGCAAGATGGCTAAACCTGCTGAAATAACATTAGACTCTTTATGGTCTACTTTTGGAGTCAGCTCTTTCTTTACATATTGATAATGTTTTGGGATCTTATGGGGTCCTATCTGGTTCAATTAATGAACAGTCTCAAAAAATTGCTGATTTAGAAAGTAAGATAGTAAATGTTGTTGCTGATTGTAATAAATTACGTGATACTACAGTATCCCTGATTAGAGATAACCAATCTTTATGCAGGAAGGTAGAAAATATGGGCAATTACTCTAAGAGATGTAATTTAAGATTTCTTAACTTCTCTCACTGTTCTTTACTTTCTCCTTTGGAGATGATTAAGAAATTCTATGTTGATTTTTTGAAAATCTCTAAAGAGATCATCCCTGAGATTGTTAATGCTTTTTATATCTTAGGCAATAAATCATCTGATCAGGGTGGGATTGTAGAAAGAGAATTGGATGCGAGGGAGAAATTACTAAATCTTAATAAATTTTTAGAAGATTCCACTGTAGATATTAACGATAGAACTACATTGTTAGTGAGCTTTGCTCGTGAATGTGATAAACAATGGACTCAAACTATTCTTTCGTTTGAAAGATTCTCCA
This sequence comes from Rhinatrema bivittatum, assembly GCF_901001135.1. Classification (NCBI taxonomy): domain Eukaryota; kingdom Metazoa; phylum Chordata; class Amphibia; order Gymnophiona; family Rhinatrematidae; genus Rhinatrema; species Rhinatrema bivittatum. Next base: position 52,069,358 of record NC_042616.1, on the reverse strand, counting down.
TTTCTAGGTTCTAAGATAAATGTTTTTCCAGATGTTGTTAAAGAAACACATGTTCGAAGGAAGATGTTTCATATTAAGAAGCCCAGAGTATTGGCAATTGGTGATTCTTTTCTACTTAGATTTCCATGTAAGTGCTTAATTAAATTTCAAGGTAACAATTATATTTTCTTTGATCCCATTCAATTAGAAAATTTCTTACAAAATAAAACTACTCCTAAATGAAATGTTTATCAGCCATAGGGAGTTGGGATAGACCATTAATGAGGAATATTACTAGTGATTTCCTAAAGTAATGTTTCCTATGTTTTTCTCCCCATAATGTGGATTTTGTAGCAATCTTCTTGGCCTGTGTGATTCTGTAAAGATTTCTTTCTTAGTATTGCGATGCTTCTTGAATGCAAGGTTTTCTTGTAAAATTTGTAAAACCTTATAAATAAAGAATTAAAAAAAAAAAATCGATCTGCCTGATCTAAACAAACAGAGCCCTGATGCAGAAGATTTGGTAGATAAGTGAGCCATAAGGGCCCGTTCACTGCCAGGCTAACTAGATCTGCAAACAAGGGCACCTCGGCCACTCTGGAGCAATGAGAATCACTTCGCTCGGATGAGCTTCTTTGCGCCACAAGATCTTGCCTACTAGTGGCTATGGAGGAAATCCATATAGTAGGATGTCCTTTGGCCAGGGCAGAACCAAGGCATCTACCCCTTCCGCCCCTCTTTCTCTTCGACGACTGAAGAAACAAGGGGCCTTGGCATTGCAGAAGGTCGACATCAAGTCCACACATGACGAGCCCCACCTGCAAATGACTAGACGCATCGCTTCTTGTGACAGCTCCCACTCCCCGGGGTCTATCTGCTGCCAGCTCAGAAAATCTGCATGCATTTTGTCTGAACCCACTACATGAGAGGCTGCCAGGCGATCCAGATTGTGCTCCACCCAGGCAAACAAAAGACGGGCCTTCTGAGCTACAGCTCGACTCTTGATGTAAGCTACTGTAGTTGCATTGTCCAACAAGACTCTTACTAGCTTTCCCCTCACCAAGGGCAAAAAGGCCATCAGTGCCAGATGCACCACTCTCATCTCTAAGCGACTGATGGACCAAGAGCCTTCTTCCGGCGACCAACAATCCTGAGAGACTGGCATTCATGGTGACAATCATCCAGAATGGGAGATCGAGATCCATGCTGCTGCTCAGCTTGTCTGGGAGGAGCCATCAATAAAGACTGGAACGTGCAAACTCCGGAAGTGGGAGAGGAAGTTGAAAATGCTCCGATAACAGATCCCAATGAGAAAACAACGCGGACTGAAGAGGCCTCAAATGGGCAAAAGCCCAGGGAAACAACTCCAAGGTAGAGGCCATAGATCCGCGCACCTGCAGGTAATCCCAGAATCTGGGTACTCGCGTGGCTAAGAATCCGCAAACCTGAGCCTGAAGCTTGGAAATCTGCTCCTCATTGAGAAAGACCTTTCCCACTTTCGTATCGAGATGTGCCCCCAGAAATTCCAAACTCTGGGAAGGAACAAGATGACTCTTTGAAAAATTGACTATCCATCCCAAAGATTTCAGGCACCAGAAAACCAGATCCACCACCTTGCAACAAAGGGTTTCTGACTTCGCCCAGATCAGCCAGTCTTCCAGATATGGATGGACCAGAACGCCCTCCCTCCAGAGAGCTGCCGCCATGACGACCATCACCTTGGTAAAAGTCCGATGTGCGATCACCAGACCAAAGGGAAGAGCGCAGAACTGAAAGTGTTACATAAGAACATAAGAACATAAGAAAATGCCATACTGAGTCAGACCAAGGGTCCATCAAGCCCAGCATCCTGTTTCCAACAGTGGCCAATCCAGGCCATAAGAACCTGGCAAGTAACCAAAAACTAAGTCTATTCCATGTTACCATTGCTAATGGCAGTGGCTATTCTCTAAGTGAACTTAATAGCAGGTAATGGACTTCTCCTCCAAGAACTTATCCAATCCTTTTTTAAACACAGGTATACTAACTGCACTAACCACATCCTCTGGCAACAAATTCCAGAGTTTAATTGTGCGTTGAGTAAAAAAGAACTTTCTCTGATTAGTTTTAAATGTGCCCATAGCTAACTTCATGGAGTGCCCCCTAGTCTTTCTACTATCCGAAAGAGTAAATAACCGATTCACATCTACCAGTTCTAGACCTCTCATGATTTTAAACATCTCTATCATATCCCCCCTCAGTCGTCTCTTCTCCAAGCTGAAAAGACCTAACCTCTTTAGTCTTTCCTCATAGGGGAGTTGTTCCATTCCCGTTATCATTTTGGTAGCCCTTCTCTGTACCTTCTCCATCGCAATTATATCTTTTTTGAGATGCGGCGACCAGAATTGTACACAGTATTCAAGGTGCGGTCTCACCATGGAGCGATACAGAGGCATTATGACATTTTCAGTTTTATTCACCATTCCCTTTCTAATAATTCCCAACATTCTGTTTGCTTTTTTGACTGCCGCAGCACACTGAACCGACGATTTCAATGTCTTATCCACTATGACACCTAGATCTCTTTCTTGGGTTGTAGCACCTAATATGGAACCCAACATTGTGTAATTATAGCATGGGTTATTTTTCCCTATATGCATCACCTTGCACTTATCCACATTAAATTTCATCTGCCATTTGGATGCCCAATTTTCCAGTCTCACAAGGTCTTCCTGCAATTTATCACAATCTGCTTGTGATTTAACTACTCTGAACAATTTTGTGTCATCTGCAAATTTGATTATCTCACTCGTCGTATTTCTTTCCAGATCATTTATAAATATATTGTAAAGTAAGGGTCCCAATACAGATCCCTGAGGCACTCCACTGTCCACTCCCTTCCACTGAGAAAATTGTCCATTTAATCCTACTCTCTGTTTCCTGTCTTTTAGCCAGTTTGCAATCCACAAAAGGACATCGCCACCTATCCCATGACTTTTTACTTTTCCTAGAAGCCTCTCATGAGGAACTTTGTCAAACGCCTTCTGAAAATCCAAGTATACTATATCTACCGGTTCACCTTTATCCACATGTTTATTAACTCCTTCAAAAAAGTGAAGCAGATTTGTGAGGCAAGACTTGCCCTGGGTAAAGCCATGCTGACTTTGTTCCATTAAACCATGTCTTTCTATATGTTCTGTGATTTTGATGTTTAGAACACTTTCCACTATTTTTCCTGGCAATGAAGTCAGGCTAACCGGTCTGTAGTTTCCCGGATCGCCCCTGGAGCCCTTTTTAAATATTGGGGTTACATTTGCTATCCTCCAGTCTTCAGGTACAATGGATGATTTTAGTGATAAGTTACAAATTTTTACTAATAGGTCTGAAATTTCATTTTTTAGTTCCTTCAGAACTCTGGGGTGTATACCATCCGGTCCAGGTGATTTACTACTCTTCAGTTTGTCAATCAGGCCTACCACATCTTCTAGATTCACCGTGATTTGATTCACTCCATCTGAATCATTACCCATGAAAACCTTCTCCATTACGGGTACCTCCTCAACATCCTCTTCAGTAAACACCGAAGCAAAGAAATCATTTAATCTTTCCGCTATGGCCTTATCTTCTCTAAGTGCCCCTTTAACTCCTCGATCATCTAATGGTCCAACTGACTCCCTTCGGATATATTTAAAAAAGTTTTTACTGTGAGTTTTTGCCTCTACAGCCAACTTCTTTTCAAATTCTCTCTTAGCCTGTCTTATCAATGTCTTACATTTAACTTGCCAACGTTTATGCTTTATCCTATTTTCTTCTGTTGGATCCTTCTTCCAATTTTTGAATGAAGATCTTTTGGCTAAAATAGCTTCTTTCACCTCCCCTTTTAACCATGCCGGTAATCGTTTTGCCTTCTTTCCACCTTTCTTAATGTGTGGAATACATCTGGACTGTGCTTCTAGAATGGTATTTTTTAACAAAGACCACACCTCTTGGACATTTTTTACTTTTGTAGCTGCTCCTTTCAGTTTTTTTCTAACAATTTTTCTCATTTTATCAAAGTTTCCCTTTTGAAAGTTTAGCACGAGAGCCTTGGATTTGCACACTGTTCCTCTTCCAGTCATTAAATCAAATTTGATCATATTATGATCACTATTGCCAAGCGGCCCCACCACCGTTACCTCTCTCACCAAGTCCTGTGCTCCACTGAGAATTAGATCTAAAATTGCTCTCTCTCTCGTCGGTTCCTGAACCAATTGCTCCATAAAGCTATCATTTATTCCATCCAGGAATGTTATCTCTCTAATGTGACCCGATGATACATTTACCCAATCAATATTGGGGTAATTGAAGTCTCCCATTATTACTGCACTACCAATTTGGTTAGCTTCCCTAATTTCTCTTAGCATTTCACTGTCCGTCTCACCATCTTGACCAGGTGGACGGTAGTATACCCCTATCACTATAGTCTTCCCCGACATACAAGGGATTTCTACCCATAAAGATTCAATTTTGTATTTAGTCTCATGCAGGATGTTTATCCTGTTGGACTCTATGCCATCCCGGACATAAAGCGCCACACCTCCTCCTGAATGCTCCTCTCTGTCATTGCGATATACTTTGTACCCCGGTATAGCACTGTCCCATTGATTATCCTCTTTCCACCATGTCTCTGAGATGCCAATTAAGTCTATGTCATCATTCACTGCTATACATTCTAATTCTCCCATCTTACTTCTTAGACTTCTGGCATTAGCATACAAACATTTCAAAGTTTGTTTTTTGTTTGTATTTTCATTCTGCTTTTTAATTGATAGGGATAAGTTAGAAATTTTTAGCTCAGGTGAGTTTTTAGTTACAGGCACTTGGACTACTTTTCTTATTATTGGAACCTCACTGTCGAGATGCCCTAATTCTAATGCATCATTAGTATCCTTTAAAGATACCTCTCTCTGAACCATGCGCTGCTGAGCGACTGTCGGCTTTCCCCTTTGTTCTAGTTTAAAAGCTGCTCCATCTCCTTTTTAAAGGTTAGCGCCAGCAGTCTGGTTCCACCCTGGTTAAGGTGGAGCCCATCCCTTCGGAAGAGACTTCCCCTTCCCCAAAAGGTTCCCCAGTTCCTAACAAAACTGAATCCCTCTTCCTTGCACCATCGTCTCATCCACGCATTGAGACTCCGGAGCTCTGCCTGCCTCAGGTGACCTGCGCGTGGAACAGGGAGCATTTCAGAGAATGCTACACTGGAGGTTCTGGATTTAAGCTTTCTACCTAAGAGCCTAAATTTGGCTTCCAGAACCTCCCTCCCACATTTTCCTATGTCATTGGTACCCACATGTACCACGACACATGTTCCCCCAGAATCATGAACCGTAGATATCTCTGATGGTCAGGGTGAATTTCTATATGCAAGTAGGCTTCGGTTAAATCCAGGGATGGCAGGAACTCTCCCAGGTGAACCACCACAATTACAGAACGTAGAATTTCCATCCAGAATCGAGGATCCTTCAGAACCTCATTCACTTTCTTTAAATTGAGGATTGGATGGAATGTTCACTCTTTTTTGGGAATGATGAAGAAGATGGAATAGCAACCTGTCGCTTGCTATACCGGAGGAACTAGGACAATGGCCCCTAATTGGCACAGGAGAGAAACAGTGTCTCTTACTGCCATCTTCTTTTCCCAGTAAGAGCATGGGGATATTAGGAAGCGGGCTCTTAGAGGCCGAGAAAATTCTAAAGTGTAGCCTAGTTTTATCACACTTAAGACCCAATGGTTGGATGTAATCTTGGTCCACTTCTCATAAAACAAACCCAATCGTCCTCCTATCACTGGAACCGAGGAGTGGACCAGCCTGGCATCATTGGGAGGATTTGGCACCACCAGCTCCCTGGGAAGAGCCATCACTGCCGGACTAATGTCCCCGAAAGGACTGACTCCGCGACTGTTGTCCACCCGAAAACTGCCTCTGAATGGTCTCTGAAGGCCTGGATGCCTGAAACCTGCAACTCCCCTTGAAGCGAGGGCAAGAAGGGAAGGAACCTTTTCCTTTTCGCTTATCTTCCGGCAATTTGTGAACCTTGTTCTCACCAAGGGACTTGATCATCTCTTCCAGGTCCTTACCAAATAGCAACTTCCCTTTAAAGGGTAACGATCCCAAATGTGACTTGGAAGAAACATCGGCTGACCAATTCCTCAGCCAGAGGAGCCACCGGGCTGAGACCGCTGACATCATGGTCCTGGAAGAGGTGCTGAGAAGATCATACAATGCATCCGCACTGTAAGTCACCATGGCTTCCAACTGCTTCCCTTGAAGAGCCTCAGAGTCAGACAAAGATTTGTCCATTTCTACTTGCTGCACCCAGCTCAGCCCCGCTGTCAGCATAAAACTGCTGCACATAGCCGCTCGGTCCCAAGAGCAGACATCTCGAAGATCTTTTTGAGATGAACTTCCAGCTTCCTGTCTTGAAGATCTTTCAGAGCTGCGTCTCCCGTAACTGGAATGGTCATTTTCTTGGTAACCGCCAAGACCGAGGCATCCACTTTGGGGACCTTGAGAAGGTCCAGCATATCTTCAGGCAACGGATACAACCTATCCATAGCTCTGCTGACCTTCAAACCTGTGTCCGGGGTATCCCACTCCCTGAACAGGATAGCACTGACCGAAGAATGGAAGGGAAAGATCTAGCTGGACCCCGGAGGCCAACCATAACTGGGTCCAAGGCTCCCAACTCGGAACCCTCCTGGGGGATCTCAAGAACTGCCGGGATGAGAGGAGACAACTCCTCCATGTGGAACAAACGGACTACCTTAGGATCATCCCTTCATCTGCCATCAGTTCAGCTGACTCCCAATCCGGGTCTTGCTCAATCACGGCTGGGACCATATCCTGAGGGCCCAGGTTATGGTGATCTTCCTTATCTGAGGGTCTGGAGAGGTATCCAAGACTGATGGCGGCAACGAGGCCCCTAGAAGCAGCCTGACTCTTGTGGCCCCCACATCGGCCCTGTCCCTCTTTGACCGCTTCACCAGAAGCTCCCTCATCACTTTACAAAGAGCAGATTTCCGAGTCTTTTAGGCCTTGTGTATAAGAAGAACAAAATCGGAGAAGGAGGAGGATGCATCAGAGAACCCCTCTGGGGTCCTCCTCACTCCCTACAGAGGCCCCATCAGCCTCAGGGCCTCCTTTGGAGGTCCTAACCTCCAGCAACAACGGGGGCGGATCGTGCTGCAGCATTAAATGTGTCCAAAATGTCCGCCGTTCCCGCGTTCAGCGGGAACGGGTCTTCTGAAGTCTGTTGCGCCGATCCGAGCCTCACAGGCTTGTGGCGCATGCTCCCACAATCCTCGGTTGTGCTCCCTGATGGTTCCTCCCCCCCCCCCGGGGAGACATCGAGCACAGAGGCTGTTGTGGGAAAGATGTGCGTGTTCCCGCAGGCTGAGCAAGCTGCCCCACACGGCATCGAAATCAGGGTCGGTGGATAGAAGGAAAAAACAGCGCCGAACCAGCAGAAAAGCAAAGCGCCAGAGAGGGCAAACGCTGGAGCCGACAGAAGAGACAGCAAACCCCTGGATGGGAGGAGCACTGCCTCACAGGAACTCATGGCTGCTCTTCCTATACTTGCCTTTTTTTTTTAAACAAACTTTAAGCCAGCGCACAATATACAAGTCACTTCCCTGACAAGGGGGCTGAGGCTTCGCTGGTCCCTCAGGGCGAGTGACCCAGATCCCCCGGGTGTCGGTCCTGCCCAGCAAGAACGATGAGCGAGCTGGAGAAGGGTCCCTGGCCCCCTGCTCATCCGCCTCAAAAGCCAGACGGGATGGTCCCACCAGGACCTAGCTACCCTCTGGGAGACAAACAGTACTGCAAATTGCAGATGGAGTCCCTCTTTTCTCTTTTTTTTTTTTTTTTTGTTTTATCTTAAGTCAGACTGCAGGCTTTGCACCTCCACCATCTGCTGGAGACAGAGAAATACTGAGGGACTGCAGGTGGCACCTCAGCTTAAGTGTCAGTGTCAGTAAAACTTTCTCTGTCTCCATCTGCTGGAGGGGAGGCAAAACTGATCTGGGTACATACAGGGAATGAATGCTCTCACCATGCTCTGCTGCTGGTTCTACAGCAAGTGAGAATAATGCAGACTCCAAGCACAGGACTGCGAGGACTGAAACTGATACATTTCCTACCTTCCCAATCCTGTGACTGTAATCAATTGTGGCCTGCCCCAAGCCTCAAGCACTGACTTAACAAGCATCCTTCCCATCTGCTTATTACGGCCCAAACTACAGGTTGCCACAGGAACGAATCTCCTGGAAACCAAGACCCCAGGCAGAGGTTGGCTGGCAGTAATACTGTGGGCACCCACTCAGAACTGATAGGTGAGGGGATGCTACAGAGGGATTGCATTGGAGACCCAAGTTAGGCTTATAGCTGCCAATCATAATAGGAGCTGAGGCACTCCCTTAGGGTTGGTTGGGTGTGGGCTACACTGGAAACCCCAGTTACAGGTGAGGCTGCCATAACAATAGGAGCTGAGACACTCCTTCAGGCAGTGCTGGAAGTAGTGCCAGCCAGGTGTGCTCATGACCTGGGATTGATTGAGGGGATGTTATTACCAAGGCTGAGGAGCCCCTTGCTGGAAAAGACACAGAACTGATGATTTCAGATTTGGGGTGGTCTCCCCTCAAGCCTCAGTTAGTAAGGGAGTCCTAAATCACTCAAAGAATCAGCCCAAGGAGAAAAATGAGGTGAAAACATATTTTTAAAAGTCCCTAATTCTATTGAGGCCAGCCACAGTAACATGTACATAGGAAAACAGAATATAATATGTGTTTAAAAGCAATGGATGAAGCCAGAATAAACTATGTGGATTTCAGTTATTCTTTAATTATTAAACCAGAAACTTCAGGAAAAAGATTAAATAATTCTTTTGACTGTTAACCAAAATCATTAAGATCTCTTGTTGTTCTGCTCTAGTTTTAATTTTGTACCTGAGGAGATGCTAATGTTTAAAGGTTTAGGATGGTCTTCCAACTGTTTTCCACCACCATGAATTAAAGTACATTGGGGTGCAGCCGAACTGATCATCATCAGGTCCCCATGTAGAAGTCAAACTGCTATATGAAAAGCATTAATACAGCACTGACAGCGGAAGAGCAGATCTTCAGACTCCCATGCAGGCATCACACACACACACATGTAAAAGCATGAATACAGCATGGACAGCCAAAGAATGGACTCAGGGATGGTGGCCCTTAAAACAGGAGGGTGACCATGCAAAATAAATATGTCTTATTTAAAAAAACAAAAAACAAAAAACAAACAAACCCCAAACTATCCCACGCTTGTTTGGGGGTACAATACCTGGACAGAAAGTCACCGACAAGCACTCCTTCCTCTGCAGCTGCACCCCCGTGTCGCTGTAATACTGCTGCACCCCCTCACACTCTGCACCAGCGTTCTGAGGACCAGGGCAGGAGCAGGTGCGGTATCTGGTTCTCATCTCGCTGCCGCACGTCTTCGAGCAGGGAGTCCAGTCTGACCACTCACACCAGCCTCCGGTCACTGGTAGGTGGCAGTGAAAGACAGAGACAGAGAGAAACATTATGCAAAAGAAAAATCTCACACGCAGGCCCATGGACACTGATGAGGAACACAGAGGAAGACAGACAGACAGATACGCACACACGCACAAGTTTACACACCAGACCACAGACAACAGGCAGGTACAGAGAAAGAGAAAAGTTGAACAATTACTGCAAGGATCCAAACAGAAAATAAACCCAGGTGGTACTTCAGTCGCGTGGCTGGTTGAGGCCTTAGACTCCTGCAGGTTTCTTACGTACGTGTACTCCCCTTCCCCACTGTACCCCAAGTCATCGGCACCTCATGATCTCATGTAATACAATTCACTGCAAGTTCTCATCCTGGAACTAAACAGACCAAATCTGATTTGTTCCCTACAGTCTCAAATCAGTATTAGATGGTGGTGATTAACACGTGGTGCACCTTATAGCAGCCTTCCTGCACTAGAACGTGATCTAACACGGGTACAAGTCACTCCTCCTAGGAGAGATGAGATTTCCATCCAACTCGTGTTAATGTGATAGGTCATGTATGTAAACCTGCATGGCACTTCCCTTTAAAACGCCAGCAAGCACGTGGATAATCTGTGGGAGAGTTTAGATTACTTAAAAACAACGATTTAATTCTGCCATCACATGAGCAAGCAATGCCCCAAGCAAAGCAAGGCATCGGCACACAGCAATCACATGAAAGCCTGAAGAAGGTGTCTAACACCGCCGGGTTATTTTTCTGCTGGAGGAAGTGGAGATCAGGACGCATGGCTCCAGGAGTGATGATGACACATGTTGGCTGAGGGTTAGTCTATAGCCAAAAGACTAATACTTTGCAGTCGGTTTACAGTATATCTGTACTGCCAACAGGCCTGGATGCCATCTGCAATAAAGAAACCAATCCAACCCTCTGCGTTTTCCATTCCTTCCTGTCCTCACCCATTGCTGGAAATGGCTCCAGGATTCCTTCACTGCAGCCCCCTTCGTGCAATAAATCACCTGCTAGTTCCACCCGTTCCCAGCACCACAGCTCTGTGATTCCTTTATTGCAGCCCAATTCATGAATCCATCACTTCCCAATCTCACCTGTTCCCAGGACAAACTCCAAAGCTCCCTCACTCCAGCCCACTTCATACATCCATCGACTGCCAGTCTCACCCTCCCTGCAAGAAGCAACTTCACAATTCCTTTACTCCAGTCCACCTCATACTCCATCATCTCCCAGTCTCACCCACTCCCAGGACCAACACCAGGACTCCTTCACCCCAACCCACTCCTGCCTCCACATCCCTCTCTCCCTCGATAGCCCCTCCCTGCTCCCTCTTTCAGTATTGCCAGTCTTTCCTCTCTCCTTCCCCTAATGGCCTATCACCCCCCTCCTCCTCTCAGTAACCTCTCACCCCTCCTCTCATCTTCTCAATAATCCAGTAACTGAGTCAGGCATTTTTATTTTGTGGCAAGACATATTATATATTCCTGAAGGGATGCTGCTCCCTCCCCCCCTTCTAGAACCAGCTTCCACCTTCCTGCTCCGACCCTCTCCTCTTCCCCCCCTCCCCCCCCCCATTCTCTTCCTGTCTTCAGAGACTCACCAGTGCAGGGCAGATTAGTGCAGAGCATTTTCCCTTTCACACAGGTGCTGCAGAGAAGGAAGAAAAGCAATTACCATATAGCACAGACAGAGTAGAGACCCAGGCCAAGTCTGGGCCCCATCACAGATTCAGAACCTAGAACCACTTCCGATCCAGGCCTGTAAAATATGCCCCCTAGTGTTTTCAATTCCCAGGAATTAAGCAAGTTGCGGGTTCAGTACTGGGTCAGAAGAACCACCACACTGGATTGGACCAAAGGGCCATCTAGCCCAGTGTCCTTTCTCTGACAGCGGCAAACTGTGGGTGCTTAACAGATGTGTGAAAGAAAGAGGGTAACACGTAGAACAGAGGGTCATTTTCATTGTTTGCGCCACGTGTTTTGAATGAGGTGATTCTTTCTTTGGGTGGAGTACGGAATTTGTAGTCAACATTACCTGATCTAAAGGGTGAAACCTACCGGTAAGCCTGAAATTATGAAGCCAGGCATAAACCTCAATCACGAATCTGAGACTCCCTGTCAACCCAAGAGAGGCTGGGCCAGGAAACGAGAGTCATGGAGAGAGTGAAAGGAAATCACCGCTCTACCTTGACCTCAAGCTAATGCCTAGATAGAAGTCATGGGAAGAGAGACTATGTCAGTACATAAAGACTGCAAGGCCCGACTCGTCTGCCCATGGACCTCCAAAGATTGCCAAGTGCTTGTGCTGGCGGCACAGGAGAGGCCAGGGCGATACCTCCTGCTGCAATGATCTCTCTATGCCATTCCATTTCTGGGAGTGCACGTGTTGCCATGAGCAAAGATTTGGTAAATGGCTTTTTTTGCTAACGAGTTTAGCAATCACATTGGTCCCAGAGAAAGCTGGAATCTTAGCGGGCTGCACTACCTTTTACTGAACCAGCATAAGAATTATCCAAAGACGCACTGCGACTTTTCTGAAGAGATCTTTCTTCAGGTGGTTTTGTCTCTTTAAAAAGAGTCCTACTTTGAATATGAATTTTGTATTTACTATTTAACCTGAGGCTCATTTTAAAGAGAATGGTTTCCAGTTCTTTACTCATGCGAGCATACCTCAAATAACGCTGGGACCCTCCCAGTGGAGCAGTTTCTCTCTTAGGAATAGAGGACATCAAACAAGTTGTTGGTGAGATATTTTTAGTGGACTAACTTGGTACAATTGTGATTAGCTTTTGAGAGCTGAGCTCCCTACATCAGGTCAGCACAGAATGAGCTAAGGATGAAGTTACCTGAATGTATGAGTAAATTCCAAGTTGCGTTACCATGATGGTGCATTTACAACTTTGAAAACACATACTACCCTACCACTATGATAATGCAATTTGAAATTTGCTCGTATATTCAGGCAACAGTGTATATTTTAGTCACAGTGTATTGAATTAGTCCAGTAACAAAGGTCTCCCCTACAGCTTGCTTGCTGGCCCTTATTCCACCAAGGTCTTTATTCTGAGTTAGGAAAGACTCTTCCAATGACAGCGACTTTCAGTTTCCTCCACAATCCCCCCCTTGCTCTGGTTTTCAAACAGTGCAAACGTGGAAACAAAAAGAACGTAGACTAGGCACGGGAAAATCAGAAAGGAGAACGGGGCAGGCTTTTATTGAAAAGAAATCAAAAACAGGGAAATAAAAAAACTGAAACAGTCTTGTAAATAAGTTGGACCCGATTCATTAAGGGTTTTTCCCATACACACAAAATGGGAGAAAAGCCTTAATGAATCTGGCCCAAGGTTTAGAAAATCAGTTAAATTAGGGTCCTATATACTAAAGGTTTTCTCCCAGTCTCTGTCGAAGGGAAAAATGCTTAGTAAATAGAGCCCTTAGTTAGTTACAATTAGGGCTTCGATATTTAGATGTTTATATATTCCGGCTAACTAGGGCACAAAAAAAATTGTTAATCTATTTTTTCACAGCTCAGGTACTATTGCTGGGTACCTTTTGTGATTATATCAAATACATACATTTTCAAAACACAAATAGCATAACAATACTCACAACCTCCCCAATAACCAGTACGATGACCAGCACATGCCCCTTCGCCTAGCACATTCCCTGACTTAGGCCCAGCACTAGCACTCTCTCTCTCTCCACCAGCCTGCCCTCAACTTTCTCCCCACCCCTGTCCCTACCACTTCTTCCTCGTTCTGTCCCATTACTACCAGCTCTAATGCTTGTGGTTAGGGAACAGCTTGCAGCAGAGCAGATGAAGGGAAGAGGAGGAGGAGGAGAATGGAGGCCCAACAGCTGCTAAAAGCTTGTTCAGCTGAGGATTCGTCAGAGCCAAAAAGGCACAAAAAGAATGGAAGATCCAAGGCAGGCAAGAGAACGGGTGAGACAGTCTGAGGGGCAATGGTGTTTATCCAATAAATACCTTTTTACATTTTTTTTTTTTGCATTACAGATGTTTTATCAATTAAAAACGAAAAACAACCTTTATGCGGATGATATTTTGCTGTACATCTCAGACTAGGGGTGATCGAGACCCAGAATTCTCAGTGTGTTGGAGGAGTACAGATCACACTGGGTATAAGGTGAATATTGAAAAATCAGAGATTTTGGTACTTCATGGTGAAGAGTTTGCGCAGCTGAGAGACACAAAATTGTGAGCCCCTTGGAATGGACTTCGGCCAGATTAAGTATTTGGGTAACTCTGTCTCTCCTGATTCGAATAGATTATATCAGTTGAATTATGCTTCTATCATCCCCAAATTAAAAGATGTGATAAAGTGGATAAAGGGCTTTATGTGATTTGGTTAGATAAAATAAATGAGGTGCATATGAACTGGTTGCCATAGTTGTTGTGTTTTATGTTTTATCCCTGCCTTGCCTGAATTCTTCTTCACCACTCTGAATGAGATTAATACAGGGCTTTATTTGGAATAACAAAAAAAAGCAAGAATAAGCTTGAAAATCCTGCAAAGGCCTGGAACTGAAGGGGGTGTTGGGTTACCGGATTTTCGGAAATATTATTTAGCTACTTTGTTTAGTTTATTGGAGCAATATGATCCACCCTCCCCCACTCAACACCGGATGGAGTTTGAGCAGATGGGTACTAAATCACATGGACCGTGGTACCCATGGGAGATTGGGTGATAGCTGCTAGAAGATGGTGGTTATTTAATGGAAAGGGAAGGGAGGATAGATTGATGGGGTTTCATGCTCATTCTGGCGAGTACCAAATTAATTGATGTGTGGATCTGAGAGAGATGATTCATGCTTCCCCTCTTAGAAACTTTTCTCAACTGTTTAGTCATGGAAATGTCTTTTCTTGGGATGAATTTAAGGAGAAGTTATGCCTGAAGGACTTTCCTTTTTTTTTTGGCTTTCTCCAGTTAAGGTCATACGTTTTGGCAAAGAATAATAAGCAGGAGATACCGAAGCCTCCATCCTTACCTGGAGAAGGGGAGTGGCAATTAAGGGTCACATGAGCCATATTTGCGAAGCCATTGGCTGGAAGGAGGAAGTGAACAGATTACCTGGGATTACAAGTATGGGAGAAGGAGATAGAGAATTCATGGGAGGAGGAGGAATGGGACCAAATGATTGAGGGTGGGCTTGATGGACCCTTGGTCTGACCCAGTATGGCAGGTTCTTATGTTCTTAGGGTGTGTGGAAATGTTCAATCTCAGAAAACATTCTGGAGCAACAACATCTTATATTACTCAGAGCGTCATTAAGTCCAGTAAGAATGCACGCAATTAACAATCTTCACTCAGAGAAGTGCTGGAGGAGGTGTGGACAGGTTGGGCATCTTACACAAATCATTTATAGCTTTCCTCTGCTGGCAGCTTTTTGGAGGGGAATTAAAAGACGCCGGTGGAAGTGAAGGCCTCTTCATTCTGCACGCTATGGCTTACCAGCGCCGCACAGTGCTTTACATGTTCTGCACGGAGCCCGGGGGCTGCTTTCTGCTGCCCAGCTTCACCTCTCCCTCTAGGAATCCTGTGTCCTGCTAGAATCCAAACATTGTGAGACCAATGTTCAAAGGGTTTGTCCAGCTAACGTTTGGAGTTAAGCCAAACAAAACCTGAGGTTTGAATATTTCCCCCTCCTGCTCCCTGGATATATTTATCTGGATAGCAAGAGGCTGCGCTGGGGGAATTCCAGGGGTGCGGTTTCACTTTTGTCCAGGCACCGCAGGTATTCAGCGCTGGCCGGACAAAGTTAGCCACGTAATCCTGGTTGGATGAACCTCTGCCTTAAAGTTATCCGGATCACTTATCTGGGTAAGTTCCGCCGAATATCTGGATACCTTTCCTGCTCACCGACTTACTCAACATGGATCTCTGTGGATTTCCCTGGGACCTACTTCCACCCAGAGCACGGGGAACCCGTGATCCCGCTTACCAGTTGTTGCAGCCGTCGTCTCGCAGGACGCTCTCACCCGGGAGGTACCTGTCCCCCGTCAGCAGGTCCAGGCAGGTGCAGTCCTCGCTCTCCACGCAGGCCGTACCGTTCTCGTTCAGGACTTGCCCGCTGGCGCAGTAGCAGCCGGGCTCACAGCTCCAGGCGCAGTGCTGAGATCAGAAAGGAAGCCACAGCGGGAGATAGCTGAGCACACCGCACTGAAGAAGAAGGACTTCTCTTGCCTTCAGAAAGAGCGCTGAGGTAAGAGAGAATTCGCAGGGACAGAAAGGAGCGCCTGACAGTGAGGGAAGTCCTCCTCGCCTTCGCTGACAGATCTGAGATCATGGAGGAGGGATGGAATATGGCGGGGGGGGGGGGGGGGGGGGAGGCAGGCACAGAGGATTTGATGACGGCCACTTACCGAGATATCGTCGCAGGACCTTGGACAGGATGGTCCACAGCTGCTGTACACGGAGCCGTCAATGGCCGAGCAGTTCATCGCTGCCAGGACAGGAAAGGGGAAGTCACGCACGGAAGAGGAGAGCACACCAAGAAACAATGCAGAACAGCAGCGTGCAGGACGGGATAAAACATTTTCTCCAGGCAGGCTAGCAGAAATATTATGATAAGGGAAATAAAGCAGATGAGCCGTTGGCTCGCAGACTTAAAAGTTCAGCGGAATAGTTCCGCTGTACGGACTGTTAGGTTTCTGGGTGGGGTCCTAACAAGGCACCAAACAAATGTGTGATGCTTTTGCAAATTATCGCCAGTTTCTTCATACGTAGTGTCTTAAGTGGAGCGGCTATTACAGCTTTGCCTTCTGGGAAAAGCCTGGGTGAAGACGGCTTTTCTCAGCCTTTCTACAGAACCCTTTTTCAGGTGCTCTGGCACCCAGACTGGCTGATCTTTCCAACATGGTTTCTTAGACTGCGCCGAGGAGTCAGCTTCATGATTATAAGCTATGATTTCTGTTATTCACAAGGGAGGTAAAGATCCATTAGAGCGCAGAACGTATCAGTCCCCTTTCACTGTTAAATTAGGACATCAAGATAAAGTCTTGGTTAGCAGGCTGAAGCATCATCTTCTTGCTTTGATCCAGAGAGACAAAATAGGTTTTTACGAAAGGCTGCCAAGGGGCTGATACTATCAGACACTCAATAAATCTAATGCATATTGCATAGGAGCAAAAGCCGGCTGGCACCATGTTGAATAAAGGTGTTAACTAGCGCAGAGCTAAGGGGCACTCTGGATCCCACTAGACACCAGGGATTCAATCAAAAGGTATGAGGGGGGGGGGGGGGGCATACAAGACACCATGGAGTTTTTTTTATCAATAATTTTTATTAACATGAGATAAATGCAAACATAGCAAAAACTCAAAATTTTCCTTCATATTAATACATACGAGGCTCATTGTTTGAACAGGGATGGATGACTAAGGTGGGGAGACACTAGAAACCAGGGATTTCATCTTTGGAAGTAGGGAGGTCTGGGGGAAGTGGGGTGTTTGGATAACTTGGTGGGGGTTGGAACCAGGGGTGCTTAGAAAGGGAAACTGGTTCTTATCTGCTAATTTTCATTCCTGAAGTACCACAGATCAGTCCAGACAAGTGAGTTTTGAATCCCTACTAGCAGATGGAGGCAGAGTGTTTGAGGCACAGCTACATAACCTAGAGTGCCACCTGCAGTCCCTAGTATTACTTGTCCCAAGCCAGATTAGAGATCAGCCACCCCAACTATTGTGAAAATTAAGGGGAAAACACTGAACACGATCCATAGGTCATCCCCTGAACATAGCATAACCACCAGACGTCCAAGGGAAAACTAAAGAACCAGGCCATCTACCAAAGACCCAAACTATGTACAGTTCTTCTCAGAAATGTGGCCTAGCATAGACTTGCCGCCAAGGTCTTGAGCCAAAAGTACACTGGGATGGGTCTCTGGACTGACTGTGGTACTTCAGGAATGAAAATTAGCAGGTAATTTCCTGTTCGTACCCCAGATTAATCCAAACAAGTGGGATGTACCAAAGCATCCCTACATTGGGCGGGTCCGCAAAAGAACCCCATGTAACACACTCTCGCCAAAGGACACTTCACCTGGAGCCTGAACATCCAACCGGAAAGGGCGAGAGAAAAAGTGTGCAAAAATGACCACGTCGCCACTCTAAAATTCTCCTGCGGCGAAACCAACTGACACTTGGCCCAAGAAGCCACCCGCGCTCTAGTAGAGTGTGCACACAATCCATCTGGAACCTGCTTTCCTTTGCAAATGAAGGCCAAGACAATAGCTTCCTTTGGACAACACACTATCATGCCCTTGGAGGCCTTGAAATCCTTTCTTGCCCCTCCATATATCATGAACAAGTGATCCAATCGTCGAAAACTGTTGGTGACTTTAAGATAACGCAACAGAACCCAACGAACATCCAAAAGATGGAGCTCCCTGGACTCCGCCAATTCATCCGACCAATTTGGGAAAGCAGGCAGCTCTACTGACTGATTCAGATGGAAGGCAGAAACCACCTTAGGCAAGAACGAGGGAACCGTACGCAATGAAACCCCCCTCATTTGAGATTCTCAGAAAGAGCTCCCTACAGGTCAAAGCCTGCAACTCTGCCAGGTCCAGTCTTTCATGGTGGCTTGGTCAAGAACAGTTAAGACACGGAGTGGACTTGGAGGTTCCGGACTGGGTGGTAGTTACCACCAATGTCAGTCTCTCTGGATGAGGGGCGGTATGTCAGAATCAGTTGGCCTAGGGACAATTGTCTGAGGAAGAAAAGTCCTGGTCTATGAGTGGGACAACCAAGAGGAGAGCACTGAAAGGAAGTTGATCACCTTGCTGGTGGCTGAAAGCAATCAGTAAGTTTTGCTTGGGAAATTTTTTTTAAAGTACTGGGGAGAAGAAAAGTAGTAGAGACATGATAGTTCGCTATCTGGGTAGCGAAGTACAATATACCTATTAGCTCCTCTCCTTAGAGGAGTATTATTGAACAATGTGCCAAATCCTCTTCCCTGGGGGAGTTGATCCTTACAGATTGCTACCTCCTTACCTTACAGGAGCATCTAACAGTAGTTCGCTACCAGAATACTAACTCCGCCCTCCTGATGGGATAAGCGCTACAGATAGCTAACTCCTCCCTTCTGGAGGAGCAGATCATGACAGGTTGCTAACTCCTCCTCCTTCAAGAGGAAAGCAGAACAGATTGCTAACTCCGCCCTCCTGGCGGAGGTGAGCGATGACAGACTGCTAACTCCCAGCAACATCACTAACAGATTGCTAACTCCTTCCCTCTGGAGGAGGAGAGCGTAACAGATTGCTAACTTCCTAGCAAGAACCGTAACAAACACCAAGAGGGATAGCCCCACTAGGGCCTAGCAACCTCCTAGGAGGGTAAATCCACAAATTTTAAATTCTCCATTGCGTTTTTCTTTTCCAGACTGCAGGGATTGCAGTCTGGAAAAGAAAAAAGGAGACAGAGAAATACTGTGGGACTCTGGGTTATATGCCAGTGCCAGTGAAACTTTCTCTGTCTCCATCTGTTGGAAGGGAGGCATAATCCCAAGAGTCTGGACTGATTTGGGTATGAACAGGAATGGCATCAGCCCACATGAAGCTGCGGATTATTTCCACGACCACAGTGCCCCTCAAAATCTTAAGCATGGCAAGGTCAAGCGACTGCCTCAAGGTCACAAAGTGACAGATGGTGAAATCGAGCTGGGCTGTGCAGGCTCTCTGCTCTGTGCGCTCCCTCTTCTTCCACTTACCTGGGCATTCTGAGAGGTGACAGGCCTCCATCTCCACCCCAGGACCCTCGCAGTAATCTCCATCTCCCAGGGGGGCCGGATTGTCACAGCTCCGCCTCCTTGTCTGCATCCCGTCTCCGCAGGTCCTGCTGCATCCTGTCCAGGGAGCCCACTCGCTCCAGTCACCATTTCCTGTCAGGAGAATAATATAAAGGGGTGACGATAGAGACAGCGGGGGGGGAGGGGGGGGGAGGGGTGAGAAGATTTAAACCAGGGGAAAGGAGAAGCAGAAGTTAGAGAGGGGGGGAGGAAGAGGCAGCAAAATTAAACTGATGGTAATTCCAAGCTCTGCCTTCAGGAGCCAGCATGGGGAGAAAGTTGCAGAGACCTCGAACAGAGCCTTTGCTGGCTGGTGGCAAAGGGAGTAGAAAAGATGAAATGTCTCACTAGAATACTCTGCATGGTGTGAAGATTTCTGTTCTGCTGGACCTCCCCATATAATCAGGGCGTCATCCCCACACAGACAAGGCATCTCCTTGGGGAGGAGACACTCAAGGAAAAATCTCATGGAGTAATATAAACCGGAGCAAATAAAAATTAACAAAAAGACTTGCACGTGCACGCTCCGATTTTGAAATAATTTACATTACACACGCTGCGCTCACCATCTTAAATTGCTAGCAATCCGTGGTGGCCTGTTGATGTACGTCAGGATGCCAACCCAGTATCAACTCCACTTCCAGTGTTGACACAGAAACCTACCACTGCCACCGCTGGGAAATCCTTGCAATGCCACAGATTGCTGGCAAGGGAAAGCAGTCAGCCCCATGCAATAACAAACAAGGAAAGCTGGGGAAAAGGACCACAGCCTCAAATGGCAGGGAAGGAGAACCTCAACCCTATGCTCAAGGGAATCATTGAATGGGTAAAGTTACAGGGCACGGCTGGATGGCAGTGACAACTTGGGAGGGATCGTTGTGGGGGCAAGTCACAGGCAGTCAGTGAGTGTGCTTGGGAGGTCTCAGTTTTGGGGTATCACAGGCAGTGTTAGGTGAAAATGTGTGGGTTTAGGAGATCTCGCTGTGGGGATGAATCACATGTTGGGTAGCAGTGTATGGCATTGGAAGGGTCTCATTTTAAGGGTTTCACAGCAACTGTTGGATGACAGTGTGTGGAGCTGGGAGGTCTCATTGGAGTGCTAAGTGGCAGTGTGCAGGACTGAGGTGTCTTAATATTAGGATAAGTCACAGGGAATGTTGGATGGCAGTTATGTGGGAGTGAAAGGTGTCATTGCAGGCCTGAGTCAGAGAGAGGGCTGGATGATAGTGTGTTGTCTTGAGAAATCTCACTGTAGAGATATCACAAGGAGTGCTGCATAGCACTACATGGGCTTGTGTACAGGGTTCAAACTGAGGAGGAATGACAGGAAACACCATTTCCCTTATCACAAAACATTGTTCCCCTTGTTTTATCCTAACAGAAGCAGTAGTGGTTGATTCAGTGGGAGCAGCGGCCCACACTAAGACTGCCCTAGTATCATGATTCTTCTGAGAGCCTCCTATCTCTTGTCTGCAGGGACAGGTCTCCCAGGTCAACCAGGATCTAAATGCAAAGATGCAGACAGCAGGGTCCAAACTTCAGCTTCCATTTGTGCTGCAACATGGTCCCTGTGCTGCCCCTCCTCCTGCCAAATGCTTTCTCTTCCACCAGCTGGCCAGAGTACAGCTGCAGCTTCAACCAGTGCAGGCTGGAGGGCACAGAGGAAGCAGCAATGGAAACAGTGGCAGCTTCGACCCATGCAGGCTGCGGGACAAAGGGTGGTGACAGCAGCAGTTGGGGTCATGGGAAAGGAGTAGAGAAAGTGGCAACAGTAGTAGCCTGCAAGGGCCAGGGATCAAAGAGCAGCTATGTCAGTTTCAGCTTCCAAAAGGACTGGAGGAGGTGGGAACAACAGTATTAAAAGCTCAGGGGTAAGCGAGACGATTTAAAGAGTAGAAGGAAGTTAGTGTACCACCTGCTCCACTTTGGACATTTAAATCTGGGTTGGCCAGCAGTGCCCGGGATCCCACTAGCCTGCCATTCCAAGATACCCTAGTTAGGTTATAAAAATTGCCTTATGAGAATCTGACGTTAGAGTTTGACAAGCAGCTCTGAACATTGGACGCGATGATCCCAGGGGTGGGAAGAGGGAGAGAAGAAGTCAGAGACTCACTGCTGCAGAGCTGGATATTACAGGGCTGGTCTTCTCGATCTGGCCCAAAGCATGGCATTCCAGTCCCAGATGGAGAAGGATCTGTGCAGAATCGATACCGGTTCTGGAGTCCAATTCCACAGGTGGCTGAACACTGACTCCAAGGTGTCCATTCTGACCAATTACCATTAACTATTGAGAAACCCAACATAAAGTATTAGGAATGTGTCTAATCCAAGCAAACTCCATTCACTACTGAAAAATACAACATTAACATTAGCAACATATCCCATCCAGCCAAACTCCATTCACTAGTAAGAGCATTAGAACATAAGAAGTTGCCATACTGGGTCAGATTGAGGGTCCATCAAGTCCAGCATCCTGCTTTCAATAGTGGCCAATCCAGGATACAAGTACCTCGCAAATACCCAAACAGTAAATAAATCCTGTGCTACTATTACCAGTAATAAGCAGTAGCTATTCCCTAAGATAACTTGATTAATAGCAGTTTATGGACTTCTCCTGGAGGAATTTGTCCAAAACGTTTTAAAACCCAGCTATGTTAACTGCCTTAACCACATCCTCTGGCAATGATTTCCAGAGCTTAATTTTTCTGAATTTTCTAAATGTGTTACTTGCTAACTTTAGGGAATGCCCCTAGTCTTTGTATTATCTAAATGAGTAAATAACTGATTCACATTTATCTATTCTATTCCATTCATTATTTTATAGACCTCTATCATATCCCCCCTCAGTCGTCTTTTCTCCAAGCTGAACAGCCCTAATCTCTTTAGCCTTTCCTCAGAGGGAAGCCTTTTGATCCCCTTTATCATTTTGGTCACCCTTCTCTGAACCTTTCCAGTGCAACTATTTCTTGGTAAGAAAACCAACATAGAGTAGTACTAGAAATGTGTCCAAGCAAATTCCATTCACTGATGAAAAACACAACATAATCATTTGTGATATGTCCCATCCAATCAAACTCCATTTGTTAGTGAAAAATATAATATAAAGTATTAGGAATGTTTTCAATCCAACACCATTCATTATTTTAAAAAAACCCTGCATTAACAGTGATGTATCCAATCCAGTCAAACTCCATGTGTAAGTGAAAAACATGACATTACTGTTAGGAAATAGGAATATGCCTTTTCACCATATCTGGTTTCATTCATTAAGAACAACAAAATTAAGGCTAAGGGGAGCATTTTCAAAGAGATATAGTTGCTTAACAATGGAGTTAGGTATCTAGATTGGCCCCTATGTAATTTCTGGCTCTGAGCAGCTAAAAGCAGCTTCCTAAATTTAGCTGCTCAAATTCTGAATATTTCCAGGGGCAGGGTTAGGTCGAGGGAAAGATGACTGATTCTCTGTGGACAAGCACGCAATACAGCCACACAAGTGATTGACATCAACCCCCAGTGACAAATTCAGGCTTGCTCTCCATATATGGCCCAGAAAGTTTTTGAACATTTAACTGAGCATGCTCTGGCATTCCCGCCAACAATCCTCTCTCCTCACATCGTCAGTTTTACTTTGTCCACTTTCGTAAACAGAGTACTGTTCCAACTCTCTCTCATAAAATGTCTACGAAGAAAGGCAAAAAGCCTTTTAAATTATGCGATCACTATAAGCAAAAGATATCTAGCAGAGAATGTCACTTAGGGCCCAGGTTTAAGAAAATTAAAAATGCGACATGAGATCGCTTATGCCAGCGATGCTCAACGACGAAAAAAAGACCTCTAAAAAATCATCAAAACATGACCGATCAAAGAAAAAGTCATCCGCTCACTCCTCATCCCACACTTCAAGTTTAAGGAAGGAAAGTAGGGGCTGTTCGCCAGTAAAACGTAATAGACGAGTAGAATCCCCAATTATAGATTCAACTAAAAAACCTCGTTGCGAAGTGTTGCACCATGTAAAAGTGTCGATAGATAAGGCTATCCAAATACTTCCTAATTCCAAAGAAACAGGAGATTTATACCCAACACGAGGCCTAAACAAGCACTTACAAAAAGAAAAATTCTATATGCACTCACTACAAACCATTGTACTTATTCTCCAAAGGAACGACTGGATGGCCACCATAGATTTAAAAGACGTGTACACTCACATTCCAATAAGACAGGAACATTGGAAATATCTCCATTTTTCCGTGGGAAATCCACACTACCAGTATCAGGTTTTACCTTTCAGCCTATCCTCAGCACCCAGAGTATTCACAAAAGTTTTAGCTGTAGTAGCGGCTTCACTGTGCAGACAGAACAGCCTCCTATTCCCATATGGCTCCCCATTTTTTACCCAAAGCCTCATTACACGAAGAATCAACAAAGACACCACAACCTAGACTGTAGAAGAGCCCTTCTATTCTATCTAAAAAGAACGTAACACTACAGGAAATCTTCGCAATAGTTCATATCATATTCCGAACATAAGAATGGAGAGAAATTTCCAATTGGTTAAAGCAGTGCATAAACCTATCCTATATTTTAGAAAAAAAGCGACCCTCCAGAGGGGTTTAAATCACATCAAACAAGGGCGGTCTCTACTTCAACTGCTTTCTGTAATCAAAGACCCCTTTTAGAAATTCTTAATGCTGTAATGTGGTCAAATACACACAAGCTCATCAAACACTACTTCCTAGACCACTACCTTTCTCCAGGTCCTGCATTTGGAACATCTGTTTTGGAAAGCATCATTCCTAAACAGGGACGGTAAATCTACTTCCCACATAGCCATTGGATGCAAAGTGAGGAAGTTATTGAAAAAGGAACACTTCAGCATCTAAAGCTTGGGAGTTCCACTTGTGTGGATGTATTGAGTGTTTCTTACCTTAACAGGTGTTTTCTGCGGACAGCAATGCAAACAGCTACACAATCCCTCCCACTTCCCCAGAAAGTAAAAAAAAAAAAAAAGAGAAGAACTGAGAAAAGACACTGTGCACAAACATGGAAGAACTTTGGTTGCAAGATTTTGGACTAAACTGACGATGAGAGAAGAGAGGATCATTGGTGGGAACGCTGGTGCATGCTCACTGACGTCAACCACTTGTGTGGCTGTTTGTGTTGCTGTCCATGGAGAACACCTGTTGAGGTAAAAAACTTTTATTTTTTCGGTGCTGGAGACTAACTTCGCTAGCCAAACCTAAGCACAGTGTTCCAGTCATGGAAATATGACAGCTGGCTACTAAAGGGCAAGGAGAAGGAGAGGCTGCCCTGGGACCAGGAAGGCAGGACCTGGGAAAACAGGTGTGGCCAGTTAGACAGCTGGGAGTAGTAAAAGGGGCTTGATGACACAGAAACAGACAGAGCCAAGGCAGGGAACCCGAGAGGTCAAAACTGGTGGGGAGTCAACTTGCTTATTAATCTGTTATTATTTGTATGTGTGTTCAAAAAAATTTAAATTAAAAAAAACTGAGTATCTCTAAAGGCTGGATAAGCCAGCTGTTTGGGATTTTAGCAGGTTTGCAATATAGAAAGCTATTTGTGGGGAACAAAGAACTGTGATAGATAGGGAGTAAAATGGTTAAGCACAGGAATGTTTGTAAAAGGCACATGTAGAAACATTTAATGACTGCATCATGGAGATATACTATATTTTCTGTGAAGCACTACTATATACCTTGGTGAACTGGTGCAAAAGATATAATAGTTTAAGAAAAGCTATTCCTACCAGTTTCTTGAGAAGTTTCTCACTGGGGCAATCAAGGGACCAGCAGTAGAGACTAGAGAGCATACCACACGACTGAGTGCTCCATCAGACTGCCCAATCTTAAAAAGCAAAGTGGCCCCTGGAGAGCACCCCGATCCTCTCTCTCACCCATCTAATCTAAAAAACAAAGGATCGTACTGATCCTTCTCCCACCTACCTGATCTCATAAAGAAAGTTGCCTCCAGACATCCCTCCAACATGTCTGATATCATTTTTAAAATGAAGCCCTTAGACATCGCCCTAATCCCTCTCCCATCTGCCAATCTTAAAAAAAAAATAGTAATCCCCAACTGCACCTTGCCCCAAACTCACAGAGCCCTCCCAAAAATTTACCGATGCCAAACCAATAGGAAAGTAAGGGCTTACCTGTTCTTAGTTGTTGCCAGAGCAACACTGGATGCCAGGCTGGAAAAAGGCAAGGTTGTGTCCTCTTGCTACCCTGGCATTAGGAGCGGGAAGTAGGTCAGGTGGCTGTCAGGGAGGATTTTTTTTAGTTTAGGGATGGGGAAGATTGGGCCACTGTCTGGGGCAACTTTCTTTACAAGATCTATGAGGTTGTTTGGATTGGGGCAATGTCCAAGGGCAACTTTATGAAACCTGCCCTCCACTTGTTTACTAAAACTATATTCAAATCCACCTCTAAATCAGAGTCAGCACATTCCTGTCCAGTGCACCTCTAAGATTGGAGGGCATACTGCTATCTTCTGCCCAGGGGGTATTATGATCTCCTGAGGAAAGGAAAATTGGTTCTTACCTGCTAATTTTCATTCCTGTAGTACCACAGATCAGTCCAGACTCCTGGGTTTTGCCTCCCTGCCAGCAGATGGAGACAGAGAAAGTTTTACTGATACTGCTACTTAACCACATGTGCTGCCTGCAGTTCCTCAGTATTATTCTATACCCAAACAAATCTCAAAAATTCCATATTTCTCCAAAAACTATTAAAATGTCCAAAACTAAAAACCCTCAAAATATGAAAATATCCTCTGCTATAAAAAAACAAAAACAGAATGAGCAGACGACTCTCCCCCTCAGTAGAATGGGCAGGTTCTGAACTGATCTGTGGTATTACAGGAACGAAAATTAGCAGGTAAGAACCAATTTTCCTTTCCCTGTACATACCCAGATCAGTGCAGACTCCTGGGATGTACCAACGCTCCCTATTCAGGGTGGGACCTGGAGAGCCCCGCTCACAAAACACTTTTGCCAAAGGATGGGGAATCTAGACAGACAGTGCCTTGCAAAAGTATGTAGCAACTTATAAGTCGCTGCCCTGAAAATCTCCAGTGGAGAAACAAGCTGAGCCTCCGCCCACGAGGCCACCTGAGAACGTGTAGAGTGAGCATGCAATCCCTCTGGAACCAGACAACCACAAATAATGTAAGTGGAACCAATAGCCTCCTTAAGCCACAAGCAATAGTAGCAAGCTTTGAAGCCTCTCTTCAGACCGCTCCACAGAACAAAGATGTGATCAGACCTCCTGAAATCATTCATTACCTTGAGATACTTCAACAAAGCTCTTCGCACATATAACAACTGGCGCCACTCGCATGAGGAACGGACGCGTCCACCATAGGAAAGGCTGGAAGCTCCACTGTCTGATTTACGTGAACCGCCAATACCACTTTTGGCAAAAAAGAAGGTACTGTCCTCAACGAGACCCCCGAATTTGAAATCTGGAGGAAAGGGTCACGATAAGACAGAGCCACCAGGAAAGGCTCTCCCGTGCGATGCCCTCGAGTGGCAACAGAAGTTGAAACTCCTTCGATACTGAGTTCCACTGAGCCAAAAGCACTCTCTGCAACAAACTCTTATGAGCAAACTCCCATGGCACTAAATCCAGGATCGAAGCCATAGAGCTCAGAACTTGCAAATAATCCCATACTTTGGGTACTTGTAACTGCAACAACCACTGAATCTGTCCCTGCAGCTTCAGCACACGCTCCTCTGAGAGATACACTTTGCCAACTAGATGTTGAACTGAACCCCCAGATACTCCAAGGACTGCGTCAGCAACAGGCAACTCTTTTCCACATTCACCACCCAACTGAGTGACTGGAGGATACTGAGAACCTTGTGAACCGACTGGCAACAAAGAATCTCTGACTTCACCCTGGTAAGCTAGACGTCCAGATACGGATGCACCAAAATCCCTTTTTTCTGAAGAGCCACTGCCACCACCACCATCAACTTGGTAAAGGTGTGTAGAGCTATGGCCAATCCGAACGGCAGGGCCTGAAACTGAAAATGTTGCCCCAGAATCATGAAGCGCAGAAAACATTGCAAGTCTTGATGAATGGGCATGAGCAGATAGGCCTCTGTTAGATCCAAAGACGCCAGAAACTCTCCTTTGCGAACTGCTGCTATCAATGACCTTAGGATTTCCATACGGAAACATGGAACCTTGAGTTCTGCATTTACTTTCTTTAAATCTAGAATCAGCCGGAAAGTCCCCTCCTTCTTTGGGACCACTAAGTAAATGGAATATCTTCCCCTGCAAACCTCTTTGCGGGGAAGCAGAATCACCTCCCCAGGCGTCGCAGACGATCCAGCATCTCTCAAACCACTACTTGTTTGTCCAAAGAGCCGCATGGGGAAACTAGAAACAAATCGCAGACGAGATGAGAAAATTCTAAAGTGTAGCCATCCTTTACCATGCTGAGAACCCACTGGTCCTGATCTGGCCCATGCCTTGTAAAACTGCATCAGGCGACCTCGTCTAATAGGAATGACGGCGTGGACCAGCCTCGCCTCACTGCGAGGACTTAACCCCAGATGCACTCCCCCTGGCAGGGCCTTGGAATAGCCTTCGGGCACCCCGAAAGGACTGACCCCAGGACTTCCCCTGAAGAGAAAACTGCCTTTGGGGGCCTGGTGCAGCTCTTGACGGACCAGTCCTCCTATCTACCTGAAAACGGGAAAGCACCTGTAAAAACCTCTTGCCCTTAGGCTTATCTTCTGGCAACCTGAGGACCTTATTATCCCCAAGAGACTGCATCAACTGCTCGAGGTCCTCCCCAAATAAGAGTCAACCCTTGAAAGGCAGCGAGTCTAACTGAGCCTTGGAGGAGATGTCTGCCATCCAGAGCGCAGCCAGAGCAACCTTCTGGCGGAAACCGCAGACGCCATAATCTGAGACAAAAATCAAATCATACAGAGCATCAAATCATACAGAGCATCTGCTCCATAAGCAACTGCCTCTTCAACCCACTCAGCCCTGTCTGCCTCCTCGCCCGACTTCGGCAGACTTTCTTGCATCTGCTGAACACAGCGGAGACAAGCACGTTGCATAAAACTAGTACAAATAGCAGCATGCAAACCCTGAGCTGAGACCTTAAAAATCTCTTGAGGTGCACCTCCAATTTATGATCCTGCATGTCCTTCAATGCCGTGGACCATACCAAAGGGATAGTCGTCCCCTTAGTAACTGATGAAACCTCAGGGACAGCAAAAAGGTCCAACACCTGTTCAGGTAAAGGATAAAGCTTCGCCATGGCCCTTCTCAATTTTAACCCAGAATCGGAAGCTCCCCATTCTGCTTCCACCAGCTTCTTTACTGAGATACGGGAAGGCCATCGGGGGACCCCGCATCCCATCCAGGACTGGATCCACCCCCTCCAAATCAGAGTCCTCCTGGGGGATTTTAACCCCTAGATCCTGAAAAGCCAGAGACAGCAAGGCATCAAGCTCTTCCTTTCTAAAAAGGCATACTACCTTTGGGTCATCCCCTTCGAGTACTGGGACTACCAGATCATCCCCTTGACCCACAATTCCGGCCACTGGATCTACTGGAACATCCTGATCAGGAGCCTCCCCTGCCCCCTCGTGAGCCTCACCAGACTCATAGAACGCATCCCTCCCCCCGGGCCAGAACCCGAGGAGGGACCCAGCAATCTCTGGACAGGGGAAACCCGATTTCTCCCAGAACGATCCTGTTTTGGGCCAACAGTACGTCCCTCTGTTGGCTGGGCCAGCAGGGACCGCGAATCCCTAGCCGCACAAGCTGCCTGCTGCTTGGCCAGGTAAGCATCATCCATCAGCAGCACAAAGTCTGTTGAGAATGGCCTTAATGCTCCAGACCCCACAGGAAAGGAGCCAGAGGCCGGCAGCATGGAGCTCCCTTCCTCCTCAAAGTCCCCCTGATCATGTCCGGAGACGGCGCGGGAATGGCCGGAAACAAATCCAAGATGTCTGCCAAGCCGACTAAGTCACGACCACATTGAGCTGCACATGCGGCATGCAGAGCCATTGCCCATCACGAACAGGGGAAGCTGCCTGAAACACAAGTGGGAGAAAATAAACCTACTTCAGCCGCCAAACATTGAGGAAGAAGCCACCCGCATAGCAGAACTTATCTACTGCTTTCAGTTCTTTTTATAATTCACTGGGTTTTTTTTTCAAATTCTCTATATGAGATGCAAAGTCTACAAAAAATAATACACTGCCTTAGACCAAACGCATACCTGGAGCTGCAGCTGCCTGAGCGGCCTCATGAAGGGGAGGGATCTGGAGCGCCAGCTCGCACGGGCTGAGCACACACAAGGGCCACCAATCCCCGGCTCGCCCGCCTCAACTGGATAGGGAAGAACCCACCAGGATTCAAAAACCCCCGGAAGGAAGCTCAAAAAGAAAAACATTGACAGTTGCAGAACTGCAGGTTTGCACCCATCTACCATCTGCTGGAGACAGAGAAATACTGAGGAACTGCAGGTGGCACACGTGGTTACATAGCAGTGTTAGTAAAACTTTCTCTGTCTCCATCTCTGGCAGGGAGACAAAACCCAAGAGTCTGGACTGATCTGGGTACGAGCAGGGAACAGAGGCTTGGCTCTATTTTATTGGGGAAAGGAGCGAGGGTAAGAGCTCTGGGAGCCAGACAAAGCAGCTTGGCTCTGGGTTTTGCCTGTAGGTTTGGGAAGAGTGGAGCAGCCTCTCTTCCCAAACCTACACATTGAAATCGTTGGTTCAGTGTGCTGCAGCAGTCAAAAAAGCAAACAGAATGTTGGGAATTATTAGAAAGGGAATGGTGAATAAAATGGAAAATGTCATAATGCCTCTGTATCGCTCCATGGTGAGACCGCACCTTGAATACTGTATACAATTCTGGTCGCCGCATCTCAAAAAAGATATAATTGCGATGGAGAAGGTACAGAGAAGGGCAACCAAAATGATAAAGGGGATGGAACAGCTCCCCTATGAGGAAAGACTAAAGAGGTTAGGACTTTTCAGCTTGGAGAAGAGACGGCTGAGGGGGGATATGATAGAGGTGTTTAAAGTCATGAGAGGTCTAGAACGGGTAGATGTGAATTGGTTATTTAGTCTTTCAGATAGTAGAAAGACTAGGGGGCACTACATGAAGTTAGCATGTAGCACATTTAAAACTAATCTGAGAAAGTTCTTCTTTACTCAATGCACAATTAAACTCTGGAATTTGTTGCCAGAGGACGTGATTAGTGCAGTTAGTGTAGCTGGGTTTAAAAAAGGATTGGATAAGTTCTTGGAGGAGAAGTACAGGGAACTGCTATTAATTAAGTTGACGGTAACATGGGATGTGTAATGCTGTCAGATCACTGCTGAGTAACTTGTGTCAGAATAAAAACGCTTTGAAACAAGCTGCCTGGATATATTCAGCTAGCAGAGATTTGTGACTGCCATGTCCCGGGCGTTTCGGCTCCCCCATCCCCCACTCCTGTCCCCTCTGTGGATAAGATCCACACAAAGCCCATCCTGGACCCCCCAGGAGCAGCCTGGCTACGTTTGTTTAATAAGATCTGGCGGGGGAGACAACTTTCTTTATAATATCAGATGGACGGGAGGAGGGATATGGGTTGCTGTCAGGAGTGCTGATGTCTGAGAAGTCTAAATTTAGGTGGGCCATATTTTGGAGAGTCCGAGGGACAAGGACTGGGTGCAGCCACGGCTTAGATAGAATGACTTCGATTTTTCTCCTAGATTTCTTTCCAGTGTTAGGAAAAAGGACTAAATGAGGAATGACTTCCTGCATACTGATTGGACAAGTGGAGAAAAACAACATAACTTGCACTCTCCTTTCTCCCCCAAGCCTTCCCCCCTTCTGTAGAAAGGTCCTTGAAGTGCCATCAGCTGGAAGGTCCTTCCCACCCTGTATCTTACAGCTGACGCAGTACAATAACCTGGTCTCAGAGCCCGCTTCCAAGGGATTACTACCTAAATAATGTCTTGTATTGCTGACAGCAGGGAGGAGATCCCCACATGAGAACTCAGACTTGGTTTCCAGAGATTAAACTTGCAGCTCACTAGAGAGAGAAAACCCTTGACCACCCTAGCAGACAGATTCCTATTCCTGTTTTTCTTTAGGAACTACGAGTCCCAGCATGCAATGGGGTACAAGCAGGATGGGTCAAACTCCCCTGAGAAAACTGAGCCAGCTGGCACACCCCCTGTCTCCAGGTTCCCTCCAAGCTTACCGTCACAAGGCAGCTGCGAGCAGTTGGAAATCTGGCCGGAGAGACAAGAACTGGGGAGAGACAACAAGCAAAGCCAGCAGTTAATGTAAAGCGGAAATAACAAAGGTAGACTGCAAAGGAGCGTTAAAGTCTCCTTCACTCGATGACCCTGGCTCAGATTGGTGGGACTGAAAGTTGTTTAGCCACAGAGAGTTGTGTGAAATGAATAGGAGGGTTTCAGTCTGATTTAAGAGTGGTGGGTATGACGCCCCACCTTAGCTGACCTGTCACTGAAGTTAACAGGCTCAAAACAGAGGTCAAGAGATGAACAGCCACAGAAACAGAATGAGCGGGAGACCTGGGGGTAAGCCAGTAAGGGGTAACCTGCATGGAGCGTCAGTCACAATACTAATAGCTGTGGTATGGTTGCATCAGACTTCCAAGAAGGCACTGGAATGACCTGAATGGAAAGAGTGCAGTTAAAACCCATTCTTCAATGAGCTTGGGGAAATTTGGCGTTTTGGATAATGGCCTTGTTGGCTGTGTGGATTCTTACCAAGCTTGATACTAATACATGGAGGGGGAGCTGGGTGTTGGATTAAGTATTGATCTTATGAGAATGAAATAGAAAGGCCTGAAATGGCCTACCAATGGAGGTGGTGGAGGGCAGTACGTTAATAGATTAACAGATTCTAGGCATATTTGGGACTGATATGGAAGGCGCAGTAGGAAAAGGGTTGAAAGATCGGGTAACAGACATTGACTGTAATATTCAAACCTAAACATTTAGGTAAGTTAGTCATATAAGACTTATCCAGATAACTTACATGGGATATTCAGCAGCATGGCTATGCTGTTGAATATCCTGTAGAAATCACTACTTAGCTGGATAAGTCTTATCCAACTAACTTAGATGTGCTCCAAGGCAGGTATAACTTATCCTGTTAACTTAACTGGATATATCTGAGTATCAGCCCTTGTCCGGATAAGTAGGGTCTCCCCAAAACGCCCATTGCTCGCCCACAAGATATCTGGCTATCTACTTATCTGAATAAGCACTTATCCGGCTGAGTAGCCACTGCTGATCGCAGCCGGATATTCAGTGGCCGCTGCTTATCCGGATAAAGTTATTAATTTTCCAGTTAAGCAGTGCTGAATATAGGCCTCATTGGGTGGGGGGATCTGTGTTTGGGTGTTGTATGCTCATCTACCCAAAGTGGAAAAAACCACAGACGGGCCGATTTGGTCTTTTTTTGCTGCCATTTACTTTTACTATGGCCCCTCATCCTTACAGGCAACTTCTCCACAGCAAAGATAAGGCATAAGGATCAACCAACAAGGAAAGTTCAAGGCTGGACCATAGGGTAATGGGGAAAATGATTAAAGGAACATGTAACAGGGAGCAGAAGAGTCTCAGGGACCCTCTCTGCTCCTGGATAGAGATATGATAGAGAGTAAATTGACATATGTCAGGAAATAGAGCCTCCAGCATCCTCTCTGCTCCTGAATGAGGGTTTGATGGAGAGTAAATGGGTGTATGACAGGGAGCAGAATCTCTGAGTCTCTTCCTGTTCCTGGATGGTGGTGTGATAGAGAGTACATGAACGAATCAGTGAGCAAAATCTCTGAATCCCTCTCTGCTCTTGGAAGAGTCTGTGGTAGATTAGAGTACTGACCAGTTGTTACATCTTCTTGGAACTGTCTCTCCTGGTGCGTACAGTGCACCGTCCTCCGTGCAGGGACAGTCAGATTTAGAAACACAGTAGTTATTCTGAAAGCAAATGAGAAATGATTTGAGAAGACGGATCCTTTGGATTTAAGGTCTCCCACAGAGTACTGGGAGGTGAAAAGGATACACTTCTCAGCCTCACGCACTCTCGTCCTGATTCACTTTTACACTATCTTCTCATCCCTCCTTTTTACCCATAATCGCATTCCCTCCCTCCCTCCTCAGTGAAGAAGAACTGGTATAAACAGTAAAGGAAAATTGATTCTTACCTGCTAATTTTCGTTCCTGTGGTACCACAGATCAGTCCAGACTCATGGGTTTTGCCTCCGTTCCAGCAGATGGAGACAGAGAAAGTTTTACTGACACTGATACTTAACCACATGTGCTACCTGCAGTTCCTCAGTATGTATCTATACCTAAGCCAAACACCATAAAACTGGAAAATATGTCAACTTCTAAAAAGATTACAAAACATGAAAATATTTTCTGCTTTATATAAAAAAAACCTGAATGAGTGGACAACTCTCCCCCTCAACAGACTAGGCGGGTTCTGGACTGATTCGTGGAATACAGGAATGAAAATTAGCAGGTAAGAACCAATTTTCTTTTCCCTGTATGTATCCGGATAAGCCCAGACTCCTGGGATGTACCAAAGCTTCCTAGTCAGCGTGGGACCTGGAGAGTCCCACTCATAGAACATTTTCGCCAAATGATGAGGAGCCCATGTCACCCACATCCAGATGATAGTGTCTAGCAAAAGTATGTAGTGACTTCCAAGTCACTGCTCTGCAAATCTCTTGGGGAGAAACTAGCTGAGCTTCCACCCACGAGGCCGTCTGAGAATGTATGGAATGAGACCATAACCCCTCTGGAACTGGTTGACCTCAAAGAATATAGGTGGAACCAATAGCCTCTCCTTAAGCCAATGAGTAATGGTAGCCTTAGAAGCCTGAAGTCCCTTCTTTGGGCCTCTCAACAGAACAAAAAGTTGATCTGACCTCCTAAAGTCATTAGTTATCTTGAGGTAAATCAACAAAGCTCTTCTGACATCTAACAACCTGAGTTCCCTCGCATGAGGAGTAGAGGGTTCCAGCATGGGAAAGGCCGGAAGCTCTACAGTCTGATTCATGTGGAAACCACTTTTGGTAAAAAGGAAGGGACGATTCTCAAAGAAACTCCTGATTGTGAGATCTGAAGGAAAGGATCCCGACACAACAGTGCCTGTAATTCAGAAATCATCTGGCCACCAGAAAAACCACCTTTAGAGTCAAATCCTTCAAAGTCGTTCTTTGGAGTGGTTCAAAAGAAGTCTCACATAAGCCCCTGAGGACCAGATTAAGATTCCAGGAAGGACACACTCGTCGACGTGGAGGACACAAATTCTTTGCCCCTCAAAGAAAATGAAGGACATCCGGGTATGCCAAAATAGATATACCATCAATCTGGTCCTGAAGACAACCTAAAGCTGCTACTTGCACTTTAAGGGAGCTAAGAGACAATCATTTGGCAAAACCCTCTGCAGGAAAGATAAAATGTCAGCTCAACTCAACTCAACTCAAGAAGTCTGCTTGAACGTTGATCCCGGCGATGTGGGACATCTCTATATGCTCCAAGTGTTGTTCTGCCCAATGAATCAACTTCTGTGCCTTCTTGGCTACTCCTTGACACTTGGTTCCACCCTGATGATTGATATAAGCCACCATCATTGCATTTTCAGAGAGAACTCTCACCAAATGACCTTTCACTAATGGAAGAAATTCCTGCAAGGCCAAGCAGACCACTCTGGTCTCTAGGCGGTTGATAGACCAGACAGACTCTTTCTTGGACCAGCAACCCTGAGCTGACTGATGCTGACATACTGCTCCCCAACCAGAAAGACTGGCATTGGTAGTAACTACCACCCAATCTGGGACTTCTATATCCACTCCCTGAAAAAAAAATTGGAAGGTAGAAGCCACCAAGAAAGACTCTCCCAAGCAACGCCCTCAAGGGGCAACGGAAGCTGAAATCCTCCGATACCGGGCACCAGCATGACAAAAGCGCTGTCTGCAATGGTCTCATATAGCAAAAGCCCACAGCACTAATTCTAGTATCGAGGCCATAGAGCCCAGCACTTGAAAATAATCCCATACCTTGGGCACCCGCAACTGCAACAACTGCCGAATCTGCCTCTGCAGATTCAAAACGCGTTCCTCGATTTGACACCCTGATGACTAGGGTGTCAAATCGAGCCCCCAGATATTCCAGGGACTGTGTCAGTGCCAGATGACTCTTTGCTACATTCACCACCTACCCAAGCGACTGTAGCAGATTGAGGACCCTTTGAACTGACTGGCGACAAAAGATTTCCGACTTGGTCCTGATAAGCCAGTCGTCCAGATAGGGATGCACCAGAATTCCCTCCTTCTGGAGTGCCGCTGCCACCACCACCATCCCCTTGGTGAAGGTGCCTGGTGCCGTGGCTAAACCGAAAGGAAGAGCCTGAAACTGAAAACGTTGCCCAAGAATCATGAAACACAGAAAACTCTGCAATGCATGATGAATGGGGATGTGGAGATAGGCTTCAGTCAAATCCAGAGAGGCCAGGAATTTCCCTTTGCGAACTTCCGCTACCACGGACCTTAGGGTTTCCATTTTGAGATGCGGAACTTTGAGAGCAGCATTCACCTTCTTCAGATCTAAAATTGGACGAAAGGTCCCTTCCTTCTTTGGGACCAAGAAGAAAATGGAACACCGTCCTATGAGCATCTCCTCACGGGGAACCAGAAGCACCGCCCCCAGGAGACGTAGATGGTTTAACGTAGCATGGAGTGCTACACGTTTCTCTAACGAGCTGCTTGAGGAGGTGAAGACCAAATCGTGGACAGGACAAGCAAAGTCTAAAACGTAACCATCCCTTATCACACTGAGAACCCACTGATCCTGAGCGATACTGGCCTGCTCCTCGTAAAACCTTGCTAGGGGCCCCCGAAAGTGGGAACAATGGAGTGGACCAGCCTCGCCTCATTGCAGGGACTTACTACAGGAAGCATCCCCTGCAGCGGCTCCACGAAAAGGTTTTTGAGCCCCTTGAAAGGACTGGCCTCAGGCTGAGCCCCGAAAGGAGGACTGCCTTTGGAGGCCGAACACAGGTCTGGCACTGAAACCTCCTATCCAGCCGAAACCTCAAACCTTTACTGAAAAATAATTTGCCCTTAGGCTTGTCCTCCGATAACCAGAGGACTTTATTGTCCCCTAGAGACTGCATCAAATGTTCCAGATCTTCGCCAAATAAAAGACTATCTTTAAAGGGTAGTGAACCCAACTGTGCTTTGGAGGGTACATCCACCGCCCAATTCCACAGCCACAGCTACCTTCTGACGGAAACTACAGATGCCATGATGAGACGAAGTACGAACCAAATCATACAGAGCATCCGCTCCATAAGCCACTGCTGTTGCGATTCGGCTCGTGGCCAGAGCCACGAGCCGCCTCTTACCTTCTTCAGCCAGCCAGCTCGACTCCTGACGTCATCTTGCTGGCATGGCAGAAGCCATGCCGGGGTTCCCTATCACGGGAGGAGGCCACCATCGTGCCGGCGCAGCAGGGGCTGCACCGGGGCTCTCCCTCGCAGCACGGAGCCGCGCCAGTCTTTACTCCACGGCCCGGAGGCCGCCATCCTCCCGCAGGCCTGGAGGCATGCTCTTCAGCAGCAAGAGTCACCCGCCATGCTCCGTTGTGGCAGGAGGCCGCCGACGCCGTCTTCAAGCAGAAGGAGCCACCCTCCGTGCTCCTTCCTGCGGCAGGGAAGCCACCTTTCACGACGGGGCCTACGCAGAGGCCTAGCTCCTGCTCCTGCACTCACAGCGGCAAGACGCCGCTGTCCAGGGTCCTGCACCACTTCCTCTTCCTGCTCCTTCTAGGGGCGGGCCCGCGTCTTCCTGCCTGAGTTAAAGGGCCAGTATGGCGTGGTCCGTCTGGCTTCTCCTGTGAGCTCCTCCCCGGGCATAGTCCTCTTCTACCTACAAAAGGCACTTCCAACTTGCCTTCGCAAGGAGCAAGTTCTCTCCAGGACTTCCTGTCTTCCGCTCCAGCTTGGCATCTGCTCGGGATCCCATTAGACGTTCTTGGTATCTTCTTGATGTCCGTGTTCCAGTTTGTTGTCTCATGTGGCTCCACTGTCCCGTCCCTGCGTGGTCCGCGACCAGTCCAGCGGGGTTGTGTAGGGCGCGCAGTGGCCGAGTGGCCTGTGACCATCCCGGCTGGGTTGTTTAGGGCGCTCAGTGGGATTCCAGCGGTCGTCGCCGAGGAACCTCCATGTTTCTGATCTTCTCAGCAGTGCAAGTCTCCGAGACCTTGCTTTTTTTTTTTTAATTTAATATTTATTAAGTTTTATAATATAATACATCAAGCAGTATTACACTTGAATATAATTACAGGAATGAACCACTAATTCCACAGATTTATACATGCATTTTCATGCATTATACACAAATACAAAATAACATCCTTCATTCCTATCTATCAAGTCCTCAAATGAGATCCTTTACACTTTTCCAAGTAAATTTATACAAAATGCATAAACCTAAACAAAGCAATTAGACTATAGGATATTATTGCTATTGGAATATCCAATCTCCTTACACTGAGCACTTTATGTTGCCTCTGGATATGAACTCATCAATGGTTTCCCTTTCTCAACTAAAAATTTTGTTAGATGAACTGGTTGTTGAAATATATATGTCTTTTCATTAAATTTTATTAAACACTTACAGGGATATTTTAAAATAAAAAATATACCAAGTTGTACTGCCTGAGGTCTTAGTAACAGAAATTGTTTTCTATGTTTCTGAGTCTGACGAGATAGATCAGGAAATATCTGGACCTTACAGCCCATAAACTCCTTTGTCCTATTCTAGAAATATTTTCTAAAAATCCAATCCTTGACAGACTCTAACATAAAAGTTACTAGGAGTGTAGCTGGATTCACTAACTCGATCTCTGTTCTTTCCAACATCTCTGAAATATTTACGTTCACTTCATGAACCGATTTTAATTCTTGCATAGGAATATTTTCTCCCAATGCTGCTTCGGAGGTTTTCTTCAATGGAGGAAGGAAATATAATTTTGAAAGAATAGGTAATGTAGCTTCTGGTATACCTAATACTTCCATTAAATATCTCCTCCAGAGTTGCACTGGAGTTGAAATCACTGATTTTGGGAAATTTATACAACGGATATGCCTACTTTTAGAGACATTTTCTAAATTTTCAACTTTATAATGTATATTTTGGTTTTCTTTTATCATAGCACATTGTATATCATTAACTTTTCTTATTTCATTCTTAACAAGATTAACATCACAATTAAGCTGTAAATTATCCTTCTCAGTTTTCACAACTCTACTTTCTACCTCCTTCACGTTTCCAAGTAGAACTGACATTTGAGACCCCATATTTTTATTTAAAGCATTGATAGCTTCCCATATTAGTTCCATAGTAAAATTCTGGGGTCTTACCAATTCTTGAAATTGTATCAAGGAAAACCCAGTAGAGTCCCCTCCAGAAGCTTCATCAGTCACTCCATCGGAGTTTTTCCCCACCTCCAAGTTAGTAATTTGTTCCGCCTGTTCATCCAGATGGCTTACTTGCCTCAAAGGTGATTCTATCTGATCCTCCTCTCTGGGTGGTCTGATTGTACCCCACTCCATCTGGAGCCTGACGGCTGGATTTGGTGGTGTTGATCTCCCCTCAGAGGAGAGTGATGATGATAATAATAGCTCAGGAGCGTTAGAGGGCTCTTCTTCTCCCTTCTTATCGTTCAGTGAGCTCTCTGCCTCCGTATTTATCCTACGGAGGATATGTGCATCCATAGGACCCAGTATAGGTTTGGCCACTGAAGCTCCTGAGGCTTGGCGCTCCTTGGCCTTCCTTTTCTGGGAAGTATGAAGCATATGGAAATATTTATCACTAATGGACTTCACGATTCCTCCATGTCATTTACTTAAGGATCTCATGTAGGTGGAAAACGGAGGGGTAATTATTTGCAATTTTTAAGGAAATAAAGCAAATCCAACACAATCCCAGTGAAATCCCGGCGAAGCCCGGCTAAGCCCAACTTAACCATGCGCCCCTTGAGCGTGCGTGGCTTAAGCGGTGCGCCGGCATCTGTGGCGCCCCGGATAAGATGA
Organism: Rhinatrema bivittatum; assembly: GCF_901001135.1. NCBI lineage: Eukaryota > Metazoa > Chordata > Amphibia > Gymnophiona > Rhinatrematidae > Rhinatrema > Rhinatrema bivittatum. Next base: position 52,029,913 of record NC_042616.1, on the reverse strand, counting down.
TACTATTAAATAGCTGACTTCTGGGTCCGCCTCCGTCAATGCCTCTCGAGTCAGCATCTGTACTCAGCTGGGAAAGAAAGATCAATCACCGGGACAGGACACCTCTCCTATCCTGGGTAAATTCTCAATTCAAGGAAATACTTGCTCCCGCTCCTCTCCACCTCCGAGACCTTGTTTTACATCTGAACCTGAATCTGAATCTGAACCTGAATCTGAACCCATTCTTGGTTTGGAGCTCCTTGCACTTGCCCCTCTCCATGAATGAACTCTTGTTCATGCCTGTCCGTGGCATGGTCCGTGCCTGGCTTTTACTGGCTGTGGAGGGCGCGCTTGGCGCAGGTCCCTGAGAGTCTTCGGATCTTCAGTGTCAAGTCTTTTCTCATCTGATCTTCAGTTACAAGTCCTCGTCTCTTCGGATCTTCAGTGTCAAGTCCTTGTCTCATCTGACCTTCAGTTACAAGTCCTCGTCTCCTTGGATCGTCAATTACAAGTCCTCATCTTGTCTCCTGAGTCCTTCCCAGACTTGGACTAGTCTCACCGCAGGGCCACACACCACTTGTCCTGCACTAGGGAGCGCCCCCTAGTCTGCCATCCAGCACAGTGCAACAACTGCCGCCTCAATTCTCTAGGCCAGGTCTGCCTCCGTGCCAGAGGTGGGGAGATTCTCTTGGGACTGAAGGACCCAATGGAGACAGGCTCTTTGCAAAAAACTAGTACAGATAGCCACGCACAAGCCCAGTGCTGAGACCTCAAAGATCCTTTTAAGATGGACCTCTAATATACGATTTTGAATATTTTTCAATGTTATAGAACCTACCACGGGAATAGCCGTTCTTTTCGTAATGGCCGACACAGCAGCATCGACTTTAGGAAGGGCAAACAGATCCAATGCCTGTTCGGGTAAACGATAAAGACGCGCCATGGCTCTGCCTGCCTTTAAACTAGAATTGGGAGAGGCCCATTCCTCTTCTACCAATTTCTCTACCAACTTCTACCGGCTGAGCCGGGAACAATCCCGGCCCATCAGTGCACGCTGCCGATGAGCCCAGAAAGAGAGCAGCAGAAGAAAATAAAAACGTAACCTACCGCACTGTTAGGAGGTGGGCTGGCGCTCAGCCAGGTCAAACTGCTTCTTTTTTTTGTTTGTTTAAATAAACTTTAATAAACCATAATAAAAAAGTACCCCAAACTGAGACTGAGCCTAGCACCATAAAAATTTTATAGGCTGTCTCAGACAAAAAAAAAGGTACCCAGAGCTTGCAGCCGCCAAACAGCCTTGTGAAGGGGAGAGATCTGGACCACCAGATTTACACCCCACCGGCGCACAGGTCGGGCACACACAAGGGTCACCAACCCCCTGCCCGCCCGCCTCAACCGGACAGGGAGAATCCCACAGGATACAGAAAAATAAAAAAAAACCCCCGGGAGGAAGGCTCCAAAATGAAAAACAGAAATTGTCTCAGAACTGCAGGTCTGCACCCATCTACCATCTGCTGGAGACAGAGAAATACTGAGGAATTGCAGGTAGCACGGGTGGTTAAGTAGCAGTGTCAGTAAAACTTTCTCTGTCTCCATCTGCTGGACGGGAGGCACAACCCAGGAGTCTGGACTGATCCGGGTGCGTACAGGGAAAGTTAGTTTCATTTACTGCGGGAGAGAAGCGGGTCTAAAGCTTTCCGGCCTACTTAGCCGAATCTAATTAAAAATGGGCTAAGTTAGTCGGATAACTTAACTCCTTCCAAAAATGCGGATTACCTTCTAGTACTGTAGGTAATTTTATTACGGTATGTAGATCCTGATTACATACGTGCTATATACATGCTAAGAACAATTTTTTGGGATATTCAGAATACAAGTATTTTCAAATAAATAAATAAACCCCTCTCCAGTTGGTTCTACCAACAAGAGCTAGAACAGTGAAGGCAACAACAGTCTGCAGACCCCGGGATATCTGCCACTCACCAGCAAAACAGTTCCACCAGTACAGTAGCATCCAGCCTGGCAGGTCTTATTGGAGCGGTCAGGGCTCAGGTCAGCACAGGAAGCTGGCCCCTGGGCACAGTCCAGCCACACCTTCCCATCTGAGCACACGCCTGGTATTTCACCTTGAAGCAGAGGAGGAATTTAACGGTGTTACCCAAGGGAAAGTAAGACATCTCAAGACAGGTTACACGGGCAAAAGAAACAGGTTCTGCCCATGGAAAAAAAAATGACACCTGTGCTGAATGTTCAGGGTCCCACTGCTGTCACATGAAAGGCCATCTCCTCTGTCTAAGTCCTCCCCCACCCCCGAAACCTTTAAATGAAAAGGCAAAAAATGGCCTGTGGAAAATCTTGAAAGGGGCGATTAAAAATATTCTTTGATAGTTGTCTAATGTTTTTTGGTTTTTTTTAGGCAGTACAGTGGCCAAATCAGCAACTATAGAATGATGTTAGGACAAGCGTGTTATGTTGGGACAGTGTCCCATCCGATGGGGACGCTAGAAAAACAAGATGTATTAATAAGTGAATTAGCCCTTTCTAGGGTTTCCTTGCCATGGGAGAGGGGGGCGACCAATGAAATGATCAGGCAGTGGGTTTAAAACAAAAGGAAGTGCTTCTTCTCATGGCCCTTAGTTAACCTGTGGAACGCCAAGCCCTAGAATGTCATGGAGGCAGAAAGGAATTGGCTCTAACACTGAACTGAGAAAAGACTGAAAGAAGTCACAAACTTACTAAAACACGTTTGAACCATCACAAAGTAAATTAACTCAGCTGTAAAGAACTCTATTTTATCAACTGCATCTTATTAGTAAGGAGAAATGTTGGATCCCACCAAATCTCTCGAGTGGTTCATTGAGTTGTGACCTTTATTTGATGCTGGGGTGATCACTCTTATATACAATACATAAACCTGGGACTGGAACTAAGCAATGCGAAGGTCCTGCGAAAGCTATCTTTCCCCTGACGCAGGAAACCCTGGAAATTGCATCTTATGGCATAATCACAGTGTTCCATTTAGAATAGAAATCTGAGATATGGCCTCTGGAACTGTTATCCGGGTTCAGCCATCACAGGGGTTACACAAAGGGGAAAAAAAACGTGCAGAGGGCACACACAGGCTCTGGATTTCCACACCGGCCTGGGGGCCGAAGTATAAAGGGGCTGCACCGCGGATCTCCAAAGCAGAAACCAGAACCCCTTATGAGGTGAGCGCTTCCAGTGGCAGACGCCGCCTCTGGAATTTATAGCACCCTCACCGGCAGGAAGGGGAAAGAGAGATAGAAAGAGAGACAGGAAGGAAGGTGCAGCCTCACCAGTACAAGCCTGGAGGTTGCAGGTAGAGAACTCAATCCTGCGCAGGACAACACTGATTCGTGTCCTGTTCCTGTAACCACCCCCGCAGAGTACGGAGCACTCCGACCAGGCACCCCACTCGCCAGCAGAATCTGAAAGAGAGAGAGAGGGCGTTGGCACATAGACAGTGTACACACATGAACAATACAAACACACACACACACACTGCCATCTAACAGACAGGCACGGAGAGCACTGACGCACAGTGAACACACACATATACAATACGTGTACATGGCACCCTAACAGAGAGAGAGAGAGACTGAAATGGTATCTGCAATCTGCCCGGCAGCTCAGATCCACCTTCAGCCTTAATAATGGCACAGGAGTGCAGCCTTTCTTATCTTGATGGTGCACAAAATGTTTTACTTTCCTATCCCTCACTCTATTGATCCACCAAATCATTTCTGCATCCTTAGGTAAAGATTGACCACAGACTGAAGTTTAATATGAGAAAAACCGAAATTCTCTCTTTCTTCATCCCCTTCCATGCCACTTGCTTCCTCTTCCTCCTCCTTCCTCGAATCACTGTGCCCTTTGCCCCCTCTGGCTGAGGCTCATTACACTTTATCTCACCCCCATGAATCATCTGTAAATCATGCCTCTTCCATCCCTTCCAGCTTTCCTTTCTTACAGGCCCACTCTTAAATGAATCCCTTAATTCCAGCATGCTTCAACTAATGCTACATATTGCTTTTCAGTCCAATCACATACCCTATCCATACTGTCTCTTTAGCTCTGGATTCTCTGCAAGCCACAATACCTTTTATGGGACCATTGTAAGAATAATCCAGAGATCACATTGTACAGGAGCTTTTGAAACCATATACAGGCCCCTTACCCTTCTTCCAATGCCACCTACATGGTTTCAATAGCTTCGTAATGCTATCCCTTCCTGTTCAGCCCCTCAGATATCCCTCCTGCCTTCCCCACCTATCATCTCCTACATGCCAAATCCAGTCTAAGAACGTTCTCCTCTCTAGCCAACATTTGTTAGGAGTTAACTTCTTTATCACCATCCTCACTGCCACATACTATCCTCAGCTCAAGCTTCTTCCACACTCTCATACGTTATACCTTGTCTATCCTGATAAATCATTCTACTTTATCCCATCCTCACTGCCACATACTATCCTCAGCTCAAGCTTTCTTCCACACTCTCATACGTTGTACCTTGTCTATCCTGATAAATCATTCTTCTTTATCCCATCCTCACTGCCACATACTATCCTCAGCTCAAGCTTTCTTCCGCACTCTCATACGTTGCACCTTGTCTATCCTGATAAATCATTCTACTTTATCCCATCCTCACTGCCACATACTATCCTCAGCTCAAGCTTTCTTCCACACTCTCATACGTTGTACCTTGTCTATCCTGATAAATCATTCTTCTTTATCACCATCCTCACTGCCACATACTATCCTCAGCTCAAGCTTTCTTCCGCACTCTCATACGTTGCACCTTGTCTATCCTGATAAATCATTCTTCTTTATCCCATCCTCAGTGCCACATACTATCCTCAGCTCAAGCTTTCTTCCACACTCTCATACGTTGTACCTTGTCTATCCTGATAAATCATTCTACTTTATCCCATCCTCACTGCCACATACTATCCTCAGCTCAAGCTTTCTTCCACACTCTCATACGTTGTACCTTGTCTATCCTGATAAATCATTCTACTTTATCCTGTGCCTGCCCTTCACTTCTGCTCTCCTTAGTTTCCAGATAGTTGATGACTCTGGCCATTAAACTGCCTCCTTGCTGGTGTTCGTGCCAGCAAGGTTAAAGATGCTGTTAAAAGCACCCAACAAATGAAGAGCAGAGGAACTGAGAACGGTAGGGGAAAGGTAGAGAGAGACGGTCGCTGGCACTTACGCCGACAAGGCTGAAGGCTGCAGAACTCAATATCCACATTGGAGCCCACACAGTCAAGGCCTCCAAGGGCAGCGGGGGGGTTCGTCCCAGTACGGTACCGACGACGTGTACCAACATTACAGCTCCTGCTGCAGGAACTCCACAGGGTCCAACTGCTCCAGCCACAATCCACTGCAAGAGAAGGTGAGGGTTACAGCTGGGAAGAGTGCGCACAGCCCTACTCACTGCCAGGGAAGGAGAAACAACGACGGTCGGGAACAGACTGCACAACATCACACTCACTGACAGGGAAAAAGAGAGAGTGACGGCTGAAAGAGACTGCAGAACACAGCTCTCTACAAGACAAAGAAGAGACATCCAGACAGTGGCAGCTGGGAAAGGGATTGTAATAACTGAGTTCCTCTGTTAGGGAGAAGAAAAATGGATACTTGTAACAGGAGATGGGGTATTAAACTATGAGATAATATGCAGAAGTTACAAGGAATCGTAGGTAAAGTCAGAGATCATATAGGATCTGCAGTATTTCAACAGGAAAGGAAAGCAGGTAAACAGATGGGCCTTGCAGGTTTGATCTGCCATCATATTCAATGTTTCTATGTAATAATTGTCCATTCTCAAAACTGACCTCAGTTATTCTTAATCGTAAGAACTTTACAATTCCATATAGCCTGGATTTTACTGAGTACAAGAATTACTAAACTTTTACTTTATGTATATCTCAAACAAGTTATCTCTGCCTTTCTCAATACACATTTCAAAGGATTGGCATTTAAATCTGATTCCATGACAGACTATAATACAGCTTTCACTTTTTGTTACTAAGATTCCTAATCCATGCTGTGGATAATTAGGTCACCTAGATTAGTGGTTCTCAATCTGGTCTTCGAAGTATATTCAGCTGGTTTTCAGGATATCGACAATGAATATCCATGAAATAGATCTGGATACACTGCTTCCATTTCATGCAAATCTATCTCAAGTACATTTATCGTGGATATCCTGAGATCCACACTGGATGGGCGTGTCCCAAGGACTGGGTTGACAACCACTGATCTAGATAGGCTGCCATAATATCAAGACTGGGGTTAATATCTTATCCATTAGTATTTAGAAAGTTGCTGGACCACCATGCAAGCCAAAAAGAAGAAAATGCTGTTTCTTCTCATATTGAGTATCAGGGGAATTTGCCAATATCCTTTTCTCAAATCTAATATATGGATACATTTGTCTTTCCCTATCTGACCAGGAAAATGGAGGTAATAATGCCTCTGTACAAGTCATTGATGACACCTCATCTGCAGTATTGATTGGTCTGATGATTTTATTTCTGAATAGTTCCTTGCTGTCAAATTGTCCAACATACTATTGGTAGAGTGAGGCCCAGAGTCAGGCACCCACCCCACTGCTTTCTGGGTCAACTGGAAGTCAATGCTACCCTCTCAAAGTTCACCAGAAAAGCGTCAGGTTCATCTTCTAATAATGTCTCTAAATGGGTTAATTTTGTGCATACCTTGACAAGAGTGGAACTTCACTTGTAAGCTAGGGTATATCGAATATGATCTCAATCTCTCACTACTAATGCCCTTCTTCATACTTGCATTGTGCTAAACAGAGCATCCTTCTGAATTTCATAAGATGTTTTATGCAGATGGAGGTGTAGTCTAGTGGTTAGCGCAGCTATGAACCAGGGAGAGCAGGGATCAAATCCCATTGTTGCTCCTTATGACCTTGTCCAAGTCACTTTATCCTCCATTGCCTCAGGTACAAATTTAGATTGTGAGCCCTCTGGGGATAGGAACATACCTCCAGTACCTGAATGTAATCTGCTTGGAAGTGCTGAAAAGCAAATTATAAAAAATAATTTGATGTCTAAACATGCCTGGAAATCGTTTCAATCAGACCATTGGCACCCAATACAATTGGAAGTATTGCTGTATCTTTCTACCACATTTTCTTTTAAAATGGTATCGCTTATATATTTCTTTTCTTTAATTTTTGTTATTAAAGATCTTAAATGTGGATCGGTTGTTTTTAACAGCTTTTCTTTGAATATTATTCCTCTATCTTCCAGTTTTTGGTGTTCTTTCCTTGTGAACCTCTTGATTTAAACATAGGATTTGTGGCATAAAAATAGCAGTACATTATCTGCTTTTTGTCTTCAGGGGTTCACATAACTATATTGCTTTCTCTTCAATTTTTTAATTAAATTCTGTTTTTTATCCAGTGCTACAATGGGTCCATGAACATGATCTATAATTGTACCAGGCTTATTATCTTTATCTGAAGAATATGCTCTGTCGCTGCCACCATCATTAAAATTAGTGCTAAGCTAAGGATAGGCACATTTTTATCCTGAGTAATGTGTGGCCAGTATGAATTTTTCTTTTTCTTTTCTGTGATCCTTTAATAGTAGCATTCACCTTGCTGAGATTTAGTTCAGATGTTATGCAAGAAGATCACCACATGAAAGAACTCAGCAAGACTTAGTGAGAGAAATATATTATATTTGATATTTTCTCTCACCTCAGACCTCAACCTCTTCCTCCAGACCCAATTTGATTAAGCTGGTGTTTATATGCCCTAAGCACTGGGATTTATAAGTATGGATTGGCTTGATTCTGCACAACCTAGATTCTTGAGCTATTTGCACATGACTGCAAAAATCAATGCTGCAAAAACTGTTACTTGGCAGAGACAATGAGACATGAGAGGTCTAGAACGGGTAGATGTGAATCGGTTATTTACTCTTTCGGATAGTAGAAAGACTAGGGGGCACTCCATGAAGTTAGCATGGGGCACATTTAAAACTAATCGGAGAAAGTTCTTTTTTACTCAACGCACAATTAAACTCTGGAATTTGTTGCCAGAGAATGTGGTTCGTGCAGTTAGTATAGCTGTGTTTAAAAAAGGATTGGATAAGTTCTTGGAGGAGAAGTCCATTACCTGCTATTAAGTTCACTTAGAGAATAGCCACTGCCATTAGCAATGGTTACATGGAATAGACTTAGTTTTTGGGTACTTGCCAGGTTCTTATGGCCTGGATTGGCCACTGTTGGAAACAGGATGCTGGGCTTGATGGACCCTTGGTCTGACCCAGTATGGCATTTTCTTATGTTCTTATGTTCTTATGGTGATCGATATTCAGCTGCAGAGCAGCTGGTTAAGTTAGCCGGATATAGCTATCTGGCTAAATGGGGATATTCTGTGGTGCGGCTGTGCTGTGGTATCCCTGCCTATCTTAAAGTTAGTTGGATAAGTATATCCAGCCAACTTTAAGACAGTCCTACGGTGCGACCAGAGTTAACTGCAAAAGTTAAGCAGCTAACTAACTCCATTATCTGTCTAAATGGCTTTGAATATTGACCTCATGGAGATTTAATTTTCAAATCTCTATGCATACTTTCTCGTGTGTGCTTTGCACCTGTTCCCATGCGACTTTAAGCTCTGCAGAGAGTTGGAAAATTGCTCTCTATCTGAAGCTGAGGAACGAGAAACTCAAAAGGAATGTGAGAAAATACTTTTTTTATTTAGAGAGTGATGTACACCTGGAACGGACTTTCAACAGATGTTATAGGGGCCAATACAGTGGCAGAATTCAAGCCTGCATGAGATAGGCAAAAAAGAGACTTTAGTGGCAGAGGGAGGGAGAAGATCACAGATCAGGTAAGAGCTGTGTCAACACAATAGGCAGATTCAAATGGGCAGATTGGGTTTCCAAATGTAACAAGAGGTGGAGGCTAGCACTTATATTTAAACAAAATAATATAAAATAAAACTTTTTAACATAAAAGCCCTGGTGACAGTAGAAGTAGCTATCTTTCCCTCAGGTACAGCTTTGAAGCATAGATATCCCTGATTTGACTGCTGGTTCTACGCATAGATATCCCTGATAGACTGCTGGTTCCACGCATAAGAATAAGTATGCAACTGTTGATCTTCATAGAAACTCTCTATATGATATTTGCTCGTTAATGTAACAGTAGTATTTAAACAATGAATAAATCTGTGAATAGTAACTTTATTTAGAAACTGTTTATTAAGAAAATATTTGCAAACATTTGACACACAAGACTCCGATGAGGACATGTATGCCCACATACACACATTTGAGCATGCAAGCATACATACTCTTGAATTTTAAATTGTTTGCGCAAGTGCACGCATATGATTTAAAATACAGCTAGCGCGCATATTTGTGCTAATTTTAAGCAATTACGCAAGCGAACTTCCTATGCATTCACTATCTTCCTTAGGAATTTGTCAGCTTTAATGTGCACAGCAGATTTTAAAACATGCACACGCGAAGGAAATAGCAAGTTTGACCTATTAGTCCACCAGTTTTCCCAGACTATCTCTAGGTCACCCAGACTCCTCTGGTTCTTCGGCCTACCACTCCCCCCAGTTTAGCCAGACCCTTCACCCAGTCGTTTTCGGATTAAAGCCAGTTTTCTGCAGACATCTGGGTGCACAAGCGGCAACCCCAGACATCATGTGATGCCCCCAGGCAGAGGATGCATACCTCATGAGGATCAGGGATTGACATGGTCCTTGGACACTGGCAGCATCGCCAAAACCTGGATGTGGCCATGACAGGGCAAAACAAAAGGACTGAAAGTCAGAACAATGGGAGCAGGCATCGAAGGCAGGCAGGCACCGCCACCATGGTGGGAACTGACCGCGAAAAGGTTCTTACCCAAAACGCCAAAACCCCTGACTGGGGACTCTTTGGGGAGGCACTGAGAGGGAGCCAGCAAGGGACCGGAGAAAAAGGATCGCAAAAAAATGTGAAAAACAAAGTTTTCCACGAGGCAAAAAGCCAAGTTTTTAGAGCTCAATCAAACCACGAGGCTCACAGCTCCGCGGAAAAAAAAGAGACTGAAGAGGGACCCCGCATGGATGCGTGATATAGGGCATGCTGGGCATGCTCAGTGTGGCTAGTCAAAGTTCTAGAAATTTTGACATGTTTTCCGCATCAGGTTCCATCTGATGTCATCCATGTGTGAGGACTACCATCCTGCTTGTCCTCGGAGAACAATCCAACATGTACTGTGAGCATGGAATTTAAAATCCGGATTTATATGCGTAAATGATGGTCCCGCCCTAGAATGCCCTGATGCCCTAACTCCCCCCCTTTTTCCACATGTAGGATTGCTTGCGCATATACATATATGCACGTAATTGGGCCGTTTTAAAATACAAGTTGATTGCGCTCAAACCAGCTACTCGTGTATATGGGCCTTTTCACACAAGCAAGTCTTTTAAAATTCACCCTTAACTGTCTGTTGCGATTCCCGGCCGTGGCAGGACTGCGCCCGGTTCCACTCACCCCCGACACCCGGGTTCTGGACCTGGCCCTTCCTCATTGACAGCAGTAGGCAGCCGCCTATGTGCTCGCGCTCCTGCTTCACTCCTAGGTTCCTCCGGCTGCTCCATGGCTTTCCTCGGTTCCAGTCAGGTCTCCCCACATGTGTCGAGGGGAGACGCCGCCATCACCTAATTTCTGTCTGTTTGCCTTAGGCGTGTGTGTGCGCCTTCCCTGACTTTAAAGGGGCCATGGGGGGAAACCTTCCTGCGGCCCGGGATGATGACGTCCCCAGGCCTTCCTATTTAAGGTAGGCTCTACCACTCGGCCTTTGCCTTGGCAACAGGTATCCACGCTTCCTGTCATGTGCTTAGTTGCTCGTTGTGTTCCTGATTCCTGTTCCTGACCTAGTTCCAGTCTTTGTGTTCCTGTTACTGTTCCAGTCCTTGCGTTCGAGTTCCAGCTCCCTGACTCCTGAGTACCAGTTGGACAGATTCCTTGGCTTTGATCCTCGCTTGTTCCTGTCCACGCTCTGGATGGATTCCTTGGCTCTGACCCGTGCTCAACCTTTGACTTGTCCCCAGCCACCTGCCCTGACTTCAGCTTGAACCTGACCTTGTCTCCAGCCGCCTGCCCTGACTTCAGCCTTGAACCTGACCTTGTCTCCAGCCGCCTGCCCTGACTTCAGCCTTGAACCTGACCTTGTCTTCAGCCATTTGCTCTGACTTCAGCCTTGAGCCTGACCTTGTCTCCAGCCGCCTGCCCTGACTTCAGCCTTGAACCTGACCTTGTCTCCAGCCGCCTGCCCTGACTTCAGCCTTGAACCTGACCTTGTCTCCAGCCGCCTGCCTGACTTCAGCCTTGAACCTGACCTTGTCTTCAGCCATTTGCTCTGACTTCAGCCTTGAGCCTGACCTTGTCTCCAGCCACCTGCCTGACTTCAGCCTTGAACCAGACCTTGTCTTCAGCCATTTGCTCTGACTTCAGCCTTGAACCAGACCTTGTCTCCAGCCATTTGCTCTGACTTCAGCCTAGAACCTGACCTTGTCTCCAGCCGCCTGCCTGACTTCAGCCTTGAACCAGACCTTGTCTTCAGCCATTTGCTCTGACTTCAGCCTAGAACCTGACCTTGTCTCCAGCCGCCTGCCTGACTTCAGCCTTGAACCTGACCTTGTCTTCAGCCATTTGCTCTGACTTCAGCCTTGAACCAGACCTTGTCTCCAGCCGCCTGCCTGACTTCAGCCTTGAACCTGACCTTGTCTTCAGCCATTTGCTCTGACTTCAGCCTTGAGCCTGACCTTGTCTCCAGCCGCCTGCCTGACTTCAGCCTTGAACCTGACCTTGTCTTCAGCCATTTGCTCTGACTTCAGCCTTGAACCAGACCTTGTCTCCAGCCACCTCCCCTGACTTCAGCTCGAACCTGACTCTGCTTCCAGCTGACTACTTTGGACTTGGCCTTTCTTAGGCTACTGCCTTTTAGAGGCCTGGACTTAACGTGTTCCTGACTCCTAGCCTGCTTTAGTCTGTCCGGGCTTCTAGAATCGGGCCCTGTCTTTAACTCAGCTCCATTGGACCCTGTCTCTCCGCTGCTTCCTGGCCCCTTACTTAGGATACTCTCCTCGGGATCAACCATGCGGAGGCCTGCATAAGACCAGCCAGCCCCGGTACCCAAGGGTTCAACCTGCGGGGAACGAGAGGCTGGTAATGGTGAAGCTCCAGTTGGCCTCTGCTTCCCGTTCAGTTCTGCCTCCCGATGGTGGGGACCTGTGGGGGCGTCCCCATGGGTAGTGCTAACACCCCCCTCGGACTAAGGGTCCACCTCCGTAACACTGTCTTTTTGTATTCTCAGAGGATCAGATTATTTCCTTTTTCACCCCAGCATTTACTAGCTCCTTGGGTAGGAAAATAAGCCAAGCTTCCCTACTTTGTAAAGGAAAATTGTTTATTACCTGCTAATTTTCATTCCTGGAATACCACAAATCAGTCCAGACAAGTGTGTTTTGCATCCCTCACAGCAGATGGAGGCAGAGAATAAAAACTCTTCAGGCACTGCTATTTAACCGAGAATGCCACCTGCAGTCCCTCAGTACTGGCCTGCACCCAAGCCAAGATGTTCAAATTAACAAACCCTAACCAAACTAAAGGACAGCAGAGAATACAGTTGGAGCCCCCTATAACTAGGACCTTTTGCATAAAAAAACAAGGAATATATTAGCCTATGAACACTTTCAGTAACTCTGCATATGTCTACATACTGTCTCAACAACATCTAGAAGCGAGGAAGTCTTTCAAAAGAAGGGGATGGGTCTCTGGACTCATCTGTGATACTACAGGAATGAAAATTATCAGGTAAGAACCAATTTTCCTTTCCTGTTCATACCCCAGATCAGTCCACACAAGTGGGATGTACTCAACCTCCTCTACACTGGGTGGGAACCTGAAAGACCCACACGCAGTACACTTTCACCAAATGTGGCCTCTTCCAGAGCCCTAACATCCAAATGGTAATGTTTAATAAAAGTGTGCAATGAGGACCAAGTCACTGCTCAACAAATCTGTGGAAAAATCAATTGATACTCCACCCAGGAGGTTGCCTGCACCCTAGCAGAATGCGTTCACAATACTTCCAGGACCAACAGACATTTACAGATATAGGCCGAAACAATCGCTTCCTTCACCCATCTGCAATCGTACTATTAGATGCTTTGCAGCCTTCTTTGGTCCACTGAATAACACAAAAAGATGGTCTGAGCACCAAAATCCATTGGTCACCTTGAGATACCCCAACAGGACCCGAGCACATCCAAGAGGTGAAACTCCCTTGCATGAGGTAAATCAGACATTAGGTACGGAAAGCCCGGCAATTCCACTGTCTGGCTCAGATGAAAAGCCAACATGACCCTGGGCAAAAAAGAAGGCACCGCTTGCAACGAAACTTCGTCGTCCAAAATCCACAAAAAGGGATCTCTGCACGATAAGACTTGTAGCTCCATAATTCGTCTAGCCGAACACGGAATTCAGGGTAAGCTCCTTCACAGATGCCCTTCTTAACGGTTCAAAAGGAGGCCCCCACAATACTTGAAGAACCACATTAAGATTCCAAGATGGGCAAAGTCTATGAGCTGGAGGATGCAAATGCTTTGCTCCTTTAAGAAAACGTACTATGTCCAGATGAGTCGCCAGCGGCTGTCCTTGCAGCCTACCTCTGAAACAGCTCAAGGCTGCTACTTGGACTTGGAGAGAATTATAGGCTAAACCTTTTATCAAGCCAGCTTGCAAGAAGGCCAAGATCTGGGCAATGTTCACTTGCAAAGGATCAGCGTCATAAGCCCTGCACCAGGACTCAAACATGCTCCAAACTCAGATGTACGCCAAAGAAATAGAAGATCTTCTAGCCTGAAGTAGAGCAGTAATCACCGGCTCTGAATACCTCTTCAAGCAGAAGTGTTGCCTCTCAAAAGCCAGGCCGCTAGACAGAAGTGATCTGCCTGCTCCGAAAAGATGGGCATTTGACGCAGCAATCTCCTCAGGTGGTTTAACCGGACGGGGTTGTTTACCACGAGCTGGACTAAATCCGCGAACCACAGATGGCGTGGCCACTCCAGCGCCACCAGGATCACTCTTCCTGGATGTTGCTCTATGCACTGTAATATTCAGCCTATAAATGGCCACATGAGCAATAAATACAGTAGAAGTCTTACTGGCTACGGCTGAACCAGAGTGTTGATACTTTTGGAGCCAAACTCCATCTGGAAGCTGAAAAACCTGCTCATCTTGCCATGAGATCAACCTGGGGCTCAACCCACCTGCGTCGAATGAGGGCAAAGGCCTCTGCTGACAGCTCCCATTCCCCTGGGTCTAGCTGTTGCCTGCTGAGAAAGTCTGCTTGCACATTGTCCACACCTGCCAGTTCAGGCAGATGACACTCCGCCCTGGCAAAGAGTTCCTAAACTTCCTGAGTATCTAAACAACACCTTGCTGATTGATATAGGCCACTGTGGTCACACTGTCCAAGAATACCCCTGAATCCGCATGCCCTTGAATCTGGGGAAGGAAGACCAGCAATGCCCTGTGCACCACTCTCGTTTCTAGATGGTTGATTTACCAGGACGCCTCCGCTGGTGACCACTGCTCTTGGGCCATTGATCCCTGGCATACCTCTCCCCAACCACTGAGGCTGGCATCTGTGGTCACAATAACCCAGTCCAGAACCTCTAGATCCACTACTTTCTCCAAATTGGGATGCGACAGCTACCACAAGAAACTGGATCTGGATTCCTCCTGGAGCGGCAATGGAAGCTGAAACTCCTCCAGCAACGGATTCCAATGGGACAGGAGTGCCTTCTGAAGAGGTCACATGTGAGCAAAGGCCCATGGCACCAATTCCAGGGTAGAGACTATGGAACCTAGCACTTTACATAATCCCAGTCTTTGGGCACCTCCAGATCCAGCAGCTGAACCACTTGTGACTGCAACTTGACCACGCTCTCTGGGGTAAGAAACACCTTGCCTAACTGGGTGTCAAATCATGCTCTCAGATATTTCAGCAACTGAGACGGCTCCAGGTGACTCTTCACCAGGGGACTCTTATCACCCAGCCTAGGGACCTTAGATGCTCCGTAACCCGTCGAATGGAACAGTAACACTCCATCTCCAACTTCATCCGAATGAGCCAATTGTCCAGGTATGGATGCCCTAGCATCCCTTCCCTTCTGAGGACTGCTTCCACTACCACTATCACCTTCATGAACATTCTTGGTGTGGTTGCCAGCCCAAAGGGAAGCACTCAAAACCAAAAATGTCCTCCTAGTACCATGAAGCAAAGAAACTTTTGATGGTCTGTTTGGATGGAAAGTGGAGATATGCCTCCATTTCATCCAAGAAGGCAAGAAATTCACCCTTGTGTACCACTGCAATCACCATCCTCAATGTCTCCATCCAAAAACCCAGCACCACAAGGCCACATTGACCTTTTGCAGATCCAGCATGGACAAAAGGAACCCTCCTTTTTGGGAACCACGAAGTACAACGAATATCTTCCTCGACCCCGTTCTTCCTGCGGAACCGAGATAATGGCTTCCAAGCACTGCAGCCTTAAAAGAGTGTCCCGCACCACCACCCACTTCATGGGTGAAGCATAATGGGACACCACAAAGGCTTCTTTGATGGGGTGCAAAAATTCTAAGGTGTAGCTATCCCTTATCACTTCCAGCACCCTCTGATCGGAAGTGATTCTGGTCCACTTCTCGTAAAAATGGGACAACCTTACTCTGACAGCTTCCAGGGAGGAGTGGACCAGGCTGCCTTCATTGGATGGATTTCATACCTCTGGAACCCTGTCCGGAGTATCTCTGGCCTGCTCTTGGGTACCTCGAAAGGACTGCTGTCTTCCTGAACCCTGCCTCTGCATGGATCCGGAAGAACTTCTGTTGGAGTGAAATCTTCTCATCTCCTGAAAGCAAGTGTGCGGCACAAAGGTCTTCTTGTTCACTTTCTTATCTTCAAACAATTTGTTCCCTTTAGATTCTGCCAAATGCTTCATCAGCTTCTCCAGATCCTCCCCAGACAACAACTTTCCTTTGAAGGGGAGATTGCAAAGCTGCACTTTTGACCACACATCCGCTGACCAATTATGTAACCACAGGAGTCTTTGAGCAGCTACTTCATACACCATATTCCTGGCTGACGTCTGAACCATATCATACAGGGCATCCGCCACGTATGCCACCCCCGCCTCCAACCGAAACTCCTGGCAGAGGACCCAATATTTTCTCCTGTGCTTTCTGCACCCAGCACAAACAAGTTCTCTGCATTAAGCTAGCACAGACCGCATCTCTAAGGCTCAGAGTTGAAATCTCAGTCTCTTCAGCAAGATATCTAGCTTCCGGTACTGGACATCCTTTAGAGCTTGTGGAACCCTCTACTGAGGCCCCATCACGAGAATGGTTGTCTTCTTTGTCACCACCAACACCGCTGCATCCACCTTCAGAATCTTCCTAAACCCTGAAGTGTTCTCCGGCAAGGGATACAACCTGGCCATCACCCTGGCCACTTTCAGTCCTGCCTCAGGGAAATCCCATTCCCAGTCAATGAACTTCTTCACCTATTTCGGCAACAGGAAAGCCTTTGGCAACCATGCAGACCGTCCAATACCGGGTTTACACCCTCGTTATCTGAATCCTTCTGCGAGACCTTGATCCTCTGTTCTTCCAGAACCTAGGGGATAAGAGGCTGCAACTCCTCCTTATGGAACAATCTCACCACCCTAGGGTCATCCCCTTCCATGAGAGGCTTCTTAGCCAAGCTCTGGGACTTCAGGGTGGCCAACCACTTACCTGCCGCTTCCTTCTAACAGGCCGATACAGTACAGTGTGCTCCGATGGAGCGCACTGTTAGCCTGCTATTGGATGCGCGTTTTCCCTTACCTCTTATTCAGTAAGGGGAGGAAAACGCGCGTCCAACCCGCGGCACCTAATAGCGCCCTCAACATGCAAATGCATGTTGATGGCCCTATTAGGTATGCATGTGGGATACAGAAAGTAAAATGTGCAGCAAAGCCGCACATTTTACTTTCAGAAATTAGCGCCGACCCAAAGGTCGGCGCTAATTTCTTCCAGCGCCGGGAAAGTGCACAGAAAAGCAGTAAAAACTGCTTTTCTGTGCACCCTCCGACTTAATATAATGGCGATATTAAGTCGGAGGTCCCAAAGAGTAAAAAAAGTAAAAAAAAAAAAAAATTTAATTCGGCCCGCGGCTGTCAGGCCGAAAACCGGACGGTCAATTTTGCCGACGTCCGGTTTCTGAGCCCATGGCTGTCAGCGGGCTTGAGAACCAACGCTGGCAAAATTGAGCGTCGGCTGTCAAACCTGCTGACAGCCGCCACTCCTGTCAAAAAGGAGGCGCTAGGGACGCGCTAGTGTCCCTAGCGCCTCCTTTTCTCCGCTTTTACCGCCTCACCTAATTTAAATATAGAATCGCGCGCACTCCGTGTCCAAGACACGTGGAGACAAAATGGCTGCCGTCTCCTTCAACCCCCCCCCCCCTGGGGCCTCCTGGATGGGGCCTGGCGATTGTGTACAACGTCCGCTTGTTGAACCCTCTACCGAGGCCCCATCACCTCCAGAGGCACAGCCAGTGCACAGCAGGGCTGCACTGAGGTGCAATCGCTTCAAACCGCAGGCTCGACAAAGTTTCCTGTACTCTGCGGGAGGCACCATGAAGCCCGACATGCCCCGCAGTTAAAAATAACCCCGAGCGGAAGAAATGAAAATTCTGACACCGCTGCGGGAGCTGTCCCGGCCCCAGATCATGAAAAATCGAGCCACTGAGCCAACTGCTGACCGTCGCTGAAAAATAAAAGCCCGCACAACACTTTTTTTTTCTTAAAGGCACAACTATCAAGCAACCCAGATAGGGAAAAAAGAAAAGGAAGATATACTTTCCTGCTTCTGGATGCTCCCAGCTGGTGCAGACAGCAGGACAGGTGAGAAGGCCTCAGGGTGAGCGAGGGAACCAGGACCCCTGACTTTCCCTTTCCCTGGAAATCAAGGGTCGAACCTTGCCAGGAAATGCCAACCCCTTGCTCAACCAGAGGATTAGCCCACGAAGGAACCTAACACCCCTGGGAACACCAGTCTTCGCTTCTTCCTTTCTTCTTCTCTTTTCCTAACTTCTTTTTTTTTTTTTTTTAAACTAAGTTCAGACTGCAGATTTGCACTTCTACCATCTGCTGGAGACAGAGAAATATTGAGGGACTGCAGGTGTCACTCTCGGTTAAGTAGCAGTGCCTCAGAGGTTTTGTTCTGTGACTCCATCTGCTGGTAGGGATGCAAAACCTACTTGTCTGGACTGATCTGGGTATGAGCAGGAACATTAACATTACCAACATAAGAACATGCCATACTGGGTCAGGCCAAGGGTCCATCAAGCCCAGCATCCTGTCTCCAACAGTGGCCAATCCAAGCCATAAGAGCCTGGCAAGTTCCTAAAAACCAATCTCTAGTCCTTATAGGAAAAACATCTCAAGTCCACTACCAGCCTTCTTTTCACTCTAAAACAGGCTGTATACTGGATCTTATTATTCTCTGATGAGGACTCAACACCTGAACAAAGAATTAGGAGAGCTCGGGAAACACTTTCCTTCCCAGAACTTAACCCCAGGCACAAGTCCTTGGTCAGGCCTGCGACACATTTTTCAAATTCCCACAAAAATGTTAAAACTGTGGAGCAGATGATGAGTTACCTGGACAGGGCTCGGTCCCACATACCATCTCTCCAGATCTGCAGGTACTGAAACGGCAAGAAAAGAGAATAGCTCAGTTCCTTTCTGTCCAAGGAAGGAAACGTTGGTCGGGCTTTCTCAAGAGCACACAACAGCCTTCAAGTGATATCCTGGTGCGGTAATTTGCACATAGGAGAAGACTCTGTGACGCCAGCTTGAAGCAGAAATTAACTTGCAGCTTCCCGCCCAATGCATTTCATATAATCCAAGGAACAAAGCTCATGTAAGTAAACATAATTTCTGTTTTCATTTCCTTCAGATGCCAGACTACACTCGGCTCTGTTATTCCTCCAACCTGCTCTCTTCCCTACTCAGAAAAATCTCTCTCCTCTGCTGCTGCTCCTCCTCCTCCTCAGAAGAAGAATCCCTCCCCCCTCTGACCCTGCTCAAGGGAGTCCCACTTCTACCACTCTCTTTGCTTTGTGTTGCTAATCCCACCCTCTTTACCAGCTCAGGGATATCCCTTTCCCTTGTTTAGAGAAGACCCTCTGACCTACACTCTCTGCATAGGGGCTTCCCTCTGGAGCCCGCATTCCCCCCTGCTCTTCCAGCTCAGGTGTGCCTCACTTTCCCATTTCTCCCTCCTCCCTCTCTTTTCCCTTCTTCAAAGTGTTGGTTTATCCATCACAAATCACTCTGCTTCCCGTGCAGTGGAATGATAACTAACCTCAAGGAGTCTACGACCATGACGCCTATCCTATCTCAGGATGTCAGGAATGTCTAAACACAATATAATCTCACCTGCCAGTAAGCTTCTCAAACACAACTGTAACAGATCTCAGGCGCTGGTGACCTCGCACTCAGAACCTCAGCGCGTGAATTCTCCAGTGTGGCTTATGCCTCCCAGCACAGAACTACTAAACTCTTACCAGTTATTGCAGGCATCCAATGCAGTGGTGTCCCCTGGCTGATAGAGCTCCCCTCGGTGGTAGCACAAGCACTGGCTCGGTGGTACACAGCTGCCATTCTGCAGGAAAAGCCCCTCGGGGCAGTAGCACCCATCATAGCAAGTGGTGGCGCACTCCACGCTGGCGGCTTGGTCCAAGCAGAGCCGGGGACAGGCCCCTCTACCGCTGCGGCACTCCTCTGCCAACTGGAAGATCATATCCTCGGGACACAGTTCTGCAACAAGTGATAACAGTTGTTCTGGATGCCCCATGCCCCATGCTGTCATAATAAAAGATCAAAGCCCAGGTTCCTGATCCTCACAGCTCTGAGAGGCAGAGCTAAGCAGTGCTCTCATGATTTCACCAGAGAACGGCACTAGAACAAGTTCTGCAGGAGCTGTAATCTGCTATCTCAGTTTAGTCTACATGAGAGGGGAAAATGAGGCAACAAAAGGGAGATATGGAAGGCTCCTGCTGGAATGGAAAGATGCACAGCGACCTAGAGGAGAAGCACAAATGGAAAATCTCCAGGCATTCCAGGCACCCTTGACAGCATGGAAATACTGATCTAAAAAGGGGAAATCGTTTACAAGAGGTGGCTTATAGAGGCTTCTGCCTTGTTTAAAAGAGTTGGATCCTGCAGAGAAAGTGCTCACAAGCCCTGGGGAGGGAGTCACAGTCAATTCTGCAACAGCACCACCTAGCGGCTGGATTTAGGACCCACGACTGAAGGATTCTGAAAGGACCCCTGCTGAGTGGCCCCGGCTGGGGCTGCTACTATTATGGTGGGGCTTAAGTGAGTTGCAAAGGGGATATAAAACAAGGTAAAAATTCCTCAGGCACTTGAAAATTAGGGTTCATGGCGCTAGATCCCAGCCCCGATTCTGACCAGGCTGGAAACCCAAAGAAACAAGAGGAAACTGCCAGATCTGCAAAAAAAAAAAAAGAGTACCACAATGATGCCCATGCCAGGGCCAGGTTTTTCAGTGTCCCCTCTGGGTTCTGATAGAGGAAGGCAGGCAGAGCAGGTAAAGGTATAGCACAGCCCCTTGAACCATCTCACTCCGGAGAGGGGGGATGGAAGGCAGGGGCTCCCCCTCTCCTCACTTCCCAGGTTACTGGCTCAGGTGCGAGAGATCCGACCTCAGTGACACCATCTCATCATCTTCAGAGGGTCACGTGTTTACAGTCTCAGAGTGAAGAAATGCAACCCGAAATACAGTATATTGGGGCCTAGGGAAGGCAGAAATTGGCAACCCTCCTACTGGAAAGGAAAGCAATACTTGGGACCTGTGAATTCTTAGGCCGGTTCAGAGTTGGCAGAAATCTCACATCCCTGCCTTCACTCATCAGGGGAGAAGTACAGTACTCTGCGGAACAGGGAGTATTCTGCTTTGGTACAAGATAAGGACATTTGAGTTACAAGGCACTCTGCTCCCCTCATTGTGAGCCATGAAAATGGAAGAGAGAGGCTGGGCATGTAGGTACAAAAAGCAACAAAAGCAATTGACTGCCCATGGCCTGGAAAATTACAGTAAATCTCTCCAGACTTGTGCGATGGCGCCATAGACTAAATAATTCTGAGATGATTATACCAATTTCCAATCAATAATCAGATAGGAAAATTGGTTCTTACCTGCTAATTTTCGTTCCTGTAGTACCACAGATCAGTCCACACAGTGGGTTGAGCCTCCTGTCCAGCAGATGGAGACAGAGAAAGTCAGCTCTGCAGTGGGACCCGAGGCATGAGACTTCTTTTGGGTCATCCAAGCTCAAAGTGGAGTGACTAGACAACCAGTATCACCCCAGACAGGCAGCAGGTACTAGGAATGAGGAGTCCCAGACTGTACACTCAAGGGGAAAAATCCCCCCTGGGACCCAGTAAGAGCTATGAGACAGGTCTGTCTCATTTGGTCACAAAACTTTGAATTCCTTTGAAAACTTTTTGTTTTGGGTTTTTTTAATTGAAATAACTAATACTTGCTTGATCCAGGAACCAACCCAGAAGGAGGAAAGGAAAAGAAATCACCACAGAGAAAAGAACAGACAATGCTAGGGAACCACAGGTTCAACTGCCTTCATCTGCTGCAGACAGAGAAATACTGAAGGGATGCAGGGGTGGCACTCTCCTGATATAGGATACCCTTTCAGTTTTTCTCTGTCTCCATCTGCTGGACAGGAGGCTCAACCCACTGTCTGGACTGATCCATGTACGAACAGGGAGCAGGGTTGTTAAGTCGCAGGATATGGGCATAGCTAATCTACTAACATGTTACTATAATACAGAAACTTGGAATAATGAGATGATAATAGGTAAATTTGTGATTTGTCTCTCTACATAATATGGAGCACAAAGAGGAACGCAGCTTTTGGGCTTTTTATTGTTTGCTTTGCCTTTCTGTATCTGTGCTTCTGCTAAATGGCCTTTGCTGCAACTGACAAGATTCCAGGAAGACTGTCTCCTTGTGATATCCGAGGAAGAAAAGGGGCCTGTCAAGTGGAATCAGAGATTCAGGGATTTACATTTACACTCAGGCATCGGAGAGGCGACATCGGTGGCATTCTCTCACTTTTATAGCGCTGCCTCTTACCGTCTCAAGAGTGGCGGGATCTTAGGAAGAGTGACACACTCTCTCACCTTTACAGGGCTGCGTGTTGCAGTCTCGGGTTTGGATCAGCGGGCCTTTGCAGTCCAGTCCTCCGTGGGATGGGTTTGGGCTAGAACAGGTCCGGTTACGGGTCTGGACGCCAGAATCGCAGGCCGCTGAGCACTCGGACCACGGCATCCAGGGAGTCCAGCCTCCTTCCACTGAGAGAGGAAGGGAAGGGAGAAGAGAGGGCGAGAGGAAAGAGAAATGGAGAGAGAAAGAGAGAGGAGTGTGGCGAGAACCAAGCGGATGCAGCGAGGCGGGGAGAGGGAAAGCACAGAAAGAAAATGAAATGGAGGAGTGTGGAGGGAAGGAGAGACATAAAAGAAAGGGAAAAACATGAAAGAAAGGGTAAAAAGAGAGAGGGGGACAGGAGCGAGGGAAAGAGGGAAGGGGAAAAGAGAGCGTAAGAATGGTGAGAGATGCAAAAGACAACAAGGAAGGGTAATGAAGCAGGAGAGAGAGTGAGAGAGAGAATCATGAAAGCATTAGATTGCAGACATGGATACACACAGAGGCACAAAATAAAATGATAAATAAATACCATAAAGCCCATCTTTTCTGTCCAGTTTATCCTTCCTACTGTGGTACTGCAGAGGGCACCCTGCCTCTGGCTTTATATTCACTTCCACGCCATTAATGGTCCTCTGGATTTATCCCAGACAGTATTTGCCCCCACACCTCCTCGGGGAGGCTGTTCCATGTATCCATCACACTTTCCGTAAGAAATATTTCCTTATGTTACCCCTCAGTCTGCCCTCCCTTGAAACCGCATGCTTTGACCTTTTTTTTTTTTTTTGTACATGAAATAATGCATACATTCTCTGGGTACTTCTGATGGGATGTAACATCTCTATTTGCCTGGCGGACTGCAAAACAGGGAAGCCAGGGCTCAAATCCTGCTGCCGTGCCTTGTGATTGTGGGAAAGTCACTTCACCCCCCCAGTGCCTCAGGTACCCCCCTAGACTGTAAGCCCAGCAGGGTTAGGGGAATACCTACAGTACCTGAATATAATCTGTTTTGAAGTGCCTGAAAGGCGAAATATAAATCAAATAAATAAGATAGGCAGCTACGATACAATCAAAAGGGGGGCACAGGGCTCATGAACAGAGGAATGGACGATAATGAACTGAAGTCCAACGGCGCTTGAATGCCAATCGTTCTCAAGAGTTCTATTACAAACTTTCCCCAACTAAGTCTATTCCTCTGAGACTTGTTAATGGCAACCTACTGGAATCCATTCTTAAATCTCCAAGATTTAAGAGCATGAAGCTTTAAGACTAGGAGCTCATAATTCAGCAGTGATATTCAGCAGCAGAAGAGTGGACTGAATATCTGATAAAATCTAACCACACAGAACTTGTGCAAGGAATAGGCACTGCCTCCACTATATGCAAATCTGCTCCCGCTCTATGCAAATCTATCTCATGCATCCATAAACTGCTATAATGTTAATTAATAAGCAATAGTAGATTGTGTTTTGTCTAATGTTTGGGTACTTGCCAGTTACTTGTGACTTGGATTGGCCACTGTTGGAAACAGGATATTGGGCTTGATGGACCCTTGGTCTGACCCAGTATGGCATATCTTATGTTTTTATGTATATTCATTGTGGATATCCTGAATACCAGGCCTGTTGTGGCTCTTGAGGACTGGAGTTGGGCATCCCTAACAAACAGTATTGTGTCCTGTGGCCAAATGTGCACTAGAGCATCGATACCAGTTGCTTGAGGATCCCTTCTGCGACTCTAAAACCAGTGTATCTTTACATTTATGGTGCTTGCTATCAAATCTAAGCATGGTTGACCCCCGTCAGGAAACAATTAGCTGAAAGACTTCGTTTGTCAGCTCCCATTCTCCTGGATCCACAGCATGACTGAGATAATCTTCTTGGACATTGTCATCGCCTGCTATATAAGACGACAATAGATCTTGAAGGTGTTGTTCTGTCCACAGTAGAAGAATATCCATTTCCAGAAAAACCTGTTGACTGTAAGTTTCCATCTAGTGATTTATATATGCTATCCCATGGCGTTGTCCGACATTGCCCTCACTGCTTGCCTGATTATCCAGTCTGCAAATCTTAGAAGTCCCAACCAAATCACTTGAGCCTCTAGGTGATTAATGGACCAGCTCGTCTCCTAGGAAGACCACTGCCCCTGAGTCACCAGCTCCTGGCAGTGAACTAACCAACCTTTAAGACTTGCATCTGGGGTCACCACCATCCACACTGGGGCTGCTAACTCCATCCCCTTGGCCACATGTCCTCTCT
Source organism: Rhinatrema bivittatum (assembly GCF_901001135.1). Lineage (NCBI taxonomy): Eukaryota > Metazoa > Chordata > Amphibia > Gymnophiona > Rhinatrematidae > Rhinatrema > Rhinatrema bivittatum. Next base: position 52,005,310 of record NC_042616.1, on the reverse strand, counting down.
GCATCCACCAGAGCAACTCCTCCTTCACCACTTCTGGAAGAGACAACCTCACAGTGTACTCGGGGGACTGAGAGTTCCATCGAGAGAGCAAGGTCCTTTAAAGAAGGTGCATGTGTGCTCTGGCCCATGAAACCAATTCCACAGTCGCCTCCATGGAACCTAGATTCTGCAGGTAATACTACACTGATGGGCAGTTTGCAGATAGTAAAACTCAAATTTGACCTCCATAGCTTTTGGATTCGCTGTTCTGGCAGAAATATCTTGCCCTGAGGCATATTAAAGCAGGCTCCAAGATACACCAGATTCTGAGAGAGTAGTAGATTGCTCTTGGACAGACTGACCACCCATCCCATTTTTGCAAGATGCAGAGAGACTGAGAGACTCTCTTCTCTGGATTTGGCTCTGATCAACCAATCATCCAAATACAAGTGAACCATAATGCCTTCCCTGCGTAAAGTTGCCACCATCATCACCATCATCTTCAAAAATGTCCTTAGTGCTGTTGCCAGACCAAATAGCAACACCTGAAACTAGTAATGTACCTGAGAACTGAGAGGCGCAAAAATCACTGATGTTCTTTCCAGATCGGGATGTGAAGGTATGCTTCTGTCAGATCCAGAGAGGCGAGAAACTCCCCTTTCTGCACTGCCATGATCACCGACCATAAGGTTTCCATTCTGAAATGAGTCACCCACAAAGATTAATTGACCTGCTTCAGATCAAAGATCGGTCGAAACAAACCTTCCGTTTTGGGAACTACAAAATAAATGGAATAGCGTCCTGTTGCCTCTTGACCCTTCCATACTGGAATCACAACCTTTAACACACTCAGTAGCTGCATGGTGGCTTTCTTTTCAGTGGAATGACACAGAGACACCATAAAAGCATCTGAAACCAGATGCACGAATTCTAGGGCACACCCGTACCTGATGAGGTTGAGAACCTACTGATAGAAAAATTGGTTCTTATCTGCTAATTTTCATTTCTGTAGTACCTCATATCAGTCCCGACAAGTCTGTTTTGCATCCCTACCAGCAGATAGAGGCAGAGAATTAAACACTTTTCAGGCATTGCTACTTAACCGAGTGCCACCTGCAGTCCCTCAGTATCGACCTGCATCCAAGCCAATGTAGAGCCAACTATAATCTCAAATAACAATCTCCCTCCTAGGGTGAACATGTAAGATAGGTTAGAGCCCCCCTTAACTGGAGAACTCACATCCAAGGCCACAGAAAACTAACTTTTCATAGTTCCTAGAACACAACTATATACAGCTCTAAATTCTGCTGAAAATATTACTCACAATTATGCTGTCTTTCAGAAAACAAAATGAGGAGATGGGTCTCTGGACTGATCTGTGATACTAAAAGAATGAAAAATGGCAGGTAAGAACCAATTTTCCTTTCTTGTTCATACCCCAGATCAGTCCAGACAAGTGGAATCCACCCAATTTCCCCTACACTGGGCGGGACACTGAAAGACCCATTCTCAAAACACTCTCACAAAAAGTAATCTCCTCAGGTGCTCTTACATCTAAATGATAATGCTTGGTGAAAGTGTGTAAAGTCGATCAAGTGGCCACCCTAGGAATCTCCCATGGTGACACCAACTGACACTCAGCCCAAGAGGTCGCCTCCATTCTGGTTGAGTACACCTGCAACCCCATTGTAAGCGTCAATCCATTCCAAAGATAAGTTGAAAATATAGTCTCTTTTAACCAATGAGCTATGGGGCTTTAGAAGTCTTGGTTACCTTCTTTGTGCCACTGATCTGGACATAAAGATGATCCAACTGCAAAAAGGAATTCATCTTTTGGTCATCAATGTTACAACGTTATTGTTAAATTTTGAACTTATGTACACTGTTCCAAGTTTCATAACCTTGTTCTATGTAATGCCTTTTGGCAATTTTCATGTTCTGTTTCAATGTAAACCGATGTGATCTTTATTTCATATAGGAACACCGGTATATAAAAATCTAAAAATAAATAAATAAATAAATCACCTCAAGATAACACAACAGCATCTGCTGAATGTCCAGACAGTGAAGATCCTTTGCTAACCATCCTTCCCACTCCAAACTCGGGAACGCGGGAAGTTCCACCAACTGCTGTTTTTTAAAAAAAAATCTTTACTGCTACTGGCAAAGTCTGACTAAAGGGCCCTGACTCTCACACACCCCTGCCGCTGATACTCATGAGGGGAGTGAGGGGCAGAGTGGAGGAATGGAGGGGAAGGGAGGAAGAGAGGGGCCTCCAGAAAGAACACTCAGGCAGAGAAATCAGGCAGAAATGGGGAATCAAAGCTGCCTTACACTCCTGGAAGCAGATTCAGCCCTCCCCTGAGGGACAGGCATCGGCCTTCACCTCTAGGATTCCCCCTGCATTGAGTTTACCATTACTGGGTTCAGCTCCACTGAGGGAGGAAGGCTGACCTATCACTTCAGGAGTACCCAGGCCTGACCAATCCTGGCAGGCCTACGTCCCCAGCACGTTAATCATGTCTGCCATCTGCTGGAGACAGAGAATACTGGCAGGCTGATGTCAGTGTAAGGGTGTATGAAGGTGACATCAGTGAGTCTGTTAATCTCTTTCTCCATCTACTGGTTGGCATGCATAACCCAGTTAAGTGGACCGGCCTGCCTGGATGAAGAAGAAACTCAATTTAACCCATACTAAGGCCTAAGTTGCTCTACAGAAATAACTTGGTACCTGACAGCAACTGGAGAAGCTTCAGCTAGAGGAAAAATCCAAAGGGGGCTACAGGGGTGGCAGAGCTGTGAGGCCCAAGGGGAGACTTCACTCAATCAGTAAAAAAATAGGAGCCTACACCAAAGAAAGTTTGTTCCAAAAGAGAGAGAGAGAATTTATAAAAAGTGCACAAAGTAAAGTACAAGCAAACGGCAGGTACATAACAGAACCATCCTGGAAATCACAAGAGAAAATCCTTTAACAGGTTCTAAACAGTTGAAAAAACTCCAGTAATTACAATTCTTTCACTTGCTAAGCCCAAGGTCTTTGGACAAAGTTCTCTTTTCTGCTTCCCCTTGAAAGTCTTCTAGTCTCCTCCAGACCAAAAGTAGAACACAGTTTCACATTTCTCTTCTTCACCCTTCTCCGACTGTTGGCTTTCCCAGGCAGGGTGGTGTCTCCTTAAACCCTGGGGTCTTTATCCTCCTGGCTGGCTGGCATCCAGTCAGTACTGACAGGAAGATCCCTTTGCTCTCCCAGCAAGCCTCAGATGTCCGCACCCCAGCCCTGTAGTCTGCGAGGCTGCAGCACAGGACCCCCCTCCGCTCTTACCAAGGCTTCACAAAACCTCCGTGCCAAACCTCAACACAACCTCTGAGAACCCTTGAACAGGATCCCCCTCAGCCTCTCTCTCTTTTCTAGTCCTTATTCTCCCCTAAAACTCCCCTTGTGCCTCAGGGGAAGTTCTTTTATACCAAACCAGAAAAACCCCTCCCCTTAGGGGGAAAGAACCTCCCACAGATGACTCTTATTCACACCTCCCTGAACTGTACATGAACCTTCCCTGCTGGAAAAATCTTAGAGCCGAGAACAGAGGATACACTCTAGTGGTCTGCCAGGGGCCCACACAAAGAGCAAAGCAAACCAATAAAGACAGCTGGAAATTAAAAAAAAAAATAATAATGCACAGGAAGAGAAAACAAGAGCCCCTGGGAGGAGCTCAGGAAGAGGGAGGGACCAAACTCCACTCTTCAGCAAGCGCTGACAACCATGGGGGTACCAGAACAGGCTGGAGAGGAGGCAACCAGAGTTCAGGTTAGAGAGAGACTGGAGCGGCAGAGGACAGAATCCTGAAGGATGAATGTGCGGCATCCGGACTTGAGAGTGTGGCACCCAAGACATAAGGAGCCCAAAGAAAGCCCAGGCTTAAGAGATCCTGCGTGGGGTCCCGCCCGAGAGCTATACATAGCAGGAAATGGAAACGGGGAAACGAAAGACCAACAGAGGTCGATAATGCTGCCAACAGCAGCATCTGCATTGTGTCCAGAGGTGGTCCGAAAGGGCCAAAGGAGTAGCCTGATGGCAACCTCATGCTATTATTGAACATCTGCTTGGATGAGACAGAAATACAACTTATTATTAGACTTCTCTCTTGGGATCTTAACCTCACAACTTGAGACAAAACCGTAAGACTGAATAGAGCAGGTGGACCTCATTATATTTCCTGCATTCTTAGAGGTTGCAAAGCTCGGAGCCTCTGATGTTTTTTTGCTTCTCCTACCTGGACAGAGTGAAGTGTCACATGTTTCCTCTTGCACAGCTTCCCCCTCGCACATGGGTGAAACCCCCAGCGTGCTGTTACAGTAACGGAACCTCTTCCTCAGCCCCACCCGCTCCACGTCGTAGAAACAGGTTGTGGAGCAGGGTGACCAGGCGCTCCAGTCGCTCCAAAGGTTAGCAGGTTCTGCGCATCAGGAGGCAAAGAGAGAGAGAGAGAGAAAGAGAGAAAGAGCCCACGGTGAAAAGGGTACATCTACCTTGTTACCTGCAGCAAAATTCCTGCCCCAACACATCCCAGTCTCTTTATATTGGGGGTACAGTGATGGTGTTCTGTGTTCCAAGAATCTGGACATTAATCTTCCAGCCCAGGGTCTATCCCAAGCGAGTGACTCTGGGAAAGTAAGCAGAACACAGGGTCTATGCCCATTTGTGACAACCTCTAGGACTGTAAACCACTGGACATGGGTTATATCTCTTGGACTGTAACCAGAGAGTCTAACTTTATCCCAATTGTTAAAACGTCTGACTATATAAGCAGGAGACCATGGTTCTATCCCCAGTGATTAGAAGGCCTGGGGGCTGTAGCCAGGGACCATGGGTTCTATCCCCAGTGATTAGAAGGCCTGGGGGCTGTAGCCAGAGGACATGGGTTGTATCCCCAGTGGTTAGAAGGCCTGGGGGCTGTAGCCAGAGGACATGGGTTGTATCCCCAGTGGTTAGAAGGCCTGGGGGCTGTAGCCAGAGGACATGGGTTGTATCCCCAGTGGTTAGAAGGCCTGGGGGCTGTAGCCAGAGGACATGGGTTGTATCCCCAGTGGTTAGAAGGCCTGGGGGCTGTAGCCAGAGGACATGGGTTGTATCCCCAGTGGTTAGAAGGCCTGGGGGCTGTAGCCAGAGGACATGGGTTGTATCCCCATTGGTTAGAAGGCCTGGGGGCTGTAGCCAGAGGACATGGGTTGTATCCCCAGTGGTTAGAAGGCCTGGGGGCTGTAGCCAGAGGACATGGGCTGTATCCCCAGTGGTTAGAAGGCCTGGGGGCTGTAGCCAGAGGACATGGGTTGTATCCCCAGTGGTTAGAAGGCCTGGGGGCTGTAGCCAGAGGACATGGGTTGCATCCCCAGTGGTTAGAAGGCCTGGCGGCTGTAACCAGGGTCTAGTTTTTATCCCCAGGTGTCTGAACCCCTGAATATGTAACCAGGGGACCCTGGCTCAACACTCAGCTGCTAGAACACCTGGGGCTATAATCGGGGGGACCTGGGATCTGTGTCAGCTGTTAGAGGACATAGGACCCTTTACTGGATGACAGCAGGTATAACAGTCCTAAGCCCCCAATATGGGATAAAATGAAATGTCACCTTTACTGTGACATTTACTGTGACATTTACTGTGACATTCATCCAGGCCTTCACTTAACCTACAGTTCCAGCAATTCCTCACTAATTCAGACACTGACTCCTACCTAAACTCTCTGACAAGTGTAGCCTATACACTTATGCCTCTTCTCATCATATTATTGTATTATCTAATTTGTTCAGTTATGCCTTCTATCGCTCCGGCTATCCTAGCCCTCCAGGTTAATACCCCTTGTTATATGTAACTTTCATTTCTTGTTATATGGTTGACTTTGTTATTCCCCTCATGTTATCTGTAAACCGATCTGATATGAATTTTCTTTCATGAAGGTCGGTATATAAAAATGTTAAATAAATAAATAAATCCCAATTAGCTCTTAGCTGTACTGTGAGAGTTTATGAACAGAGGGTCTTCTTTTAAGAATGTATCCCTTTCTTTTTATTTTCATAATATTATTGTTATCTAATATTACTGTTACCCCGTTACTTTACATATTCCTATGCAATGTTATCTAATATTACCTTTCCAAGCTATTATATGGTTTAAACTCAGTTCCCTGTAAAGCTCTTGTTACTCTACATTCTCGTTCAATGTAAACCGATATGATGTTCCCAACGAATGTCAGTCTATAAAAATATTAAATAAATAAATACTACTCTTACTGCTGCTGTTATTAATCGTATAACTGCAACCGCTAATGCTGTTATTACTAGTACCGAATAGTAACAGTAGATGACAGCAGAAAAAGATCAACCAGCCCATCCAGTCTGACTGGTTATTCCTGTCCAAACTATGCCAAGAATATATCCCGTTTGCCAGCTTGTAAGATCTCTCTTTTTTTTTTATCCAGGAGAATTTGTGTCATCCTCCTCATCTGTACTCCCTCATCTCGGGTAGATGAGCATACAAAATTCCCCACCCAGTTCACACCCAGCACCCCCACCCCCTTTCCCATAACTAACCACAAGGCCCCGCAACAATCCAAGCAGCCACCAACAGCCTGGCCATTGCCCAAATACCTGGCCTCCTAAGTCGCCTGCGTAGCTTATCATACAAATGGCGCTAAGTGAGTGCCTGCATTTCCACTCCAGCTTGTAGTTATTACGGTACCTGCGGCCAGCCAGACAGACCTGGCTGTATAGTTGCCTGCGTTTCCGTTAGGACTTCCAACATTTCATATTATCCACTCTGCCACTCATTTTGACAGCCTCAACAGTCATTGTTGAATCATTCCCGTAGGGTATCTTCACCCTTAAATATGTGCTGCTAGGTTGTGCTTCTGCTGTCTCTTAGCCTTTTTTGCAATTAACCCAGGCCTTCTAAAAGTCTGTTACCATTTAAGCCTCCACCACCCGCTCTGGGATGTTATTCCACGCATCCATCATGCCTTCCAGGAAGAAATGTTCCCTGATGTTACTCCTGAGTCGACAGCCTCAAAGCCCATCTCACGATTCTAGTTCTAGAACAGAGGTGAGGAAACGGGGGGAGGGGGCGTGCCCCCGAGGAGTGATACGAATGATGCCGAAGGGGACACGCTGGCTGCCCTAGCAAGGAAGATAAAAACGGATGTGCTGTCGAATCTTGGCATCATGAAGGCACTGCAAGCTCAGGAGGGACAGAGCTGCCTCGACTTAGCCATGCTTCTCTTTCGGGGGGTGGGGCCAGGGAGAGGAGCTGCTTCCCCTATGGCGGGTCCGGGCAGGAAGCTGCTTATTCCGTGGCAGAACTGAACACAGGAGCAGCCATTTGCGGTGTTCCACAACCCAGGAAGAGCTGCCCACCCTCCGGCCTCAGCCTGGGAGGAGTTCCTGCTGCTGCTGCCAGGTCCCTACCCAGGGAGAGAGATCGCAGCTGTTGCCTGCCAGGGGAAAAGAAAGTGGTGAGGTAGGGGAGGGAAATGGACAGAGAAAATAAGGAGGGGGAGGGGAGAGAGAGAGAAGGTGGGGAAGTAAAGGAAAATTGGCTCTTACCTGCTAATTTTCGTTCCTGTAGTACCACGGATCAGTCCAGACTCCTGGGTTTTGCCTCCCCTCCAGCAGATGGAGACAGAGAAATACTGACGGACTGTAGGTGGCACCTGAGGGTATAGGGCAGAGTCGGTCAAAACTTCTCTGGCTCCATCTGCTGGAGGGGAGGCAAAAACCCAGGAGTCTTGGCTGATCCAGGTACGAACAGGGAAGAACAAAGGCCAAAAGTGGTGTGTCTATGCCTCTCTCTGTGTGTCTGAGTGTGCTGTGTCTGTCTGTCTGTGTCTATCTTTTTTCTGGGTGTTGTCTGTCTTTTTTTTTTTTTTTGTCAAGATGTGGTATGTCTGTGTCTCTATGCCTGTCTGGGTACCAGGTATCTGTATCTTTCTGTGTCTGTCTGGGTGTGGGTTGTCTGTGAACATGAGTTCTTTCAGCAACTTTAAGAGAAAAAAAGGGAGCTTTAAACTACTGGCTGGCAGCGTGGCTGCTTAGTGGGTACTAGATAGGTAGATAGATAGATAGATAGATAGATAGATGAAGTAACGCATCTTGGGGGGCCCCAACCAATTGAATGAATGGCTCAAAATGTTTGCTTCCTTCTTTCTACTGTCTATCCCCATGCACCCAGCGGTAGTCACTGCCTTTTCATACTGTAACTACCTGCATGCATTTACATCTGCTAACCTGTGCGGGTGGAGGTCGTTATAAAAATTATGCTATTACGCTTGGATTTCCAAAAATATGCGCATAAATGCAAACCCTTCCAAAACCCCACTCCCGGGAGTGCCTCTTTCAGTGCACACAGGGGAATTAAATTTTTAAAAAGCCTCTTCTGCAGGCAAAGCAGAAATAGCTTCAAACATAGACAATAACCTTAAAACCAGCGCGTGTACGCACCCACATATGCACATATGTGGGCGCGTGCACACATGCGATGGAATTTTAAATCGTGCATGCAAGGGTGTGCATATAATATAAAATACGCCTACAGCATGTATGTTTGCTTCTAATTTTAAGCGGTTGCGCAAGGAAACATTATTCGTATATCTTTCCTTAGGACTTGTCAGCTTTTACACATCAAGTGAGCACATTTTAAAACATGCACGTGTGAAGGACATTCCCAGTTTTACCAATTACTCCATCAATTTGCCCAATCTGTCTCTAGGTCATCCAAACTCCTCGGTTCTTCAGCCTGCACACCCCACCAGTATAGCCAGAACCCTCAACCAGTCAGTTTTTGGCTATAACGAGTTTTATTCAGACTTGCACCTGAAAAAGAGCAGCAGTAAATATGCGCAGCTCTCAGCCCTACTGTTGCATTGGAGGTGGACCCTTGGCCTGGCGCAGAGTTGGTACGGCCCTCTGGTCGGACCCAGAGAGCGTCTCCTACCAGGAGGCGGAGCTCACGAGGAGATAGAGGCAAGCTGGAGCTTCGCCAATAACAGTCTGGGGTTTCCGCAGGTTGAGCACTTGTGTACCCGGACCACCTGGACTTAGGTGGCCCTCTGGAGGTCTCTCGGAGAGATGACGGAGTAGTCAGACAGGCGAAGGTCAGGTCTGGAGAAGTCAGCGTGGTCAGGCAGGCAGAGGTCAGGCTTGGAGAGGTTAGCGTAGTCGGACAGGCAGTGGTCAGGTCTGGAGAAGTCAGCGTAGTCAAGCAGGTGGAGGTCAGGCTTGAAGAAGACAGCGTAGTCGGAGAGGCGGAGGTTGGTACCAGGTAGAGATCAAGCAAAGATAATAAGAAGGCACGGGAGCTAGGAAGCGCAGGGCAACAAGGAAAGAGAGTACTTGTTGCAAAGGCAAAGCTCAAATGAGTGCAGGCCCCTTTTGTAGGGCCAAGAAGAACTCCCTCGATGATGTCACTAGGAGGAGCTGAGGAGGCGCGGCCTGGAGAGTGACCATGGTGAGGCTGGAGACGCAGACCCGACGTTGGGGGCGGCTCCGGCCTGAAGAGGAGTTTCAGGTGGCCTCCCGGCCGCAAGAAGAGGAGTCTGGTCAGCGGTCCCTGTCGCAGGAAATCCCGGCATCGGCGGCCCAGCCAAGAGGGAGGAGAGAGAAGGAAGCGGTGGCGATTCCAGACGTGGACTGAGGCAGCGACGGTGGCGGCCGGGTGGCAGGAAGGTGAGAGGCCGCCCGAGGCCCTAGCCATGGGTGGAATTGGAAAAGTACCCTCTCTTCAAGGCCCCCCATACGGGGTTTTAGTAGGCTGGGACATGGGGTGTTCGAACCTTCGGGTGTATCGAGGGACAGTCCCACTCTCCTTTGTTGTAGGAGGACTTGAAGACTTTGTACTTCTTCTTCTTTAAAGGACAGGAGGGAAACAAATCCCTTCATGGTTTGTTTGTGCTCCTTTTCTAAGGCCTCGTATTCGATCGTCCTGTGTGCCAGTTGTTCCTTCAAGAGTGGAGAGGTGGTCTTCGAAGGATTCTTATGGAGGAAATCGGAATCGGTCTGAGTTTCCTGAGACCTCCTACTAGGACTCGGGAGGTTAGGCAGCGCAGTGGCCACAACCAAGGCGTGAGGGAAGTTCGCTAGTTCAAGGTCGTTCTCAGCACATTGTTGGCCCCACTGACGAGGCCCAATTGAACTGTGGCTGATGTTTTTGTAGCCATGGCAAGTCTAGTATAACTGGGTTCACGGCTTTGGGAAGGATGTAGAAGGTAATGAGCTCGGTGTGATCGGTTCCCATCCATAGGGTCAAAAGATGTGTAACCTGAGTCACCAATTTGGGAAGTAAGTTTCCATGTATAGAGGCTAGAGCCACTGGTGGGGTCAAAGGACACATGGAAATCCGGTATTGCTTCACGAGGTCTTGCTGGATAAAATTCCCCCCAGCACCAGAATCCACTAGAACCTGGGTGGCGAAGCAGGTAGAGGATTGCTCCAGGGAGGCTGATAGTAGGAGCGAAGATGATGTGGAAGATAGACCAAGGGCTACCGCATCTGTGATTCCTTGGCACAGAGGAGGTTCCTTTTTCTCAGGGCACTGAAGACAAGGGTGACCCTGGTTCCCGCAATACAGGCATACGCTGAGTTGACGAAGACGGGGTTTCTCCTCTTCTGATAGAAGGACACGGGGCCAGTTGCATAGGTTCTTTGGAGCTCTCCGAGAACAGTGGCTGGTTCTCAATGGAGGGAAGTGGGACCCTCCGATAGGTTCTCAAAATAGACCGTTCTTTTGGGCCCTCTCCTGGATTCGTCGGTCCAATTTTCCCATTAAGTCAAATAGACCTTCCAGGGATGCAGGGATCTCCCATGCGGCGAGTTCATCTTTTAGTCGAGGTGCCAGTCCCTCCAGAAAGATGGCATGTAGACTGCTCCCTTGCCAGTTCTGCTCCATGGCCAACGTGTGGAACTCAATTGCATAATTGGTCAAGGAGCGGGTCCCTTGTCTCAGCAGTAACAAGTCAGAACCCATTGTGGGAAGCCTGCCAGGTTCATCAAAAACTTGTTTGAAAACTGACATGAACTATGGAAGACTGGATAGCAGAGGGTCGGAGCGTTCCCACAGCGAGGAAGCCCAGGCCAGGGCCTTGCCATCCAAAAGGGACATGATAAACGTTGTTTTGACTAAGTCGTCCGGGAAAAGCGTAGACTGTAGAGTAAACTGCATCTGACACTGGTTTAAAAACCCCCAGCATTGTTTGGAATCTCCCGAGTAACGAGGTGGTGCTGGTAAAGCGATGACCGCCCAGCCAGGGCTGGGTGCCAGTAGTGCGGGAATCGGGAAAGAAGGTAATGGGACATTTATCCAGGTCAGGAAGTCTTGTTGGGTAGCAAAGCCGTTCACGTCCGCTACCACCTGTTCCAGAGTTGACTGGAGCTTCTGAATGATCCCAGAGTAGGAATCCAGTCATAAGTGCAGACGCTCCACAGAGGAGGACAGGGCCTCAAGGCATTGCTACTGCTCCAGTACCTTGGACGCCAAACCAGGAATGGATGCAGAGCGGAGAACTTCACCGAGTCCATGGCCTTTGCAATCTGTTGCATTGGAGGTGGACCCTTGGCCTGGCGCAGGGTTGGTACGGCCCTCTGGTGGACCCAGAGAGCATCTGCTACCAGGAGGCGGAGCTCACGAGGAGATAGAGGCAAGCTGGAGCTTCACCAATAACAGGCCGGGGTTTCTGCAGGTTGAGCCCTTGGGTACCCAGACCGCCTGGACTTAAGTGGGCCTCTGGAGGTCTCCTGGAGAGATGACGGAGTAGTCAGACAGGCGAAGGTCAGGTCTGGAGAAGTCAGCGTGGTCAGGCAGGCAGAGGTCAGGCTTGGAGAGGTCAGCGTAGTCGGACCGGCAGAGGTCAGGTCTGGAGAAGTCAGCGTTGTCAAGCAGGCGGAGGTCAGGCTTGGAGAAGACAGTGTAGTCAGAGAGGCGGAGGTCGGTACCAGGTAGAGATCAAGCGAAGATAATAAGAAGGCACGGGAGCTAGGAAGCCCAGGGCAACAAGGAACGAGAGTACATGTTGCAAAGGCAAAGCTCAAATGACTGCAGGCCCCTTTTATAGGGCCAAGAAGAACTCCCTCGATGACGTCACTAGGAGGAGCCAGAGGACTGGCCCTTTAAGTGAGCTGAGGAGGTGTGCCTAAGGAGGCTGGACCCTGGAGAGCAACCATGGTGAGGCTGGAGACGCAGACCCGATGTTGGGGGCGGCTCCAGCCAGCCGCAAGGGAGGAGAGAGAAGGAAGCAGTGGCGATTCCAGACCACGGACCAAGGCAGCGACGGTGTCGGCATCTGCTGCATGGTGACGGCGTCGGAGTGCCGGATGGCAGGAAGGTGAGAGGCCGCCCATGGCCGTAGCCACAGGTGGAATCGCAACACCTACGCTTGCTGTGTTCGCCAGATTTAAAATCGGGATTTATGCACGTAAATGTTGGCTTTGCCTCAAAATCCGCCCTTTTCATGCATTCTGTTGCAAGTGTACAAGCACATATGCGCGTAATTTGCTGGTTTTAAAATAAGAGTTGTGCACCCTCAGCCAATATACCCACAATTATGGGTCTTGTTACCCAAACAATTCTTAAAATTTACCCAAATGTTTATTATGGGTACAATATTTTAAAACAAAGGCACCATTCAGTTTTCATCATGTCACAATGCATTAATTACATCAAGATGTTTCATGACATGCTGTTGTCACACATAAATCAGTCAATGAAATGCCAATAGGAGCCAACATGGAGTGGCCTCTCTGGCCCCAAATGATCAGCTAAGATGCCCGAGCAAAGAGGTCCCATGACATCTCAAAGTTATGGACTGCAGGCAGGCTCTGAAAGGGACATGCATGTGACCTACCTGTGACACAGGAGGAATGGCACTGCCGCACATCCCTGGCATCTCCCTCACAGGGAAAGCCACCGTGTGCAGCAGCAGGGTTTGAAGGCGATCTAGAAAGAAAAAAAAAGGTGAATACAGGTAAGAAGACACCAAAAAATATATGAGAAATCTTCACAATACAAGAATGAGTAAAGAACTTAAATGAGAATACAGTGCCATGTGTGATAAGATCATGCCTGAGATTGCCTAAGAATAGGAGAAGGGTTCCTTAGAATAGCTAAATATGGCAAGAGCCTATCTGAGTATGGTGACAGTGCATCAAGTAATATGCGAGCGTGGCAAGAGTACACCCCAGAACACCCGAGTATGGTAAGTATGTATTCAGTAATTCCTGAATGTGTTAAAAGTGCACTAAGTAATACGTGAGTGTGGCAACAGTAAACCCCAAAGTTCCTGAGTATGACAAGTGTGTGCACAATAATATCCAAACGAGATAAGCATGTATTCAGTAATACCGAGTGTTGTAAGACTATACCCCAGAGTATGGTGAGACTACGAACAGTAATACCTGAGTGTGGAAGATTACACCCCAGAACACCTGAGTGTAGTAACAGTGCAGGCAGTAATACCTAAGATTACACCCCAGAACACCTGAGTGAAATAACGGTGCAGGCAGTAATACCTGAGTGTGGTAAAATTACACCCCAGAACACCTGAGTGAAGTAACGGCGCAGGCAGTAATACCTGAGTGTGGTAATATTACACCCCAGAACACCTGAGTGAAGTAACGGCGCAGACAGTAATACCTGAGTGTGGTAAGATTACACCCCAGAACACCTGAGTGAAGGCAGTAATACCTGAGTATGGTAAGATTACACCCCAGAACACCTGAGTGAAGTAACGGTGCAGGCAGTAATACCTGAGTGTGGTAAGATTACACCCCAGAACACCTGAGTGAAGTAACGGCGCAGACAGTAATACCTGAGTGTGGTAAGATTACACCCCAGAACACCTGAGTGTAGTAACGGCACAGGCAGTAATACCTGAGCGTTGTAAGATTACACTCCAGAACACCTGAGTGAAGTAACGGTGCAGGCAGTAATACCTGAGTGTGGTAATATTACACCCCAGAACCCCTGAGTGAAGTAACGGGGCAGGCAGTAATACCTGAGTGTGGTAATATTACACCCCAGAACACCTGAGTGAAGTAACGATGCAGGCAGAAATAGCTGAGTGTGGTAATATTACACCACAGAACACCTGAGTGAAGTAACGTTGCAGGCAGTAATACCTGAGTGTGGTAAGATTACACCCCAGAACACCTGAGTGAAGTAACGGTGCAGGCAGTAATACCTGAGTGTGGTAATATTACACCCCAGAACACCTGAGTGAAGTAACGGTGCAGGCAGATATACCTGAGTGTGGTAAGAGAGTGCTACTAAAAGACTTTGTTTTTTCACAGTTCATAGTCAAAGGAAGTGGTTCATAGTCAAAGGAAGTGGTGTAGGGGTACATGCATGCACTAGTGTAGTACAAGGCCAGCAAGAATGGACAAGCAGAGTGAAGAAGTGTAAAAGGAGAGAGCTGTTTTGCACACCACTAAAAAATAAAGTGCAGCCAGTTATTGTACAGATGCAACGTGCAAGCTTCAGTTACTGAATATGAACTGAGGATGTCTTGTCAGACACCTGTATTGTGGTCTCTACGGGTTAGATTTTGAAGAGGATGTAGCTGGCTAACCGAGGGGCTAGCCAGCTAGAAATGGAGTGAAAATCTACCTCCGTTATATCTGACCACTCAAAAAATAGGCTTTCCAGGAGGCGAGACGATACCAAGTAAGTTGGGGGGAATATACGCACATATGCTTGATTATAACATTTTCCAATAATCGTGCACATTTTCCAGTGCAGAAGTCTATCTGCAGAAAAAGATGAGGCAGGATTCTTTGTGCCCATGTAGGATTTAGCAAATTTTCAAAGACAAATTACCTGAGTACAAACCTTATGCGGATATAAAAGCATCCGTGTGTATCTTGCGCCTGGCGCAAACAACCATCCGCTACACTCAAAGCTACTTACAACAACACCTTGCACGCATACCGTCATGCAATTACCCAGGCCAAGCGTGATTTCCACGCAGCTAAGATCCATGACTACCAATTTAATGCAACTGCCTTATTCACATACGTATCAGAACTCACCGACCAAAACACACCTACCCTCAACGAAACCATCTCCAACAAAAGATGCGAAGAACTAGCTCTCTACTTCAAAAACAAAGTCGACAATATCCTACTTCGCTTCCCAGCCAACGTCACCCCCCTCACCCCCATCCCTAATGACAAAAAGATCACCCTTAGAGAATTTGACCTCACCACCAACATAGAAGTAGAAGCTATCCTAAAAAAGATGAAACCTGCCACACACCCCTCAGACACCATTCCCTCAAAAACCCTTCTCTCTATTACCCCCGCCATCACCAAACCTATTAAGGACCTAATCAACTGCTCCATTACCGCAGGTAGTGTCCCAAACCCACTCAAACTGGCCATAGTTAAACCCCTCCTGAAGAAATCCACCCTTGACCCCACAGACCCGGCCAATTACTGTCCGATTTCCAATCTTCCTTTCTTATCCAAAGTCCTAGAGAGGGTTATTAACAAACAACTGACGGACTTTTTAGAAGACCACAATGTCCTCCACACTAAACAGTTCGGTTTTCGTAAAGCCCGAAGCACCGAAACCCTACTACTGGCCATGACAGATACCACACTCAAAGGTATGGATCACGGAAACTCGTACCTCCTCGCCCTATTAGACATCTCAGCTGCCTATGATACAGTCAACCATCAAATACTAATGGCCCGCCTAGCAGAAATAGGCATCGCAGGTACAGCTCTATCATGGCTCTCCTCCTACCTCACAAACAGAGAATACGTAGTAAAAATCGACAAGCATGAATCCTCACGCATACCTATCACTCAGGGTGTACCCCAAGGCTCATCCCTATCCTCCACCCTCTTTAATATTTACCTCCTACCCCTATGCCACCTCCTCTCCGACCTAGGCCTGAATTTCTTCCTATATGCAGATGATGTGCAGATTCTCATACCGTTTCAAGAATCCATAAGCGAATCCTTGCAACGCTGGGAATCCTGCCTCACCACCATAAGCGCCTTGTTATCTGAACTCCATCTAGCTTTAAACACTTCTAAAACAGAATTACTTATCATCTCCAACCAACCTGAACGTTTCACCATCCCCATGCAACAGAACACTCCTCAAAATACTACCACAACCCTCTCTCAGACCCAGTCTGTAAGAGACCTGGGCGTCTTCATAGATCAGCACCTAAGTTTTAAACCCCACATCAAAACTCTTCTTAAGGGGGGTTTCTATAAACTTAACATCCTAAAAAAACTCAAACCCCTCCTCCACACCAATGATTTCCGCACAGTCATACAGACCACCATGCTCACAAAATTAGAGTATTGCAACTCCCTGCTACTAGGACTCCCCGCCACCACCATCAAACCCCTTCAGATTCTACAAAACTCCATGGCCAGAGTCATAACCGGTACGCGCAAAAGAGACCACATCACCCCCATACTAAAGGACCTACATTGGTTGCCCATCTCCTTCCGCTCACAATACAAAACCCTCACCATCCTTCACAACACCCTACATAAACACAATCACACCTGGCTCGATGAAATGCCTCATTACCGCTCCTCCAACCGCCCCACAAGAACAACCCATACAGGTACTCTCCACATCCCATCCCTCAAAACAGCACACTCAACTCATACCAGAGGGAGAGCCTTCTCTGTCGCTGGCCCCACCCTCTGGAACTCCCTCCCCACCCTCCTACGCCAAGAGACATCCTTTCACAAATTTAAGAAAGGAGTCAAGACATGGCTTTTCCGACAGGCCTACCCCGACACAAACCAAATTTAATATCCCCTTTAGCCCCCTTGCTCTACCTTATACTCCTTGCTCCCCCCCTTTCCCAGGTCCTTCCTCTGAAGAAAACCTTTTACCACCCACCACCAACTTCAACTTTTCCATAATCCTACCTAGTTAAGCGATTCCATGTACATTAGCCATCTGTACATGGTATCCCTCTTTTCTGCCTTTCTCTCCCCTCATTTCTTCAAACAAGCCTTTCTCCCCCTCCCTTCCTTTTCCCACTTTCTCTCCCCTTTCTTTCCTCAATCTATACCTTTCTTTTCCCTTACTTATCCCCCTTTTCCTACCCTTCCTACCTTCTACCCCTTACCCTCTCCCCCCCCTCGCCCTACCCCCCTGCCTACCCTTCTTTCAAACCTACACTCTTCGTTTTCCTTTAACATTATTTATTTTGTTGTATTTTGCTTTTGGTTTTTCTGTTTGTTGCTTCTCGTTTTAGTAACATCCTATTGTTTCAATGTCATACTGTTATATTGTTATTTTGTTATACTGTATTTTCCCAATTGAGTTCTATGTAAACCGGCATGATGTGTTTCACGAATGTCGGTAAATAAAAGTTAATAAATAAATAAATAAATAAATAAATATCTTGCCATAGGCGTCTTTAACGAAAATTGCACCCTTTATCTACAAGTGTGTTACGTAAAGCAATGCATCTTAGTAATAAACTGTTTATAGATAAAGTATTAAAGATAAAGAAAGGAAATTACAGTTGGGAATGTGTCCATACCGAAATCTCTCCTGGATCCCTGAGCCACAGCTTCTGTCACAAGGGGTCCAGTGTGACCACGTGGACCAGGCGCAGTTCACCGGGCAGAGGGAGTCATCACACGTGACCTTCCCATCCTGGCACACGCTGTGGAGAGTAAGGTCAGGGGTCAGTAAGACTCAGCAAATTTGCAGCCCCCTCCCCTTCACAGGCAGCTCTGTTCCCAGCAAGAAGGCGAAGAGCCACCTTCCCGGGGCTCAGAAAATTCCCCATCCATGCAATCTTCAGATGTGCTGAGTAGAAGGTTTGAACAGGCAGCGTATATGATCTGAGATGTATAGATGTGGTGCATTCAGTATGTACACAAGGAGTGATGATGTGGCTATGGGACTTTTTGGCAGGCACAGGAAAATTGGTTCTTACCTGCTAATTTTCATTCCTGTAGTACCACAGATCATTCCAGACTCCTGGGTTTTGCCTCCCTTCCAGCAGATGAAGACAGAGAAAGTTTCACCGACACTGCCATATAACTTAGTGTGCCAACTGCAGTCTTTCAGTATTGACCTGTATCCAAGCCAAGATAGTAGTAATGCCAATACCAACAACAACATAATATTCTCCTGAACGAGCAGTGGGAAGTGGAAACTTAAAGCAGATAAACTTGCTCACATCAAAAACGTGCAGGACTAACAAAATATGTGCCATTCTTCAGAATAATTACAATAACAGATCGAGCAGACTCTGCAAACCCTTTCACCCCAACTGGGTGAGACTCTGGACTAATCTGTGGTACTACAGGAACGAAAATTAGCAGATAAGAACCAATTTTCCTTTCCCTGTATGTACCCAGATCAGTCCAGACTCCTGGGATGTACCAAAGCTTCCCTATCAGGGACTGAGAGAGTCTCGCTTGAAGCATACTTTCACCAAAACCCATGGTCTCTGGGGCCTGGACATCCAAACGATAATGCCTGGCGATAGTCTACAAAGATTTCCAAGTAGCCGTCCTACAAATCTCTTGCAGAAAAACTTGCTGACACTCGGCCCAGGAGGCCGCCTGGGAATGGGTAGAATGAGCTCTTAACCCCTCCAGGATAGGACAACCTGTTGCGACCCTTGCTACTCGATGTCCTCAATCCGCCCTCTTTACCTCTGTGGCGACTCCCTCCGGGTCTGATGGATGGCTGGCTGCCGCAGCGTCTCCATGCCGTCTCCCTCCGGTGTCCCCAGACCGGCTCGACGTTGCAGATCCGCCATGTTGCCTGAAGATCTAGGGCGCGCGCGCACGCGCTCTGATTGAAGTACCAGCAAGGACGCGGACCTCAGGGGCGTCCCCCTGAGATGACGTCATCCGCTTCCAATATTTAAAGGTCTCTATTTCACTATCTGATTGAGTTAGCATGGGAAGGGTTTCGATATCCTAAGCTACTCTGCCTCCTCGGACTTACCAGAGGTAATCGCTCCTCAGGGGCCTCGCTCTCTCTTTACCTTTCAGATTACAGATAGGAAGCGGTACTCGCTCCTCGAGGGCCCATGTTCCTGGACACTCTGACGATTCTCTACTGCCTGGAAGCTATCGCTGGTACAAACAATTGTGAGTTACCATCGCTCTCTCAGAGCTTTCCCTGGAACCAGGTACTCGCTCCCCGAGGGCCTAAACCTTTCCAGCTCCTGAGCTTCCTTGAGACCTTATGTGAGTTTTGTCATCTAGTTCTGTTCATAAACTCTGTCTACTCTGCCTACTCACTTTCTACAGTTTCTCTACAGCTCAGCCATCCTGGATCGCTGTTCCAGTACCTGAGGGACTTCAGCCCTGCCAGGCAAATCAGCTCACTACTGCCACCTCTGGTGGTTTCAAAAACCTGTTTAATAAAAGAACTAATGTGTGTCTGTCTTCATACTCAAGCCTAGCCGGTGGTCCCTCTCGGGATATCCTTCTGGGGGGCGTGGTCATCTGCCACCGGCCCAGGGATCCACCTACAACTATATCAGATCCTGAACAGATTGCTAACTATCAGGTCGATACAGTAACGTTGAGTTAAAGATTCCCGGTCTGTAACGTGCTGGGAGCGCACAATACAGACGAGTAAGGCCATCCAGCGATACAGTCTCCAGTTTCACGCATCCTTAGCGCTTCCTAAACCCTTTCCTAAACCCTTTCCACACCCAGCATGTAAATTAACGAAAAAGCTGTATAATGAAGGAATTAGCTATTCCCCTGCGATACTGTAACGGGCGCTGATATTATCTCCTCCGTAACCCGCTGTTCTGCCGCGGCCTTAACCTGCTAGTTTACCGCCTCCCCCTAGTAGGAGTTAGTGTAGTGTAGTGTAGGGTAAAAACATTGCTTACCCGCCCTGGTCCCGTCCGGTCTCCTGCAGCCCCGTCCGGTCCCCTCCTCCCGAAGCAAAAAAAAAAACAAACGAAAAAGTAGCAAGGCTCGGGCCTGCTATGGTAAGTGTAAAAAGTGTAAAAAGTGTTAAAAACAAAAAACCTGTGTGTTATATAAAAAAATAAAACAATTTTAAATACCTGTCGGAGGGCCGTGGGTCCAGGCGGCCGGTGGGCGGCCATCAGCGGCATCCGGTAGTCCCTTCTCCCTTCCTCCCTCCCTCTCCTGCCTGGATGAGCGCCAAAATCGCACGGGCGGGTCGGCAGCGGGATCCAGGAGCGGCGGGTAGGCAGCAGCGGGGTCCGGGGGGGCAGCGGCAGCGGGGTCCGGGGGGGCAGCGGCAGCAGGATCCAGGGGTGGCAGCGAGATCCGGGGAGCGAGTAGCGGCAGCGTGTACGATCGGGCAGGCAGGTAGGTGGCAAAATAAAGATGGCCGCCTACACGGGAAAATCGTGCAATTGGCCGCTGAAGACGTGACGTCACGACGTTTGGCGTCACGGGGTGTGATGTCACGTCTTCAGCGGCCAATTGCACGATTTTCCCGTGCAGGCGGCCATCTTTATTTTGCCACCTACCTGCCTGCCCGATCGAACACGCTGCCGCTACTCGCTCCCCGGATCTCGCTGCCACCCCTGGATCCTGCTGCCGCTGCCCCCCCCGGACCCCGCTGCTGCCTACCCACTGCTCCCGGATCCTGCTGCCGCCCCCCCGCCGCCGCCCCCCCCCCCCCCCCCCCCCCCCCGCTGCCGACCCGCCCGTGCGATTTTGGCGCTCATCCAGGCAGGGGAGGGAGGGAGGAAGGGAGAAGGGACTACCGGATGCCGCTGATGGCTGCCCGCCGCCCACCGGCCACCTGGACCCAGGGCCCTCCGACAGGTATTTAAAATTGTTTTATTTTTTTATATAACACACAGGTGTTTTGTTTTTTACACTTTTTACACTTCCTGCTGCCTGTCATTTCAAATGTCATTTGAAATGACAGGTACCAGCGCACCCAGGTTACTGTATAGGCGCTGTTACAGTGCCTATACAGTAAAATGGGTTGCGCAGGCATAACCCTTCCCTAACGCTTCACAGCCGCGGCATGCATTTGCATGCGATTAGAGGAGAGTATCGGGGAGTTAGTGAAGAGAACTGTGGGTGCGGGGAGGAAGGGTGCGCCTGACACTGCCGCACTGTTTTTACCGCGGCCTTACTGTATCGAGCCGTATGTAGCAAGACCATATCTGAGACACTACAAGATTGCTGACTCCTCCTTCTTTAGGAGCCAATATTACAGATTGCTACTCCTAGCAGAAATGCTAACAGAATGCTAACAGATTGCTATCTCCCAGCTTTCTTAATAGAGCATTATAACAGATTGCTAACCCCTATCTGATTGCTCCTCCCATCAGGCATCAGATTAATAACACAACCCTGACAGATGTACACGGAGCCTAGAGCTTTCTTCAACCACTGCGTAATCATGGCTTTTAATGCCTTATGACCTTTTTTGCACCACTCCATAGCACAAAACAAAAAGCTGATCCAACAAACAGAAGCTGTTAGTGACTTTAAGATGGCGCAACAATACACGCTTGGCGTACAAAAGTCGCAATTCTCTCGCATGAGGTGTCGTAGCATCCAAACTTGGAAACGCCGGAAGCTCTACTGACTGACTTAAGTGGAACGATGATGCCATCTTCAGCATAAAAGAAGGAACTGCCCTCAAGGAGACTCCAGAATCCGTAATCTTCAAAAAAGGAACCCTACATGACAAGGCTTGAAGTTCTGAGATCCTTCTAGCAGAACAAATTGCCACCAAGAAATCCACCTTTAAACTGAGATCTTTTATAATAGCCCTTTTAAAAGGCTTGAACGGAGCAGTACACATACTCTTAAGGAGTAAGTTAAGGTTCCAAAAGGGACACAACTTCCGATCCAGAGACGCAAATGTTTTGCCCCTCGGAGAAAATGCACCACATCCAGATGTGCAGCCAGAGCGCCCCATGCACCTTGCCTCGAAGATAACCCAAAGCTGCCACCTGAACTCTGAGGGAATTAAAGACCAAACCCTTCACCAACCCTCTGCAAGAAGGTTAGAATATGTGCTACAAAAGCACACAGAGTCAACTCCCTGCTTCATGCACCAATCCTCAAAAACTCTCTAGACCCTCACATACGCCAAGGAAGTGGAAGACTTTGTAGCCTGCAATAGAGTAGAAATGACATCCTCAGAGTATCCTTTCTCCCTTAAACCTTTCCTCTCAAAAGCCAAGCCGAGAGATAATAAGCTGCCTGATCTAAAAATATGGGACCTTGATGCAGAAGCTTTGGCAGATAAGTGATCTTCTTTGGGCCATACACTGCTAGATTGATCAGATCTGCAAACCAAGGCCTCCGAGGCCTCTCCAAAGCCACCAGAATTATGTCTCCTGGATGAACCTCCACATGCCACAAAATCTTGTCCATCAGCAGCCACAGCAGAAACACATACAGCAGGATGTCCTGAGGACAAGGGAGAACCAAGGCATTGACCACCTCTGCCCCATGCTCTCTTCTGCGACTGAAGAAATGTGGCTCCTTGGCATTGTGCTGAGTTGCCATTAAATCCATACAGGGTCTGCCCCATCTGCAACGGATGAGGCTCATTGCTTCCTCGGACAGCTCCCACTCTCCAGAATCTAGCTGTTGCTGGCTGAGAAAATCTGCTTGTACATTGTCGGTCCTGGCAAAGTGAAAAGCCTCTATCAATGCCAGATGCTGTTTTGCCCAGTGGATCAGCTCCTGAGCTTCCTGCGCCACTGCTCAATTCTTGGTACCACCCTGCTGGTTGATGTATGCCACCATTGTCACATTGTCTGACAAAATCCTGACTGGAAGGCCGCTCAAGAGAGGAAGAAACGCATGCAGTGCCACCCTCCCACTCTTGTCTCTAAGCGACTGATGGACCACAATGCTTCCTCTGCCAACCACTGGCCCTGCACTGGCTGAGCATGGCAGATAGCTCCCCAACTGGAGAGACTGGCATCAGTTTTACCCACTGTTCACTTCAGAATCTCCAAGTCCATCCCATGACACAACCAAGCCACCACAACCAAGCAAGCCACCACAAGAGACTGGACCTGGCTAACTCCGTAAGAGGTAGTGGAAGTTGAAGCTGCTCTGACAACAAATCCCACTGAGAAAGCAACACTGCCTGCAGAGACTTCATATGAGCAATCGTCCAAGGAACAAGCTCCAAAGTGGACACCATGGAACCAAGAACCTGCAAGTAATCCCAGACCCTGGGCACCTGATCCTCCAACAACTTGCAAACTTGTGATTACAATTTGACAATGTGCTCTTCGGTGAGAAAAACATTCCCCACCCTGGTATCAAAACACGCCCCCAGAAACTCCAATACCTGAGAAGGGGAGAGATGACTCTTGGACAAATTCACCACCTATCCTAGGGATCGCAAGTACTGCAGCACCAAGTCCATTGCTTGTCTGCAAAGAACCTCTGACTTCATTCAAATGAGCCATTGTCCAGATATGGGTGTACCAGCACGCTCTCCTTCCTGAGAGTTGCCGCAACCACCACCATCCTCTTGGTGAAAGCCCATGGAGCTGTTGCCAGACCGAACAGAAAGGCACAAAACTGATGGTCAGGTCGGATCCCTATGTGTAAGTATGTCTCGGTCAAATACAGAGACGCCAAGAACTCTCCCTTGTGCACCGAAATCGAGGAACCTTGAGAGCCACGTTCACTTTCTTTAAATCCAAAATTGGGCATAAATTCCCCTCTTTCTTTGGAACCATAAAATAAATGGAATAGCGTCCCATCCCTCGTTCCTCTGGGGGGACAGGAACCATGACTCCCAGCATCTGTAGGTGGTTGATGGTTTGCTGCACCACCCGCCTATTCTCTATGGAAGCGCAAGGAGAAACCATGAACAGGTCCCTTAGCGGATGAGAAAATTCTAAAGCGTAACCTTGTCTTAAAATGTTTAAGAACCCCTGGTCCGACGTGATTTTGGCCCACTCCTCGTAAAAAAGAGTCAACCAAACCCTATAACCGGGACGGAGGACTGGGCTGGCCTTGCTTCATTGTGTGAATTTGGCTCCCATACTGCCCTGGCCAGAGCCATTCCTGTTTGACCTTTGGCCTCGAAAGGACTGGTTCCAGGACTGCTGCATCCCCAAGGCCTGCTTCTGGGCTCCTTCTGAAGTCCTCTCTTGCCAAAACCACCTATTCCCTCGAAACTGTGAACGCAAAGAAAAGGAACCTTTTGCCCCTTTAGGCTTATCCTCAGGTAACTTGTGCACTTTATTCTCTCCAGATGCTTTATCAGCTACTCCAAGTCCTCTCCAAAAAGTAACTTTCCCTTGAAGGGCAACACTCCTAACTGAGACTTGGAAGAAACATCCACCGACCAGTTCCTCAACAAAAGAAGCCTCCTGCGAGTGGCAGATTCCACCACCGCCCCACCGCAGCCTCCGTAGCAGCTGCAAAGGAAAACAAGATGGCCGCCATTCCCACGCTGACCGGGAACAGATCTGCTATCTCCTGCGACTCAGCCAAGGGCCTGCCAGACCTATGCTGTCCTCTGAAGCCACCACGATCAATCCCGAACTGCCCTCTCCCCTAGAGAGGCAGCGGGAACATAGGCCGGTCCGGGAGAGTCGTGTGCATGACTCACCAAACGCAGAGCATTTGTTGTTGCGTGGCCACTGGCCGCCGCAAGCGCAAGTATCGACAGTCGCCTAGGGGAACGAAACCATGAGAGCCCATGGAAGCTGAGCCCCGATCTGGCATCAGCCCCACTCTGCCGCCGAACTACAAGAAATAAAAAAAAAAGTTCTTTTTTTTTCTTCACTTTTTTTCTTTTTAAACTTTAGCAAAAGCAAACAAGAAAAAGCACTTCCCTGCAATGAAGAGTGGCAGCAGGCTCTGCTATCTTTTCTGGAGGAGAAGGAACTGGCTCCACCAGCTATCTGTCTCCGGTGACGAAAGACTGAGCACACTAAGGGTCCCCAACCCCCTGCTCGTCCACCTCAAAACCAGGAGGGATGGCTCTACCAGGATCTACCAACCTCCTGTGAGGAAATCACCAACTTCTCTTCTTTTTTTTTTTAACTAAGTTCAGACTGCAGGTTTTGCACCTCTACCATCTGCTGGAGACAGAGAAATACTGAGGGACTACAGGTGGCACACCAGGTTACATGGCAGTATCAGTGAAACTTTGTCTCCATCTACTGGAATGGGAGGCAAAACCTAGGATTCTGCACTGATCTGGGTACGTACAGGGAATGGCTACGGTCTGCATTTTGATGTGTATATACAGAATATATAGATAGAGAGACAAAGAGAGCCCCCTTTATAACTATGACCTTGAAAAAGGTCAATTTGTGGACCAAAATGTCAGTCTTTATGAAGGAATACATTTCACACCTATGGCTTCTTGGTATGCAAGCCCATTCTTTATTATTTGAGGATCTGATATTTATTTGGAAAATGTATATGCTGCTTAGCCATAGCTCTCAGCCCATGATACAAAGCAAAAGGGGCCGAGCACAGGGATCCTGTGCAAAAGGCAGGATGTTCAAGGCTGAGACTATTCCCTGAGGAGTGAGCTGGCCAGAACACAGGAGCTGCACTGGATCAATCACTCACCAGCGCCGGCAGCCATCCCTGCTGAAGATCTCCCCTGGGAGGCGCTGCTCATCTTGTGAATAGCAATGACACTGACTGATGTTCACACAGCGTCCATCCTGCAGGTACAGCCCTGGGTGGCATCGACAACCTGCAATACCCAAGAAATAATGACAGCACTTCAGCATCCCCATCCAAAAGAAAGGAGACATGACTGGGAATATCCCTGGGGACCACAGGTATGGCCAGAAGCCCTGAGGATCTCTGTGGAGAATGCAGGCGTGGCTGGAGGGGCCTGAGAATTTCCCTGGGCCACACAGACATGACCGGGGCTCTCAGCAAGAGGAGATAATGTGGAACATTTAAATCTGCTCACAAATATTTCATGGGTTCAGCTAGAAATTTAGCTTTTAGAAACTCTGCAATGATGGGTCCTATTTCAGAAGAGATCACACAGCTCCTGGATATGCCCTGAGGTGAGTCAGAGTTGATTGAGATCTTCCCACAGTGACATGGCTCACAGCCTGTGAGAACTGAATTCTAAAGACACATGAAAGATTCCTGCTGTGCAGATGCAGGTACACAGGGTCACTAATTTTATCTCCAGGGGCTCTTCCAGTCCTCACTGGGGTCACAGAGAGGAGCTTTAGGCATTTTACTATTACAAGCAGAGGATGCATGAAAGAGGCAGGACATGGGATGATTATCGGGTGCTCACCTTCCACACAGCGCACACTGCAGATGCTCTCTGCATTCAGCTCCCGGCACATTGGGGGACATGGGGACAGCTGGGCCCTCTCACAGTCTTCAGCCTGAATGTACATCATCTCAGGGCCACAGTCTGTGAGAGGAGAGGGAAGAAAACAAGAGACATGAGAACAGGCACCAGCTGCCTGCAAACAGTCATGCACACACACACACACACATGGCTGTATACACACCAACACACCCACATTTATACACACACACATACATATATACACGTGTCCTACTCATGAATCACTCCCCATTACCAATCTTGGCTCACTCCGCATCTCCATCCTTGAATCTCTCTCTGGATCCTCCCCCCCAACCACTCCCCACTCACACCCCTAAATCACTTCCCACCCCAATGCCAAACCACTTTAAACTCTGCCCCATCTCAGTCTCCGCCCACACCGTGAATGACTTTTCCACTTCCAACCCAAATCACTGCCCACTCCTGCTCCAAACTGCTCCCCATCCCATCCCAAACCACCTTCCGCCTGTTAGCTTTTACTGTTGCTCTCCTACATTAACTGGTTACCCTTTTGGTCATCTCTTCTAAGTTTAACAGTCTCCAGTTTTTGTCTTTTCTGTAGCTTGTGGATTTTTGCAGCCCAGTTACACACTTTTTAGCACTAGCGCTCATTTTGCAAACTGTTGACTACATTCCCTATCCCCTCCCCTGAATCACTCCCCATCGCAAACCACTCTCCATTCCACCACCCCCCCCCCCCCGAATCCCTTTCCACTTCCAGTACTAATCACTTCTCAAACTATCCGCCATGAAAAACACTGAATCATTTTCCACTCCCACCCAAAACCACTAAATTAGTCCTCACTCCAATCCCAATGACTCCCCATCCCCACCAAAAAACCAGTCTCCATCCAAAACACTGAATCGCTCCCCATCCCTGCCCATTCCCCAGACAAACCATTGACATACTCAGCATCCCGGCCCCTCACCACTCCTCTTCTCTGCCCCAAATACGCCTCCTTCCCTACTCATCCTCAGCACAAATCACTCCCCAAACCACTGAATCACTCTCCACTCCCACCCTAAACTATCCGAGCGATCTCCCGGGACTCCCACTGGACCACCAGGTACTTGTAAAAAGTTTTGGGGGGGTTTGGGATGGTGGGGGAAGCTAAGGGATCAGTTTTAAAGGGTCGGGGTGGGTTTAGGGCTTGTTTATGTGTGCCGTTTTTCCTGCCCTCCCCCAAAACGATAAAAGAACCCCACAAACAATTTTGTGGGGTTTTCCTATTGGTTTCGGGGAGCCCCTGATTTCTGACAACTTTGAAAATATCGTACGATATTTTCAATCGTCAGCAGCACGATTCACATCCCTAGTAAATTATTCCTCAAACCCATCAATAAATCATTCCTACCTCCATCCCAAACCACTCATCATCCAAGCAACTAAACCACTCCTCATCCCACCAAACACAGTCCCCACATCCACCCCAAATCATTTCCCAAATCACTCCCACCCCTGCCCCTTAATCACTCCTCATTGTCCCTGAATTGCTCCCTATCCTCTGCCCCCAAATCAACCTCCCAAGTCCCACTATCAAACCTCATTCCATTGCATCCCTGGATCCTTCCCCGCCTCCAGCAGAGGCGTTCCCCCAACTAAACCCCTCACCTCTAGAGTCTCCACAGGGCTGCAGGTTGCAGGGCTCAGTTTGGACAGAGTCTCCGGGACAGGGCAGGCCCCCATTCTTAGGCGGAGGGTCTTCACAGCCCCTGCCGCGAGTTCTTACTCCTCCTCTGCATTCAGCATCGCAGGCTGACCACTCACCCCAGTGTGCCCAGGCACCATTCACTGATGGGAAACACCAAATGCGTGAATCACACCGTGCAGATAACCCAGACACCATCGCTGCTGGGACACGGAAAGCGTGTGTGAATAATACAGCGTGCAGACACCACGCATATTAACATCGGGATCAACTTTCAAAAAATGCTCCGTGCCGAAATTAGGTGCCAGAATATAGGAAGATTATCAAACACATTCAGGGACCTAAGATTTCAAAATAAAATTCACCTAAAATTTAGGTACCTAAGACGCAGTGTCCTGAACTTAGGAGTCCAATTCACTGGCCTAGATTTAGATTCCTATGTTAGGTGCCTAGGGTTGAAAATCAGTGCTAAGCCCTTAACCTTTTTTTCTCTGTCTTAATCTGCCCCCATAGCTGCCCACTTTTTGAGGTGCTCAGCCCTAGTCAGCTTTCACAGAGCTTGATTTAGGTGCCCAGCTCCCAAAGGTAGGTACATAAACCCTTGGGAAACTGACCCCATTGTATACCGCAGCTAGGCCGTTGCAGAAAGGTGCATTCAGCTGAATGCACCATTCTGTAGGCAAAGCTTGATGCCAATGCAGCAAGGAGTTTTATAGAAACATAGAAATGACCACAGAAGAAGACCAAATGGCCCATCCAGTCTGCCCAGCAAGCTTTCACACTTTTGTTTTCTCATACTTATCTTGGCCCTTAGTAACATTTTGGTTCTATTTCCCTTCCACCCCTGCCATTAATGTAGAGAGCAGTGTTGGAACTGCATCTAAGTGAAAACAGCTTAATTAGTTAGGGGTATTAACCGCCGCAATAAGCAAATGGGAGAACCGCTTTGCGCCCGCGCATGGAAATCCCATGATATCTGACTTATGCAGCTGCCATACAGCAGAGGAATAACCAGACAGAGGAGGAATAGCCTAGTGGTTAGAGCAGTGGGCTATGGACCAGGAGACCAGCGTTCAAGTCCTGCTGTCATTCCTTGTGACCTTGGGCAAGTCACTTTAACCTCCATTACCTCAGGTACAAAACTTTAATTGTAAGTCCTCTGGGGACAGGGAAATATTTATAGTACCTGAATGTAAAGTGATGTGATATCTCAGATTGAACATTGGTATATAAAAAAATAATAATAAATCAATACTTATTTATACAGCTGTCTGCTGTGGGTCACCGCAAGTTAGCTGGATAAGTACTTTATCCAGCTAAGTAGAAGTGAACCGTGCCAGATATCTGTATAAGTACTGACTTATGCGGCACATTTTATGCATTTTTTAACTCCTGATGCATTAGCATATTTATTAGCTTACTGTACTGGGAGTTAAAAAAATAATAAGCTTGGGAGGTGGAGGTGAGGAGAAGGCAACATTTACCTGTATGAGGTATCATGTGGCTGAGGAGCGAATCCCGGCCCAGAACGGGGGCCTCTGAAAAATTACCCGGAAGTGACATCAGCGAGGGCGATCGGCCTGGGGCCTATATAAAATCGGCTTAATAACCCAAATAATCTGGAGGTGGAGGTGAGGAGAAGGCAACATTTACCTGTATGAGGTATCCTGTGGGTGAGGAGCGAATCCTGGCCCAGAAGGGGTGCCTCTTAAAAATTACCCGGAAGTGACGTCAGCGAGGGCGATCGGCCTAATAACACGAATAATCCGGAGGTGGAGGTGAAGAGAAGGCAACATTTACTTCTATGAGGTATCCTGTGGGTGAGGAACGAATCCCGGCCCAGAATGGAGGCCTCTGAAAAATTACCCGGAAGTGATGTCAGTGAGGGTGATCGGCCCGGGGCCTAAAAAATTGGCCTAATAGCGGCGCATCGAGCTGCCAGCACTTCGCCCAAGCCGAAGGGGCGCGCACCTTTATTTGAAAAACTTTATCATAATTTGGAAATTAAATGTAACACCTCCACCACTGGTAAGTTATAATAATATTGTTATTTACCTATCTTTATGGTTTCCTCGCTTCTAATCTTCCAGTATAAGAGGATCCAAGAGAATTAAGCCTTATATACTGAAACACATTTTGGAGCTCCTGTTTTCTTAACGAGACTGTATTAAAATGCCTCATAGTGTCAGGAAATGCAGGGCAAAAGAGAAGGCTAGCCCTGGAGTCTCTCTTACCCCTGAAGTATCCGGTCCTATGGATGCCCACATTGTTAGAGGAGGAACAGAATCGGGAGTGCAGTCGCTGAGGCAGGGAGCTTGGGATGGTGCCCACGCTCCGGTGCCTGACTCGGACATCTCGCTTTCCCCGATAACGAGAGAAGCGCCAGCTAACCCTGCTACACTAAGGAACCCAGAGGTGGAACTGGCCCTACTGCATGCCGAAGTTGCTGGCAGTACGGTCCAGGCAGGGAATCCTAGCCCGGGTGGAGGAAGTGAAGACACCGGGAAAATATATCCCGATGAGTTGGCTAGCAGTCCAGCTAGGGGAGAACAGGGATGGACTATTGGATATAGCTCTTCAACCCCTGTGGCTACAAGTTTAACATATACATTACAAAAGCCGGTAGAAATAACCATGGAATCTTTATGGTCAGCAATAGAATGTTTGAGTAACTTGATAGTAAATAAAATTCTTCCTATAAATGGAGTGATAAAAGACCATGAAGTGAGAATGCAGGCAACGGAGAACACTGTTAATAGTGTTCTCTTACAGAATACAGAAATGAAATCATCTGTAAATATTAATAAGATATCTCAAGAGTCTTTGATAAAAGATAACGCAAAAATGTTGAATAAGTTTGAATCTATGGAAAATATGTTGAAGTCTAGGAATCAGAGATTTGTACGTTTTCCTAGACTTTCTAAACATCCAAAAGAGATGTTTAGAAAATACTTGATAGAGATCTTAAAAGTGCCTGTAGAAAGTATCCCACCCGTGGTGAGAACGTCCTATCTACCACAAAGGAAAAAAGATGTAGAAGAGCCAGGAGAAGGCCCAAGAACTGAAAGTAAAATACCAGCTTTAAATGTAACAGAGATGTTGGAGATGTCAGATTCTAGTATAGCTGTAAAAAGTACTTTGATTGTTACATTTGCATTAGAGATAGTCAGAGAATGGATATTCAAATTGTATTTTAAATATCGTTTATATAGTTTTCTCAACTTGCAGGTGAGAATATTTCCTGATGTGTCTAGGATGACACAAAAGAAAAGAAAACAATTTTTACTTTTGAGATCACAGGCCCTACAAATTGGGGCTACTTTTCTATTGAAATTCCCTTGCAAATGCCAACTTAAATATAAAAGGTCAACCTACCTTTTTTTCCTACCATCACAATTAACTCTGTTTCTCTCTGATAAAGCTATATCACAGGGAGCTGAAGAGCTTAATGTCCAAGCTCAACCATGTCCCCATTAGGCTGTGATTATCTCTTACTAGGAAATATTCCTTCTCACAGTATATAGGCTATGTTCTTTCTTCAATAAGTTTAGTCTGAATTAAACTAACTATTTTGTGTGATAGATCTTCTTTTGAAATATAGAGGATCTTTATGAAGTACGGTAAATGTTAAAGAGTTTGATTTTAATGATGGTGTAAAAAAATTTATTTTTTTCTTGTTTACCAAAGCTTCAATGTTCTAATGTCAAGAATAATATCAGTCGCAGAACAGATCGCTGAAAGGCTGCACTTTGTCAGCACATCGTTTAAGCAGACATTGTTATCAGCGCATGGACTGATCGCACACAACTATTTAAACCATTTCGTCAGTTTGCAACCACCTGGAACTCCCTGAAGAAAGAGTTATACTCCGAAACACTGCCGTGTCGGAAGATGCATTCCAGGATTTCACGTACTACTTGCTGACTTGTGGATTGAGATAAGTGCACGCATTAGTTGTCATACATTGCTTGCCTTTGTGATATAGCTCCGAAAGGAGAATTATATGTCCCACGCAACCTATGATTAGACAAGCCCAGTGCTCCATGGGCTTGATAATATAAGCCATAAAGCATATGTGGCAAGATATGACAGTTGCTTGACACCTTTTTTCATAGAGTTCCTTATATTGCTGAATCCTTTCTTTTTGTGAAGAATAATATCTTGGCATGTAAATTTAAAAAGCATATTAAACATAAAATTAAAATAATAATAATAATAATAATAATCTTGCCATTAAAAATGTGTGCTAAAAACCAGCTCACATTTTATTAGCGCCAAGATTATTGCATCAGCCTGACAGTCTGCCCAGTTGCTTGTACTGATTCTATTGCCTCAGACTCTGCATTCAATCTCTGATCTCCCCCTCCGTCTTCCTTCCCCCCTCTCCTGTATTTAACCCAGGTGTGCTTAAAGTCCGTCACCGTTATAGTTTCTGCTTTCTCTCCGGTTGGCTCTGCCAAGTGTCCACCTGAGCTTCCCTCCCTACAACTTCATATCAAGACTCCTTGCTTTAGATAATTTTCTATGGGAAATGCTACATTTTTCAACCCTGCTTGATCTATGAATGTTTCCATCATTTCCCCATCCTCTTCCCCTTCTGTCTTCCAAAAAGTACATTTTTAGCTCCTTCAACCTCTCTCTGCAGGGTTTGTGTTGCAGATCTCGTACCAAATAACCAGTTTACTTAACCCTCCTAGGAACTGAATCTGTAGAAGCACTGAAAACAAATCAATAACTGAGCGGACTCTCCCTTACTTTCATGCTTTCCCCCGGCAGGACTCTGGACTGATCCGTGGTACTACAGGAATGAAAATTATCAGGTAAGAAACTAATTTTCCTTTCTCTGTACGTACCTGGAACAGTCCAGACTCCTAGGATGTATCAGAGCTTTCTTACCTGGGATGGGATCTGGAGAGGCCCGCTCTAAGCACTGCTTCTCAAGAGCCTCCTTCACCCGGTGCCTGAACATCCAGTCTCTAGTGTCTGGCAAAGGTATGCAAAGACTTCCAAGTCGCCGCCCTGCAGATCTCCTGCGGTGAGACCATTTGACACTCCGCCCAAGAAGCCGCCTGCGAACGGGTAGAATGAGCCCAAAGACCAAACAGTACAGGCTTACCACGCAGCAAATATGCCGAGCCTATAGCCTCTTACAACCAGCGCAAAATCGTAGCTTTAGATGCCATATTTCCTCGTTTCGGACCAGCCCACAGCACAAAAAGATGGTCCGTCACACGAAATGTGTTAGTAACTTCCAGATAACGCAACAATGCCCGACGAACATCCAGCTCCATAAGTCTTTAGACATAGGGTCTGACTGGTCCAAAGCGGGAAACGATGGAAGCTCCACTGACTGATTCACATGAAAAGGACACACCATCTTCAGAAGAAAGGAAGGACCATCCACAAGGACACACCAGAAACCGAAATTCTCAGAAATGGCTCCCTACAGGATAGAGCCTGGAGCTCTGATACCCTGCGAGCAGATGTGATAGCGATAAGGAAAATCACCTTTAACGTGAGATCCTTTATTGAAGCCATTTTCAGAGGTTCAAAGGGTGCCGTATACAGAGCTGAGAGAACCAAGTTCAGATTCCAGTAAGGACAAGGGTGCCTGATCAGGGGACGTAAATGCTTTGCCCCCTTTAGGAAATGAGCCACATTGGGGTGAGCAGCCAATGCCATGTCTTGAATGGAACCGTGCAAACAACCAAGAGCTGCCACCTGAACCCTCAGGGAACTACACGATAACCCTTGGCGAGTCCAGATTGTAAGAAACCTAAAATATCCGACACTGAAGACTGAGTAGGAATAATCGCCTGGTCCACGCACCAAGATTCAAAGATTCTCCACACATGGACATACGCAAGATTGGTGGATGTCTTGCGCTATCGGAGAAGTGTTGCCACCACAGCATTCAAATACCCTTTGCTCCTCAGGCTGCGCCTCTCAAAAACCATGCTGCTAGACAAAAGCGATCGACCTCTTCCAGAAGGTCCGGGAGCAGTGGCAACCGCAGGGGACCCGCCACTGCCAGATTGACCAGGTCCGCAAACCAAGACCATCTCGGCCACGAGGGAGCCACGAGGATGACTTCTGCTGGGTGTATCTCCACTCTCCTGAGCAGTTTGCCTATCAGCGACCAAGGAGGGAAGACGTACAACAGCATGTCGGTCGGCCAGGGCAGCACCAGGGCATCTATCCCTTCTGCTCCCGTTTCTCTGCGGTGAGCAAAGAAACGCAGAGCCTTGGCATTCTGAAATATTGTCATGAGATCCATGCGGGCTACACCCCACGTGTCACATATGAGCTGGAAAGCTTCATCTGCGAGTTCCCATTCCCCGGGATCGAGGCGTGCTGACTGAGAAAGTCTGCCTGAACGTTGTCGACTCCTGCTATGTGAGACGCTGCAATACTTACTAAATGCTTTTCCACCCAGCTGATCAGCTGCCAGGCTTCCGTGGCCACTGGCTGGCTCTTGCTTCCCCCTTGGTGATTGATATAAGCCACCATGGTCGCATTGTCGGAAAGAATTCTGACTGACTTCCCCTGGAGGAGAGGGTGGAACGCTTGCAACATTAACCACACTGCCCTGGTTTCCAGACGATTGATTGACCACCGAGATTCTTCCTGGGACCATTGTCCCTGCACCGACTTCCTCAGGCAAACCGCTCCCCATCTGAGAGGCTGGCGTCCGTGGTCACCACTGTCCATTCGGGCACCTCCAGGGAAACTCCTCAGGATAAGTTGTCCAAGATAAGCCACCAATCGAAACTGAAGCACGCCGTATCCGTAAGAGGGAGAGGTAAATTAAACTGTTCAGAGACTGGATTTTAACGTGAAAGCAACGCTGACTGTAAAGGACGCATATGAGCAAAGGCCCAGGGCACCAGCTCCAGGGTGGAAGTCATGGAGCCGAGAACCCGCAAATAATCCTGCACTCTGGGGAGACAGTTGGCCAATAAGTCCCGTACTTGTCCTTGTAGCTTGACAATTCGGTCCAAGGTAAGGAACACTCTCCCCTGTTGAGTGTCGAATAGAGCTCCCAAAAACTCCAAAGACTGAGTGGGCACCAGTCGACTCTTAGCTAAGTTGATCACCCAACCCAGTGATCGCAGGAGTTGAAGCACTTTAAGAATTGCCAACTGGTTAAGCGACTCAGACTTTGCCCGAATTAGCCAGTCATCCAGGTATGGATGCACAAGGATCCCCTCTCTGCGCAGATGAGCCGCCACCACAACCATAAACGTTCTGGGCGCGGTGGCAAGACCGAAGGGCAAAGCTCAAAACTGAAAATGGCGACCCATCACCGAGAACCTCAGAAACTTCTGGTGGTCGGCCCAAATGCCTATGTGAAGATACGCTTCCGTTAGGTCCAGTGACCTCAGAAACTCTCCTTTTCTTACCGAGGCAATGGCTAAACGTAACGTCTCCATGCGAAAACGTGGCACCCTGAGGCAGCGGTTTACATGCTTCAAATCCAGAATGGGTTGGAAGGACCCCTCTTTTTTGGGGACTATGAAGTAAATGAATAACGCTCTTTTCGCTGCTCTGCCTGAGGAACTGGGGTGATGGCACCGAGTTGCAGAATGCATTGCAAGGTATCTTGTACTGCCTGTCTTTCTCTTCGTAACCGCATGGGGAGACCAGAAACTGCTCTGGAAGGCGGTGTGCAAAATATAAAGTGTAGCCTTGATTTATCACAGTAAGGACCCACTGGTCTGACGTCACCTTGACCCATTCCTCATAAAACAGGGACAATCTGCCTCCGACAGCTGGAACCAAGGAATGAGTCGGCATCCCTTCATTGGGAAAACTTGGCCCCAGATGCGGACTGGGTAGCCCCGGTTCTGCCAAAGCGTCGGCCACGAAAGGGCTGAGACCAGGACTATTGGAGACTGGATGCTTGCTGAAAGGAAGAAGCTGGAGCTTTGGACAGATGAAATCTCCTATTCCCTCTGAATCGAGATTGTGAAGAAAAGGAGCCCCTCGACTTGGGCCTAACCTCTGGCAGTCAGTGAACCTTGTTCTCCCCCAGGGATTGAATTATATCCTCGAGGTCCTTGCCAAAAAGCAATTTACCCTTGAAAGGCAAAGACCCCAGCTGAGCCTTAGAGGAAATATCCGCCGACTAGTTTCTTAACCACAGGAGCCGACGAGCGAGACTGCCGACACCATGGATCTGGCCGAAGTCTGTAACAGATCCTAAAGTGCATCCGCACTATAAGCGATCAAAGCTTTCAGACGCCCTGCTTGCTGTGCTTCTGCATTGGAAAGACCAGCATTAGCCTGTAACTGCTGAACCCAGCGAAGGCCCGCTCGTAAGGCAAAACTGCTGCACATAGTTGCCCACACTCCCAGTGCAAAGATTTCAAACATTTTCTTGAGCTGCAGCTCCAACTTTCTATCCACCTTGGGCACCCACAGTATGTCAATTGCTTCCTCCGGAAGAAGATATAGCTTATCCATAGCCTTGCTAACTTTCAATCCCAGATCCGAGGAATCCCATTCTGTATATAGCAAGTGTGTGGCAGAAAAATGAAAAGGAAAGGAAGTAGCCGGGCCCCTCAGACCCAACAACACTGGGTCCATGGCCCCAAGACTGGACTCCTTTGGTGAACCATCTATGCCTAGCTCTCTAAGTATGGCAGGGATAAGCAGAGCCAACTCCTCCCTCCTAAACAGATGGACCACCTTCGGGTCATCTCCTTCCACAATGTGAGAGCCTCGTGCTGAATCCTGTGGATGTTGATCAGGA
Organism: Rhinatrema bivittatum; assembly: GCF_901001135.1. Lineage (NCBI taxonomy): Eukaryota > Metazoa > Chordata > Amphibia > Gymnophiona > Rhinatrematidae > Rhinatrema > Rhinatrema bivittatum. Next base: position 51,968,601 of record NC_042616.1, on the reverse strand, counting down.
TCTGTATCCACCCCCATCGGAGGCTTGCCCTGCGGGTCCTGGTCCCCTGGGTCCGTATCCTGGCCCGTGGAATCAGTATCGGTCTGATGAGCCCCTGTACGCAAAGGGTGTTTAGCTTTGGAGGACCCAGAGACTCCCTTAAACTTAGATCACTTTCGAGAAAGAGACTTAGGACCACTAGAGGAAGTTTTACCCCCAGCCTGCAGCTTCCCTTCCCTCCTGGCTTTAAAAGCCTTATGGAGAAATAAAATAAACTCTGAGGAGGAGGAGGAAGAGGAGGGGGAGTCAGAAGCCCCCTCGGGGCTGTCCTCCGTTGCAGGTGAGAGAGGCTGTAAAGGTTCGCTCCCTCCAGGAAACGCTGGCTGAGGAGAGAGAGGAGGCAGGAGAATCCCCTCCCCCATAGCTGCACAAGTCGCTGATCTAAAAGACTCCAAAATGGCCTCCGTTCCCACGCTCAGCGGGAACGGATCTGTCTCAGCTGATCTTGGTGCACCTAACACTGAAGGAGCTCGGACAGCCTTGCCTTTAACCATTTTTGCGGCCCCCGAGGATCCCTCCCCCCCCCCCCCCCCCGGGAAGACACGCCGAGCACAGTCCCTCCCGAGAAAGACGCGCGCGGGCCGAGCCACATGCGCGGCATGCAGATGAGCGAGGCATCGGGCAGCAGGCCTGAGAAAGCTAAAATTCAATTCTGTAAAAAATAATCATGGTCTGCCCAAGCGCCGAGTCAGGGAGGGAAGAGAGAGCCGCAGCGTTGGTGATACTGATAGAAAATGAAAGAAAATCAAAACTTTTTTTTTTTAAAGACTTGCCCGGCAGTGGTTCATGGTCCTGATCCGATGGGGTGGAGTGAACTGGGCTCCCCGGTGTCACACCCAGAGCTGCCAATTTGGAACAAGAGGGCCCTCGACCCTGTAATGCAGCTGCCTCAACAACCAGCGGGGGATGGTCCCCTCAGGACCTTACAAACCCCCTGGGAGGCTCAGGATAGAAACTGCTCCTTCTTGGTTTTTTTTAAATCAAAGTAAAAACGTTTTACAGACCGAAAACTCTCTAAAACTCACAGAACTCACTACTCTAACTAACTCCAATAAGAAATCAGCACAAACTGTAGGTCTTGCACCTCCACCATCTGCTGGAGACAGAGAAATACTGCCGGACTGTAGGTGGCACCATCCTATATAAGGCAGAGTTTTGTTTTGAAAACTGCTCTGTCTCCATCTGCTGGGGGGGGGGGGGGGGGGAGGAATCCAGGAGTCTGGACTGATCCGGGTACGTATAGGGAACTCTCAAATCAACACTAAGAATCCTGAACCCAAAGTCCCACAACAAGCGGGAGGAAGGTGAATTCACAACAATATTGAAATTCATTCCAAGAAACCAAAGGGAAACAGCTTTGAATCTACTATACTACTTTATATACAACTTATCCTCAGTATGAGTGGACTTCTTGAGTTGGACTCAGTTAGACCAGGGTTAGTGGGAGTTATCGGAAGCCACGATGCAACTCATTCAAGATCGGTGGAGTTCTCCTTTCATAGACTTAATGGTGACTCATCAGAATGCCAAAGCATTTCAATTCTTGTCAGAGATGTCAGCATGAGGCCGAAGGCGTCGAAGCTCTAGTTCTGTCATGGCCACAAGGGGTTCTACTTTATGTGTTTACCCCCTGGCTGCTAGTGGGCAAAGTGTTGCATGCATAGAAAAACATCACGGCGAGGTGATTTTGGGGGGTGGCTCTGGAATGGTCACAGCATCTGTGGTTCGCAGATCTGATCAACCTGGCGGTGGATGGGCCGATTCACTTCGGTCATCTGCAGGGCCTTCTTTGTCAAGGCACCCTTATTTTCAGATCAGCCTGTTCATTTTTGTCTAGCAGCATGGCTTTTGAGAGGCGATGTTTAAGGCATAGGAGTTATCCAGAGACAGTGATTGCTACGTTGTTGCAAGACAGAAGAAAGTCCACTAATATGGCCTACGTACGAGTATGGAAGGTGTTTGAGTCCTGGTGCTCTGCTAACGGCATGTTTGCTATCAGGTCTTCAGTTCCTGACATTTTATCTTTTCTGCAAGAAGGTTTCACTAAAGGCTTGTCTCCCAGCTCTCTTAAAATGCAGGTGGCAGCTCTGTGCTACCTTCGTGACAAGATTGAGGCTTCCACTATTTCAGCTCATCCAGATGTTATTAGGTTGCTTAGAGGAACAAAGAATTTGCGTCCTACGGTCAGAAGAGTTTGTACATCCTGGAATCTTAATCTGGTCCTTCAAGGTTTGTGTGTGGCTCCTTTTGAGCCTCTGCGGAGAGTGACACTGAAAGACTTGACTCTTAAAGTCGTTTTTCTAGTGGCCATATGTTCAGCTAGGAGGAGTTCTGAGTTGCAAGCTCTGTCCTGACAGGACCCATTTCTTCAGATTTCAAATTCAGCAGTTTCATTAAGGTCAGTGCCTTCCTTTTTGCCAAAAGTAGTTTCAGCGTTTCATGTGAACCAGACAATGGAGCTTCAGCCTTTCCAACTGTAGATACCTCCGCTCCACATACGAAGGAGCTCAAGTTGTTAGATGTGAGGCGGGCTTTAATGAATGATTTCAGGAGGTCTGACCACCTCTTTGTTTTGTGGAGCGGCGCGAAAAGAGGTTATAAAGCTTCTAAGGCTACTAATGCGCATTGGTTGAGGGTATGCATGCTCATTCTATGCGTTTGCAGGCAGCCTCCTGGGCTGAGGCTCAGCTTGTGTCTCCTCAGGATATTTGCAGAGCAGAGATTTGGAAGTCACTACATACATTTGCAAGACACTATCTGTTACGACCGCCGGCCACGGCAACCTGCGACCGGGGCTGACTGCCATGGCTGCCGGCCGCGGCGGTCCGCAGCCGGGTCCCAGCTCTTACCCACGGTGTTGGGTCTCTGTTGAGGCTCCTGCAGGTGCAGGGAGCCTCCGACGATGGTCTCCGCACAGCCTGGGCCGCTGCTCAGCTGGCCGCGGGGCTCTGCTTCTTGCGGTGACTCCGCCCCTTTTCCCCTCCTGCACTAGGGCCGCGCACGCGGCTGAAGACAAGATTTAAAGGGGCCACGACAGGAAGTGTCGTGGCTCCCTTCTGAAGCACTTCCTCCAGGTTCCTGTATTTAAAGGCAAGGTCTGCCCCTCAGACCTTGCCTTGCTATTGAGGTTTCGACCTGAGTGTGTTCCTGGCTCCTGGTTCTTGGTTCTTCGTCCTGTTCTTCTTCCCTGCTCCGTGGATTGATTCTTGGCTCCTGACCCTTGGACTGGTGGACGTGTCTTCTCCTGGCTTGACTCTGGTACGACATTGGACCCTTCTCCTGGCTTGACCCCGGTACGGCTTTGGACCCTTCTCCTGCCTTGACCCTGGACTGGATTCGGACCCCGCTGGTATATTGACTCCCGGACCGGTTTGGACTCTTCTTCGTCTTTGTCCTCAGACTGTCTCGACCTGCTGGAGGCGCCAGCCATCTGGAAACCACGACCTGCAGGAGGCGCCTGCATCCAGACTTTCTACAGTCTTCAGAGGAGTCGCCTAAGTCCCAGCGGCCGGACCCCTTCGGGCTCCTCCTGGGGGGGTCGCGTGCTTCCAGGGTGAAGACTTCTAGCAAATCTCTTCAGTCCAAGAGGCCTCGCCCTTCGACGGTAGTCCGCTACCTCGATACAAGGGTCCACTTCCACAACACTATCGTTTAAATGTCGGAGACACAGGTTCTCCTTCCTTTGGCGAGAGTGTTCTAAAGGCGGGGCTCTCCAGATCCTACCCTGAGTAGGGAACTTTGGTATATCTCAGGAGTCTGGACTGATCCAGGTACATACAGGGAAAGGAAAATTGGTTCTTACCTGCTAATTTTCGTTCCTGTAGTACCACGGATCAGTCCAAAACCCGCCCAATTTGGGGAGGTGGAGAGTTGTCCTCGCAGCTCTTCTTTTTTCTTACGGAAGACAATCTTGTTTGGAATAATTTTGTTCAAGAAGAAATTTTTGATTGGTTTGATGTTACAATTGTTTTTTAATTGCTTGGGTACAGATCAATACTGAGGAATTGCAGGTGGCACTAGGGTTTATAAAGCAGCGTCAGTGAAACTTTCTCTGTCTCTATCTGCTGGCAGAGATGCATAAATCCAGGAGTCTGGACTGATCAGTTGTACTACACGAATGAAAATTAGCAGGTAAGAACCAATTTTTCTACGGCAAGGGTCAATGACTCCTCTTTAGGTTTTCTAACTCTTGCAAAACCAACACTTGAGCCTATACAGTAAGAACAGGAAATGCGGAGGCCAAAAACACAACTAAGAGATCAGAAAAAATGTGAAAAACGTATTTGTTCTGCTTTCTCATGGCTCCTTCTTCCAAGCTCTTCCCTTCCTCACTCTAGAACCCTGAGGCTTGATCTTACCTGGACAGGCCTGCAGAAAGCAGGTGCGGCTGTCAAAGCCCACACTGCTGCAGTCCCCACCGGGCAAACGCTGACGGATAACATCCCGCCGTCGGAAGATCACCCCCAGCCCACAAGACTGGCTGCACTGACTCCATGAAGTCCAGGGAGAGAGAATACAGTCCACTGAAAACAAGATATAAAGTGTTAAATATGAGCCCTGTCCATACACTGTGGGAGCCACACAGAATGAAAACAGAGCACAAGGCAATCACTGGGGCCCTCTCTGTACCCTGTGTCAGATACATGGACTGAAAACAGGACACAGAGCGGTCACTGGGGACCTGTTGTACCCTACATAGGATACTGGTTGAAAACTGTCCAAGTGACCTAGATCAACCACTGAGACAGGATTTTGGGCTCAACAAACCATTGGTCTGAGCCAACATTAGACATCTTATGTTTTTATGTCTCTACTCTGTAGAGACATGTGAACTGAAAACAGGGCACAGGGTAGTCACTGGGACCTTCATACCACAGTTTGTCTCATCGGAGCCATCCTGGCAGTCATGCTGAAGGTCACATCTCCTGTCCAAGTGGATACATTCCCCACTGCCACAGCTGAACTGCTTCCCAGAGCAGGTGCCTGGGCTCAAGGTGGAACCAATCCATGGAGATTCTGTTGCAGTGGGGACTGGAATAGATGTTGAACTTCCTGCAGAAAAAAAGTGACACCATCATACTATGCAAATTATATAACCCAGGAAGACCAAAAGAGAGCACGGGAACCAAATACATGTCCCAAGTTAAGCAAATATCGACCTCATCAGTGACAGAAAGAAAAAAAAATTGTTACATGCTAAAATTGAATAATTGCTGACAAACTATATTGTTAGTGTGTAGGCTCGCAACCTCACCTCAGGTCAGCCAAACAGCTGATAAAAATCCTGGTTTTGACCCATTACATGCTTAAAATTGTAGCTTTATTTTAGACCAGTAATTCCCAACCTTTTTTGTGTCATGGCACACATGGCACATGGTTTACTTCATACTGGTAAATCACAATTTGTGGTTAAAACTGGTATCTCATTCATATGATCATATTCAAGCCATCAAACTTCAAAAGAATATATATACAAATTTTGTAGGACCCTTACTCCTAGAGTCAATGTAATGTACCAGACTCTTCTTGTGGTATCGGGTCCCTTTACTTTGTATTATATAATTTTATCATTTTAAAAATGATATAATACAAAGTAAAGGGTCTAAAATAAAGGTTGGGAATTACTGGTCTAAAGGTTGGGAAGGTTGGGAATTACTGGTCTAAAATAACGCTACATTTTTAAAATGATAAAATGATATAATACAAAGTAAAGGGACATTGACTCTAGGAGTAAGGGTCCTACAAAATTTGTATATATATTCTTTTGAAGTTTGATGGCTTGAATATGATCATATGAATGAGATACCAGTTTTAACCACACATTGTGATTTATTGTTTACAACGAAGGTTACTAGAATACACGGATTGGGGTAGATTTTCAGATGAGCGCGAATAGCCTACTTTTGTTTGCGCTCCAGGCGCAAACAAAAGTACGCTGGATTTTAGTAGATACGCGCGTAGTCGCGCGTATCGGCTAAAATCCTGGATCGGCGCGCGCAAGGCTATCGATTTCGTATAGCCTGCGCGCGCCGAGCCGCGCAGCCTACCCCCGTTCCCTCCTAGGCCGCTCCGAAATCGGAGCGGCCTAGAAGGGAACTTTCCTTTGCCCTCCCCTCACCTTCCCCTCCCTTCCCCTACCTAACCCACCCGCCCGGCCCTGTCTAAACCCCCATCCTACCTTTGTCGGGGGATTTACGCCTCCCGGAGGGAGGCGTAAATCCCCGCGCGCGAGCGGGACTCCTGCGCGCCGGGCCGCGACCTGGGGGCGGGTACGGAGGGCGCGGCCACACCCCCGGACCGCCCGAGCCGTAGCCACGCCCCCGTACCCGCCCCCAAAACGCTGCCGACACGCCCCCGCAACGCCGCGCACTCCGGCCCCGCCCCCCGACACGCCCACTCCGAAAACCCCGGGACTTACGCGAGTCCCGGGGTTCTGCGCGCGCCGGTGAGCCTATGTAAAATAGGCTCACCGGCGCGCAGGGCCCTGCTCGCGTAAATCCGCCCGGTTTTGGGCGGATTTACGCGAGCAGGGCTCTGAAAATCCGCCCCATTGTGTTTAAGGGCTTTTTGTGTGATTACTTCATATTGGCACATCACCTTCCCTCTTCTTCTCTAGCATAATCATTTTCCCTTCCCTTCCCTTCCACCCACCCCCCAGCAGAAATATGTTAAACTCAAGCCTTTTCATTGGTAGCACAAGGTACCAGTAAGTACATTAAATACAGTAGCTATTTACTGTTTCCAGAGGGCTTACAATCGAAGGGGGTCATTTACTAAGCAGCGATAGGCTGTATACTGCCCAGTAAATGGCCTATTGCAGTGACAATGTGAGTTATTTAAAATGCCACTTATTATTCTGCCCTTGGCACCATGAGTATCCTGAGTTGATTAGCATGCAAATGTATGTTAATCTACTCATCACTACCCTAAAACATGCAAATCAAATAATGCAGCTTGCCTCAAACATCGTAAGCAGCGTTCCCTGAATCAGTCCAGACTGCTGGGTTATGCCTCCCTTCCAGCAGATGGAGTCAGAGAAAAGCTGAAAAGCACCCCCTAGATATACCGGTGTGCCACCTGCGATCCTTCAGTATTTCTCTGACTCCAGCAGATGAAGGAAAGCATAACCTGCGGTCCTGTTCCTTGTCAAATTCCATGATGATCCTGTACATTGGGAAAGGTTTGGCATTTGAGATTGTAAGCCCTTTTAGGGGATAGTGTATTACCTATTGTACCTTATTGTAAACCGATGTGATATCTCTTTTTGAAATGAACATCGGTATATAAAAATTGCAAATAAATAAATAAATAAATAAATATCCCTTAGACCTTTGGCTAGATCAATCTTGATTAAAAAAAATATACATATATTTATTTATTTATAGGGTTTTATATACCGTTATTCGGTAGAGCCGTCATAACGGTTTACAAATCTGCAATTATCGTCCAACATATGCAATTATCTTACAATTAAATGGAGTTAACATAGTAGTTGGGAACAGTAGGGTTTTGTGAACAATCAACATATTTTTTTTCTTAGTCGTTGAATAACAGAATATATCTATATAACTAATAATAAATACTGTCAGGAAAGGCAAGTGTACTGATAGCGTCCTGAAGGGCAGGCAAGGCAGGGCAGTGCCCTAATGCCTTTTTACCCGGAGATTATGTCCCTGCCCGGTGAGCTGGGGGGAGTATTTACCGGTGGGCCGGTCACTCTCCCACCTTCTATACAAGCCCAGAGACGATAAAATTCCTCTGGTGGGTGCAAGCTTGTGCTACAAGCCTAGAGATGAAGTGGATTAAAAAAGATATTTGTTTTAAATATCTCTGGGGACAGGCCCCGTCCCAACCTCTTCCCTTTGACTAAAAATGCATTCTTCCTCCTGAGCCCTTGTGGTCTACTTGGAGCAGTCATCGCCCAAAATGGTGCCAGCCAACTGATAACTTGCCTTTGCTCCATCACATGATAAAGGTAACCTGCACCATTTTGGAAAATGGCCGATGCCGGGCCAGAAGTCGGGGGGGAGGGGGGGGGGAGGGCCCCAGCATACCCACCAGATGACCAGGGGATAAGTTCAGGGGGCTCTGGCCTGACACAGTCACTAGAAATAGCCACCCCCTTCCATTGGTTCCCCCTCCTCCTACAAACTCACCGCAGTGTCGCTCATCTGACCCGTCGAGGCAGTCCTCCTGCCCATCGCACACAGTGGTAGCGTCAACACAACCCTGCAGCTCACAAGCAAACTGCTCTTGTGTGCAGAGGATCCTGGGTAATGGAGGCAGACTGCCTGGAGGGGTGGGACTCATTCCTGCAAGACAAAATGGGACAGAAATTTCAGTGAACCTAGCACTGTCACCTAAACTTTGGCGATAGGCCCTGAGTGTAGGGTAGACATTAGAAATTCAAATGTGCAGAAAGTGATGTCTCTTATGGTATAAGAGCCTGTTAGGCATGATGTCTCCCTACTCCCCCCCCCCCCCCCTCCAGGCCTTTTGGCTCCTATGCCTGTCCTCCTTTGCTTCTTTCTTTTCATTATATCTCTCTCTTCACTCTCCCTCCTGTGCTTCTCCCTCTCTGCACTTCTCCTCTCTGGTATCGCTTCCTCACATTTTTTGCCTGTTTCCCCCCATTGCCCATCCCCTTGTACCTTCCTGAAAAGGCTTCTGGGATCTTCAGATGTTTCTTTTTCTTTTCTGTCTTTTCCCTCTGTTTTCTCCCCTCAGCAGTTTCTGCCACTCCCTCCCCTCCTCAGACAAGCCTCGGGGCTGGAGGGACTCCTCTTCTGAGGTACATCCTCGGCACTGCTCATTGCTGTTAGGCACTACCAGGGACGGATTGTGGGAAAATATTGGCGCGGAGGATTTTTCTCCATACTGGCCCATGAGTACCCAATTCCATGCACAATATAATTTACATATATATAATTTACATATATATTTACACACACCTTAAAATTAATAAACAAAGAAATTTCCCAGTCCCATCATTCATACCTGTGAACTGCACAATTCTACAATTAGGCAGGGCCTGAGGCCAGGCATGGAACAAAATTGTAAGACGGCACCAGCAAAAAGTGACCCCCATTTGGCTGGCTCCCTCAACCCTCAAACATCCACGTTCCCAGAGGAGTGGCAGATAGTGTCAGTGATAATATTTAGGATTCCACCAGGCACCTATACTGAGGGGGATGCCCGCCATCATCGGGCACTCTGAAAAACCTCACATTGAAGAGAAAAAGACAAAAAAAAAAAGAAAAATCTTTTTTTTGAAAACTGAGATGAGAACGATGAGAGAGGGACACTGATTGGGAGACCCGCCCCCTCATGACATCATTCCAGCCAGCGTCGAGCCGGTAAACGGCGCCATTCCACCAGGCACCTATACTGAGGGGGATGCCCACCATCAACGGGCACGCTGAAAAACCTCACATTGAAGAGAAAAAGACAAAAAAAAATGAAAAATCTTTTTTTTTGAAAACTGAGAAAAGAACGATGAGAGAGGGACACTGATCGGGAGACACGCCCCCTCATGACATCATCCCAGCCAGCGTCAAGCCGGTAAATGGCGCCATTCCACCAGGCGTCGCGCGCCGTGCGTCACGCGACAAAGGGGCACTCCCCTTTGTGCACCCCTTCGTGCAATCTGCAGTGCCAGCTTTTTATTTTAACTTCCATTACTGTTCCTCTTTTTTGTTAACCATCTTAATGTTCTAGTTTTATCCCTTGTTAACAATTTCCTTGTTATAAATGTATTAGACAAAGGAAACATATTTCCTGCATTTTGTATTTGAATGTAAACCGATGTGATATGTAAAATCGAACACCGGTATATAAATAAAATAAATAAATAAATAAATAAATAAATAAATAGATCTGGCAACTCAGCCACACTCTCAGTAACCCAACCACCTATCTCTCATGTTTCCCCAGCATCTGTGCACTGGGGAAGTGGGAGACGGGTGAATGGTGGGGGATATGTGTGTGGTGCCCTAGGTGATCTTTACAGCCTTGTTCCCTCTTCCCCAGCCATTCCCACACATAGTTAAAAATTATGCATTAATAACAGAGCTTACATGAAAATGGACATCAAAGTACAGTCTTCTGAGGAAACAAATCACTTACAAAAGCATGTATATATTTACATGCACTACTTAGGTACCAGCCAAAAAATACTTCAAAAAAGACACTTGGAATTTGTATGGTATTAGGCCTACTGTAATACATTTTGGGTGTGGGCTTGTCCCTTAGACACCCATAATTAAATTGAATTATAATATAGTAAGCCTCCTATACCAAAACAGCGCTAATTGTCAGCCTTCAAACAGTAACAGTGTTGCCTTCCTATGAAAAAGGCAATACTGCAAATATTACACCAGGCCCTAAAACACCAATACGCCTGTTATTAGGAAACAGAACAAGCCAAGCTGCTATAGATCCCTACACACTAGCAGAATGCAGACAGATCCCAGTCCCCTGAAACAGGCAAGAGCTGCAACCTATACCTTCAAGGAATTAAGGGCCAATCCTTTATTCAATTCATCCTGCAAAAATTCCAGAATGAGCGGGTCTTGACCGAACAAGGAAGAACACCTTGATCCTCACACCAAACTCAAACACTCTCCAAACCCGCATATAGGCCAAGGAAGTGGAGAACTTCCGAGGGCGAAGCAAGGCAGCAATCATGACAGAAGAATATCCTAGGAGTGTGCATTCGTTTTGAACGCATATGTAAAACGCAACGTAATTTTTTTTTTTAACTTAAAAAAGTGATGAGGCGAAAACGATCGGATTTCCAACTTATTCAACATAGCTATGTTGAATACGTTGGAAATCGCGATTGTTGATCCTAAATAAAAATTTAAACCCCTCACCCTCCTTAATCCCCCCCCAAGATTTACCAAAACTCCCTGGTGGTCCAGTGGAGAGTCAGGACGCCATTTCTGTATTCCTTTGCGAGGAGCACGTGACGTCGGCGTCACGTCGGAGTGACACGGACGTCACGTGATTCCCCGCGTGTTCGCTCCGGGACCCTCGTTGGACACAACTGGAACTTTTGGCCAGCTTGGGGGGGTCAGGAGGCCCCCCCCAAGCTGGCCAAAAGTTCCGGTTGTGTCCGGTTGTGTCCCGGAGCGAACGCGCGGCGAATCACGTGACGACCGCGTCACTCCGACGTGACGCGGATGTCACGTGATTCCCCGCGCGTTCGCTCCGGGACCCTCGTTGGACACAACCGGAACTTTTGGCCAGCCTGGGGGGGTCAGGAGGCCCCCCCAAGCTGGCCAAAAGTTCCGGTTAAGCTCCGGTTAAGCTTAAGAACATAAGAAAGTGCCATGCTAGGTCAGACAAGGGTCCATCAAGCCCAGCATCCTGTTTCCAACAGAGACCAAACCAGGCCACAAGAACCTGGCAATTACCCAAACACTAAGAAGATCCCATGCTACTGATGCAATTAATAGCAGTGGCTATTCCCTAAGTAAACTTGATTAATAGCCGTTAATGGACTTCTCCTCCAAGAACTTATCCAAACCTTTTTTGAACCCAGATACACTAACTGCACTAACCACATCCTCTGGCAACAAATTCCAGAGCTTAATGGTGCACTTAGTGAAAAAGAATTTTCTCCGATTAGTCTTAAATGTGCTACTTGCTAACTTCATGGAATGCCCCCTAGTCCTTCTATTATTCGAAAGTGTAAAGAACCGATTCACATCTACTCGTTCAAGACCTCTCATGATCTTAAACACTTCTATCATATCCCCCCTCAGCCGTCTCTTCACCAAGCTGAACAGCCCTAACATCTTCAGCCTTTCCTCATAGGGGAGCTGTTCCATCCCCTTTATCATTTTGGTTGCCCTTCTTTGTACCTTCTCCATCGCAACTACCAGAATTGTACATAGTATTCAAGGTGGGTCTCACCATGGAGTGATACAGAGGCATTATGACATTTTCCATTTTATTAACCATTCCCTTCCTAATAATTCCTAACATTCTGTTTGCTTTTTTGACTGCTGCAGAACACTGAGCCGACGATTTTAAAGTATTAGCCACAATGATGCCTAGAACTTTTTCCTGGGTGGTAGCTCCTAATATGGAACCTAACATCGTGTAACTACAGTAAGGGTTATTTTTCCCTATATGCAACACCTTGCACTTGTCCACATTAAATTTCATCTGCCATTTGGATGCCCAATCTTCCAGTCTTGCAAGGTCCTCCTGTAATATATCACAATCCGCTTGTGATTTAACTACTCTGAATAATTTTGTATCATCCGCAAATTTGATAACCTCACTAATCATATTTCTTTCCAGATCATTTATATATATATTAAAAAGCACCGGTCCAAGTACAGATCCCTGAGGCACTCCACTGTTTACCCTTTTCCATTGAGAAAATTGACTATTTAATCCTACTCTCTGTTTCCTGTCTTTTAACCAGTTTGTAATCCATGAAAGTACATCGCCTCCTATCCCATGACTTTTTAGTTTTTCTTAGAAGCCTCTCATGAGGGACTTTGTCAAATACCGTCTGAAAATCCAAATACACTACATCTACCGGTTTACCTTTATCCACATGTTTATTAACCCCTTCAAAAAATTGAAGTAGATTTGTTAGGCAAGACTTCCCTTGGGTAAATCCTTGTTGACTGTGTTCCATTAAACCATGTCTTTCTATGTGCTCTATGATTTTGATCTTGAGAATAGTTTCCACTATTTTTCCCGGCACTGAAGTCAGGCCCACTGGTCTATAGTTATCCCGATCGCCCCTGGAGCCTTTTTTAAATTTTGGGGTTACACTGGCCACACTCCAGTCTTCAGGTACAATGGATAATTTTAATGATAGGTTACAAATTTTAACTAATAGATCAGAAATTTCATTTTTTTTAATTTATATTTTATTGCATTTTTAACATTTTAACAGGAATGTATACAATGTGATTGCAAAAAAACCAAATAACAAAATTAAAACAAAGAAAATTCCCAAGATATATTCCTATTGATGGTATCTGGTCATGCACACATTGACTATTTGAAAGGTAATATGAGAAACCAAGAGGAGAAAATATAGCAGATACATTTTAAGAAATTCGTTTAAATCAAACATGTGAGACTTGTAACCAGTGACTCGACTATTCTACATTACAACATTCCTTAAAGAGGTTATTTAGGATCACGAAGAAGAATCTAAATAAGCACGAAGTTGCATTGGATCGTTAAATACATATTTAGTGTCACCACAAAGCAAAATGCAACGACAGGGAAATCGCAAAATAAACTTAGCTCCCCTATTTGTCACTTCCCCCCTCATAGCAAGAAATTTTTTTCTCTTAGATTGTGTTATTCGTGCAATATCCGGAAAGATTTGAATTGGATGACCATAAAACTTTAACTTCTGGTAACGAAAATAACATTTCAAAACTTTATCTCTTTCGGTCAAAAAAGAGAACTGCACAAATAAAGTTGCTCTTAAACTTATATCCATCTCAAAAGATTTTTCGAGAAAGTCAGATAAGTTCAAATTTTCTTCTTGATGATTTTCCACTCTAGGCATATCTCCTTGCAATGGCCTCTGAGGTAGATAATACATCGTTGATATCGCAGGAATTTCTTCAGATTTGGATTTTAATATATTTAAGAGATAACTTAAATAAATCCATTGGTGCCATTAATTTAGTTTTAGGGAAATTAAAAATTCTCAAATTCGCTCTTTTAGCCTGGTTTTCAAAAATTTCCATTTTATTTTCAAACATTTTTTCTGACTTTATTAAATTTATTTGCATATTCTCAATTTCTTTTACTTTAACTTCCATTACTCCAAGTTGTTTCTCCATATTGATCATTTTTTCTTCCTGAGTTTTTTTTTATCGCTTCTTGAACAGTTACCGATAATGAGTTTATGGACTTCTGCATCACCAATAATATATTTCTAATCTCTTCCAAAGAAAGAGCGAGGGTTGGAGTAGGACTTGAATAGAGTTATATTGTTCTCCTTCACCATTCCTACCTCTGTAAGGCCTTCTCCACTCTTGCGATGTTCCGTGCGATGTTGCGCTGTTTGAACATGGGTCCTGGAACCCGGTTCCCCAGGGTTCACAGAAGAGAGTTCCCCCTCTCTTCTCTGGTTCCCACTCTCATCTGGCAAGCTATTCACATAGCCAGACCGCCCCGTTGGTGGATCAGGAATAGTTGGTGCACCCGGGCTTAGCGAGGTCTCTAATGTCAGGGGGCTCAGCAGCTGCTCCTTGCTGACCCCAGAGACTTCTACCGGCGTCTACATCGGCGTCCTCGCGAAAGCAGCTTCAATCCGCGGTTGTCGGGAGTCTTGCTCCGGAGTCGAGGTAAAGTCTCTTACTCAAGCTTTCCTCTTCGTGTGAGGCATTTTGTTCTTTCAAGATAATATTTTCAAGTAAATAAGCTCGAAATTTTCTTCCGAGGACCGGGAGCTGCAGCTTATGCGTCTTTACAAGTCGGCAGCCACCTTGGTTCCCCCGAAATTTCATTTTTTAGTTCCTTCAGTGCTAACTGAACCGCCTGGACTTCCAGGCGATTGATGTTCCAGAGGGACTCTTTGGCATTTCAACACCCTTAGGCCGTCAGCTCCCGACAGAGAGTTCCCCAACCCTGGAGATTTGCATCTGTCATGAGTATCAACCAGTTCGGGAAGGTCAAGGAAACACCCTTTCTCAGATGTGCCTCCTGCAACCACCACTGGAGGCGATAGCAGATTTCCATCCGCAAGTGGAGCTGAACCAAATAGTCCTGAGACTGTGGGTTCCAACGAGACAGCAGTGAGTGCTAAAAAGGACGCATATGAACCCTCGCCCACAGCACCACTTCCGGGGTTGCTGCCATCAAACCAAGCATCTGTAGATAGGACCACACTGTCGGGCATATAGTGCTCACCAACTGATGCAGTGGTGACATCAATTTCTGAATCCGAACTTCTGGCAGGAAAACCTTTTCCTGCCCCATGTCGAACTGAACACCCAGATATTTCAATGACTGAGATGGATGAAGACTGTTCTTGGCCAGGTTCACCACCCAACTGAGCTCCTGCAACAAGGAGATCACCTTGCGGGTAGGCAGGCAGCTCTCTTCCTGAGACTTGGCTCAAATCAGCCAGTTATCCAAATACGGGTATACCAGGAACCCATCTCTTCTCAATGCCGCTGCTACTACTGTTATAGAAAGTTTTTCTTGTGCCCTTGGGCCTTGGCCTGACCCCAGATGAATCTAGGACCAAACCAAGGGTTGGTGGTGTGTCCCAGCATGGCAGAGACAAGATCTTACCCTCTGCCAGACCTGCATGCTCCCAGAGCCAACAAGCTGATGTTGGTAGATGAACAGTCCTCCAACCGTTCCCAGCCCTTTCGGACCTGCTGCATAGGATCGGCATGGAGCAGCAGGCCGGACTGAGGATGAGGGCAGATGGAGGCCTTGAGACACAAAGACGTGGAGACACTGGAAATGGATGAGGATCGTGGAAGACTCTTGACGAGACAAGGAGCTTGGAAGACTCTAGATGAGATGAGAAGCTGGGAAGGTAGACATTGGCACTGTCTCTCAGTGCGCCCTACACAGTCCACCCGCAGGACTGGTCACGGACCACCCTGTCCCACTGTATGCCCTACACAGCCTGAGGAGACTGGTCATGGACCACATGGAGAGCGGGACGAGCGCAGGAAGGAATCCAGCCGAGGCGAGACTCTGATGACGGAGCCGATGCCATCTAAAGAACCACAGGAGCTGGCAGGTCATGAAGGCTCAGGAGCACAGGAAACAAATCCAGCTGCAGGCAATTCCAATGATGGAGATGTGTCACCCGGAGAACCATGGAGCTAGCAGGACAAGAAGGCTCAAGAGCACAGGAGAACTTGAAAGGCACTGGAGAAGAACATCAGGAAACCTGGAACATCAGGAAGTGAGACATCGGGAAACGAGACATCAGGAGACCTGGACGAGGACCTCAGGAGACGAAGACATGGCACAAGAAGCAGACAAGACATGGAGCTCCAACGATGAACGAGAAGGACCTGACGGAGCGCTGGAAGACAGGAACTTCCAGGAGAGAAGTAACTCCGGTGCAAGGCAAAGATGGAATGCAGGAGCAGTCCTTTTATAGGGCTGATAAAGGAAACAGTCCTTAGGTGGGGCCCAGGGCATATCCGGCCGTGGGCCCTTTAAATCTAGCAGGGAGGCGCGGCCGCGCACCTAGGAGCAGGAACAGGAAGCTGTGCAGGACCGAGGACAGTGGCCCTGCACCAAAGTCGTCGCAGAAGAAGCAGGGCTGGGACGAGGAGCAGGCCCCGACGTCAGCAGTGGCTCCGGCCGCCAGGCAAGCCCGAGGACTGGCGCCTCCGGCCGCGAAGATGACTACGATGTCGGCGGTGGCTTCAGCCACGAAGAATTACTGCCGCAGGCCTGCTGTGCCGGGGAGGAAGCCCGAAGTCCACGGCTCCCGCCGCTGAGAAGAGGAACTTGATAGGCGGCCTCCAGGCTGCAAGAGCCCAACTGAGTCGGCAGCTCCGGCCGAGTAGAAGGCCTGACGTCGGCAGCGTCTGGCCACATCGGGAACAGCAAGCAGCAAGGTGAGGGACCTGCTCGCAGGAGAAGCCCGCGGGCAAGGTTCATAACAACTACCACCATGACCTTGGAAAATGTTCTGGGAACGGTGGCTAGGCCAGAAAGCAGCGCCCAAAACTGATAATGATGCCCCAGCACCGCAAAATGCAGAAAACATTGGTGCTCCAAATGGATGGGAATATGAAGGTAGGCCTCAGACAGATCCAGGGAGGTCAGAAATCTCCCCAACTGCACAGCCATTATCACTGAGCATAAGGTTTCCATGCAAAATGAGTCACCCTCAAATGATGGTTGACACTTTCAAAATCAAGGATGGGACGAAAGGAGCCCTCCTTCTTGGGCACAACAAAATAAATGGAATATCGCCCCATACTTTCTTGAGACATAGGCACTAGAACCATAGCCCTCAGACAGAGCAGCCTTTGAAACGTAGATTCCACTGCCTGCTTCTTCTGCAGGGAGTGTGCAAGGAGACACCATGAGCACATCCCGAGGAATACTGTGAAATTCCAGCGCATATCCTTCTCATATCACCTCCAGAACCCACTGGTCCAATGTGATCTCGGCCCACCTCTGATAAAAGAGAGAGACATGTCCCCCCTATCTCTTGTTCCCAAAGGTGGGTCAACAAACTCTCATTGAGAAGCTCGGAAGGATCCACCACCCAATCCCGCTCCTCTCTTGGGCTGTCTGGGACAAAAGGACTGAGACCTACTGAAAGGCCATGTCCTCTGGAAGGCCAGCCCTCTGGAAGGATGAAAGTGCTTGGAACCCCAGAGATGACCCATATACCAGAGGGGCGATGCAACTGCTTCTTATCCTTCAGCAACCGAGGAACCAGAGATTCACCCCACTTACTGGCCAATTTCTTCAACTCGTTCTCAAACAAAAGTGAGCCTTTAAAAGGCATTTTTGTAAGATTAGCTTTGGAGACTGCATCAGCTGACCACTTTCGCAACCATAGTTGACGCCTGACAGCTAACACTAAAGCCACTCCTCTGGCCAAGGTATGGACCAAATTACAGCCCACATCAGCTAAAAAGGTGGCAGCGGGTTCCATAACCACTCTGGAATTCATTCCAGAATCATCAACTTCTTGAGAGAGAAGCAGACAAGATCATGCCACTAGGACGCAACAAGAAGCTGTCTGTAAAGTCATTGCCACTACCTCAAAGGCTTGCTTAAGGATAGACTCAATCCTTCTATCATGCACATCTTTCAGGGGCGCTCCTCCCTCCACAGGGATAGTCGTCCACTTAGAGATGGCACAGACCAGCACCTCAACTTTGGGAAAATGCAAATGCTTCCTCACCGCTGGATCCAGAGGGGTACAGGCCTTCCAGAGTCTGACCCCCTTTGAAATTTGCCTCTGGGGCACCCCATTCAAGATCAATCAATTCCTGAATGGCGTCCAAAACAGGGAAAAAACAAGAGGCTTTATGCAAGGAAATCAAAATGGGATTCTTCTTCGGTTCAGACATGAAATCTGAACCAGGGACACCCAGCATCTTCAAGGTCTGGGAAACCAGGGCCGGCAGTTCATCTCTATGAAAGAACCACAACATGGTCTGATATGGTTCCAGTCCTGGAGGAATTTTCCCCATCTTCCAGAGAATCAGGATCTGCCTCATCATCAGCGCCATCCAGGTTCCTGTCAAGATTGCTCACAGCAAATCAAGGCATGCTCCAACACTTAAACATAGGACTGGAAGAGGGAGAGGCCACTGGCTGAGGGTCCAACCTGACAGGAGAGGGCAAAGCTGAGGACTGCACCTGAAGAAAGGATTGCAAACCTTGAAAAAACTCCACCCAGGAAAAAGCAGCTGGGTCCAGGCCAAACCCAGAAGGAACTGGAGTGGGGCCACTGAACTGCCATTTCCTGCGGAGGAACCAGTCAAGGACGTTCTAAGAGCCAGTGTAGACCCAGACAGATCTTTAACCAGATCATCATCAGGCTGGGAGGATCCAGGCTTAGCAAAATCAGAGGAAGACAATTCTCCCTGAGCCTCTAAACAGTGCTGACACAGGTTAGAAGACTCGTCAGGCTGAGATGCCCAAATATAACAGGCAACACAGAGAGAAAGGTGCTTAGGCTTCTTGCTCAACGGCGCCATCAGTGCACAGGTGATGAAGAATGTTTGTCCAGCCAGCTTGCACCAAAAAAATTCAAGTGCACAAAATTTATGTACACAAAAATGAGGCACCCCCAAGAGTAAGCACCGCCAAAAAACACATTCACAAACTGTGTGTCAAGGCCTGGGCGCACAACCAGTGCTTAAAAATTTGAGCGTGCAAAAGGCTTGGCCAAAACTGAGCACACAATGTGTGTGCAGAGCCAACGCACTGCGCACACCGACGTCCTATAGAGGGCAGTAAAGCACATACAGAAGCGCGCGAAAATGTCGCCGCAGCCTACTACACAGTGCTCAGGCAAAAACCTAACTGCAGGGCCTTGCCCACAGGGCCGCTCAATCCGCCAGGCTGCCCAATTCCCCTAACCCCCACAGGAGTGGGAACTGATGTTGGAATGGCGCACCGAGCATGGAGACTGGAGGATGTCCTGTAAACCCCTCTACACTGTCTCTACCTTCACGTAATTCTTTTTTTTTTTTTTTTTAAACTTACCGAGCTCATCCCTTACTGGCTGAGTACAGAGATGGTCTCCGGCTGTGAGGGAAGAGGGCATGTGCTGTCACCACTGCGCTTGGCCTCTGCAACTTCTGCCTTTAAGCTGTAAATCAGCTAAGTCCACACCGGAAAACCCAGCCACCAGCCAAGGCACACATCTGAGGGACCATGGAAATCACCTCAGGATTTCTCCACTGGGGGAGGGACCATCTGATTTCACTAAAGGAGAGCGGGGCTTTTCTTTTTCTATTTTAAAATTCTCCTTCCAAAATCTGAAGCAATCCCTATAGAAGATGCACATCCACCATCTGCTGGAGATGGAGAATACTGGGAGGCTGGTGTCACTGCAGGAATATATATACTGTGCTGTCACTTGCTCCATCTCCATCTTCTGGCAGGGGAGCATAACCCACTGGACCTGAGTCCATCTGTCTACATCCTAGGAAATGTGTGCTTTTACTGTCTGTTTCTGGCAAAGGAGTCTAAATGCGTCCTAGTAAGGCTTGATCAACTATTGAATTAATTTTGGTTGTCTGTTATGCATTGCAGGCAAATGTTACAGTTGATGTCAATGTCATTTGCATTTTAAAAGATGAGCAGTGAGTAGTCTCTATGATGAGTTCTTTTATTGAGGTTTATGTTTTATTTGATTGATTTAATTTGGTTTATGTTTTATTGTAGTTTGTTTTGATTGTCTAATGCTGTTTTATTATGTGTTTCTGTTTTATAATTATGATTTTATGGATGTAAAATTTGGAAACCGCCTAGAAATTATGATATGCCATATACAAATATTTAATAAATAACTAACTAAATAAATAAGATTAGCCCACTGTGATCTCAGTTGACGAACAGATACATATTTCTTCAGTGCAGCACTACTACGAGATGGAAACTCGCTATGCAACGTTTTAAGCACTAATACTAAGATTTTAAATTTTCCTCTTCTATTAACTGGAAGCTAGTGCAACAATTTCAAAATTGGTCTAATGTGATAACAGAGAGAAGCACCGACTATCAGATGAGCACCATATTTTAGACCAGCAGTAGCACCCTCATTATAGAAACTGTTAGGCCTGTATAAAGTGAATTACATTAATCAAGGCCACCAAAGAAACCACAGATAGAAAACCATCAGATTTCAGTATTGGTTTTATATAGGAAAATTAGTTCTTACCTGATAATTTTCGTTTCCTGTAGTACCACGAATAGTCCAGACTGCTGGGGTTTGCCTCCCTTCCAGCAGATGGAGACAGAGAAAAGCTTGTAAAGCACCCCCTCTTAACCTAGTGTGCTACCTGCATCTCCTCAGTATAAACAGTATCAAAGCAGAAATAACTTGGAGGATAATAGTGCAGCAAAAATGTAGAAATTTGTAGATCAAGCAAAAAACCAAACCAGAAAACTATTGAACTGAGTAATATAATCAAATAAACATGAAGCCTTCTTTTGGTTTCTTCAATAAGATTTCTTCAGTAGAAAATAAATATCAGAGTGGACTCTCAATACAAGGGAGGGTGTCTGGACTGATCCGTGGTACTACAGGAACAAAAATTATCAGGTAAGAACTAATTTTCCTTTCCCTGTACGTACCCGGATCAGTCCAGACTGCTTCCCTACCCCGGGTTGGACGATGAGAGGCCTGCTCAAAGAATACCGCTGCCAAAATTGCCATCGTCTGGAGCTGGAACGTCCAAACGGTAGTGACGAGCAAAAGTGTGTAGCGTCTTCCATGTCGCCGCCCTGCAAATCTCCTGCGGCAACCCCGACTGACACTCAGCCCAAGAGGAGGCCTGAGCGCATAGCGAATGCACTTTCAAACCCTCAGGAAACGGCCGGCCCCGACAAATGTAAGCCGACAAGATAGCCTCCTTCAGCCACCAGGCTATAGTCACCTTAGAAGCTTGCTGTCCTTTCCTCGCACCATTCCATAAGACAAATAAATGGTCCGAAACACGGAAAGAATTTGTGATCTCCAAACAGCGCAGAAGAACCCTCCTGACATTGAGACGTCTTAACTCCCTAGCATGTGGCGCAGCCGAATCGATGCTCGAAAACGCCGGAAGCTCCACACACTGATTCAGGTGGAACAATGAAACCACCTTCAGCAAAAAGGAAAGAAAGGTCCTAAGAGAGACCCCCCCGAATCCGAAAAGCATAGAAAAGGCTCCTGACAAGAAAGGGCTTGAAGCACAGACATCCTGCGAGCTGAGCAAATAGCTACCAGAAACACCATCTTTAGGGTGAGGTCCTTTAAGGTAACCCGTTTAAGAGTCTCAAAAGGAACGTCACAGAAGACTCTAAGTATTAAATTCAGGCTCCGAGATGGACAGACCGACCGGACTAGAGGATTCAAATGTTTCGCTCCTCAAAGGAAATCGACCACACTGGGATGTGCCGCTAGGGAACTGCCATTAAGTTTGCCTAGAAGACAACCTAAGGCTGCCACCTGGACCCGAAGGGAATTAAAAGACAATCCTTTAGCCAAGCCTTTCTATTGATTTATAACATTTAAACAACAAATGTAATAATCCAGGAATTTCCAGAAAACAATTACCATATTCAATTTTCAATACATAATAATACTCTTATATTCTAGCCCACATCTAGGGGGAGAAGGAAGTTCCTACTGCTGGATGTCTACTTTCTTATGCAACCCTATCTCCAACAACATCACTATATTTCTGGGATTTATCCTTTAAAAATCGCTCCAAGTGTGTGAGATCTGTGAAAATGAACTTATTATTCTGAAATATTACATGACATTTGCAGGGGGATTTTAGAAAGAAACTTGCTCCTATTTCAAGAGCCTGTTTCTTAAGAACAAGAAACTGTTTCCTTCGCGCTTGTGTTGCGCGGGAGACATCAGGAAATACTATTATTTTTTGCCCGCAAAATATAAAATCTTTATTTTGAAAATATTTTGAGAAAAATAAGTCTTTATCCCTTTTCAATGAAAAGGAAATCAATAATGTTGCTCTAGTCTGAATACTATCCATGGAGTCTTCCAGAAATGTGGAGACTCCAGGACTATTCAAGCTATCTATTCCTCCCTATCTATTAGCCAAGCCTTTCTGTGTAAAAGCCAAAATCTGTGGCATGGAAGAATGGCACGGAAGGACCCCCTGCTCCTTACACCATAACCTTCCATACCCGAATATACATTCCATACCCGAATATACATCAACGAGGTAGAAGGTTTGCGCGCTCATAGAAGGGTAGTAATAATGTCCTCCTGATAACCTTTCTTCCTCAATCACCTCTGCTCAAAAGCCAGGCCGCTAGACAAAAGCGATTCACCTGATCGAAAAATACAGGGCCTTGATGTAGCAAAAGGGGGAGATGACCCAATCTGAGGGGACCGTCCACTGCGAGGTTGACCATGTCTGCGAACCATGGATGCTGAGGCCATTCTGGAGCTACCAGGATTACCTTCCCTGGGTGGACCTCTATGCAGCGTAACACTTTTTCGACCAGCGGCCACGGAGGGAAGACATAAAGAAGAATCTTGATCGGCCACGGAAGAACCAAGGCGTCGATCCCTTCTGCCCCGTGTTCCCGTCTGTGACTGAAAAAGTGGGAGGCCTTGGCATTCCTCTGAGTTGCCATCAAGTCCAGATGGGGGAAGCCCCACCTGCGGGTGATGAGAGCCATCGCCACTTCGGATAGTTTCCACTCCCCGGGGATCGATCCATTGTCAACTCAAGAAATCCACCTGCACGTTGTCCATGCCTGCGATATGCGATGCTGCTAGGGTGGTGAGATGCTTTTCCGCAATGGGTACAATTTTTCCACGACACGCCCCACTCGGAGGCCTGTATCCGGAACATCCCACTCACGAGTCATCAACTGTTGGAGCATGGGATGAAGAGGAAATGTGCGGGAGGGACCCCGCAACCCAGCTAAGACCGGGTCTACCGAGCCTTGAGGAAGTGCCTCTTGAGGAAGGTCCACACCGAGCTCCACAAAGACCCACTGAATAAGCGGGTCCAATTCCTCCTTGTGAAACAGGCGGACTACATCAGGATCATCACCTTCCAGAGGAGCTGCCTTCCCAAGGTCTTCGTCCGGGTCCCCCCCCAGGGAGGGGTGGAAGAGCCAGGGATGCATCTGCCTGGCCTTCTCCCATTGGGTCAGATACGGGGGCTCCAGACCCAGGAAGAGAAGAGCCCCAAAGCTTTTTTACCTGCAAAGACCCCTGGGGGTCTTGAGATCTAGGCACTTTACTTGGGGGACCCTCAGGCCTACCCTACCAGGAAGAATAGTCTCCCCTGATTCCTGCCTACCCCCTGGGAGGCTGGATCTGCTGTACTGCTTGATCTGCAAAAACCTTTCCCTTGCTGTTTCTGTTTACTTTTTTTTTTTGGTAAAAAACTTTACTCTCTCTACTGCCACTAATGTATATTTCCTCCTTGTCTGTTTTTTTTTTTTTTTTTTTTAAGATTAGCCTACACCTAAGAAAAAAGTGCAGACCGCAGGTTTTGCACCACCTCCATCTACTGGAGACAAAGAAATACTGAGGAGATGCAGGTAGCAAACCAGGTTAAGAGGAGGTGCTTTACAAGTTTTTCTCTGTCTCCATCTGCTGGAAGGGAGACAAAACCCAGCAGTCTGGACTGATCCGGGTACGTACAGGGAAGTGTAAATGCTTTAAAAAATCCAGCCTGTAAAGTCAATAAATAATGTTTCTATAATGCAGACTCGGTTAAAGCAGAAACCAAGTCAACCCTAGATCTCATGCTGCTACATTTAAGCAGACAAAATTGTTGGCAATGGAATGCCATCCACCCTTATCACACAACTTACTGATGATTCATCCTTACCAATAACTGTAGTGGCTAGTCCAGGTATGCCAGTCTGGTACATGCCAGTATATACTCCAGGTTCTCCTGTAAATCCATGTTTCCCATCACCTTCCGACGTGGAAACCCTGACACCAGATGTAATCCGAGCCATGCCTGGTGCAGTTGTTTCCAAAACTTCTGTTACACCAGGAACTGTATGCCCTGGATGTTCTGTTGCGAACGGGACAGGAACAGATGGCTTCCTGCTCTCTCCGGGTTTTTCTGTGATTCTAATTCCAGGTTTTCCACTGGCTTCAAACTCCGTTGGAATTCCCGGCTCACCCGTAATTCCTGTCCCAGATTCTTCTGTTGCTTTATGGCCAGGCTTGGAAGTCGCTATTCCTGGAGTTCCCGTGACTCGTGCTCCTTGATCCACTCCTGGCTCTCCAGTAGACCAGGATACCATGGTAGCTGTCCCTGGTCCCGAGAGAATGTTGGAGAAGATTACAAATCAGTCAACATTTATAAAGCCCTAAAGCAGTGTGCAGTGAATAGAAGCATGAATTCTATACATACATTAGGCAGACTGGAGCATTAGCTATAGTTACTCCAAGCTTGTGCTACTTCAATGAATTATAATATCTTATCAGTGAAAACGAATGAGTGGAAAATGAACTACAAGACATACCACATTATCGTTCAAATAAGGAAAGTTAAAGTAGGCCAAATGCCAAAGATCCCTCTCTCTGGAACGCTGTATCTTAATTATAACATATCCTATGCAAAGATTAATGGAACAATGCAATATCTGATCAGCGAATTATGCCAGATTAAGCACAGTAAACCAGGTACATCATGGGGATTGCTTGCCCTACACCCAGTCACCGTAACCCTGAAGGATGCTGTGTGCTGGGTCTTCAGCGGGGCCTCTATAATCACAGATATTACGAATGCCCCACGTTGAGCTGCCCTTGGGAAGACTCCATTTTTCTGTCATTTATTTGGGACTTAGGTATCCCTCCATGTCCCTCTCTCCACTCCCTCCCTCCCCATAAAGATATTTAGATCTCCTTATTTCTTCTCATCGCTCACTTTTTTCAGCACGGTATTGCTCTTCCTGTGCGTCTCTCTTGTTCTTTCCTCTCTCTTCCTCTTCCATTCATGCTCCTTTACCTCCGGCCTCTCTCTTGCTGTTTTCACTCTCCCACTCAAAAACTCTTTCCTCCCTCCTTCCCTTGAACTAGGGAGTCCTCATCACCCCACCACCTCCTTGGGGCTTCTCTATTCTTGACATCCTGCTTTTATTTTTACCTTCTGCCTTCACCTTGGTCACCTAATCTCCAATTTAGCATTCTAGTTGTTTATGGCCGTCTTGTATTATTGCGTTATGTATTGAAAAGTGTGTTTTACGAATGTTCTATTGTAATCCGCACTGGGCTGACACCTGGAAGTAGCAGAATAGGGAAGTAGCAGAATATAAAAGATTCTAAATAAATAATAAATATCCCGTCTCTAGTGGAGATGAAACATGGCTGATCACCGTCCACTTTATAAGCCAAAGGGAGAACCAGTAGTAGTAGTCAGAAGATTGAAACCATTACTCACACCTGCCCACTTCAGAACAGTATTGCAAACACTTATCTTTTCTAGCACTGACTACATTGGTTACCCATCGAACACAGGATAAAATACAAAGCCTTATGCACCATACACAAACTAATATATGATAAAGAAGCAGACTGGCTAAACACAGCCTTACGAGTACACGTTCCACAAAAAAACCTCCGCTCAGCAAACAAAGCACTACTAACAATCCCTTCAGTAAAGTCAGCAAAATTAACCCAAGTGAGAGAAAGGGCTTTATCATTGGCTGGGCCCATACTATGGAACACGATGCCACCCGAACTCAGATTACAGAATAATCTCAAAACTTTTAAGAAAAATTTAAAAACATGGCTCTTTAAAAAAGCCTTCACTAAAGAGTGTGGAGGATAGAGAATGAAAGTACAGGGTAATGCAGATGAGAATGAATTTACTCAATCCTACATTTAAGAAGTATTTCTTCTTAAATGTTATTGTTATTTCTCGTCTATCCTATTTAATTATTTACCCTCCTCCCAGTTTCTAATTCCCTGTTAATATGTAATTTCCATACTTTACCAGTTTTGATGTAAACCGGCATGATGTCCACAACTAATGACGGTATATAAAAATGTTTAAAATTAAATAAAGTAATGTCTCAAAGCGATAGTAACTCAATAATATACCTGGACTTGACCAACATTATTCAAATAATGATTTTATTTATGAAATTGTAACCGAACTTTATTGGCACCTGTTAGAATGTACGATATCCTACATTTACTTACCTTAGTCTATGTGCCTATTTGTAAACTGTTGCGATGGTATATAACTTAGCGACAGTATAGAAAAATGTTTAAATAAATAAATAAATAAATAAATAAATAAAAGAGAGTAGATTTTCACACATCCAATAAATCAGCAACACTGAGTGATGCGAGTGAAAAGTTACGAGTTGTCCACCCCAATTGCCAAGGCAGATATTAATCATGAATACAGAGTTCTATATTCAGTAGGCCGTTTAGCGGACAGGTTATCCATCTACAGTTAGCCGGATAACTTGTCACGTATATTCAATGGGAGGAATATCCTCCTGAATATCCCAGCCTAAAGTCATCTGTCTATGTATAGCTAGATAACAAAAACACCTAACCAGCTATCTTTGAAAATAGCCAGGTAAATTCTTTTAGCTATGCGGCCTTATGTGGCCAGATAACACGCTACTTAACTGGATATCTTGAAAAGATCTGAAACGGTCTAAAGATCTGAAAGTTATGTGGCTAAGCAAACCAGACGCACCCGACATTCGGCTGGATTAGCCGGATATCTCAGCCCCTCCCCGGAATGCCCTGGAAATGCCCCTTTTTCTCCAACTAAAGTCTAGCCAGGGAACTAGTTACCCCGCTAGAATTTAGCCGGATAAGGGCTAAGTATAGCCGAGAGAGCCATTTAAACAGATAACTATTGCATTATCCATCAAAATAGCTTTTGAATACGGACCGCACAACGTCTATTCAAGACCTTCAAATAAGCAAGGTTCAAAATAGTGACACAAATCACTGAGTTCCCCCACCCTCCGCCACAGACCTGTGTTTCAGCCGGAGGCTGCGATGGGAGGGACTGAAGGGCAAGCAGCTCAAGCTTTTGCAACGTATTCATATTACTTAACGGAGAAGCTTTTATTGATACTGACAACACAGAGAGCTTCCCACTTTATAACCCATCTAAGTATTTATGCACACAAACTCTACCTCAGACATCGCTGGGTTAAACAAACCTGATTCTTTTCGTCATAGGTCATCTAGACCTCATGTTATTTTTAATGCTCTCTCCTCTGGAGAAGTTTCTCTGACTCCTCCACGTCCTTCTTGAAGGGTGGGGAGAAGATGGAGTATTTACTTCTGTGCCTCTGGTCCCATGGTCCCTAGCAGTGAATCTGTCTGAGATGGTGGTCACTCACCTCCCTGAGCTCCTGTGGTTGGATATATGAGGGTGAGCGTTTTGTCCTCGGATTTGGCCTCACTGCTCTCATTGGCTGTCCCAGGGAGCCCTTCTGGTGGAAACACTGTCCCCCCAGTCACTGCTGATGGGTGCCTGGTCAGAGGGGGCAAGGTGGTCCCTTGGGAAGAAAAAAAAAAAGAAAAGACAGCTAAAGAGGATGCAGCCATAGGGAAGACCTTCATGTAGAATTACTGCACCCCTTCCCCGTCTCTAAGACCCAAGTCTGCAGAGCTTCACTCTTCATTCTTTCACCGCTAGGTCCCTTCCATCCCATCTACTTCTGTCATTCTCCCGCTCTACTCCCAGCCTTGTATTCCCTGCTAAAAACACTTTCTTCTCTTGTAGGACAGCAAGGCCCAGCGCCTCCTTCGTAATAATAAGAATTCATCTTCATATCCCTCGTCCACGTAGAGAGTCCCATAGGAAACAGCACTGCACTGTCACAAAGCCCCTGGCCAGAAGAGCTTTATATATTCTGCATCAGAGCCTCGTATCAGGGCCCACACTGAGTGCTGACCACAGGAACAGAGAGGGCTCTCCAAGTTCACAGCACAGTTTGCCAGCTTAGTTCACATTTGGGATATCATCAAATCCCTTCAGTAATACTGCAGATCTGGGATTTTACCACATAGGATGGTACTGGTAGGAGAAACTGATATACTCCCCATTACCATCTGAGCACCCTGGATTCATATAGCACTATCACGGGGACGCTATAATATCCCCACCTGTTGTATGTCTACTCTGCAAGTAAATCCTAGGGTGAAACTCCAAACCTACCACTTTCTTCTTCATCCAAGAAGTCCTTGCAGTTGGCTTTCCCATCGCACAGGGCCGAGGTGGCACCCATACACTCCCCACCGCGGCACTCGAACTTCCCCCGTTGGCAGCGAGCAGGCCTCACCTCCCCAAACCCAGTCTGTGACCCTCCCCGTGGGCTCCCGTGCCCAAAAGCTGATTGTGACAGAGGCTATATTAATATCATCCAGCCTAAACATCTCCCCCTGCTGCAGATTAAGCCCATTACCTCATCTCCTAGCCCTAGTTGAGATGAAACATGACTGATCATTGCCCGCTTTATAACCTCCCTCCCCCCCCATTTATGCACACAAATACGACTTTCGAGTCACCCCTCAATCATCGCTGGGTTAAATAAACCTGATTCCTGGATATACTCGGAGATTGGAGGGAGCCATGAGTGAAAGAAAAAAGTTTAAAATGGCAATAAGGAAGGGGGTGAGGGGGTCTGGGTCACTCGTGGCCTGTGGCAATGACGCAGAATATGCTGCTCCTGAAAAGGTTAACAGACACCAAATTACTCCGCACTTCTAATAATTATGCATTCAGCCCATGATGTAACTGTGTGTTGGAGAAGGGGCTTCAGGGGAGGAAGGCATAGAGAGCAAGAGAAATGTGAGGTGGCCGCAATCAAATCCCTCCTGTGCACCATGTCAGCGTTTGTATCTATGCAATGATACTTTTTAAAGGCAAACCCCAAGTAAAGCAGCCTTGCTTCGGGAGGAGGGGAGAGAGGACTGGCAGTGTAAAGCAACGAAGCGACTTACTCTTCTTGCAGCCCCCTCCGGAGACGGACATCGGCGGAGACGGACCGCGGCTCCCCTGCCTCCCGGAGGCAGCTGCCGGCGAAGATGGATGCCTGCACGGGCAAAAGCGGCCCCTGTGCGTGCAATTGGGCCGCTCAAGATGTGACGCCAAACGTCGTGACGTCAAATGTCGTGACGTCACGCCTTGAGCGGCCCAATTGCACGCACAGGGGCCGCTTTCGCCCGTGCAGGCATCCATCTTCGCCGGCAGCTGCCTCCGGGAGGCAGGGGAGCCGCAGTCCGTCTCCGCCGATGTCCGTCTCCGGAGGGGGGCTGCAAGAAGAGTAAGTCGCTTCGTTGCTTTACACTGCCAGTCCTCTCTCCCCCCTCTCTGCGCCTTGCTTCGGGAGGAGGGGAGAGAGGACTGGCAATCCTGAGCGTAGGAGAGCCGTCCACTTCCTGGTACCTGTCATTTCAAATGACATTTGAAATGACAGGTACCAGCGTGTCCGTGAAGCGTTAGGCCAGCGCACCCAGGATACTGTATAGCGCTCTATACAGTAAAATGGGTTGCGCGGACCTAACACTTCACGGACGCTTCTTGGACGCAGCTTGCATTTGCAAGCTATTTACATACAGGATCGAGCGGTAGGTGAGCCGGACCTCTGCGTGCGGCAACCGCGGGTGCGCCCGGCACTTAACGCAGCTCTTCCTACCGCTCCTTACTGTATCGGCCTGCAAGTTAGGTAGCTGGCACTGAAAATCATCATTAGCTTCCTTTCTACCCCCAACCTAAGCCCACCCTTGGGCCTGCCCACATTTTGAACTCCTAAATTTAGCTGCTTACTGAAACTTGGATGATTACATTTAGCTGCTCAGCTCAGACAGTTTTCAAAGGCTTTGATCTAACTGGCTACATCCTTACTTAACCACCTAGATCCCATTGAAAACTGACCCGAAAATGACTTGCAAGGATTAGAAATGAGGCACAGGGAAATAAAGTAACTCACTCAGGGTCACACAGAGAGCAGAGATTAACACTGAGGATCAGGGTCATTAAAGGAATCATTGGCAGAGCTGGGATTAACAATGAGATCAGGATCATAGAAGGAATCAGTGGCACAAAGAGGTAGGACAAAGAATCATGTGAGGTCTGGATAGCTCGTGTATAACTGTTGATAAAGTGAAAAGATCCCCCATGTATCATTCAATGCTGCTTAATGACCATTCATAATAGGCACCACTGGCCAAACACAGCCTTCCTTGCCTTTGTTTAATCATTGGTCAAACAGTAAACATTAATACTTGTGAATTCTGAACTTTCTTTTTGTGCTCTCTTTTTTTAAATAGTTTTATAATTTTTATGCCTGTAAAATCAACTCAGCCACAGCACTTGAATCTTTCATCATCGACCATTTATGACTGCCACAAATTCAAATCAATCGTATCACTGGTCACTAATTCATATGAATAAGTTTTTGCCAAGTATATGTAGGCCCCTCACTCTAAGGGTCTGTCAAATCTCACAGACTCCTAAATTGGTACGAGGCCACCTTGCTTTAATTATAACATCATTTTTTTTAAAGGTTTTACTTTTTATATTAAAATGATAACATCTATTTTTGGAAGAATAGAAAAGAAACTAGAAGGCGTCCTCATGTCACGTTCCAAGACTCATCGGATGATTCGAGTCATAGTGGGAGTGAAGAGGAAAGAAAAAAGTCCAACACAACACAATCGGCTCCTTTTTTAGGGACAAACAAGGAGTCCAATTATCCAAGACCGTACAGAGGGCACAGAGGGACGAGATCTTCCAATTGGCAAGGTCCAACAACACGGTCACAGTACCGCAATCAACAGAATTTTTAAGGACGGGAGTAAAACAACAGGACATTGGAGTAATAAACATCTCGAAAGTCGAGTTATCTGAGACTATGCTAGAGGCGTTAGATAAGGGATTATCCTATATCCCTTTCTGTAAATATAATTCATTCAAAACCAGGATCGATTTACATCGTTTTTTCAGAAGATTGCAACTACAGCTGTTTTTTAAAGATCAGGTAACTCACGATCACTCTATTATAGCCCCACGATCCACTTGGATACCGCCAGGCCCTATTGATCCTGCAATAGCTACATTTATGCAGTTAGTTTTAAGAGATGTGGGTCAGTCGGAAGAGCAAGGCCAGATGATGGGCTATTCCAGAGCATCAGACTGGTCATATAATCAATATCATGCTATTAAACAACTTGCAGCTAACCCACACGTCACAGTAAAACCTGCGGATAAAGGTGGAGCTATCGTGATTCAAAATACAGAGGATTATGTACTTGAGATACACCGTCAATTAAATCAAAGTGAGTATTATCAAATTTTATTGAGTGATCCAACAGATGAGCTACAACACATTATCGAGGAGCTTGTTGAGAAAGGCTTTCAAGAAGGATATATTACCTCCAGAGAAGCTCGGGCGTTGAGGGTCTAACAACCGGTGGTCCCGGTATTATATACCCTCCCGAAAGTACATAAAGATGTTAGGGTCCCCCCTGGACGTCCTATAGTCTCTAGTAAAGGCTCAATATTAGAACCTTTGTCAATGTTTCTTGATTTCTTTTTGAAGCCGTATGTGAAAGAGGCCCGTTCATTTTTACAAGATACATCCCACATGCTTCGAATCTTGGATGAAGTATCAGATTTACCGGAAGAATATTGGTTGGTCACCCTTGATGTGACCGCTCTATACACCAATATCCCACAACGGGAAGCATTTGATCTACTGAAGAAGATTTTTCAGTCCCGCCCTCGTCCCCATTCGGTTCCCTCAGGTTTTTTATTGGGTCTTCTAGAATTAGTATTATTCAGGAACTTCTTCAAATTTGATGACACATTGTATCTTCAAGTGAAAGGGGTGGCAATGGGGGCCACAGTTGCCCCCGACATTGCAAACTTATATATGGTGGATTTTGAGGTTCATAAATTGTACAAGTCTCACTGGTTCCAATACATCATAATTTACAAGAGATATATAGATGACATATTTCTCATCTGGGGGTCATCGGAAGACAAATTGCAGATGTTCTTAACATGGATTAATACAATTGACAATAATCTACAATTCACAGCACACGTTGATCGGCAGTCGATTGCATTTTTAGATATTCTGATTCAACGCGATGAAGACCACATCAAACCCACTCTGTATAGGAAGAAAACAGATCGAAACAACTATCTAAGATATTCTAGTGATCATCCCTTGGGTTTAAAGAATGGACTCCCCATTTCTCAATTCTTGCGGTTAAGGCGGATTTGTTCATCGGTAGGAGAGTTTAGGGCACAAGCGCCAGATCTAATAGCAAGATTTTCCCAACGTGGGTATCCCAACACAATTGTGAAGAAAGCATATAAGAGGGCGTTATACACTAATAGAACATTACTCTTACAATACCAACAACGTCCATTCTCACAGAAGTCCACATGCACTCTCCAATATTGCAAACAAGCTAATACAGTGATGAATATCATTAAGTCACACTGGCATATATTGACCTTACATTCTATTTTTCAAACGGGACCAAGGTTTGCATTTTTTAGGGGCCAAAATATCAGAGACATGGTGGTGAAATCCACCTTCGTATCGACAAGCATGCCCCAGCCAACAGGGGGCCACCAGGAGTGTGGTCACTGTGACATGTGCGCACTGGCATTGAAAGGGAGCCAGTGGCAAGTACCAAACTCAGACAAGGTCCTGAAATTAAACGTACTCACCAACTGTGAATCTGAAAAAGTCATATATGCTATACAATGTCCATGTAATCTTCTGTACATTGGGCGTACCAAACGGAAGATTAGAACCAGGCTCATTGAGCATAGAAGCTGCATCAAAACTGGGAAAATTACAGCCCCATTGGTACAACACTGTATTACTTTACAACATAACTTTGTAGACCTTAAATGGCTAGTTCTGGAACAGGTGCAATGTGGCCCACGTGGTGGGGATATTCAAGCTCGCTTAAATATGCGGGAACAGTTTTGGATTTACTGGCTAAACACAATGGACCCGGCAGGGTTGAATGAAAAGATAAATTGGTACTCCCTGATTTAGACTTGCTCTGTGGGTTGAGTTCCGCCAGAAAAAGTTGTTAGTATCTCAAGTTTTGTAGTAAATTGGATGTGAAGTCTACAGTGAAGACTGAGTGACACTGGAGAGTAATGGAGTGCTCTGCCGGTGGACGAGGTGCGTTCAGAGTGTTTGACATTAGCACCCTAAGTGAAGAAGGACGCTGATGATATTAAAATACTGAGACATGCATAAGGGTAGAAGATCGCCGATCATGCCATTTATGATCGGGTATTAGGAAATCTAGATGGGGATCAATGTTTGAAGATCGAGGATTCTTTTGAGAATACCCGGATGTAATTACCCGGTGACGTCGATGCGGACGTGTCAGAGGACTGCTAGTCGCCTGTCTGACCCGATTCTGAATAAGGAGAAGATGATGAGGAATAAGAAGCGCTCACATCAACTGCAACAATAAGAGATATAACATGTGATGTAATCGAATGGGAATACCCGTGGTGATTGTGTATATGAAAAAAAGGGGCGTCGGACGTGAAGGGAGACTGCCCGTGATGACGTAGGTTCCGGTCCGGGCTATAAGAGGTTCACTTTTGACGGGATGCCATTTTAAATACAGAGGCGGCGCAATGGGGCCGCTGGAAAATTAAGATACGTTAAAAGATGCCAAGAAGAGACAAGAAGAAAGAAACTGAAGAAGGCAAATCGCGGTTTTGAAGTTGGGAAAATCGTTTAATCAACAGATACAGAAGGAAATCCCCCTGAAGCAGAACTTTTGGTTCGAAACACGCGCGTGTCGGGGAGAGGGAGATCAGCCAAAATTGGAGCAGATGAGTAGTGATTGTTCCTCTCGTATCTTTTAACTTTGGTGTTATGAAAGCGATGTTGCGATCCCCCCTGCTGCTGCGCTACAGGAGGTCTCTTACCTTCCTCCAGAGGCCGCCTTGAAGCCAGGGCCTCGCCTGTGTTCCATCCGGGACTTGCTCCAGGGCCTGAGAGGCCTAGCTGTGCCTGTGGCTTGCATGCCTCAGCGTTTGGACTTCCTGTTGGGCGACACCCTTCCCTAGGGGCTGGCCCGCAGCTCTCTACCCTAGTTATAGGACCAGCGGTGGGCGGTCCTGGCAAGCTCCTCCCAGGGAGTTGCCTTCTACCTCCAGTATTTAAGGACTGTCTGTTCATTTGCACCGGGCCTCCGGATCGGGCTCTACAGTCGTCTGTAACTTTGCCGATCCAGGTCCCCTGGTTTCGCCTATGCCTTGATGGGTTCCTGTCCTGTGTCTCTGCCTAGATGTTTGTTCCTGTGCCTGCCAGCCGTAAGGACTTCGGATGTGAGTATCCCAGCATCGGAGTTCCTGTTCGCCTGGAGTTTCCCTGCACCCTCCTTCTCAGCGTGGTCCGCGACCAGCCTTCCTGGGCTGTGTAGGGCGCGTCTGGGACAGGGTGGTCCGCGACTCAGTCCCACGGGTGGGCTGAGTAGGGCGCCCTGATGGACAGTGCCATGTTTCCGTCCAGCCTTGTCTACAGTGTCTGCTTCAGCCCTTGCCCGGATGTCTTCCTGTCTCTGCCTTGACCTACGTCCTCGTCTGGTTCCTGAGCCTTCTGTCCTGTTGGGCCCTGGAGTGGCCAACAGGAGGGATTCGTCCCATGGGCTCTTGAGCTTCTGCCAGCCGAGGGGGCTTCGGATGTGAGTATCCCAGCATCGGAGTTCCTGCTCGCCTGGATCTTTCCTGTGTCTCGCTTCAGCCCTTGTCCTGATGTCTCCGTCTTGCTTCAGCCTGCTTCTGCCCCATCTGATGTCTTCTGTTTAAGGACTCTGTCTGCCCTCACCTCTGTCCGGCCTGCTGCCCATTGCCGTTCCCTGCGGCAGGTCCGAAAGGGCCGGGAACAGTCGGAGGACCGTTCATTAGTCAACTTCCCTGTGTTGGCTACCATGGGCATGCAGGTCCGGCTGAGGGTCGGACTCCCTGCTTCTGTTCCTGCCTGCCTGGCTCACCATGCCTGCTCAGCTCACCTCCCACGGTGTGGCTTGGGGCTCCTCCTTGAGTCCTGCCGTGGCCCAAGGGCTCACCACCCGCCCGAGACGACCGCGCCCGCGCGCGCTCATAACAACTTTGGTGTTATGAAAGCGATGATTGAACGTGGTTAAAGTGATTATTGAACTGACTGACATGGGGAAGTTTTAATATAAAAAGTAAAACCTTTAAAAAAATGATGTTATAATTAAAGCAAGGTGGCCTCGTACCAATTTGGAAGTCTGTGAGATTTGACAGACCCTTAGAGTGAGGGGCCTACATATACTTGGCAAAAACTTATTCATATGAATTAGTGACCAGTGATACGATTGATTTGAATTTGTGGGTGCACAATTAAGGTACACTGGAATACAGTGGTGTATGGGTAGAAGGTTGTCATTTATGACTGCATCAGGGGGAATACAGGATGACTTCTTTCAACCTTCAACGGAGTAAGGATTGCGCTGTAGTCAGTTTATATGGTGGCGTCTCAAATCCCACTTGGCAGCAAACAACGCCAAGTTCTGCATCATATTTTTTTTGTTGGGTATTTAAAAGGTATCACAACCTACAACACTTCCAGAGGGGACACCGTGCAAAACTGAAATAGCAAAAAGGACACAGAGGCTGGCGGCACCTCATAAACTAACAGATTTATGGAAACACAGGCTGATGGCAGAAAATTCTTTTTCACTCAACGCACAATTAAACTCTGGAATTTGTTGCCAGAGGATGTGGTTAGTGCAGTTACTGTAGCTGTGTTTAAAAAAGGATTGGATAAGTTCTTGGAGGAGAAGTCCATTCACTGCTATTAATCAAGTTTACTTAGGGAATAGCCACTGCTATTAATTGCATCAGTAGCATGGGATCTTCTTAGTGTTTGGGTAATTGCCAGGTCCTTATGGCCTGGATTGGTCACTGTTGGAAACAGGATGCTGGGCTTAATGGACCCTTGGTCTGACCCAGCGTGGCAATTTCTTATGTTCTTATGATGTGCTTGAAAGCTTATGCTTCCATATATCTGCTGGTTTATAAAGAGCCACCAGCCTCTGTGTTGATTTTACAAACTACAAAGGCTGCAGTTTTCTCCAGGAACAGTACGGCTACCAGAACTCCGTACTGTCACACACACCAGGAGTTCTCCTGCTTCATCTTTCAGTGCCCTCTAACTTTAATTCTCATCTTCCTCTCACCTTAACGAGTACCTTTGGATCTTTTCCCATCTGATCCGGGTACGTACAGGGAATTCTTATCTTCCTCTCACCTTAACGAGTACCTTTGGATCTTTTCCCATCATCCCTCTTTAAACCAGCAGTGCTGATCATTAAGTTATAAAGGGCCTGGCCTCCAGCTTACCCCAGGGGCAGCCCAGCACCTCTGCCCGCAGGTAAACGCTCCGGTGATATTCCACAGGCAAAATGCGCAGGAAGCGAGTCAGCAGAGTGCGGCCCAGCTCTCGTCTCACCGGCGTGTCGCTGTCCAGATTCGCCTCAAAAATCTGAGGGGGCAAACAGAGAAGAGGAAAATCTGGTTTGAGAGGGAATATTTCTGTCCCCCTACACCTGCAGAATGCCACTGGGTGAGGGCACTGCAAGCCTGCTGCAGCCCAGCAGGAATGGGTGGGGGTGACATTGCCTAGGACTGGAGAAAGCTTTGTGCCCAAAAACAGAAAGAAAAAGAAAGTTATGTGTGTCTGAGAGAGAAAGACAGATGTTATCTCGACACCTTGTACTCATACAATATGAATCATTATATAGTGCAGCAGTCATTAAGCTAAGTGGAAGACAGCCGGACAAACCTTCACAGTTAAAAGTAACGCCACGCTGACCAACTACATTTTCTCTGGGCAAATTGTTGCCTGCACAAAATTATGCCAAATAAAATCAGGCACTCGGGGTGTTCCCAGGTTTTAACTTTAGCCTGACAGCATTGACACTCGGTACTGGCTTGCCATGGATTGCTGAGTAACTCTGGTCGGCCAAACAAGACTATTTAGTTAGCTGGGCAGCTCTGTCCCGATAACTTTCAACTAGATGTTCGATGGCACGTCCAGCTGAATAAGTGCTTCTGAATATCCAGATAAAGATAACCGGTAATGACACCGCTTGGCAGGTGCTTGAATATGGACCTCTAAGGAGTAGACTGAGGAGTGCGAGAAGGTGAAGGGATACCCAGCCGAGGCCGGGTATCATTATTAGAATTCATATTAGAAACAGATTCAGACAACAAAAGGTCTCAGGTTAATAAGTGAGAGAGTGATGGAGGTGGGAGTCAGGCCTGGGGCTCTGGGTGTTGCTGTGCTGGTCTCCTAATGTTTGTGCCAACCCAAGCAGAGTGCAGGGATGAGACGTTCCTAGGCAAAGGATGGTGTTATAGAACAGGACTGATCCAATGAGATTCTCTGCAGAAAAGCCGACGGCTTGATTTTCCTAAGAGCGGGTACTGGGACAGTGGTACCTTAGCAGTCTGGATGGTTCCGTCCCTTCCATCTGTGTAGACCTGGTAACGAAGTCCATCATGGCTGTACATGAGGCGGTATTTGGTGACGTAGCCGCCCGACTGCCTGCCACCCTGAGTGATGATCCCCGTGATGAAGGTGGGCAGGAGGAAGTCCACCTGGAAGTAGGGTCTGCGGTCAGTGTCCAAGGGGCTCCATCCTGGCACGATGTTCAGGCTAGAAGAGAGAATTAAAGCATGAGACTTGCGGCCCCACTGCCTGTTCCCTGCTTGGGCTGCCTCACAGAAATAGGTCAAGGTGCCTAGGTGGACATCAGAGCAGCCATCTGTAGTCGACAGTTACCCAGGGATAAAGTTTCAACGGGTTACCTAATTACAAAGTTACATGTGCACTTTTAAGTATGCATAAAACAAGCCAACGCTCAAACACAAAGTTCCCTGCCTACACTGACTCTGAAAATTGGGTTGTTAGGAAGTCAAATGTATGCATGCACATTTACGCAGTGCAAATGGGGATGCAATGTTAAGCATGCTAGCTGCATTATGGCTACACTTGTACCTTTAAAAAAGTGAGCCACACACATGCATCTAAAACAAGCTCTCAAAATGCCCCTTTTTGATGTGCACTAGCTTGTGCACATTATAAAAATACGTACTTTCTGTCAGTCACCTATAGCAGCTGACTTATGCTTGTTATCTCTGAATTTGATATTCCAAAGTTTTGTCCAGGTATCTTTCAAGTTACCACAAGAGCTGAATTTTTCTCCCCTCTCACAATTTTAGCTTTACTTCTACCTTTAGGAAATAATTCTTTACAGAGAAGATGGGGGATGAATGGAATGCACTCCCAGTAGAGGTGATGGAGACAAGAACAGTATCCGAATTCAAAAAAACATGGGACAAATACAGGGGATCTCTAAGGAAGTGATGAGAATTATAATGATAAATTAATTGGACGGAAGGGCAGACTGGTCTTTTTCTGACATCATGTTTCTATGTTTCTAGATGCTGTCCTTGTTCCACCACCTCCACGGGGAGGCTGCTCCATGCATCCACTGCCCTCTCTATAAAGAAATATTTTGTTAGACTACTCCGGAGTCTGTCCCATTTCACCCTCATCCCATGACCCCTTGTTCTAGCCCCTCCTTTCCACTGAACGAGATCCACGTGGAGGTATTTAATTGTCTCTATCATATCTCCCCTAACTCATCTCTTATGTAGGATATACATGCTTAGATCTTGAAATCTGACCTCTTATGTTTTAGAACATAGACCAGTGTACATTTTAGTTGCCACCATCTGGACTGACTCCAACTGAATTATCCTTTTCAAGGTGTGGTCTTCAGAACTGTACATTGTATTCCAAATGAGGTCTCACCAAGTATTTATACAGAGGCAAAATCACCTCCTTCTTTCTGTCAGCCATTCCTCTCCCTATGCAGCCAAGCATCTTCCTGGCTTTTTATTTTGTCATTTTATCCACTTGTTTGGTCACTTTTAGATCATTTGATACCATCATCCCCAGATCCGTATCTTCTTTTGTGCTTAGAATTGTATCCCCTATACTGTACCTTTCCCTTTGGTTTAATGCAGCTTAAGTGCATGACTCTGCATTCTTTAGCATTACATCTTAGCTCCTTCCTAGCTGTCTACCCTCAGGCAGATTTTGGAATCATTGGCAGCATCCTGTGTAGGAGGGGAACAAATAAACTGAGTCCATCTCATAGAGAAGCACTTCAGCTCCATCCATCCCATGGAGTTCCAGAGCTCAGCCTATCCCATCCCACAAAGCATCATATCTCAATCTATCCAACAGAGAACACATTTAAATCCATCCCACGGAGCATTAGCGTAATCCCATTTCATCCCACAGAACAATAGAATTCAAACCACCCAAAGAGCACCCGAGCTCGGCCCATCTGACAAAAAAAAAGCATTGCAGTTCAGCCCATCTGACAAAGCACCAGAAATCCCCATAGAGCATCACAGCCAATTCCATAGAGGAGCACCAGAGCTCGGCTCATCTGACAGAGCACAGAATTAAATTCATTCCAAGGAGCATTAGAGTTTATCCCATCAGATCTCAGCCTGACTCATGAAACAGCAGAGTTCAATTCATCTCATCAAGAGACATCACAGTTCAGCCCATCTCACGGAGGAGATGAGGTGCTCAACCCATTTTCTGGGGGTGCATTGGATCTCAGCCCATTCCACAGAAGGACAAGAGACTCACATGTTGGGGACAATGTTGAGACGTCCAGCATCCGGGGGGTTATTCTCCTTGTATGATGAAGCACTGAGCTGCTGA